>NC_080378.1:119766532-120390532 GCF_014773155.1 Arachis stenosperma
CTTACCCCAAACGTTGGGGACAAAAACGATACTTTACTCTTTTTATTTTTATTTAAAAATATTAATAAACAAAACCTACAAAAATATTAGATGAAAAATTCATTTTTATAATCGAAAAAGCACTACATCCATGTAAAAATTACATGGATGGTATCCAAGTAACTTTCACTTCACGTCCCATACTCCCGTTTGTTTTACACGCGTCTCTTATAACTTATATAACGAATCCTTATTTTGCGTTATCAATGTTTCTCAACGTAAACCTTTTCATACAACGTAAACCTCTTTCTTCTTCTTCTTCTTTCTTCTTCTTCTTCTTCTTCTTCTTCTTCTTCTTCTTCAACCTAATTAAAATCGTTGTTCTCCTCTTTCGTATTTTTTTTCTGCATTATAGATATGGATTGATTCAACGGAATTAGCTTCGTCGTTCATCTTCTTCTTTGTTTTCTTTTTCGATATGCACTTTTGAATTGAAACAATGAATGAATCAACTTCAAATCAATTGAATGAGTGTGATTTGGATGATTCTTCTAAAATGCATCAATTTGATGAGATTTAGATTATTGAATTCTGAATCGAATTTAATAGAATGAAATTGCTAATTTTATTTGAAGTGAATTGAATGGACTGAGATGATCTACATCTGAATTGAATTCAATTGAATTGATAATATGTAACTGTGAGTAATTGTGAGTGTCAGTAACTGTGAGTAACTCTGAGTAAATATGAGTAATTTTTCGTTTTGGTTCACCATGCAGATCAGCTGTGTTGTGGATGAAAAATTTGTCCCAAAGGTGGGAATGATTTTTAAGACACTAGAAGAAATTGAAAAGTTCTACAAATATTATTCTAAACTTGTCAGTTGTTCTACCAAAATCAGGAACACGACTCAAGATGGAGACAAGATTAAGAATCAACTAATTGTATGCTCTAGAGAAGGGAGGTGGAAATCAAAGATATTTCCAATTTTGAAGACAAACCCTTCAGCTGGGTTAAATTGTCCGGCCAGAATATACGTATACATAATGAAGGATGTTGGTCTTTGGACAATTTCCAAAGTTATTTTGAATCACTCACATCCTTGTTGTCCAGACTAGGCAACAATCACAAGCATGTATATCTTAATCAAAACTCATTATCAACAACTACAAGCATGTATATCTTAATCAAGTCAATTAATATGCCGCAACCCACCGAATCGAAAATCCTTCATGCATAGAACCAAAATCACAAAGGCCACCGAACTGAAAAATGTATATAACTATTCACACAAATAAGAACAACCACATATCTTAATCAAATATAATGAGACAATTTTACAGTAGTATGACTTATTAAAGTGAAAGAGTTGTCCCTAATGTCAATTGTTCTAAACAAAACTCATTCAATACATCAACAACCACAAGCATGTATATTTTAATCAAGTTAATTAATGTGCCACAACCCACCGAACAAAAAATCCTTCATGCACAGAACCAAAATCACAAAGGTCATCGAACCGAAAAATGTTCATGTGGTTAATAAATCATTATCAATTTTCAATCAACAAGAATAGTGTTCTTCAATGCAAAAGAAGTACTGAAGATAGTAACAAAGCTCTAGTTAAACTATCCACACCAATAAGAACAAGCACCTATATCTTAAAGCCCTAGTTATACTGTAAAAATCATTCACAATAGTTCAATCTACTAAACGAAGCAAATCAAACCAGTAAAACTAAAATGAAACTAGGCAAAACGCGACATTACAAGATTTTAAATGAACAGTAATTTTCTCATACCTTTTGTAGTCTTTGTTGTTGTTTTCGTTTGTTTCTAGTTGTTGCTTGTGAAATCTTCTTTCGATTCCTTTGCAGTAATGGTTTCCACAAAGAATGTGATTGAAGTTTGAGCGATGTTCAGAGAGATTCGAAGAGAATGAGTGTTTTGGTGTATTGATTTCGTGTTGAAGATGTAACGTTCTTTCATAAAGAAGCGCGAATGGAAAACGAGAGATTTTTTTGGTGTATGACGCGTGTTTCTCACTCTGTATTTAATGCACCTGAATCTATTTGGGATTGGGCCAACTTGTTTATATGGTTATATGGATGTCTAGCAGCCCTATTTTGTAATAATCAAATTTTAATCAAGTCGTATTAGTTATATGCACATATACGTAAGTGTCTTTTTTTCATCTTCTTTCTCCAGTATTTCTCTCTTTCTCTGTTTTTACCTCCTTTTTAAAATTTGTACAATTTAAAATAATTTTTATAATTTTTAAATAAATTTATGTATTTTATTATGTTATTTTTTATTATATATTATATAATTTAACTTAAAAACTAATTTGTTTGAATGAAATTACTATTTTTAGGAGAAATATATGAAGATACATAAATTATTTTATGTCAATAATAAAACATATAAAAGAGAAGAAGAAAAAAAAGATATAAAAAAGTATTTGCACTATTTAAATAATTTTTGTGTTATGAAACTAAATTTGTATTTTTTATTGTTATTCAACAAAAAATTTACACAATTTAAAATAAATTTATTTATATAACTAAAATTCTTGGGTTTTTTTATTAAAAAAAACTTTGTACTTTTCTATTTTATTTTCTTTCTTGTTTATATTTTTTGGCACTTTTTATATGGTAATATTTAATAGGTTCATTTTTTACATATTCTAAAATGTCACTTACATATTTTTTTATAATTAAATTAATAATACACTCTGAATAGTTTTAATTTTTTTCTTACTTAATATTATTTATATTTTTAATAAAAATATAAGATTTTAAAATTAAATTGAGTTTGTTTTCCTATACATATTATAACTTTTTAAAAATATATTCGTATTTAAAATCTTTTCTATTTCATAAATATGATTTGGAATAAATTAACTTAGCATAATTTTACTATGTATACATAATGACTTGAGAATTTTTTTAAAAATAATAGTATATATAATTTTAATATTTAATAATATTTATGAATTACTATCAATGTTAGAAAATAGACATATATAACGAATTAAAGTTATGGCAAGTGGAGCTTCATAGCATGATTGGATTAGCACTAGACTTAGTCTCGTTGCACTAGACAGACTTGGCTTCAAGCCTTCAGCTTTGCGCTCATTGTTCAGCAGTGACTACCACATGATTACCAAATTGGTCTTTTAAACAAAACTTGAGGGATGTTTATGGTAATTCATCGCACACAACATGACAAAATTTTTAACTTTTACCTGACCGTACTTGACATACCAGTGTTACAATAAAGTGAATGGCACACTTGAAAGTTTTCCTATGATATTATAATACCAAAAGTTGGAGGTTATCTAATTCACCATTCTGACACAAAAATAAAATAAATAAAAAAAGAACGGCCAGAAATATTAAAATTATTTTGGAGTAATTATATTAAATTGTAGACATTTTTTGGATAGATTTAGCTTCAAACAATTATCTCATATAAAAAGGATTATAGATTCAGTTGTTCGTAACTTAGCAAAATTAGTCTTTAATGTATTAAATCGATTATGGGTAAATGAGTTTCCCACGAAAATTTAAAATTTGGACCTTTTACATAGATTAGGCTCTTTCGATTAATAGAAACATCTATTTAAGAAAAATGCGTAAGAGGTAAAAAATTGAAAAAAAATAATAAATAAATTTTTAATTTTTCGTTTAAGAGTAAATAAAAACTTACAGTTATTTTTATATAAAATTAATAATTATTAGATAATTTAACATATTTTTACATGTGAGTTTTAATTCAAAAAGTAAATTAGTCTTTCGTTATCTTTCTTATTGTTATTTAAATTATTCAAACATTATTCCATACATAAAAGTTATTTAAATTATATTTTTATAAGATGCATGTATTCTAAGGATAATAATTTGTTATTGCTGTTATTTTTCGAAAGTGTTTTCTTTTTTCAAATTAAATAACAAATTAGATAAGGGAATAAGTAATAACCCACGAGTGATGCAGCTACAAGTGTATATGGTATGCATTTGCCTAAACCTTATATATCTTTTTTTTATGGAGAAAACACCAAAATTGTCACTATAAACAAGAATTCGTGACATTATTATATCATATATGGATCATTAATTTGTCTGTACGAAATCATAACATAGTCACATGAAGTCTATAGTTCACAAGATTTGTGTTGCATTTTAACAAGTTTTGTCCCCATAACCTAATAAATTTTTCATTTTTCATTTTTAATTTTCTTTTGCCACGATATATCTCTATGTCATAAATGATGAGAGATTGCCGTTGAAGCAAAAGCATCACCTAACAAGATGACCTCATTTCCTTTCACTATATTCATGTTTGGGACATTTATTATTATTATTATTATTATTATTTTCAAAATGAAACTATGTTCAATTTGAGAAAAAAGAGTTAGACTGTCTGCAGTGAAAACTACAGATGATTTTTCTATTGTTTGTTCATTTAGAAGCATATATATATATATATATATATATATATATATATATATATATATATATATATATATATATTTATATGAGATGATAATAATATTCTTTTTACCAAAACAGAAAATTCACAATATAATTTAGATAAAAGTTGGAAATATTTATTTGTTGGTCTATTATTACATTTAATCCAATAAGCTTAAAAAATATTTATTATATATTATTGTTATTATTATTATTATTGCATAATTCTATAACCTTTTTAACAGATATGTGTGACCATGAATATTTCTAAAAAAACACATTAAATATACACTCACAAATATACAAAAATCTTTCCATATATATATAGAGAGAGAGAGAGAGACGTTGAATAATAATAATAATAATAATAATAATAATAATAATAATAATAATAATAATAATAATAATACTTTTCATTATTCAAAATTTACATACAACTTCCTAATACCTTATGCATTTCTAGTAGAGGAAGATGAAGCCTCATCAATAATATCTTCATGAAGAATAATCTCTTCCTTAACTTGTTCTAACAACAATGAAGAACTGCCACTAATAACAAGGCTATTATGATTATGATGACACTCTCTTTCACCTTCTATACATTGATTAGAAGCATAAAGGGTAGTGCTAGTGCTACAAGAAGAAGAAGATTGAAAAGTACTATAACAAGATAAATTATTATTAGAAGGAGAAGAAAGAATATTAGGAGATAAATATGAATCAGAAGAAGAAGAATTATTATTACTTTTATTATTATTATTATTATTAGAAAATTCAAGACCTACCAATAAATCAACAAAAGCACCAACAATATAGCCATGATTGGATTTTTCATTAACCTTCAAATACCAAGACAAGAGATCTTCAAGACCCTCCCAATCCTCCTTCAATCCAAGAGCTTCAACCATTTCCTCCATTGATTTCTTGAAATCAACAAAAGGGTCATTAGAATCCAAAGACAAAACAACACTATCCTTGAATAATGGACCCTTTGAAGCCTCAAAAAATGGAACTTGTTTCATCAAGCTCAAAGAAAATCCTATTGTTGTTGTTGTTGTCATCATTATCCGAACACAATTCATGGATCAATGTCTCTATTGGATCATGATCCTCAGAAGATGTAGAGAAGCTAGTTGCACACTCAAAAGATTGATCAGTGAAAAGGGATAATTCAGGGCTTAAATCTTCATCAATAATGTCAAAGGCTGAATTAATAGTTTTGAACATGTCATTGTTGTTTTTGTTGGCTAAGGCTTTGAAAGAAAGTGTTCTAGGTTGTTGGTGACAAGATGGCAAAGAAGACCTAATTCTTTTGCTCTTGAGAAGTGATGAAAGAAACTTCATTTTCTTGAGCATAATTTTTTTTTGAGTGTAATAAAATTTTTTCAAATGATGTTGAGGGTGGTGGAGGAAAAAAATTGGAAAAAAAAATTGGGTTTTTTTTTTTCAAATGAATTTTGGAGGTTGTGAAAACTTGTGTGTTAATAATAACTCCATAGAGAGGGAGCATTAATGGGACAAATTCAGAGATGGGATTGGGAAGATTTTAAAGAAATTGTGGGGACATAAGATTGGGAGAAAGTTGAATACCTCTATTTTAAGGGCAGGTTTTGGTGGGGTCAAATCCCAATATATATTATTATTTTTTTATGTATTTTTTTACAGGCTTTAGAAATAAATGTAATGTATAATTCAGTCAGTCCAATTTATTGTGTGCCATTTATTGCTACCCTTATTGGTGTTTATACATATTAATAGTGAGAAATGGGTACGTGCTTTGGGGCACTAAATGCAATAGAATATGAATAACAAAAGTTTTTACTTTTTAGTTTTTACTAGTATTTTATTTATTTATTTTTTTTAAGGGTATAACTTTTGTCGTTTTGTTAGGGAATGAGGTCAATTTTATTTTGAGTATAATTAAATTCATTTTTTAAGAAAAATTTTGTGCCGCAAAATTTGGATTTTTTCTTAAGTCATAATCTGTGTAAACAAAATGCATTCTCTTCAAGAAAAACGTTTAAATGTTAAGGTTTAATTTTGACTACGTGTGAGTAATGAGATGCTAGCAAATATTTTAAAGGTACTTATTAATATTTTTAAAACAAACCATTTCCGTCAGAAAATACTAAATAAATTATGATGTTGAATATCATTAAATGCCTTGATTTTTTTTTAAAAAAAAAATCTTATTAGTATATACTTATTTCAAAAACTCCTAATATGGAATTGAATTAACAAATGTAATCATAAATATTTTGTTGACCAATAGTCCAATAATATTATTGTAATAATGATATATTAAGGTTTTGCTGACCAATATCCTAATGTATTAAAACATTTTAAAAGTTTCAAATTTCAATACATTATAGTCAAATTTTAATATAATGTCCATTCGGAAATGAATGTACTATGTATGATTTTGACGATATATTGTTAAAATTTATTTTAGATAGTCAACCTTGAGAAATGATCATATAGGAAATGTTAGATGACTAATACTTCTTTTTTCTATTTTTGTCTTATATTTGAACCAATATTAACTAATTTTCTTTTTTAAATATTAAATGTATAGTTTTCTAGTATTTTTTTAATAAAAAATTTTATTTACATACTGAAATTAGTTATGTATCTATGTATAAATATATAATTTAATTTATTTTTAATATATATTTTATATTTTAAAATATACTACGCACTAATAAATTTTAGTGATTAATTTTAATATATATTTAACGTGATTGTTTTCTAATACTTACTTAAAGTAATACTAGTGTCATTTCATCTAATTATACGTATATGACTTAATTTCTTAAGTATTCTGTTTGAAGTTCGATTCTTAAATTAACGAAAGAAAAGTGTATAATTTTTTTCTTTCAAAGTTTCGAAAGAGTATTACTCATTATTGTTTACATATATTTATGGACAATGAAATAATCTCTTCTTATATTAAAGTCTTCGGTTAAAATGTAACCTTATATATTGCTCTTTAACTTCTTCAGTTGGCCTATAAAAAAGGTTGTTGATGTAGTTCAAAACTCCCTTAAAGTTTTCGTTTTATTAATAAATAATAGTAAAATAAAACAATTTTAGTTAACAATAAGTTACGTATTATAATTTCCCTTCTACGAAAAGGATATTTCATTCTGTGACCTGAAGAGACCTTGAGAATTATTATTATTATTATTGTTATTGTTATTATTATTATTATTATTATTTGCTTTTTCATAGAAAGTAATCTTGAAAATATGACAAACTTAAAATTTTTCAATTTAGCATTGAGCTATTGAAGATCCTTTTTTTACTTCCAAAACGAAAAGAATAAAATATTATACATCCACAAAAATCATTCATGAATAATTCATGAGAGAGGATAAATATAAAATAATGAACATGAAAATTGAAAGAATTAGTTGCATCATAAATAAATTAGAGAAAGAGTTGTTAAATGACAAGTGTTCGTACCCTGGCCCAATGATAAGGGCTCAGGTCCAATTAAAAGGCCTAATCCAATAGATTAAGCCTTACTAAACGCCGGTCTTCACATAAGAAGTCGGTGTTCGTCCCGACCTGCGCTAAAGAAGTCGGACATGAGATTAGCTGGCAGATAAACACTCATTCAAATGAGTAACCGCCCCTAAAATCTCTCTAACCGCTTCCTAAAGCCATATCTTAACCTCCCCAAGATAATGGGACGGTTAATATCCTAAAGATACGGCACTACACCAGCGGTGGTTATTGGCTCACCACTATAAGTACACTGACACCTATCAGGTATTTCTAAGCCCAATACTCTCTAGACCTGCTCACACTCTTGCTAACTTAAGCATCGGAGTGTCTTTGCAGGTACCACCCCCCATTCATTCACGCGAGCAAGTCGGACGGAGCCTCCCGAGTTGCAGATCCACCCGGAGTCCTCCTCCTTCATACGTTTGGGCCATCAAACGCCATCCACCTCATTTATCTCCGGTTACCCACCGTAACATTGGCGCCGTTGCCGGGGACCCGAGAGATCATCCAACGATGGCGGATAGATCCCATGAGGAAGTACATGCGGAAACGGATTCCGAAGAAGAGAATCTGAACGCAGGTAACGACAATGTGGATGTAACCCTCCACCAGGAAGTTAATGATCAGAATAGAGAGGGCGCCTCCGGGGTAAAAAACCCGAAGGCTAACCCCTCAGACGAGCGAGAATCGGGAAAAGGTGGACCATCCCACATAACTGAATTAATGGGGTTAGTCCACAGTCGCTTAGAACAATTGGAGCAAGAGCGGGAGAAGCAGAAAGAAACTGAAAGGTACCTCAAAGAGGAGATGGAACAACGAAAAGAGTTAGAAAGAAAACTCTTACAGCTAGAATCCTCCCTCAAGGGTCACAACTCCCGCGACGACCAAGAAGATCAATTCCCGGGCGGAGAGGATCCTTTCAGCGAGGACATAATGAGGGCAAAAGTTCCAAGAAACTTTAAAGGCCCTGATATGGACCTCTATGACGGGACCACAGACCCAAAGCATCATCTAAGCAACTTCAAAAGTCGGATGTATCTAGCTGATGCCTCCGACGCTACGAGATGCAAAGCTTTCCCGACCACTTTATCGAAAGCGGCAATGAAGTGGTTCGATAGCCTCCCCCCGAGATCAATCACTAGCTTTGAAGACCTCTCAAGGAAGTTTTTGATGAGGTTTTCAATTCAGAAAGATAAGGTAAAACATGCACCGAGCCTCCTGGGAGTAAAACAGGAGGTTGGAGAGTCTTTGCGAGCCTATATGGAAAGGTTCAATAAGGCATGTTTGGAGATCCAAGACCTGCCCACAGAGGCAGTCATAATGGGGTAATGGACTTAGAGAAGGTCCCTTCTCACAGTCCATATCTAAAAGGCACCCCGTCTCTCTAAGCGATGTACAAGAAAGGGCGGAAAAGTACATCAATATGGAAGAGAATGCAAAGTTAAGAGACCTGAGTTGGCGACCTGGACCCCCTCCCTCATCTAAAGAGAGGGAAAGGGAAGCCAAGAAAAAGGAAGAGCTCGGCCTCGAGAGGCCCAGAAAATATCACTCTTATACTCCTCTCAAAACTTCTATAGTGGATGTACAGAGAGATTTGCCACACTGAAAGGCTGCCACCCCCTAGACCTATTAAAAACAAAAAAGGGGGAAGCCGCAGCGACTACTGCGAGTACCATAAAATATATGGTCACTCCACCAACGACTGTTACGACCTCAAAAATGTGATAGAAAAGCTGGCCAGAGAAGGTCGGCTTGATAGATATCTCATGGAAAGGTCGGACGCCCATGGAAAAAGAAAGCGAGATGATATGGATAGAAGAGATCCACCACCACAGACTCCAGAGAGACATATTCATATGATCTCGGGAGGATTTGCGGGAGGGGGCCTCACTAAATCCTCTCGCAAAAGACATCTCAAAAGAGTCTATCAAGTCGAGGAAGAGACACCCGACTTCCCCACTATCTCATTCACAAAAGAAGATGGGCAAGGGATAATTCCCGGGCATGATGATCCCGTGGTGATAACTATGATCCTAGCCAATGCCCATCTCCACAGAACTCTAGTAGACCAAGGAAGCTCGGCGGACATCCTTTTCAAGCCCGCCTTCGACAAGCTAGGGTTAGATGAAAAAGAGTTGAGAGCCTACCCCGATACCTTATACGGATTAGGGGATACGCCAATAAAACCACTGGGTTTCTTACCCCTCCACACCACTTTTGGAAAAGGGGAAAAATCAAGGACTCTGAACATAGACTTCATAGTCATCGATGAAGGGTCAGCTTACAATGCCTTAATCGGCAGGACTACTCTTAATCGCCTTGGAGCAGTGGTATCTACTCCCCACCTTTGCATGAAATTCCCAACCCCAGGAGGAATAGCAACGGTGAGGGGAGATCAGAAATTGGCAAGAAAGTGCTACAACGAAAGCCTAAATCTGAGAGGAAAGGGCAAAGAAGTTCACACCATAGAATTAGGCGGCACAAGGACCAGAGAAGAGCTGCGACCCCAACCGGGAGGAAAAACCGAGGAGATACAAGTCGGAGAGGAGGAAGGAAAAAACACTTACATAGGAGCCAACCTAGGGGAAACCCTAAAACAAAGGTTGGGTGAACTCCTGAGAGTTAATTCTGACCTCTTCGCATGGAAGGCTTCCGACATGCCCGGGATTGATCCCGAGCTCATGTCCCACAAACTCTCGGTTTACCCGGGGTCCCGACCTGTGCAACAAAGAAGACGCAAGCTCGGCCCAGAACGAGCCCTAATAGTAGAAGAGCAAGTACAGGCGCTCCTGGAAGCCGGCTTTATTAGAGAGGTCAAATACCAACATGGCTAGCCAATGTAGTGCTAGTCAAAAACAGAATGGTAAATGGAGAATGTGCGTCGACTATACCGACTTGAATAAGGCATGTCCTAAGGACCCTTATCCCCTACCAAGTATTGACACCCTGGTGGACTCCAGCTCGGGGTATCAATACTTATCATTCATGGACGCCTACTCGGGATATAACCAAATCCCGATGCATGAACCCGACCAGGAGAAAACATCTTTCATCACGCCGAGAGCCAATTATTGCTACGTGGTCATGCCATTCGGACTAAAGAATGCAGGAGCCACGTATCAAAGATTGATGAATAAAGTGTTTTCTCCCCACCTAGGGAGCTTGATGGAAGTATATGTCGACGACATGCTAGTAAAAACCAAGGAAGAAGTCGACCTCTTAACCGACCTCTCACAAGTTTTTGACACCATAAGGTCGCATGGGATGAGGCTAAATCCTGCAAAGTGCGCCTTCGCGGTCGAGGCAGGAAAATTTCTAGGGTTCATGCTAACACAGAGGGGGATTGAGGCCAACCCCGATAAATGCAGAGCCGTCTTAGAAATGAAAAGTTCGACTTGTTTGAGAGAGGTTCAACAGCTCAATGGCCGACTTGCAGCCCTCTCCAGATTTTTGGCAGGCTCGGCACTAAAATCCCTTCCATTATTTTCCTTATTAAGGAAGGGATGCCAATTCGAATGGACTCCGGAATGTGAGGAGGTGTTCCAAGAGTTCAAAAGGTTCTTAAGCCAACCTCCTATCTTGACCCGACCAATACCGGGAAAAGACCTCGTCCTGTACCTATCCGTAGCAAACAGGGCTGTCTCGTCAGCCCTGATAAGAGAAGACGAGGTCGGACAACACCCGGTCTACTTCACCAGTAAGGTCCTACAAGACCCTGAACTAAGGTACCACAAACTAGAGAAGTTTGCCTACTCCTTAGTGATAGCCTCACGAAGGTTACGACCTTACTTTCAGGCTCATACAATAAGAGTCCGCACAAACCAACCCATGAAGCAAATCCTCCAAAAGACGGATGTTGCAGGAAGAATGGTTCAGTGGGCGATAGAGCTCTCCGAGTTTGATTTGAGGTTTGAAACTCGGACAGCAATTAAAGCCCAATGCCTCGCCGACTTCGTTGCAGAATATGCAGGAGAACAAGAGGAAAAGCCGACTACATGGGAACTCTATGTAGACGGATCCTCCAACAAAACAGGGAGTGGCGCAGGCATAATATTGGTAGATGAAAAAGGAACCCAGATAGAGGTCTCCTTAAAATTTGAATTTTCAGCTTCAAATAATCAGGCAGAATATGAAGCCTTGATTGCCGGATTAAAGTTAGCAGAGGAAATCGGCGCTACTAAGGTGACGATCTACAGCGACTCACAGGTGGTGACCTCCCAAATAAGCGGAGAATATCAGGCAAAAGACCCTAATATGAAGAGGTACTTGGAAAAAACCCTGGAGCATCTTGGACGCTTTGCAGAAACCGAGGTCAAACACATAACTCGGGATCTAAATAGCAGAGCGGATGCCCTATCCAAGTTGGCAAGTACCAAACCAGGAGGAAACAACAGAAGCCTGATTCAAGAAACCCTTCAAGAACCCTCGGTAACAAAAACAGAAGATAAACAAGAGACACTTGATGTAGTCGGTTTAAACCTCGCATGGATGAATCCCTTAGTCGAATACCTGAAATTCGACATCCTCCCTAAAGAGGAAAAAGAAGCTAAAAAGATCCGAAGGGAAGCACAACATTATACTTTGGTGAAAAATGTCCTTTACAGAAGAGGGATATCAACACCATTACTAAAGTGCGTACCGACCTCAAGAACTACCGAGGTGTTGGAGGAGGTACATAGTGGGATCTGCGGGAACCATCTAGGAGTAAGGTCACTCGCCAGGAAAGTAATCCGAGCAGGATTCTACTGGCCGACCTTGCAGAAAGATGCCACAGACTTTGTGAAAAAGTGCCAACCATGTCAGATGCACGCAAATTTCCACGTAGCTCCACCAGAAGAGCTCATCAGTATCACCTCTCCCTGGCCCTTTGCAAAATGGGGAATGGATTTGTTAGGTCCTTTTCCCCAAGCACCAGGACAAGTCAAATACTTGATCGTGGGAATAGACTACTTCACAAAGTGGATAGAAGCAGAACCATTAGCCACTATCACCGCCCAAAGAAGTCGCAGATTCCTCTACAAAAACATCATCACAAGGTACGGGATACCTTATTCCATCACCACAGACAACGGAACTCAATTTACCGATGCCACCTTCAGAAGTCTAGTAGCCAGTCTGAAAATCAAGCACCAATTCACCTCGGTGGAGCACCCACAAGCCAACGGGCAAGCCGAGGCAGCTAACAAGGTCATACTGGCCAGACTCAAGAAGAGACTACAGGAAGCAAAGGGAGCTTGGGCTGAAGAGCTCCCTCAGGTGTTATGGGCTTATAGGACAACTCCTCAATCCGCCACAGGAGAAACACCCTTCCGACTAGTCTATGGCGTAGAAGCCATGATTCCAATAGAAATCAATGAGCAAAGCCCAAGGGTAATTCTCCATGACGAGGTCGGAAATATACAGGGACACAAAGAGGAGCTCGACCTGCTCCCCGAAGTCCGAGAAAGTGCCCAGATAAGAGAAGCTGCGCTAAAGCAAAGAATGACTACAAGGTACAACAAGAAAGTCATTCGAAGAACATTTGCTACAGACGACTTGGTCCTAATCAGAAATGACATTGGAGTCAACAAATCGGGAGAAGGAAAGCTCGCCGCAAATTGGAAGGGACCATACAAAATCAAAGAAGTATTAGGGAAAGGTTATTATAAAGTAACCGACCTAAGCGGAACTGAGCTACCAAGGTCGTGGCATGCTTGTAATATGAAAAGGTACTACAGTTAAAAGCGAACTCTACTCCCTGATGTACTCTTTTCCCAACTTCATGATTTTTTCCCAAAAAAGGGTTTTTTCTGGAGAAGGGTTTTTAACGAGGCATCATAGTAGAGACTAAGGGAAAAATAAGCTATCAAGACCCTTAGTAGCAAAAGAAGGTACCTCCCCAATTAATAAAGATCTTTTTCATTCATAATATCTCTTATAAATATCCTGCTTTATTTTTCTAAGTCTTTCTACGAAACGCGCCGACTTAAGCTCGACAAAACGTGAAAATCCCATGAATCGACCTAGATGGTCGTCAGGATAAAACGACGAGGTACAAGTCGGTGTAAAGAGGTTATATGAGTCGATCGTAAAAACTCGGGAACCAACCCGACTCATAAGTCGGAACGAGACCCCGAGTAGGAAAACTTGGAAACACTTCGATCCATAGATCGGAGTATAAAACCGAGTAGAAGAAAAGCGCATCGCAAAAATAACCTAAGTCATGAGAACTCACTAAAACAAAAGTTGAGTAAGAGGAATAAAAAGAGATAGGGAAACCTAAGGAGAGGCTTAAAGGACAACCCGAAAGTCCTTAACGAAAAATGAGCAATCCAAAAAAGAAAAGTTTTCAAGAAAAAGATAAGGGGCGATCAGAAAAGCATACACGCACAAGGTAACTTAAAACCCTTATCCGAAAAAGGGAATTCACTTTTTGTTTAAAAACCCTTATCCAAAAAAGGGCACAGATCAGAATATTTTGTTTACGGCCTTAAAAGGCCAAAAGGAAATTGTTCACACAACCAACAACAAATAAGTTTTAAAAAGGGGGGACTCACAGGCCGAGCCCCCATATAGCCATAAAAAATAAAGTTATCTTTTCAGAGAAGCAGAGGAATCACCACCACCAGGGCCAGGAGGAGGAACGGAGGACGAACTCGGAGGATCTCGAGGAGGAGACTCAATTATCCTCTGCCCCCGAGTCTTCAAATCTGACTCGGAAACAACCTCGGGGGCAGGAGGATAAACGATGGCGCCATCAATAACTACCTTGTCCGGATGTAGAGGAGAAAGATCCAAGTCGGGAGCGATAACTCTGACTTGTTCCAAGAAAATTCTCCAAGACTCCTCGGCACCATCGGCAATAGAGTCCTCCAACTCGGCGTATGCGTTCCGAGAATTCAGCAAGTCCTTCCTCACGGCCACAATATCCTGAAATAAACTGTGGTAGCTGTCTTGTGCCGTTTTCCTCAAATTCGCCTCCAAAGTACATTGAGCCCGCAGCTTACCCTCCTCCTCCTTAAGGTGATCCCTCTCCTTCCTCAATTTATCTCTCTCCTCCTTCAACTCCTTCTCATGTTTTTCAAAAATAAGAAGTCTCCCCTCCAACTCCTCAACCCTTGAGGATGCCCCCAAAGAGCTGAGGGGAGTCTTCTCGAAAATGTCCAAAAGTTTGCCACAAACACCCGCTGTCCTAAAACTCTCCTCGGCCATGGTGGTGAGGTGGTTTCGAACAGAAGCATCATCCATACTTATAAATGGATAGATGTTCTTTCGGACGAATGCCAGAGCATCCGCCTTAACCCCCCCATCAAAAGAAGAAGAGCCAGACTCTGCAGTCTTGCGCTTCTTCTTCTCTGGCTCGGAGAGTAGTTGGGCAGAAGGAGGTGGTCGAGACAAACTTGAGGAAGAAATGACAAGGGGTTGAGAGGGAGTGCCCACATTCCTAGGAGGAGGAGGAGGAGGAGGAGAGATGACTGCTTTGGCACCCCCCGACCTAGCCCGGGACTTCGCTTTAGCCTCCTGGACCCTTTGGTAAGCCTCTTGAGCATTCTTCTTTGCCATATCTACAAGAAAAACAACCAACAGTTATAAGTCGGCAACATTCAAGTCGGTAGAAACAACTCGGAAATCAGAAATGCATGCACTACCTAATTGAGACTGAACAAAAGTCGGCGTTCCCTGGAGGATTTTTCTGGTATCCAAGTAGGGGCCCTTCCCCACGCTTCCTTGAAAAATCCCACAATAGCCGCCTCCACCTCGTCAAGGTCATCTAGACCATACTTTTCACAAGGGGAGGCCGCCAACCAATAAAGGGGAAAGCGAGGGGAAGAGTGCTCATCAAGGAAAAAGGGGTGGTGACCCTCTACGGCTTGAACCTTGAAAAAGTAGTTTTTGAAGTCATGAAAGGATTCGTCGAAAAGGGTGAAAATCCTCCGACCTTGTATGGCTCGGAAGGATACCCACTGCTGTTTGTTGTTTAGCCCACTAAAAGGCTTGATCATATGGAAAAGAAAGAAGAAAATCCTCAAAGAGGTCGGAAAGTCCAGGGCGTGGCTAATAAACTGATAGATCTTCAAAAAACCCCAAGAATTGGGGTGAAGTTGAGTAGGGGCAACTCTACAGTGGTGCAAAACAGATATTTCGAAATCTGAGAAAGGAAGAAAAACACTCAAATGGGTGATCATACATTCATACATAAAGAAAAAATGAGGGGCCGCCTCATTAACTCTCCCAAAACAGACCCGGTCTTCAGGACCCGGGATTATTAGTTCATATTTTGGCTCGTCCTCCTCTGAAGTACAAAGCCGGTGATGAGTACGAAGATGAGTAATAAACTCAGCGTCGACCAGGGGTTCCTCCCCAAGGACAGTGTCATCAACCCACAAAGAAAGAACATCTACGGAAGCCATTTTTTATATATAAAGAAAAGTGGCAGAAACCTACAAAAAGAAAAAGAAAAAGAAAAATAAAAAAACACGGCCCCTAAAGAGGAGAGATACGAAGCTAGAATCTACAGGCCAACCTATCCACTCACAAAACAAAACATGCAAACATAAGGCATGACATGGAAAAATAAAACTAACCTTCATCCAAGAAATGAAGGCTGGAGAGAGCGGAAATCTTCACGCACAAGAATACAACACAAACAGGGAAAGGAGAAATTTGAAAGATTGCAGAAACGGAAAAACGAAAGAGAGGGAAAGTATTTATAAATAGGCTAAGGGGCATAATGGTAAAAACGAGGCAGTCATTAATGAGATTGCACCGTTACCAAAGCCCTCAATCCCTAAACGCTTCCTCAACAGACACGACGCTTGAATTGACGTAACTGTCAAAAACAAAAGGTCGCGAAAATCACGTCGGTTCCAAAACCCGTGAAAGTCGGCCACGAACCCGAGTTGAATACTTGAACCCAAGCCTTAAAAGGATCTTGGGCTCAAGTAGGGGCACTGTTCGTACCCTGGCCCAATGATAAGGGCCCAGGTCCAATTAAAAGGCCTAATCCAATAGATTAAGCCTTACTAAACGCCGGTCTTCACATAAGAAGTCGGTGTTCGTCCCGACCTGCGCTAAAGAAGTCGGACATGAGATTAGCTGGCAGATAAACACTCATTCAAATGAGTAACCGCCCCTAAAATCTCTCTAACCGCTTCCTAAAGCCATATTTTAACCTCCCCAAGATAATGGGACGGTTAATATCCTAAAGATACGGCACTATACCAGCGGTGGTTATTGGCTCACCACTATAAGTACACTGACACCTATCAGGTATTTCTAAGCCCAATACTCTCTAGACCTGCTCACACTCTTGCTAACTTAAGCATCGGAGTGTCTTTGCAGGTACCACCCCCCATTCATTCACGCGAGCAAGTCGGACGGAGCCTCCCGAGTTGCAGATCCACCCGGAGTCCTCCTCCTTCATACATTTGGGCCATCAAACGCCATCCACCTCATTTATCTCCGGTTACCCACCGTAACAACAAGAACTAGAGAGAAAAATCGAGATATAAGTAGCTAAAAGAGAGAGACAAATTACTAGGAAATTTCAAGCCAGAAATTGACAAATAGAATTTGGGGATTAATTAGAAATAATGTAGTAGTGTCAGATCCTGAAGACATCACCTCGATGGCTGAAAACTATTTCAAAGAGCTATTTTCATCCACTAATCACTTTGATCCTGGAAAGGTGTTTGATAATTTCAGCCCTATATAAGTGACAGCTTCTATGAAGCGTAGGCTGCTGAAACCAGTATCAATGGAGGAAACAAAGGAGCCACTTTCAGTGTTTGCTCTCCAAGAGCTCCAGGTGATTAGGGATGGTAACGGATTTCCATGTTTCCATGGGACGGGAGGATTCCCCGTTATCACCGCCACCCATAATCCGTCCTCACCCCATCATCACATCGGATAACGGGGGTTAAAAAAACTAAAAAAATAATAGAAATATGCACTATCACCAGCAACATTCAGTCATAAATTCACAAACCATATCCAAACCAAATCAATCGGACACCAAAAAACACCTAAACCAACAAAACTTTCAGATTCATTCATTCAATTCTAAATTCATTTCAGTCAAACACAACTACATACCAAATTAATCAACCAGTCACATCAAACACCAATTTACATCCAGCCATCACTAATCCAAAAACAAAATTTAAACCAAATCTAAAACTGTTTACCCTACCTTATACAAACCAGCCATCAACCATAAAAAACTACCAGATCCTCTGCAAACCCGTCTCAACCTTCATAAAAAAACAGAAGCAGATTTGAAAAAAATTAGAACAATATTTGTTAGTAGCATAGTTGTCAGAACCGAACCGGTGATCGAACCGATGAGGTCACTGGGTCACTGGGTTACTGGTTCAACCGGTGGGTCACGGGTTGAACCGGTTAACCCGGTATAATTAAGTAATTATGTAAAATTTAATTATTTTTTCTTTATTATAGGTACTTTTATTTTGTTTTTATAAAAATAATAATTATTTTCAAATTTTAATACTTTATTAATTAATTTATATTTATTGTATTATTGTATTATTATAAATAAAAACTTACATACAGTTAATTTTCATGTGAAGTTGATATTTAAAAACAGTTAGATGATTTGACAAGTTTAACTAAATATCATCTAACGATTTTCAATTATTAACTTCATATGAAGATAACTGCATGTGAGTCTTTACCTATTATTATATGCTACAATTATTTATTGAAAAATAATATTAATAGATATCATATAATCATAAAAAGAAAAAATAAATTATGGTTAATAATTTTTTTATCTTTTCAATATATATATATATTAATAAAATTTATAGTTAAATAAAATATAATTGATTTAAAAATGAGTGACTTTAAAATTAAAATTAATTGAATATAAGTAAAATAAAAAATTGCTATATGTATTCATTAAAAATAATATTAATATATTATATAATTATGAAAAGAAAAAATAAGTGAGTTTATAATTATTGTTAAATAAAAAGATAATTAATTTAAAAATGAGTGAGTTTATAACTAAAATTAAAATAAAATAAATAAAAGTAAACTATTTGATGAAAGATATCTATATATATTATAATTTGCATATATATAAATGAAAATCAACACAGCTCAGCGGCAAGGAGAGGTTTTGATCTTCCAGCAGGTAGGGGTTTGAACCCCATATCACACATTTTGGATAATTTGCCTTTCAAACGGTTCGGTCAGACCGGTCTTACCGAGTTTGACCGGTTCTCACCGGTTTACTCCGGGTTTGACCGGTTCGTTCCGGTTTTATACCTTGTACGGTCCAAATATCAAACCGGACCGGTACTAGATCCGGTTCACCGGTTTTTCGGTCGAACCGGCCGGTCCGGTCCGGTTCTGCTAACTATGAGTAGTAAATAAATCAATTTATGAAAAGAAGAAATTAAATCTGTTTT
Organism: Arachis stenosperma; assembly: GCF_014773155.1. Classification (NCBI taxonomy): domain Eukaryota; kingdom Viridiplantae; phylum Streptophyta; class Magnoliopsida; order Fabales; family Fabaceae; genus Arachis; species Arachis stenosperma. The sequence continues at coordinate 119,785,910 of NC_080378.1, forward strand.
GAAAAAAAGAAGAAACACCTTTTTCTTTGCCAACTGTAACATCGTCGATGCCAGAACCTCCATCAGCAACGTCGCCTCTCTTTCTTCTCCAATCTCTCTTTACCGAACGTTATTTCTGCATGCAGCAGCCCCACGACCCTTCTCTCTTATTAGGCGCGCGACGATGACGTTCTCCTCCGCTAGGTCAGGGGCGCGATGAAGAACGATCTTGCTGGAAGCAGCAAAGATGACCCTCCTCTGACGCAACAAAGATGACGACGCTCTTTGACGTGACGGTGTTGCCTCTGACGCAACGATTATCCTCGGACTGGGTCAGGGTGGTTACGACGACATTCTCCTTGGCTCAGTCAGGCACATGACGATGACGTCCTCCTCAGTTGGGTGAGACGCGTGACGGTGCAACGCGATATTCTCCTCGGGTAGGATTCTCAGGCATGCGACTGTTGTGGTGAACAGTGACCTTGAGATCGAGAGGGGAAAGGAGTAAGAAGGGGAAGCACAGCGGTGAGGGTGGAGGAGGGTGGCGGCGCCGCAACGATGAGGGGAAGGTTGAGATTGAGAGAATCCCTTAGGTAGCGTTTGATTTGAAGTATTGAGACAGAGAATGAAAGATTGAGACTCAGTATCATGTTTGTTGGCTCAGAGACTGGTACTAAAATTTCTATCTCTGTCCCTAAAATTTCAGTATTTCAGTACCTCCAAAAAGTGAAGACACATGGGACTGAAATTTTTAGAGACAGAGACTGAAACTTTAATAACACTTTATACATAAAATACTCTCATTTCAATTAATTAATTCCAATTTTACGTTTTGTACAAATTAAATTAGAGTTTCATTCTTGTTTTAATTTCCGTCTTCCACTTTGCACCAAACAGAATACTGAAATTTATTTCTATCTCTGTCTCTTAATCTCTATCTCTCAATCTCAGTCTTTCAATCTCTGTTTCTCCACAAAACGCTACCTTAGGTTTTCAAACTTGATGAACTGAGAGGTGAGAAGTGACAGTTTAGAATGTTTGAAAGTGTAAAACTAATATATAAATCAAGGGTATTTTAGTCATTTCCTATGATGAGATTATACAGGTACCCACAGGACGAGGACCTCTATCCCCACTCCCTCCCTGTTTTTTATACAGGTCCCCGCCTCCTGCAGGGAAAAACTAGCCTCCAAAACCATCCTTGCCATGCCTATAGGTGATGATGGGTTCACTGCAAAATTTTTTATTTCTCTTGGGATGTAGTATGCAATGATGTCTTTTAGAGCAGCAGAGAGTTTCTTTGGTGGAGGAAGAATCTTAAAGGGCTTTAACATACTCAAATATGTTTGATTTCGAAGATTCCAGATGCCAAAGACATGACACACGTCAGACCAATTAGTTTATCCTCAGTTTTTTATAAGATTATTTTAAAGAATCTAGTGCATAGATTGCAACATTTTATGAATGATCTTATTAACCTCAATCAAAGTGTTTTCCTGAACGGTAGACTAATTTCTGACAATATTCTTGTGACTCATGAATGTATGCATTATTTAAAGACTAAGAAATTTGGTTTGGAATATGAGATGACCATTAAATTGGACAAGAGCAAAGCGAATGATAGAGTTGAGTGAAGTTTCCTATAGTTTATAATGGAGAGAATGGGGTTTGATGCTAGATGGATATTTTGGATTTGGGAACTTGTCACTATTGTTTTTTACTCTGTACTTGTGGAAAGACATCCTTATGACTTTTTTAAGCCAACAAGGGGAATCCATCAAGGAGAACTCTTGTCTCCATACCTCTCTCTTTTTTGTGGAGAAGATTTTTTTTCATACTACCCAGGGCAAAATAAGATGATACAAGGTATTCAAATTTATAGAAAAAGTCTAGCAGTTAGCCACTTTTTTGTGGATGACTCAATTCTGTTCTATAAATCTACAGAGAAATCCTGCACTAATATCCTAGCTCTACTCTATGACTACGAAACACTCACTGGATAGAAGGTTGAATAGACAATGAAATTTTAGCTATAGTAATCCAAAAATCAAAACATATTAGAATTGGACATTTGAACATGGTATACATGCTAAGCTCTTCAGTTATTGAGTTTTTTGAACCAAAGAATTAGGAGTCATCCAAAATCATAGAAGCATGTGCATTTACTATTCCATACTATATTCTTCAACTAAGCAGCTCTTGCATTTCAAAAATCATCAAAGTAGCAAAATAAAAAGAGGGAAGGTTGTTGTCAACAGATGAATTGAAGATGAATTGATATTTTCTAATAAAAACTACATCAATCTGCACAGTACTAAGTAATGAATCTGCATGAGACACAATCTTATTTTCCGAGGCAGAAATAGCTATATGATTCAATAAAACATTATCTGAATTCTTGAGTATACATTAGCACAAACATTTCTGGAAAATATCTATTCAATCGTATATAATACTAACTACTAAGTAATGAGTATATGCAGAACGTACAATTTTTGAGGCATAAAGTAAGGCCAGAACTGCTTGCATTCATGTGCTCAACATTTTTTGTTACTCTATTATCATGTACAAGTTTTATAGGTAGCCCTAAGAATAGATGAAAATCTGCCCCCTTTGAAGATGTGAGTAAAGTATGACTTACAAACCATCAGTGACTCTTCCTCTGCTTCCATTTGAAGCAAAATTGGCCTCAACAACATCATCCATGGTTGCCTGAGAAGCAAAAATCAGAATCCAAAGCATTCCTCAACTAAGCGTTAAAATCCCACTCTACTTGAAATTCATTACTTTTGAAATGCACACTTCCAACAACAATGCTATCAATCTACTATTAACAAAAACACAATCAACACGTAAAATCTAATCTCATCTACACATATATGCATAATTTAAAGGAAATTTTCATTATTAAGGACTAACCACTTGCAAAGTCTACACAATTATTAGAACAAAAAGTAAAAAAGAAAAACTCGGAAAAATATCAAAAGATCTCTTCCAAACCATATAATACCCCAGCATATTTAGCCAAACCAGCATCATCTTCTTTACCGAAGTAAACTTCTCTTATCCTCCGGAAACCATGTAGGGTCAGCAAGCTATCTGAACCAGCTTGGTGACTCTTTCCAACAACCCGGTCCACCTTCAACATCTTGCAAACCCGGTCCAATCCTCCATACAGATTTGAACAGAACCTAATCAAGTGTTTCACATCAAAAACCCTATCCCCAAAGAAGACCCTAACCAGCCCCAAAAATTTCCCCAATTCCACCGGCAACTGTTTCTGCGTCAGCATCTTAACCAAGTATCCGAAATCGTAAGCACTGTGGAACGTTATCCACGAAACGTCGTCGTTGCAGACGAGCCCCGACGACATCATGAGCTCGGCGAAACGCCTCGACTCGATGCCGAATCTCAAATTACGGTCGAAATCGATGCCCTGGCGGCGGAGAAGCTCGACTGAATCGTGCGAGTGAGGGTCACGCGCCACGTCGAAGTCGTTGAAGTTGAATTCCCAAATGAAGTTCTCTGAGGTTCCGAGGTTCGGTAGGTTTCCCTTGTTGTCCGAAAAAGCGAGTCCAATCTGTATGATTGGGAGACTGTCGACGTTGGATTTGAGGACGGCGTAGTGCGCAGAGGGGCGGCGGAGGTTGGAATCGGCGAGGCGGCGAACTACGACGCCGGGGAACTCTGTGTCCATTGAGATTAGAGGGAAGGAACCGATGATGGAACGGATCAACTTGAACTCCGATTCGAGATTCGATGACCACACTGATCGTGTGACGATGACGGGGACGGCGGAGGAGGTGCCGTGTAGTGACGGCGGAGAAGGCACGATCATGGTGTTTAGCTGAAAAGAATCTCCGATTTTTTTTTTTTTTGGGGAACGGTTACATTTTAGGGTTTGTAATAATGAAAATGAGAAGAAGGAGAAGACGAAGGAAGAGAAAGAGAGAGAGTGATTAAGAGTGTCATTGAATTTTTATAGGAAGAGAAGAGAAAGAGATGAACAACATTTTGGTGTTTACGTAACTCTCCTTCCTTCTAATTACCGCTTTGGTAGCCATTGCCCTCTTTCTTATTTCTTTCAACCTTTTTAATTAATTATAAATAAATTATTATGAATTACGTTAGTCGGTCCTCAAAATCTTTGTTACCTTTTTGTGTGCTGTGTGCATGTAATTACTAATTAGGACTCGTCAAGTGTGTTTAAAAATAAAAGAAAAAATAAAATTGTTTGTAAAATAATAAAGTAAAGATTTAATTATTTTTAAATCAATGCAATGTGATTTATACGTAATAAAAATTATATTTATTATTATTATTATTATTTTATTTTTATTAATGTTCTAATTTTAAGTTTTGTATATTTTTATATATTTATGCAGTGTGATAATATCAACTAAAATATTAATTAAAATAGTAAAAAATTTATGTTTTAATTAATTATTAATTAAAAAGATAATTTATCATTCAAATTGATGATTGTATGTATTATTATGTTGATTGGTTTTCATTTATGAGATAACAATCATGTTACATGATGTATAGATTAAAGAAAAAAGGGGTTAAACTCTAAAGTAGTTTTTAAGATTTACGAATTGTATTAATTTAGTCTTTAATTTATTAATTGTACTATTTTTATTTTTTATATTATAAAAAAATATATTTAGTTGATCTTTCACTTTATTTTTGGCCATTTAACATTATTGGCGGTAATGACATGACAAATGAAAATCACGTTATACATCATATAATAATATCGTACAGATTATGACACTAAAACACTTTTGGAACAACGTTGTTTGACAAATTTTGCGAGTTAAAATTTTAAAACTCCAAAGTCAGTAATCATTTCATCTTCTTCTTTCTATGAAATTAAACACTTAACGATATGCAATCTTCTGTAAATGTTGTTTAGGGTTTGAAGGGTGAAACTATTCGACGGAGTGAAGTTCGCTCGCACTATGAGCTTTGTGTACTTTGAGAAAAGGATGGTGAGTTTAGAGAGCTAAACTATAATTAAGATGATGACTAAATATTATTGGGTTATTTGTTTGTGTAATTTATTTGGTTTAGTGTGCAGAAAAATAAGTTAAACAAAAATGGACCAAAAAGTTTGAGATGCAGCCCAAACTCCGTATGATCCATGCATGCACACAATATATCTCACACATTAATCATTCATGGAGCAAGCCCACTCTGTAACTTCAAGTCTTTATCTTAAATGGGAAACGGCTGAACCAAGAAAAAGAAAACAAGCCATATGTGTAGAAAATAAAAAAGAAACAAGTTGGCCCAAGTGATAGAAGCCCAGTTTGGTTACTAAACATGTTTAGCCCAATAATAATTGTTCACTTCAAGTGGCTAAAAGACAAAGAAGCTCAAATTGGCCCAAAGTCTTCATAAACCATTTGGTGATCACAAGGAAGCTTCCTCCATGAACCAAAAGTCTAAAACATGACTTTATGCCTTGGGAATTGGAAGCTAAAATTCAATTGAGTTTAATGTGCTTTGAAAGCTTCACACGTTATTTTATCTATTGGGTAATGGAAGTGAAAATTCAATTTGGTTTAATTCCATTTAATGCTTCCTTTGAAAGTTTTCTCTCTCTTCTTTCTCCTCTCTCTTGCTTTCAAACACTTCAATCTATCAAAGAAAAAGATAGAAGAAATAAGAAGTCACAGAAAAACCTATGAAGAAGAAAGGCTATGAAAGATATTTGCTACAAAAAAGAAAGATTTGGAAAAAGACTTTAAGATTTTTGTTGCCAAGAAAAGAAAAAGATCGGCCTCGGTCAGGAAACAGATCTTCCTTGGTAAAAAGTTTATTTCCGTTTTTGTTCCACTAAGAAGAAGATAGCTTCTGAGTCTCAAGCTGGAAGAAGCGAAAATGGAAAGTTTGAAACTAGCTTGGGTCAGACACTCATCAACGCTCATAATCAATTCTTAGAGCAAAAGTCAAGATCAATTGCCAAGATTGAAGAAGATGGAAGAAAAAGGATGAGAGAGATGCATGCAACAGATTCGGGTGATCTCTCTCTCCTCTAGCGAAGTTGCCGCTACTCTGATGTTGGAGAAGAAGACAGTGCTAGGGTTGAACGTGATTCAACCTTGGAAGCTTCACTCTTCTATATTAAGGGTGAACGGCTAAGGTTTGAAGGCAAGGAGTGAGAGCACACGTTTGGGTTCCCATAGCTCTTTGAGTTATTTATTCTTCTCCTTCGTGGCTTTCATTGAATAATTCATTTTCTCAATTTAGTCTGTCTATGTTTCATTGGGAGAAGGCAAAATGTGAGATTTTGTAAGAAAAAGCTAATGAGTGGAAAAAGGCAAATAGTTAAAGAAAAATCTATAGTTATCTCAGAAATTTTTGTATGTATTTTTGTTTTGTTGTCATGATCCTGAGGAGATTTCCTTACAAGTTGGGTTAGCACTTTGTCGTTGAAAGCTAGGTTTGAGTCATAGTCAAGTTCAGGTTGGGTTAGAATGTGGACTTGTTCCCTTACAAGTTGGGTGAGCATTTTGCTGTTGAAAGCTAAAGTGAGTCCTAGTCAAGTTCAGGTTGGGTTAGAATCTGTACTTGTCCCATATAGGACTGGGTAGATCTTAGGGAGAATTGGTGAATGTAATACTGTTAAAAGATAGTGAAATTTCATCATTGTTGTGATGGAGACTGGATGTAGACTGCATTGCACTTAGCAGCTGAATCAGGATACATCTTGGTGTGATTCTCTCTTCTTTGCTTCGTTTATGCTTCATGCACTCAGGAGACAAAATGAAAATGTCTCTCAACTTCTTATGAGACAAAAGTAAAAATATATCATGAAGTTTCTGTACAAGGACAAAAGTAATGTTCTGCAAAAAGGATAGCTAAGATTCAACCCCCCTTCTCTTAGACACAGGTTACCATCAAAGGAGAAAGATGTAGTGGATAATTTTTTTTATGCTTTTCTTCTACATCATCATTCCAGAGAAAAACCTCACGCCATGTTTTGTCCCTAGTTTGTATGAAGTAGGGTTAGAAGTTATGAACATACAAACACTTAACAATCATTTTTAAGAAAAATACTTACATTGTAATTGGGACAATTGAAGAAGTGTTTATTTTGGTTAGTATCTGTTGCAAACCATCGGAGCACAGAACAACAATTGCACCCACAATATTTTGCCACCCACAAACCTGGAGTCCGACTTAGAGTTCTTGATGTTAATAGCATAGAGTTTTTTTAACTCTGACTCACACTTCCAATTATAATTCTACTTTTAGTTTTAAATAAAAACAACAAAAAATAAACATTGGTGAACAAAGAGAAGAAGAAGAACGATAGAAAAATGCTGCTAAATTAGGGTTAAAATATATAGAGAAACTATATTTAATCAAATAGTTTCAACTGGCAATTCAACTGTCCGTTACATACTCCAGTGTGGCATGCCAGTGCCATATCACTGTCAATGGCAAGATTAAATGGACGAAAATAGGACGAGGGACTAATTAAGTGCATTTTTTACAATGTCAAAGACTTAAATAATATATTGACAAATAAAAAACTAAACTAGTATAATTTGTAAATCTCATAAATCATTTTAGAGTTTAATTAAAAAAATTAGTTATTAAGTATAAAAAATATAAAAAATACTATATGCATAATTTTTTTTGTCAATTAAATTTAACTAAAGTAAATAATAAAATTTGAATGAGTAAATAAGTGAGAGTAATAAAAAAATGATTTTTAATAGTCTTAAACCATTTTAGTTGGACTTAATTAATAAAACAATCTATACATTTATTGTTACTAAAAAATATATATTTAATATCTTATAGAAAATATTATCAACTTATCATACTATTTTAAATACAATAAATTATTTGTCTGATACGTAGTTAATTATTTTAGTAGGCATATTTTTATTATTCTAATAATTGATTGTTAACTTAAAACAATGTGTGAACTAATATTATAAATATTCACACAAATACATAATACTTATCTTTTATGTAAATTGAACTTTAATATAAAATAATTTTATACCTACATTAAATATTACGTTAATAACAATAATTACTATACATGAATTGATTAAATAATTATCTAAAAAATAAAATTAATTAAATAATCATGTAAAAGATTGTATACAATAAATAAATCAAAATTAAAGTCGTTTAATATACATAAAACATTTTTATTACGGCATCCATCTACTTATTTCTTTTAGTAACATTACTTTTGAAAATATCACTAAAAAATATCGTTTAATCTTAGTATACCAAAATATAAAACATTTTATATAGTCGTATAATTACATTAATTTTTTAAATAATTATTATATAAAAAATAATTATTTTTATTAATATGACATTATATAATTAGATATAAGTATAAAATTATTTTATAATAATAATATGTTAAAATTAAATTTAAAAAAATATTTTTTAAAAAAATTATAAAACAAGCGAGCTTATTAGAAGCAAATGGGCCCTTTGGTCCAATAGGAAGAAATTATGCGAGTTAAGTTGGTTAAATGATAATCAAGTTGGGTTATTCTAATAATTAGTTCATTAGTTTATTTAAATAAGTGTAAGAAGTTTGAATTTTGTCTTGTACATGTAGTAACCCATTAGCCAGCCATAAATCTTTAAATAGAGTTCAGTAGCGCAGTGAATTAGTTCTTGCCCTGTCGGATTGAGAGATACCGTGAGAAACTATAAAAAATTGGTTAAATAATCAATTTACTTGTTTATTTAAATAAGCGTTTGAATTTTAATTTTTGTAGGTAATGATCAATTGGCCAATAATAAATCTTGAAATAAGAAATAAGACCCATTCTTTTTTTTTTCTCTTATTCTCTGTCTTTAATTTTCCATTTCTCATCATTAAGTAGACAAAATCCATAATATTACTACATTACCCTCTAGTCTCACATTTTTTTCCTTCTTTTTCCTTTGTTCCCTTATTCGTCAGTCGCGCACACACACCCTATTCCTTCTTTTCTTCTCTTCCCAATTCCCAATTTCACCGCACCCCAGATTCTCTCCTTCGCTTCTCTCTGCGTCTTCCCTCACCAAACTTCGATTCTCTTTCATCAGATCCGCAACATCCACATCGCCAAAACCCCTCTATCTGCTATATCCATGACGCTTGGCTCAGCAGGATCCAGTGTCGTGGGTGAGAAACCCTTATTATACACCTCAACCGTACCTTTTCCTTTATAATATCTCTCTCGTTTTCTTTTTTTTTTTTCTTTTTCTTTGTTGATTTTTTTGTTTCTTCGAGTTTCTAGATTTTGCTCATGTTTGTGTGCCGTTGACCTAGAACATTCGATGCGTTATTTTTTTCTCGTTAAAAACAATAATTAATAAATATAATATGTATGTTTTCTTGTTTCGTTTTATGCCGGTGGAATTTTGGATCGTGATTTCAGTTTTCTCAGCTGGGGGCTTTTATTTGTTTATATTTTTTTATGGGTTTACTTTGATTGATGTATTAATAAATTAGCCTTTTGTTTGATTTTGTGCATTTCGTTTGTAATTTGAATTTTTATTCGTGGGGTTGAGAACTTGAAAACTTGAAATGATGGTTAGTCATTAATAATACCTTGATTGAGTGATAAATGCATTGTTGCATGAGTTAATTCTGCCATTTCAATTACTGAGATTGTTCATGAAACATGTTTTTGATGATTTTGAGGTTCAATTAAATATGTTACACTTGTTTAGGGTTTAAATAAATTGGTTTGTCTATAAGTATACAACAACAACAACAACAACAAAGCCTTGTCCCACTAAGTGGCAATGTAATGTTATTATGAATCACTGTGTGGCAATGTAAATTATTTCTCTTTGATATTAGAAGATGCTAATTTTTCAGCTAAATTTAAGATTGGTAGTGTGAGTTGTTAAGTGTGGTTTATTCTCGGTCGCAGTTCCTAGGAACTTCAGATTGCTGGAGGAACTTGAACGCGGAGAAAAAGGTATTGGAGATGGCACAGTTAGCTATGGAATGGATGATGGAGATGACATTTACATGCGCTCTTGGACTGGAACCATCATCGGCCCCCACAATGTAAATAGCTATGTTGCCGCAATACTTCAATTTTACCTTTTGTATGTGTGTGCATTTCAGCTTATTTTGTCTAAACAATTGAATTAACATGAAGCAATTAGCTTAATCCTCAATGCTAGAATCAATTAAAGTGTGGAAGTTAGACTTTCTAAAATTTGAGACCTTACTACGCAGCTCTTAGCAACGGAGCATGTGTTTGTGCAAGATTCAACTACCCTGTCTATCTTTCTGAAACTTAAGTATGCATGATGACGTTGATGACTGCTAACTTATAATTGGTAGTGTTATTAATAATAGAATGACATAGTGTATCATATATATGACCTTCTGTTGGGGTGTTGGATTGTTGCTATTGCCTGATTAATGTAGCGTATTTGCTCCAGTTGTAGAGAATTCTAGAGTATAAACTATTTATCTATCTATAAATTTCAAAGTTTAATCTAAGTACATCTTTTTCTCTGTAATTTACTTGAAATAATTGTGTAATTTTTCAATTTTTTTCTCTGTTAGACTGTTCATGAGGGAAGAATTTATCAGTTGAAGCTGTTCTGTGACAAAGACTACCCAGAAAAGCCCCCAAGTGTTCGGTTTCATTCAAGGATCAACATGACTTGTGTTAATCATGAAACTGGAGTGGTATCATTTATAATTCCATACATGCTTTCAGCTTTTAAATATTTCTTGTTTAGAGCATGATGTTTTCTGATACATAAACTATGCTTACTACAATGTTTTCCACTTTGAATTCTCTTTCGATAACTTTGAGATGAATGATAGCATATAGTTCTAACTAATGAGAGGAATATCGAAATATATTCCTCCTTCCCGGTGATGAGAAAGTGCAGGGTTGCCTCATCCCCATCCCTTATCACTTACGGTTTATACATGGTTTTCTGATTTAACGAACTTGATGGCAAATTTTCTTTGTAGCAAGATTTATAGACTTGTGAATGAAAACAGGTTGAACCAAAGAAATTCGGCCTTCTCGCAAACTGGCAAAGAGAGTACACTATGGAGGACATACTTACCCAGCTGAAGAAGGAAATGGCCGCCCCTCATAACCGGAAGCTTGTCCAGCCACCAGAAGGCACCTACTTTTAGCGTCCAAGGTCGCATATAGATGTCGGGATCATATTGCATTTGCAGTATGCAATATATAGTGTGTCATGCCTTTTGTGGATCATTCTGAATTCAAGATCATATTAGGGGAATGCCCCCCTCCCCAACCTCCCAAAAAAAAGCTTCATATTTTCCCTCCCATGGCTTCAGAGTTGTTTTTAATTATCTTTGTTAACTGTGCTGAAGGGGATGCTGTTTGATTAAAAAAACAAAAAATCAAAACTGTGTGTGTCAAATATTGAAAGCAACTCTTTTTAAGTAGTAATGTTCCCTTCGGATTAATGCTTTCAATTTTCCGCTTTTATTTTCTTTCTTTCTTTATTTTTATGCATTGTAACATGTAAGTAAGCTGAAGCCAAATGGAAAAGGGGCTATTGCGATTTAGGATGGATTTGTTGCTTACTCATATATGAGGTGAAAATCGTGCATGCTCTTAAAGAGTTAAGACGTTAGAGTATATTTAACAAGTGTTTCAAACTTTTGAGTATGTAGAGCCACTTGTTTGAGTTCTATATACTCATTTCTATTATTTAAATTTGGCAATGTGATCCTTGAAGAGGATAATAGCCATTGGTGTTTGAATTGAGTTCTATCCTTCTCAAGAGATGTCACTTAGACTATTTTGGATTAAGTAATCTCACTGTTAACTAAAGAAAAAATTTAACTCATTCTCTTTCTTAATAGGATATTGTGTTGATTTATTTATTATTTGATTTGGTCTATATGAGTGGTTTGAGAATAGTAACTCTTTGTTTTTGTTTTAAGAGTTTTTCTATAGTATATATTAAGGTTTTAAATATAAAAACCAAATAGTGTTTCTTAAGTATTTATTGAATTGAGTTCAATCCTAGTTGATCATAACAAAGAAGAGGGCTCATTTGTTAGTCGTGCGGCAGTTATCTGCATAGTGGTGGGAGGTTACTGCCCTGCCTGCGTCGCTGAACTTGTAGTGGGAAGGTCTTAACTTCTTCTCCAAGTCGGGTCGGGTGCCAGGTCATGTAGGCTTGGTTTGGGGTCCGAGACTTGTCATGTGGTCTTAGTGGCTTTATTGGGCCAGGTTGGACCCAATTGCTTTTGGCGTGTACTAGGGCTTGTTGCAGATGTTTTGCCACGTTCCTTTTAGAGAGTGGATTAGATCCTCCCTTTATATAATAGTGAAATTGGTCTAGTGGTTAGTTCATAAACAAGTACCGTGAATTTAAATTTTGTCTTATGCATACAGTAATTTATTAGCTATTGATAAATTCTTAAATAGAGGTTAGTACTACGGCGGATTAATCCTTGATTTGTTGGGTTGAGGAATACCATAAAAAAATATAATGTTTGTTGAAAATCTAAAATTTTGAAGTTTTCAATGTTTTTGTAATACATTTATCAAAATAAGTAAAAGATTTATTTTAAGTGACTTTAACATATGTCTTTTAGCAACACTCTATTTTTATTATTTTTGTTTCTTTTTAGTACTATAACTAAGACAACCAAAGTAGTTTTGGTTCATTATAATGACCGGATAAATGTTTTAAACCCTAAATTAAAATAGAAGTTGTTCTATCATACAATTACTACCAAGTTACCTTCTCTATCTAAGGTCAATTCATACTGAATCTCATCCTTATTCTATAGTCATTTCATGTTAAAAAAATTAAATTGATTATGCAATAAGTTAGACTTTTAGATGACGGTGTGAAAGTCATGAATAAGTAGGTATTCTAATTATGTTACTCAATTATTTGGCACCCACTAATTGCGCATATGGTATTATATTATTGTAGGTGTCACATGTCACATGACCAAATTAAAAAAAAAAGGTTATTCTAATAATATAAGCAAGTGGCTTGGGACATAAATTTGCAATTAGCCAATTGGCACCAAATGTGCGTCAGTGCGTGAGATTAAAGTATTATAAAAAAGTATCTAACATTTTTTTTTAAAAAGAATATTTTGTTTGTACGGCAACCCGCAATGTATCTTTGTGAATTGTTAAGAATTTTTAGGAGGAATCTCTATTTCTCATTCACATTCTCTCTATTTTTATTTTTAAAATGCAATAGGGTTTACATGTTTATTTTTAGGTGGATTCTCTATTTCTCACTCACATTCTCTGTATTAGTTATCTTTTTGGCATTCTTTTTGGAGTAAAAGAATCACGTTTTATGCATCTCTAAAATGTTGGATTTTTTTATATTTACAAAATGTACAAATTCTTTATATATTTTGAAAGGATTTTCTCTTTGGAAATCGCGTTTATATATCTCTAAAATGTTGATTTTTTATATTTTGAAGAATGACCAAATATAAAACAATAAGCAAAATAATAATTATTTTTTTTACCACCTCACTCTTATTTTAACGTTCAAACTATGGGTGGCAACGAGGTGGATTTTTTCTCTACCTGACCCGCCTGTCTTACAATAACATGTATAAAACTCACTTCACTTCTATCCCCGAATAGTAAAACGTTGAAACCTAATCCGCCCATGCGGGTACTCGTCCCGCCTCTACCCGTCCCTATAATTATTAAAATCCAACAAATAAAATTAAATTTCAAATTTTATATAACTATCATCACATACATAACATAAATTAAAGTAAAAACTTAAATATAATACAATATTATTAATCATTTACTAATTATTTTACATATATTATATGTATTATATATTAAAATTATATATATATATATATATATATATATATATATATATATATATATATATATATATATATATATATATTGGGGCAGGTAGGGGCGGGTATTACCTAAGAGTATAATTCTCCACATACAAGCGTTTTTTTATACAAGTCTTTACAAGTCATTTATATTAACGCGCTGCGAACCGTTACTGCACGTTTTCACTGCACCTTATTCTTCTTGCTGCACGTTCTTCTTCCTCTTCCTGTTCTTCTTCTTTTCTTTCGTTTCTTACCTTCTCTTTTTCCTTCTTCATTTACGTGCTTTTCTCTCTATTTTCTTTTTTCGTTATTCTCGATTTTCATTGTTTTTTGACATCAAGCTCTGAAATCGTTTTTGAAGAAGAAAAAACAGCGGAAAGAAGATAAGGAGGAGAAAGAGAAAGAATTCTGAATTATGCATAAGGTGTACTTCAACGAATTTTGGGTGTATTTCTGTAATCGTTTGGGTGTATTTCTGAAGTTCCATTATCTTCAAATTTGACAAGAAACTTGTTTTCATGGAGGAAGAAGAAGAAGAGTCGTTCATAATGCATGGTGAGTAGCGCGCTTTGGAAACAGGAAGTGGTTGAATAACATGTGTTTATTTACTCTTGAATGTGGGAGTATAGTGCGTGTGTTTTGTTGGGTTTGTGCCAACTTGTAAGACTTGTAAGCCAAAAAAACTTGTATGTGTAACAGGCCTCATTACCTAAACTTGACCCGTCCTACTACTTCCAAGAATCTGCCCCGAGAGGGTAGAGACGGAGTGGGTATCTGCGGGTGCCATCCCTAGTTCAAATTAATATTTTATATTTTTTTTTGTTTTTGACCAAAAAATAAGAAGATTTAAACTCGTGATTTTTTAACTAAATATGAGGAGATTATGTCATTTGAACTATAATTCATTGGCTGTTTTATGTTTATATTATACTAATTAAGTGTTAATAGTTTAATTTTTGTCTTATAAGTAAGAAAAAATTAAAATTTTAAACTAATAATTTCACCCATTAAGATTTAAAATGCTTATAAGCCATCGAAATAATTAATCATTATATTCAGTAGTAGGTACTAAATCCTGGAAGAAAAAAAAAAAAAAAGAAGTATACAATATCAAATATAATAGTGTAGTTTTTAAGATTAAAAAGTTGCAAGTTATGAAATATATTTGTTTATAGAAAGTGATTGAATACAACCAACAATTAACAAATCCATCCTTCAGGATTGAATAAAGCAAATCCACGTCAATAATAAATAATTTGTGTCCCCATATATAAACATTCACAATTAGGTTTTTTAATTTGAATATGGATAAAAAAGTGATGTTGAACTCAAATGTGGGGAATACATAAGCTTCACAGTCATGTGGTGTCAATGGAACAGAACTCGAACCATGCGAGTTCTCTATTAATAAAAAAATTGAAAACAACAAACAACTCGGATGGTCCGTTTTCTAGCTTCCGAAATTTATATTTGCCCAACCACAAGTCGGACCATGCGATTTCTTAAGCAAAATTTTAAAATCAAACAACTCGCATGGTCCGATTTGTGTACTCTGAATTTTTTCAAATTTTTTAATACAAATCGGACCCTCCGATTTGTGTGCTCTAGATTTTTTCAACTTTTAAAACACAAATCGGAGGGTCCGATTTGTGTACTCCCACAGTTTTAAAAAACACCAAAAATTACCATGTTAAAGTATATCATTCCTTTTGTTCCAATATCAAAATTTTTTAGCCTCACAATTACCCATGCGCGCCTTTTCCGGTCAATGCTTATTTAATCATCAAAAATCAACACTAGATAATAAACAATTGAATCTTATTCTTTCAAATTATTTTATACATGCATCTATTTTATATTATTACATTAATAAAAACAAATAAATACATATATTTACTTGAATAAATGTATAAAAGTATAAAATATAATAATTTATGTGTATATTCTTAGTCAATTTATATAAACAAATTTGTTATGTAGTATATAAATTATATTAATTTATACATGTATATATATATGTTCAAAAATTGATAAAATACTACAAATTTAGTTTATTAATTATTTTTGAAAAAAAATTATTGATTCTCTTATGTTATTATTATTAGAACAAAATAACTAATATCAATTAGTCGAATAATCAATTCACTAGTTAACTTAAATAACTACCAAAATTTGAATTTTACGTATATTGTAATTCATTGACAAAAATAAACACTTAATAAAATTTTAATTTGCTGTATATTAATCTTTAATTTGCAAAGTATAAAAAATATTATGGTAATATTAAAATTATTAATTAATTAATTAAAAGATTACATATACGAATATAAAAAATTATTTATATATTAAATTAGTTATTAATATATTTATGTATAAATATATGGGTGCTATTCTAATTTTTTTTAAATAATATTTTTTTAAAAGATCTTTTACAAAAATAAAAGTGATTTTAAGTTTGAATATCTCATGTAAAAAAATATTTTTATTTATTAATTATATTTGAATAAACTAAGATAAAAATACTTTTTTGTTTATTTATATATAAGAAATATTTTTTTTAAAAATAACTTTTAAAAAAGATATAAATTATAACTTATTAAAAAAGATTTTTTTTTATTTTTGTAGTACTTTTACTTTTATTATTAAAAATTTACTAAACACACTAAAAAATAAAAAATAAAATTTTTTTCATTAAAAAAATATATTTTTTATTGATAGCCTGAAACAAACACATAATCTCTTCTTTTTACCTAAAAATCTTGGATTCCAATCTGAATCCTAATTTAAAAAAAATAAAAAGGAAAGATTACATATACAAATGCAAATAACAATAAACAATTCAATTAAATAAACAAATTTATTGACGTAGCTACACTTTTATATTATAATTTTATATTTTTTAGAAGAAAAAGGAAAAGGTCGTTGCTAACTGAGTCAGAAGACTGAGAGCTTAGAACACAGAAACAGGTGGAGCATTCTTCTTCTGATGTGAGAGTGAGAGAGACACTCAATCCATTAACCAATCAGCATTCACAGATTTTCCGGTGAACAAACAATGGACGAGTTTTTGAACACCTGCAAGGTCTCCGGCGACGCCGCATACGCCGCCCTAAGGTCGGTGCTTGACAAGCTCGAGGATCCGAAGACTCGTACGGACACTCGGATCTTCTTGTCGGAGCTTCAGAAACGGTTTCCGACGAAGGAAGATTGTGATAGCTGCTTTGAAACCTACCACTTCCGAATCGAAGACGTGCTTTTGGACCAAAACGAAGGTATACACTTTTTTTTTTTGTTTTCTTTTTTGTCGTTTATAGCCGCAAAACACAGTCATAAAGGCACCAACCAAAAGCCACAACGTATTTTGTTTGGATTGGATTTGATTGGATTGAGTTTCACTTTGACTCTGTTTACTAATTTCACTGTTCAATTTGGAGGTTTTACATGTGATATAATGACATTACAACTCTGATTTTGATGTTGATGTTGAAGGTTAATGCATGGCTCTGTAAAAATTCAAAAGTTAAGATTAATTAAGTAATAATAGTAATAAAGGACTAAAAGACAAGAAAATTTTATTTGTAGTGTTGTGTTGTCAAAAATAAAGGTGTGTAGTTTTTGTGATGGGTTGATATTTATGTTAATTTCTATGCACTGATAGGGTAAACGAGTTTTATAGTGGCAGCTAATAAAATTGAACTGAGAAATCATGGTGGTTAGTTATCTAAGTTGATTTTGACACTTTCTAACAATGTTATTGGTCAGCAGTGTAAAATTTTTTGTATTATATTACTGCATATACATTAATTCCATTTTTGATGTGCATAATGGGAAACTTGTTTGCTTTGTTGCAGGACACAAGGGGAGAAAGAAATTGACTACGATGGTGATTCCTAGCATATTTCTGCCAGAGGACTGGTCTTTTACTTTCTTTGAAGGGATTAATAGGCACCCGGACTCCATTTTCAAGGACAGGACTGTTGCCGAGCTAGGCTGTGGAAATGGGTGGATATCCATTGCCATTGCTGACAAGTGGTTGCCTTCCAAGGTTTTTTCAATCATGTGCAGCATTTTTTATTTAAGGCCTCTTTAATTATAGTGGCCATCACTATTTTCTTCACATAATTGTGAATGCATAAACACACAAGATGAAACAATGAAATGAAAGTGGTAACTGAACAGACTCTTAAAAATTCATACAACTGCCTAGAAACACTCTACATGCATTTTTTTTTCTGTCAACTATTCCTTGAAATCACTCATAGCACAAGCTGTAATTTTTGCAGGTTTATGGCCTTGATATCAATCCTAGAGCGATAAAGATATCCTGGATAAACTTATATTTAAATGCTTTAGATGATAAAGGCCAGCTCATCTATGATGAGGAGAAAAAAACTTTGCTGGACAGGGTAGAGTTCTATGAATCTGATCTTCTGTCATATTGCAGAGAAAATCATATTCAACTTGACAGAATTGTAGGATGCATACCACAGGTACAGAACCATTACATATTTCCAACCAAGCACTAAGTAGGTTACTATGATTAATGATATAGTTGCTTCTTATTAGTGTGCCTAGTACATAGAAGTTTCATTGAGGTGCCTCTTCGAGGGCCACTTCTCTACCTGCTGTTTTCTATGTTGACCTTTTGACATGGTGATACCTTTTAGTATTGTGTGGCTTAGTGGCAAATTATTGATTCTAAAATTATACCTTAAAATATTTTATGCATAGTGTTTTTCATTTAGATTCCTTTGTTGAGTGTTGTTGAATTAAAGTTACTGAATATAGATTAGTGCAATTTTGATTTGACTACAGATGCTAATATGTCTTTTATGTTATTCTTCATGTTCTTACTTTCTAAGCTATGCCTGCCACTGCTATTGAGTCTTGGTTCTTTAATTTTGTGGAACAAAGTAATCATTTTGGTATTGGATATATTAACATCTACACGTGTAATCATTATTTTTAATTGTTTCTAAAAGCAGATAAAGCTTTTTTAGCTAAAAGAGTGTCCCGAGAGACAAATAATTGTTGTTGTTGTTGTTGTTGTCATTGGTAGCTTTTACTGGCAGTCTTATAAGTTGGATTAATTGCAAACTTTGGCTCATAAAAGAAAATTATCATGGCTGGAGAATCTTTTTTTTTTTTTTTGCAAATGATATTGTAATGTGTTTTAATTCAACTAAATATCAGTTATTCTTGTTATTGGCTTTATGCAGATTCTTAATCCAAATCCAGATGCAATGTCTAAGATGATAACAGAAAATGCAAGTGAAGAATTCCTTCATGCATTGAGTAATTATTGTGCACTTCAGGTAAATGGATCTTTATTCTATTATGATGGTCATCTGCTCTTTTGCTGGAGCTTGACTATTATGTCTTGCATTCTTTCATGCTAAGTGCTTTAATGTGAATCTCATCAATTTGAAAGGAAAAAAGTTATACACCACTGGATTTTTTGGTTTGCTCCAACTTTCTTTAAGTCACATGCTTAGTTATTATTTTATATTCGTATTGTTCCTTAGAGCAAGCCTTTTCCATTTATTCATGAAATAATTCATAAATGTTCCAAGCCACTAGAAGTCTAGAAGAATCTTGTTATTAAGATTTTACTTCTACCTGCACAACTTATCCTTGATACACTCTTGTGATAAGATGTTTTGGCTTTGTAGAAATGTCTTTGATTGATGTATTAGATGATCTAATGCAGCATTTTCATATTTACTTTACTTTGTATTTAGGGTTTTGTGGAGGATCAGGTTGGCTTGGGTTTAATTGCTAGGGCGGTTGAAGAGGGGATATCAGTAATCAAAGCTGCCGGAATTATGATCTTTAATATGGGAGGCCGACCAGGTCAAGCTGTTTGCAAAAGGTTGTTTGAACGACGGGGTTTCTGCATTACAAAGCTTTGGCAAACCAAAATTCTTCAGGTTAGAATTTAGAAAACAGATATTTGGCTATACATCAATTCTCCAGTGAAAGTGCAATCTTACTGAGAAATATTGGTATAGGCTGGTGACACAGATATTGCAGCATTGGTTGAGATTGAGAAGAACAGCCCCCACCGTTTTGAATTCTTTATGGGACTTTCTGGTGATCAGCCTATTTGTGCACGGACAGCATGGGCCTATGGAAAGGCTGGTGGCAGAATTTCCCATGCTTTATCAGTTTACAGTTGTCAACTTCGTAATCCTACCCAGGTGGGTGCTTCTCTAAAGCTTAATATTTCAAGAAGATAATATCTGTTTCCCTGAAGGAAATTGATGCAAAATCCATTTGCATATGACAGATCAAAGTTATTTTTGAGTTTCTTAAAAATGGATTTCAAGGGATCAGCAGCTCTCTAGATTTGTCCTTTGAGGATGATTCTGTTGCCGATGAGAAGATTCCTTTTTTGGCTTATCTTGCAAGCACTTTAAAAAATAGTTCTTATTTTCCATACGAGCCACCTGCTGGAAGCAAACGTTTTCGCAATCTTATTGCAGGGTTTTTGAAGACTTATCACCATATTCCACTCTCTGCTAATGTAAGATTCCAAATATGTTATTAGTTCTACTTTAGATCCTGTATAACTCTGCAGGCCTGCATTCTCTTCTGATTTTCTGGCTGTCTTTGATTTAAGCATGAAATTCTGCTAACATAATATTGACTTGATCTGTTGAAATCTTGTGCAAGAATGTTGTCATTTTCCCCTCAAGGGCTGCTGCAATTGAAAATGCTCTTCACTTGTTCTCGCCTCGCCTTGCTATTGTTGATGAACATCTAACTCGACACCTCCCTAGGAAATGGTTGACATCTTTGGCCCTTAAGGTATGGAGTAGCTCTTCCTTCCTCCCCTTGTTTCTCATACTTTTCCGAATGGCATATGCTATTTGCAATATTATTTCTGTGAATTTTAGAATTTGATATGTCAATGAATGCAGTTAATTGTATGTTTGTCCTTGCTGTGAAATTTCTGCTATAGCAACAATCATTTAAGAAGTTCTTTAGATGAGCAGCACTATTGAGAAAGAAATGTAGCTTCATGCCTGTTTGCCTTTTCAAATTTTACCATTATGGTTGCTAATTATGAGCTTTGGATTCCATAAATTGATAAAAGAAAACAAAGGATTGAATGATTTTCTTTGAATATTCTTTTGTGAACAATGTAGTTTGGTTGTTTGAGTCTACTTTAATGATTTTTCTCTTTCTTGCAGGGCACAGAAACCATTGAGCCTTTAGATGATGCAATTACTGTAATTGAAGCCCCTCGGCAATCAGATTTACTGATAGAACTAATAAAGAAATTGAAGCCTCAAGTGGTGGTGACGGGGATTGCTCATTTTGAGGCAGTTACTAGTTCAGCTTTTGTGCACCTTCTAGATACAACACAGGAGATTGGGTCTCGTCTTTTCTTGGACATATCAGATCACTTTGAGCTATCCAGTCTTCCAGGATCAAATGGTGTCCTTAAGTATCTTTCAGGAACTCCTTTGCCATCTCATGCAGCAATCATATGCGGACTGGTAAAAAACAAGGTGATGTTCCATGCTAACTTCCTGGCTTTCTTAGTCTGTAAGATATCATTCTATTTTGGTTTGATTTTCGCAATTTCTTACTGATTGCATTCACATGGTTTTCAGGTTTATCCAGATTTAGAAACAGCCTTTGTCGTTACAGAAGAAGAATCCCTCTTTAGTGCACTGTCCAAAACTGTGGAATTACTAGAAGGCAATACTTCATTGATTAATCAATACTATTATGGTTGTATTTTTCATGAGCTGCTTGCATTTCAGCTTTCTGGCCGACATGCACCAGCTGAGGTTTGTCACTCTTTTCTTTTTGCCTATAGCTGAACTTTCCTAGTAGAATTTTAATTGCCATCATTACGTAAATTTCATTCCTGATATAATATAAATATTAGTTTTTTCTTTTTGCTCCAAATGGACCATAAAAGAACCTTGTTGAATATGTGCAAAAAGTTGAATATGGAATACATATTCCAAGAATTTTCCTGGTACAATTTTAATTGCCTTCGTTACATAAAATGCATTTCTCTTTATCTTTGCCTCTTATTAAATTCAAACAAGGAATCATGTAAGTGCCATTATTCTACTAGCTGGATGTTTTGATCAATTACATTGGGAACTTAAGGTCTAAATTTTGCTAGCAGAAGAGCAAAGGCCATCACTTAATCTAGTAAGTAGAAAAATAAGGGCAACCTGGTTGTTGAGATTGTTGAGATATTTGTGAAAATATTTTCTCCAGCATACATGATCTGATATGATGCATGGCTAATTACTGACCTGAATATCATAAACACCCTAGGTCCTGGGACTTTGTAAGATTGGAAACTAAAGGCAGAATTTGTTTGCTAAATTTTCCAATTCTGCACATTTTTATGGCTGTTTTTTTCTAAGCTTATTGTTGCTCAGAATGGCAATTATGCCAGAAAATAGGATAGGCATCTCTATGTTATTTATTTATGTCATATCTGCTGCTAGGATTCTCATTGCTTTCATTTTTCAACTCATCCTTCAGAGAAAGAGCAACAATGCCAAATCAGTAGATATGATAGGATATTCCGCAGCAGCCTCATCAGTGCTTGATAATGCTGAGCTTTCAATTAACGGGGTGGAGAGCGACTCTGTTATTCACATGGATGTTGATCAAACCTTCTTGCCTGTTCCATCTCCTGTTAAGGGTGCTCTTTTTGAAAGTTTTGCTAGGCAAAACATGTCAGAATCCGAGGCTGATGTTAACACAAGCATCAAAAACTATGTTAAAAGCAACTATGGTTTTCCAACTAAAAGCGGCACTGAATTTATATACGCTGACAATTCAAAGGCTCTTTTCAATAAGCTTGTCCTCTGCTGCATCAAAGAAGCTGGCACCCTCTGTTTTCCGGCTGGATCAAATGGGAACTATGTTTCTTCTGCCAGATTTTTGAAAGCTGACACAGTGATAGTCCCTACAGATGCCAATGTGGGTTTCAAGTTTACGGAGAAGGCACTCACCAAAGTCTTTGGGACTGTGAAGAACCCATGGGTGTATATTTCTGGCCCTACAGTTAACCCAACAGGCTTAGTTTATAGCAACAATGAAATAGGAGAGATTTTGAGCACTTGTGCTAAATTTGGCGCAAGAGTTATAATTGATACATCGTCTTCTGGTCTCGAGTTTGACAGCAATGGCTGGGATTTGGAGCAGTGTTTATCTAAGTTGAAGTCTTCATGCAACCCATCATTTTGTGTGTCTCTTCTTGGAGGGTTGTCTCTGCCAATGCTAAACGGTGTTCTCAAATTCGGGTTTCTTATTCTAAATGAGCCGCATTTGGTTGACACCTTCCATAGTTTTCCAGGATTAATCAGGCCTCACAGTACTGCTAGATATGCTATAAAGAAGTTGCTGGAGCTTAGGGCACAAAAACCTTCAAGTTTATCAGATGCTATTGTTGAATACACTGCAATATTGAAAAACAGGTCTAAGTCTTTGAAAGAGGTAATTCCAGATCTGTCAACTTTTATGTTTGAGATGTATTTAACATGTATATTACATTGATCCCTCTCAAGTTTAAGTGATATTACACTTTGCACCCTTTGATTTGTCATGTTTACAACTGAGGTCAATGCTACATTTATAAATCCAAGGGTATCAGTTGTAAGTTGTAACATTGGTTAAACTTAAGGTGAGGTTAGTGTATGTTGTACAAATTAAGAGATGATGCATGTAATATCACCTAATCTTGGAACTGGTCTGTGTTTTAATTGGTTTGTTTTCATAGCTTTAATTCTTGCCATTTTTGGGTTATGATCTTAGGCACTTGAGCAAAATGGGTGGGAAGTGCTTGAATCGTGTGCCGGTGTCTCCGTAGTGGCAAAGCCCTCTGCCTATCTCAACAAGACTGTTACACTAAAGATTTTGCCAGAAGGTGAAGGTGGACAAGACAATGCCACCATGAAAATCACACTTGATGACTCCAATATTAGGAATGCCCTTCTCAAATCTACTGGACTATGCATCAATAGTGGCTCCTGGACTGGAATTCCTGGATACTGTCGTTTCAACATTGCGTTGGAAGAGAGCGATTTCAGCAAAGCATTGGATTGCATTAAGAAGTTCAAAGAGATTGCACTACATTAAACAAGCTCTGTCATTAGTGCACACGTGTTCTTTTAGATTTGATCATTAGTGTTTGTGGTCCTTTTCTTGTTTGAGAAAAAAAAAAAAGCAGTGGCTATGATGCTTGAAAGGTTATGCCCAACTTTCAATTTCTGTTCTTCCACTTAGTGTAGGATTGTTTTGATATATACACATAGTATAATGGCCACTCAGCATGCAGTAACTCGCTGCATTGTGAAATGTGAACTTCCAACGTTAAAATGAAATTGTTTCCCCTTCCCTTAATGTTAAAGGTTTTAGGATGTATATTATTGTCCTTAATCTTTAGTATCCTATCTTCAAGTTGTATCTTGATTTAATTCAAGTCTAAGTTCCCAAGCAGGCTAATTATCTAAAATTTTTATAGTCTTTTATCCTTTCACCAACTCAATGTTGATTCCAAAACTTTTTTAGTCTAATAATTAAATGTTTTTTGTTTTTACATTATTTTTTTCTTTATACCTATTCAAGTAGTGATTGGTTCGATATCTTTAATTTCTCTTGCATAGCGAAAAATAAAAAATACTATTTATACACTAAAATTATTTATTAATATATTTGTGTATAAATATATGTAGTTTAATTTATTTTTAATGTGTATTTATATTTTAGTATGTATTTTATATTGGTAGCTAATTTTGATAGCTAATTTTAATATATACATAGTATACTCGTGAGAAATTAATAATGAATAAACGATGGAGGTAGTTGGAGCATATAATATTAAAAAGGCGAAGGAGGTGAAATATGTTCCATTACTAATATGAAAAATTTAGTATTTAATTTAACTACAAAGGGATAAATGAAGTTGAAAAAAGAAGGTGAAAGTAAATTCAGTAGTATATTATGATATTAATATCTTTCTAATAAAATATGATATCTTTGAAAATTATAAAGAAATTCTAATTTAATAAAATTAAAAAAATAATCTTTTCAAAAAGGGTAACATAATAATAATAATAATAATAATAATAATAATAATAATAATAATAATAATAATAATAATAATAATAATAACAACAACAACGTGCGTGGCTCGTGACTGAGCTGAGGACTCACGAGGAGTGCCACCATCTTTTTCATTTTTCATTTTCATTTTTCACTGCACTTTCATATTCCTTCCTTTCCGAGTGCTGCTTCTTCTTCTTCTCCTTCATTCCACTCCACTCCACTACGCATTCTACGCTTTCGAAACGCATCGTTTTGCTCACGCCGATTCCAACTCAAGTGAATAACAGCGAGTCGAGTTCCGCCAACTCCTTCACTGACAGAAGGGAAAAAAAAAGAAAGAAAAAACAGAGCTACCAGACGCAACAAACTCCACTGACTTCTCCATCGCTTCTAGAAGGTTCCACTCCTTAAATCTTCATCTACACGCACTTTGCACCTGTAAATGATTTCATTCACTGAATAAACACACGTGGATTGATCCTCCTTTTGCCTTGCACCTAGGGTTTTCTGTTCTCTCTTTTTTAAAACTTATGCGTTTTACGTGTTCGACGAAATTCCTGTGACGATAAACCCTTATTTTTTTTTATTATTCTAGTGAAAAAAAAAACCATTGAAAATAGATTTGGATTTTCATTACTTGTCATTATACATAGTTTATGGTATATAAAGCAATGGTGTTATTGATACTTATGTTGCATAGGACGTGATGATAATTTAAAATGTGTATCTAGCTATATGCTGAGACTTTGAAAATTGAAAATTCTGCTTGGTATGTTATTTCTGCTTGTGTTTTGAATGTGGTTTTGTTCCTGTAACCATGCAGATGTCTTTGTATATTGGTAATATGTCCGAGCACACCCGAAAGGATGAGCTCGAGCATGTTTTCCGTAGGTTTGGGCATTGTAACGTTCAGCTGAAAAGGGAAGGATATGGGTTTGTGGTGTTTGACTTTCCTCCTAATGCGACAAAGGCTTTGAGGGCATTGAAAGGTAGGAATATATGTGGGGAACCACTGACTCTGACGTGGTCCAATAAGCAGCCTGCTGGGAGTTTTCAGAGGTTTCCTAGGGGTGGTGGTAAGATCTACGAACCAAGACGTGGAAGGAATTCTGAGAGGATAGGGCATGCGAGGAGGAAAATGGATTCTGATGGATGGAGGGATCAGGAGATGGGCAATGATGGTAGGGGTGGATCTGTTGGGGTTCCTAGTGAGGAGAGAGGATATCATCAAGATGATTTTAAAGACTATGTTAGGGAAGAAAGAGATTATAGGGAAGAGTTTCGTGATGATGGCAGTGGAGTTGTGCCTGCCCTGGAGGAAAATGGAAGATGGGGTGAGCCAATTCAGGACACATCGGCTGGCAATGGAAACGAAAATGCTCTAGAATTTGATCGGTATGAACCTTACCATGGCTATGACATGAAGCATGATGATAATCATATAGGTTACCGCGGTAGTTCTCCTAGGGCAACATCCTTAGAGAATATGGCCAGAGTGCGGATTGGTGAGGAAACCGTGAATCGTCCAAAGGACTCAAAATTCCGGCAAACATGCTATAGATGTGGTGAGCCAGGTCACAAAATGCGAGATTGTCCAAAACAGCATTCTTCACGGAGAAAGTATGAGAGGTTGGATGGTAGGCGAAATAATAAAATAGATGGAAATCATAGAATTGAAGATGAAGATAAATTCAGGTCTGAATCCTGGTCGAAGATGCGGTCAAGTGGGGATGCTTTATCAATGAGGAACCAGAGAGATGAACGGAGGGTGTCTGCATCACGACAATACCATTCACCATTAAGAAACAAATTGTCCCCTATGGCAAAGGAAACCGACAGGCACCGAAGAAGGGAATATGGAGGGAAGAAGCGGTGCAGAAACGAAGTAGAATCACCTAAAAGACCCAGGGGAAAAAGATCAAGACGGTCAACCAGTTCTTCCTTGCATTCAGATTACTCTACTTCTCACTCACTCCCAAATTCTCGATCACCCAAGTCTCTGCGGAAGTCACGTTTCTGTTCCAGATCAAGATCAGTGTCTTCTAGATCACACTCCTCATCTTCAAAGTTAATATCTTCTTCAAAATCTCCACACCGCAATGGCAAAAGTTCGGATTATAGGAGGTCAAGCTCTCATAGATCTTTGTCTGTCTCACTCAATCAGCCTTTGCCATCATCTGCGAAAAAGATCGAGCCCAATTCAAAATCATCTTCCATTAATGCTACCGCACTTGAATGTATGGATCATTTGGTTGTACAGGGACATAAGAATGGGAGTGCAATGGAGTCGGAAAATGTTCAATCCAAGGATGAAGGTCTTGCTGTAAATGGAACTTCTGCAGTGCACTCTACAGTGGTGGATGACATTGAAAATGACCAATGCATTCAGGTGGACAATGATAAAAATAGTAGTCTAAGACCATCAGATACATTAGCAGATTTAACCAAATCGCTTGTTACCAGGAATTTGTCTACAGAGGTTGTGAAAGAGAAAGAGCTTTCTTGTCACACTGAGACACCATTGGTGCATGATATTCAGAAGGGAATTCAGAACCAAGTATCAGAAACTTGTGTCAATTCCCATTCTCGTCATACAACAGCCATATCCACAGAGGAAATGTTCATGGTTCTTAAGAATTATGGGTTGGAACTTCCAAAAGACAATGAAGAAACTTTATCAGTGGATGCATTCTTTGGTTCTGCTCGATTGTGGCCTTGGCATATCGTTTATTACCGTAGGTTGAAGAAGGGCCCAATTTCAGCTGAGAACTATGCTAGGCGTGTTGCACAGAATCAGGAATTTGGCATTGTTGATAAGTATATAAGAAGCAGCAGTGGATGGGGAGAAGTTGATCTTGTGAATTCTTAATACTGCAGCTACAAGTGATCCCCTCTTTAGTAGATTTAACCTCGTTGAGTGCACTACATTGTGATGTTCTTTTTGGCATGGCTCTGTATTTGCCCAGGTAATTTGCAAAACATGCTGTATTGCTTTGCCAACTTATTTCCGGTTACTATTGGCACAACACCATTTAAAAGCTGATAAAAATATATTAGAAATGTAGCATGCCAAATGCAGAGATTGTAGATAACCGATGATAGTTTTTTGGAGACAACTATGGTTAACATCAATTAATAACTGAAGTAGGAACCAAGTTACTTGTTCATCGTATAGCAAATCAAACATTATCCTTTCATTCTTCCATGTTTTCTTTCAAATGGTCAAAGTGTCAAATTCATTTTATTGTGGAACATCATTTTAACTAAGCGTTTGTTGGACAAGCCTTCATATATGATGTAATTCTTTTGAATTTCATTATACTCGAGTTGTTTTTCATCCTTAGTAATTATGTTGTGTCAGATTTTCTGATCGATGAAGTGAGGCCCTGTTTATTACCTTGCAAAAATATGAATACGTGCATTTATTATGATAATTAAGAAAACATTTAGTGAGGCTTTTATGGTTGCAGGCTTGCCATGTCATGGAGGGAAAAAAAAAGGGTGTTGCTCATCATCCTAGGTTATCTCATTGACTGGTGGACTATAGCTATTTCCTTTCCTTTTCAAGTAGGCTGGGTTTTGGATTGAATAACATTAGCATATCTTCATGTAAATAATAACTGAACTAATCTTGTGCGGAATCAGAAAATCAAGAAATAACTATAGTATGGGTTAATCAGAAAAAAACATGTTTGCTTTGCTGGTAAATGGCATTTTGTGTCTGTAATGTGTTGGGTAGAACAATAGGATAATAGTTTTTGTTTTCTTCTTTGTCTGATGATGGACTTAATTGAAGGATTATTGCCATTGAGCTTGTCAATTTAATTCTTAGAAAAGAAAGAGAAGAGGGGTGTCAGAAAGAAAAGGAGGGGGCGGTGGGGGGTGTCTGAGTATGTACTATATACACATTGCTAAAAAATATGATAAACATTTGTTCAGTTCAAATAGCTTGCCACTTTATTTTTTGAAAAAAGAAATAGACTTAAGTTATCGGTTTGTCTTTTGGCTTGAGAAAAAAAAAAATAACATTCTCATTCTTTTTAGTGAAACCACATCTATCTTAATAGAGAAAGCAGTCCCTTTCAGGCATCGCAGTGTTGTTAGTTAAACCAGTAAACTTCATATATTATTTTTATGAAGAGAAAAAGAATTGACATGGGGTTATCCTCAAGAAGTAATGGTGGATAAATTAATTTTTGAATGCAACTGCTATGATTAAATCAATCCCCAACTATCCTTTTGCTGTTGTGACTTATGAGAGTAATACAATATTTTCATTCTGATGTTTTTGGGCAAACTGAACATTTATTTGCTTCCCCAAAATGTATTCTTTTATATCATATCATGATGCCTTTCTTATACTTTTATTATTATTATAACGATGACTGATTCAATGCATTCATATTCATTCATTTGACCCCATCCACAACTTAGTATTAATCTCCTGATCTGTAGTTTCGGTTCTGACTTCTGAGCCTTGGTCCCTCATGTTGTTGATGTTGCCCTCTTTTATCTCCCTCACCTCTAATGTTTTCACCTCTGAACTTTACCTTTGTCAAATTCCCCTTGTTTGTTGCTGACACTAAGTAACAACATTGAGACCCTTGGTGTGGGGTTTTCATCAAAATCAAATCAAACACATGAATCCAAAATAAAAAAGGAAAGGAGAAATGAATGGTAGGTTAACAAAAATGGATGCTAGTTTTGGGGTATTGCTTTGTGTTTTTTTGGATTGAAGTTATTGTAACCAATGCATTGCAGTTGAGAAATGCTTAAATGAAAGTGCAAAGGATCATGGAGATTGGAGGTGTGTATTGGGGAAAATAAGCAAGAGAAAAAAAAAATGGATGGGAAAAGGTGGGCATTAATAATCTGAACTAAATATCTCCCTCATTATTCTCAACCGCCCCAATTACTATTGCATTTATGTGATTATAAATGGTCTTAATAGATCGCCTTCTTTTTTTTCAATGCTTGGAACTACCCAACCCACCCTCCACCATCCCTTAATTCAATTTAATTGATCAGATTCTTCTCTTCCAAACCCACAATTAAGTTTTCTAATTCATGCCATTGTTCTCATTATGCTCGTGGATCATGGTTGTTACAGGTCATAAGGATAGTGATTGAAACTATAAAATTGATTTTTCCATGGGCGTGCCCTTAATAAATTGTTAGCATTTAATCTCATCGACAAAGTCAACAGAAACATTATCTCTTCCCATTAGTTGCAAACCATATGTTTGAGTTCAACAAAAATGCTTCATTACTTAATAGTTAGGTATGCACTAAAGACATGTCTATTACCAGAAATTCTACTCAACAATGAGTTTTTACCATTGTTAGTATTTTAATTCAAGAGCTCTATCACTGCACTATTTCGGTGTTAATAATCATGATTGTTTCTCACTATTGTGGACTGAGACATAAAAATGGGTTAGGTCGGTGTGGCAGCCACATGATTCATGATTTTTACAACAACCTTAGTGGGCCTTGCAATCTATTTTTGACTCTCAATAACAAAGTACACAGGATCTATCTACTTGTTTGTGTGCCACGGTAAACTTAGGATTCTGCTACTTTTATCTTGTCTCAAATTTTAACCCTTTCCTTTCAATTAGTATATAAAAATGGTGGCTATAACAAAAACAGCATGTGCTCTTGATTGAATAAAACAGTTATATATCTATCATAAAAAGAAGTCAAGAAAAAACTAAGGTCCAATTCACCTAAACACAAGTAAAACTGCCAGTGCAGAAATTCTGAATCCAGTCTCAGAAAGATACTCAATTTTTTTTCTTCCAATATTACATATTAATTATATAACTAGAATAGTGCTATTTACGCTCCACTCTTTGTGTGGGGGGGGGGGGGAATTGTGATGCCCTCAGTTCTAAGAAGAGGGAAAAACCGTTAAAAGAAAATGGAGCGCAAGTAGCACTATACTCATCCTACAAGAGAAAAGAGCAATAACATAAGAAGATAGGTTTAAAAAAAAAAGGTGATAGAGGTTACTAGAACTAAAATCCTAATAACAAGTATTTCTAGCAGCAGAAAAAATAGTAATAAGACGATTCATCTTTCTTAGACTTGTTATATTTTGAGTACTTATCACTCTGTCACTAAAAATAGTGACAGAGTGAAAGGTAACAAGTAAAAGGAAAATAAAAGAGTCACAGAAAGATTTTTCTGCCGCAAAAGAAGTACTCAAAAGAAGGTAGAAAATAAAATACTAGTCTAGTTCTTGTTCCTCCTTGTGTTGTTGTTGTCAATGTTGTTGTCTTGAAGAACATCAAGCAAAACGGTGCTCTTGCATTTGGGACACTTAGGATCATCAACAGATAGCATCACATACATGAGACAACGTTGGCAACCAACCACCACCATGAACGTAGCTTCAGGGCTGTCTGACCACTTCACACTGTCGTTGTCATCTTGGTTATTCAGCTCAGTTGACACGCACGAACTCGGCGGCGACACGGTTGCCGATCGAGCCGGCGACAACTCCTCCTCCTCCACCACCCTCCTCCGGTCAACCCTTGGTGGTGATAGGTTCAGCTTCAAGTCAAGCTTTGGAAACCTTCCATTCCTCTGACTCATGGTTTTGTTAGTTATTGGTTTTCTTCCTCTTCGGCTACTCTTTCTGTCTTTCACCTGTTTTTTAACAAGAGAGCAAAGGACTTAAGTGTAAATTCATATACTTCAAATCAAACTATGTGACAAAAGAAATACATGAAACAAAAAAAAAAAGTGAAAATTGAAAAGAAAAATATCTCTATGTGTATGTATGTACCTTAAGGATTTGAAGGAGAAGTGGAAGATATAAGAAAGAAAGTGATGTTTTATGTTTGTATTGGAGGGTTTGGACCTTGAAGGAAGGCCATGTTTATATAATGAAGAGAGGGGGTGATTTAATAAAGCTTAATTTAATTGTGAGAGAGAAAGAAAGAGAGAGAGAGAGAGAGTGTATGTTGTGTGATGAAATTGAATTGAATTGAATTGAATTGAATTGAATTGAAGTGATGTTGTATAGGGGGGGTAGAAGAAGAGTGTAAATTGTGAGCAAGAAAAGTATTAATTGTATGGAGAAATGGCAAGTGAGTATGCTGTATGCAGGAAGCGGAAAATTAAATTGAAAGCAAGACTAAATATAAATATAAATATAAATAAATATAATACAAAGTGCATAGTGAGGGCCTTTCTTCATTCATTACTATTTGCTTATTTATGTTTCAATGTGAGTCGGTCTTTAAGACCCTCAGAGATATGTGCAATACTTCAGACATTACTTTATATGCCTCAATAGATTAAGTTCATAAATATATTAATTTTTTTCAAAATATATATATATAGGTAAAAAATTAGTTATTAAATTAATCATAATATATTTTTATATAAAAATATATGTTATTTTAATTGTTTTTAATGTGTATTTTGTATTTTAACGTATATTATATATGAGTGTTATAAATTAAAATTGGTCAATAAAAAACTTTAGATTGAATATTTTGTATTCTAACAAATTTTTATTTTACAAAAGTCCTTGAAAATTTTTTCTATTGAATAGATTGGTCTTTTCTTTATTTTTTAAAGGAAGATTAATTTATTTTATATATAATAATTTTTAAGATTTAATTTAATTGGTTTATAATAATATTAAAATTTATTGAGAATTTATTTATATTATACTTTGAGTTTAATATTCTTAAATTTTGATTGTTTAACAATTGAAGTTTTAATTTGGTGGAAACTCAGGTGCAGTCGACTTCACGTGAAGTTGATGTCTAAGAGTCATTAAATAATTTGACTGATTTGACTAAATTTTCATCTAACGACTCTCAGATATCAACTTCACGTGAAGTCGACTTCACCTGAGTTTTCACCTCTAAATTTATGTATTTTCTCCGTTTCATACTATGTATGTGTT
Source organism: Arachis stenosperma (assembly GCF_014773155.1). Taxonomy (NCBI): domain Eukaryota; kingdom Viridiplantae; phylum Streptophyta; class Magnoliopsida; order Fabales; family Fabaceae; genus Arachis; species Arachis stenosperma. Next base: position 119,818,759 of record NC_080378.1, read on the forward strand.
ACTTTAAAAAAAAATTCATTTAATATATCTGTCATTCTCATATATTTCAAAGTAATATTTACAAGGTATTATTTTAAAATTTTTTACTTCACACAAACAACAACCAATGAAAATATTTACAATGAGTTAGCCAATAAGAATAATTTGATAAATTATTTTGTAATCAACTTTGTTTTAGGTTCCTTTTTTTGTGACTTGTTTTAGGTTCCTTTATTTAGCAAACAAGTGACCAAAGTGATAACTACTATAAATTAAAAGGCGTACAATAATTTCTCTTAATTTGTTTTGTAATAAATGCTCATAAATTTTAAAATTAAAAATATCTACCAGATGAAGAGAGATATTATTATTTCTAATATTGATGAATTAAATTTCATAGTTTCAAGAGAGAGCGAATTTGTTATTCTCATGTTAGTTTAGGAATAAGATATCTTAGTAATTTCAACCAAAAAAAAAAAATCATATACATTAGACTAACCAGAAAGTTAAAATCGAATATTATTTTTTAAATAATTACTTATTTATATCTATTTTTTGGTGACTCTCATTTATATCTATTTATATTTATTATGTTGACTAAAATGATGTTTTATTTATTTTTTATATTATGCTCTCAATATTTTTAATTACAATTAAATATTTACCTCATAGAGTAATTTTGGTTAAAAAACAATACCCTTCTATATTTGCATTAACACAAAAAAAAGAAGTCAATACTTAAAAAAAAAGAATTTAGTTAATATTAATTTAATTACATGACAAATACAAAAAAAAATATTATTGATATCTAACATTTCTTTAAATATAATACAATAGAATACACTCTCATGCATCTTCATCCCTTCTTCCACCCCATTTTGTCGATGCAAGAATCACAAAACAAGTAAAAGAATGGTCAAAGAGATGAGAAAAATGATTAAATATATTATAATACTATTATTACATTGGACCACAGATTCCAAATAATGTTCAATTGATGAGGATTGTGGGGGTTGCGAATATTTAACTCTTAAGGTTATCGTTATTATGTTTAATCAACCTACTATTGCACATTGCTTAAATTTTCTTTCATTTCTTGGTTTTATATTACTTCCTGGCATTCACAATAATTGATCTTGAGACTTTAATTATTTAATAATAACAACATGTTGACCCTTACTTACTCTTAATAATTAAAATGCCATATAAGAATTCCCGAAGATGCTGGGAAATTAAACTTTTCGTTTTCTAAACAACAATAAAGTCAACAAAAAAAATAAATAAATAATAAATTAAGAAAATTTTGATCTGACTCAAATATATATATATATATATATATATATATATTTTATTCGACCGATGAATTATTTCTCATGGTAATTTTATTGCTTTTTCTTCTGAAACTAGGAGTAAGTTAAAAAAATAAAAAAGTGGTTGAACATTATGGCTGTGGGTGCAATTATTTTATTTAAAAAATAGACAAAAAATAAAAAAAAAACCTTCATCTAAACAGATGAACATTTTTTTGAATTATTATATATGTATTTTGACACATTTTAGACATAACACTTGCTTAACATTTATTACGCTATTTTACATTATGTCTGTGTCTTAATAAAAAATAAAAAAATATTATTTTAAATATACTTGAATATATTTAAATACGGCGACTTATTTACATATTCTTGAAATGAATATAAAACTAACATCTATTATTAATTATTAATATAAAAATTACCTAAAATAATTTATCTGATTAAAAATAAGTTTAAAACAATACAAAATTTTATGTTTTAATATCAAATGAATATCAAGATATTATTATAGTTTATCAAAAAAAATTATTTTATATATTTGTTGTGTCTCATTGTTTATCAAAATTTTGAATATAATATTTCTGTATCTCGTATTGTGTCGTATCATGTGTTAGTATCAACATCTCTAATTTATAGGTTTTTATAGAATAAATTTTCAACCCTAAAAGTTTCTACCACTAAAAATAAATAAACAAATTAAATTCACTCTCTCTATACATAAATATTTTGACACAAAAATATGCTAAGGGAAAACAAGAAGCATGCAGTAATAAATCTGTGTAGTTGTTTGAGGAAGTACAAGAAAGTAATAGATATGCAACCATCATCCGACAGACATGCATTACATTTACAGGATCTGATCTCTATTCTATGTTTCTTTCATTGGGACCAATATTGGACCATTCCTTGTTTAATATAATATATTGCCCTCACAAATAAATAATTTCATTTTAGTAATTGTTCATACCCTCGCCCAAGTATAAAGGCCCTCCAAATAAAAGGCCTAATCCAGAGGATCGAGCCTTGCTAAGCACCAACCTTCACATTAAAAAGTCGGTGTTGAACCCGACTTACTTCCAAGAAGGCGGGACAGAGAATAGCTGGCAGATAAGCACTCATTCAAATGAATAACTGCCCCTAAAATCTCTCTAACTACTTTATCGAGCCATATCTTAACCTCCCTAAGATAGTGGGACGGTTAACACCCTAAAAATATGGCACTACCCCAACGGTGGTTATTGGCTCACCACTATAAATATACTGACTCCCCTCAGGTATCTCTAAGCCCAATACTCTCTAGACCTGCTCACACCCTTGCTAACTTAGGCATCGGAGTGTCTTTGCAGGTACCACCCTCCATTCACTCACGAACACAAATCGGAAGGAGGCTCCAACGTGCAAACTAGCTCGGAAACCACCATCTGCGGACGATTGGGCCAACCAAAGCCATCCATCTTATTAATCTCCGATTACCCACCGTAACAGTAATTATTATGAATATTAAAAAAATATGTATATATAAGTATATATTGTCACGTTAGTTAAAAAATATTTTTCACATTTATCATGTATTATCATCTAAAAAATGAACATAACTGAATTATAATATATAAAATTTTATATTATTACTATATCAAAATTAAATTCATAAATAAATACATTTTTTCTTTAATTTGTCAATTTTATTAGTCATGATGATTTGTTATATAGTAGTGTAGCAAGAATATGGAGCATTTACTAAATTCTAGAGGTGAACTCCAATTGTATATGCCACCTACCCGTTTCTTAATAATATTTAGATATAAAAAAATTGTACATTTAGAGAAACTTAATTAGTGGGTAACTCAAATTAGTTTAGGAGTAAAATATGCTTTTTTTTTTTTTTTGCTAAAATAATGCATCTTTTGGAATTAAACTTTTAAAATATTAATATGAACATTTAAAAATTTAAAGGCAAAAGTCCACGAGATAAAAAAGAATTGTAAAGTAAAATGTAGTTAATCCTAAATAATATTATTTAGAAAACTTATGTGTTATTTTTTTTTCTCCATCTTACTTCTACAGAAAATTATTAGTTGGAGATTTGTGGCAGGAAGTCAGAAATATCTATAGTTATCAAATTTGGTTTAATTTGATCGGTTTGATTGAAAATTCGATCACTCGTTGAACTAGTTAAATATCAAATTTGTTGAATCTCGAGTCAATTCTGTCGGTTTTAGTAAATCGACAACTCAATTGGTTTATATAACCTAGACTTGGTCATGTTTATTTAAAAAAATTGAAACGACGTCGTTTTAGTATCTCTTCCTCCTCCCCCTTCATGTGATGTCCTAATCTGATGAATGCGATGGTCAAACCCACCCTCAAGCCCTCGTTTTTCTTTTCTCTTGTTGTGAGTCTCGTTATTCTTTCTCTCAAGCTCAAGTTCTATTACTCACAGTCTCACTCTCATCTCTCGTCATGGATCTCTCACTTTTTACTGGGTCTCACATTCATTGTCTCAACTCAGGCTAACTCGTCGTCACGGTCTGTCTTATCAGTCGCTGTCTTTTTACGCTCGCTTCATCGACGACAGAAGCAGATAGAACTAGCATCTAGTTCTCGAATTGTGGAGGTTGTCGTCTTTTTGTTTCGACCATTAATTCATTTTGTCAACTTTTTTTACCGTCAGTCCTAAGGGAGCTTCTTTCGACCCTATTTGTTCAGTGAAATTAGAATTTTATGGTGGTTGTTATTGTTGTATATAATTTTTTAGAATTGTTGAAGCTGAATACTAGAGATTTGAAATAGTATTTTTTTATTGTGCATGGTATTTCATTATTATAAATTTTTACTACACCTTAAAAATAATCATAGTTAAATTTATTGTTGTAAATTATCAATTAGCTAAATTTTTGGTGTAAGTTAAATTGTTGCTGAATATATCACTGACCAATTTTTTTTATTGCTGAGTAAATGCTGGATAACATCACTGTTTTTCTATTTTTAATTTGTTAAATTGTTGCCCTGTTTTTTTTGTTTTTTTTCTAGAATTTTAAAATGTCTTATAAAGATAGATATAGATTCTGACTTTGAGATCACTTCTGAATTTGATTTACTAATTATGTTATTTTTTGTTCGTTTTTATTTATTTAAATTAAAAAATATTTTATAATAAAAATTAATTTATTATCTCTTTTTGTAAAAATATACATTTTAATTTTTTATTTTAATTTTATTTAATTTTGATCAAATCAAACGAATGAATCAATAATCTCTCGATTGAATTAATAATTCAATAACTCAATTATAAAATTGAGTTGATTACCGATAACGATAAAAATATATTATTCTTTTAATGGGATTTAAATTTTTTATGAAATATAATCATTGGCAGATATGGGAAGATAGTTAAAAGTCAAACACAACATCTCAAATTTAAATGAAGCATATAATATAAAAACAAAGAATCATATGTTCAACAGCGAATTATATAAATGTCTAATTTATGAGTTGACTGCATAACTAATATTAAATTTAAAATATTAAAAAATAAAAAATTCCTACCTAACTATATCTATATCAATCAAGGACGAAAAAAATTGGTGATCAAGATCAAGGTAATTGGAGAAAACCCTAATTAAAATCCAGCTCCTGCTTTGCATGATTTGGAAACCACTAACAAGAATTGATGAATGGTCAAAAGGAAATTATGTAGAAGTTTGACCAAAGTGATGAAGGGAAATAAAATCAACCTGTAAATAGACATTATTTTATTTTCCATATAAGGAAGTATATGGTCAACGTGGCAAAGGTTCATGGAATGTGCTTTAAATGATTTGTTGATGCATTACTATAATAAGTAGACAACAATTCCATTCTCATTCATCAACACTTCACCACACCATAATATTATTATTATTATTATTATTATTATTATTATTATTATTATTATTATTATTATTATCGATGACAGATGTACAAACAACTTAGATAGGTAGATAAATAAATATATGAATTATTAGGGTTATGTTATGTGTACATTAAAATCAATTATTAAAATCAGATACTAATAAAAAATACATGTTAAAATATAAATATATTATAAAAAATAAATTAAACCACACATATATTTATACATAAATATATTGATAACTGATTTTAGTAACTGATTTTAGTGTCCAAATAGCATTTCTCGAATTATTATTATTCAACTCATTCAAAGTAGTGGAAAACCACACACACCAAATAATTATCATACATACATAAACCAAAGTATACTATACCAACACAGGAAAAATTAAATAAATATCTTACTCTTGTCATTTTCGGTCGCATTATATTTTTCTGCCTACCATTTACTATTTTTTGTTTATTTGTAATGATCATATGATCCAAGTTAAATATGGTGTTTCAGTTCATGTATTTTTATCGAATAATTTACATTTTAAAATAAATAATTTTTTAAAATAATTTTTTTTATATAAGTACATACACAAATATTTTGTCTCAAAATATACAATTTTTATTTATTTTACCTTAATAAAATAAGAAAATAAAAATAGATATTAGGAATCAATATTATTTACTCTTTTTGGCTTGATCCTCTCGTTTTAACCGTTTTTTGTTAATTTTTTTTTATCAAATATGTATTTTCGTATTATTAATTAAACTAAAAGAAATCGATAGTTGCGTATTTTTAGTTTTTTTACCACTTAGATTAAGCTTTTTATATAAGTGATTTCCCAACAGTTTTTGTATGTCTAATGTTTCACGCATACTGTCAAACAAGAAAATAATTAAGCTTTTTTTTTTCAATTACCGCTTTAATTTTGAATTTTATTTTTTAGGATAATTTTTTTCTTGATTTATAATTTTTAACTCATCATATGTACTCAGTCTATTATTATTTGTTATTGGTTGTTCAAACTGAAATTATGAAACTGCAGTACATCTTATGATTATAAATACAAATATACCAAGCGTATAATAGTAGGAATTGTTGGAATAAATTAATTTCAATAATCCAGATTATCCATATTGAATCACCAAAAATATTATAGTGCGGAAGCGTACCTAAATTCATAAATATGAATCATACGATCGGAAGAGTTTGGATCTTGTGGTTCTTTCGATCTTCCTCAACCAAAGCCTTCTGTATTCCTAGGAGGCTGTACTGCAACTCTTTTGATGGGGAAAGAGTAACAAAGGCGGCTTTGGTATATTGGGGACCGAAACCCTGAAGGTCTATTTATATTTGAGCATGGCACCCATTAAACCCTTAAGCCCAAATAAAATAGTATCTAAAGCCCAAAAGATAATATATCTAAAATCCAAAAGATAATTATCTAAGGAACAAAAGATAATATCCGGTTTTATTCTCATTTAATTCCAAATCAAAAGTAACAATGACTTATTCAATTAGCATTTATAACAATAAATGAGATCATCATTATATAAGTCATTTAATTTGAAATAGCATCATTTGTGATTATAATTGATATATGTATTGCCCACAAATAAGTTAGGAAATTAAATAATTTCCTAACAATCTCCCACTTGGGCTATACATATATTCTTTCTTGACATAATCACATTTTATAAACTTTATGCGCGCATCTGAATGCTATTTCTTTCATTACTTTAACAATCTGGTCCGTCTCATACATTAGATATGGAACTACCGCAGCTTTTATCACATTAAATGCCGTGACTAAACCACGCCAATCACCATCCTAATATACTTAACGACATAGATCAAATTTGGATGAGTAATATGGAAATTACATGCCAAGTGATCTCATGCATGTCTATTTCCAGCTGGTCCAACTTTATTGAGATCAAACACAATACAAATATTACAAAATGAACATTTCATATAACATGAAATAAACCATCAACTTAATTCTGCAGAAAATAACTCAATATCTGTCATAGGACATATAGCATAAACTCCCACTAAACCAAGGCATCATAAATATTGACACCCATCCGAGCAGTGTGCTCATGAAAAATTTTAGGGTTCAATCCCTTGGTAATGGGTCTGCTAGCATATACTCTGTTTCCATATGTCCTATGGAAATCTATTTTTCTTAAACTTTCTCCTTGACAACTAAGAAACTTGATGTCTGTATGGTTCGATTTTGTCAAGCTCTTATTGTTATTGGAGTATAGTACTACTGACTTATTGTCACAAAATATCTTTAATGGCCTTTCAATGTCATCTACTATATGAAGCTTAGTGACAAAGTTTTGCAACCATATGCCATGAAATCGGAATCAGAGTACCTAATGATCTCCAAATTTTCTGATCTCCGATAAATAAGCATGTAATCCTTTGTTCTCTTTAAACAACGCATTACGCGTTCAACAGCTATCCAATGATCCATATCCGGATTGCTCAAGTATCTACCTAACACTCTCACTATAAATGATATATCGGGATATATGTAGACTTGAGCATACATTAAATTCCCTAGTGCTAATGCATAAGGTTTATCATGCATTGCTGTCATCTCAAGATCATTTTCAGGGCATTGTTTGAGACTGAACTTGTCTCCTTTAGTTACGGGTGTGTCCATTGGTCTACAACTTTCCATACCATATCTACTTAAAATCTTATCGATATAGTTCTTTTGTGATAATCCAAGAATACCTTGAGAGCGATCTCTTAGTATCTCGATTCCTAATACAAAAGAGGCATCACCAAAATCTTTCATTTCGAATTTGTCCGATAGAAATTTCTTAGTTTCATGCAACAAGCCTATATCGTTACTAGCAAGTAGAATGTCATCAACATATAAGACCAAAAGGATGTATTTACTCCCACTGAACCTGCGGTATACACATTCATCTATAATATTTACCTCAAAATCATAAGGTAATGACTTAATTAAACTTGTGATACCATTAACGGGAAGCTTGTTTGAGACCATAGATGGATTTTCTCCTTTTTCTATTGGATCTCTTTAATGACACTTCTTGAGGTTGTTGAGCTTGCTGTATGGGTTGGGGTTGAGGAGGATTCTCATTATTTTCCTGTACTGTAGCAGTATCTCGAGTAACAATAATATTCTTATTGTTCTCTTGTACTGTAACTGGATCTACAGTAGGATTCTCATTTTGCTCTTGTACTATAGCTGTATCTTGAACAACAATAGGCACAAGGACCTGATCATTGTCAGTTATAGAATCCTCATCAAAAGCAACATTCCTAATATTTCCTTCCCCCCAAACTCAACATCCTCAAGAAATCTCGCATTTCCCGTTTCAAAATAGATCTTAATGCAGGATTGTAAAAGTTGTACCCCGTGAACACTCAGCGTAACCAATAAAGTAGCAACTAATTGTCCTTGAGTCTAATTTTCTTTCATGCGGCCTATAAGGTCGCGCCTCAGCTGGACATCCCCAAATATGCAGATGCTTTATACTGGGCTTTTTCCAGTCCAAATTTCATATGGGGTTTTGTTAACTGCTTTGCTTGGCACCCTATTAAGGATGTATACTGCGGTCTTTAATGCTTCTCCCCAGAGTGATTCAGGCAAGGAAGAATGACTAATCATACTTCTCACCATGTCCTTAAGAGTTCGGTTCCTTCGCTCTGCAACACCATTCATGCTAGGTTTGCCTGGCATAGTGTATTGCAGAACAATACCACACTCCTCTAGGAAAAGAGCAAAAGGCCCGGGACGTTGCTCACCTGAGCCGTCATATCTTCCGTAGTATTCACCACCACGATCAGATTTGACAGCTTTAATTTTTTTTTTTTTCAAGTTGAAGTTCAACTTCAGCTTTGAAAGACTTGAAAACATCCAAGGCTTGGGACTTTTCATGAATTAAATATAGGTACCCGTAACGAGAGTAATCATCTATGAACGTAATAAAGTACCGTTGTCCATTCCAAGAGACAGTAGGGAATGGGCCACATATATCGGTATGTATTAGTTCTAAGACATCTTTAGCTCTCTCGGCACCTAATTTCCTTTCGTTTGTCCTTTTCCCCTTTATGCACTACTCAATGCAGACTTCAAAGTCCGCCAAATTTAGGGGTCCGATAATTTCATCTGACACGAGCCTCTGAATTCTCTGTTTAGAGATGTGGCCTAGGAGTTTGTGCCATAATGATGCCGAATTCTCATTTAGTTTTTGTTTTGCACCCGTTTGCAGTATTTCATTATTATAGGAATTTAAGTTAAGCCTATATAGATTATCCACCAAATGACCAGAGCAAATATTATTTGAATTGTAAAAGAGACTTACTTTATTGTCTCTGAATGAACAAAAATAACCTGATTTGTCCAAACGAGAAACAGAAACCAAATTTCGTCTAAATGACAGTACATAAAATGTCTCTAATAAATCCAAGTAAAATTCACTCGTGGAACATAATCTAAAGGTTTCTATAGCTTTGACCGCAACTATATTGCCGTCTGCTACGTAGATGTATCTTTCAACATCACTTGGCAGTCGACTCCACAGACAACCCTGCATAGTGACACTTACATGAGTAGTAGCAGCAGAATCTACCCACCAAGTATCAACAGGTGCATAACTTAAACTAGCCTCAGAACAAACGAAAGTAAGAACTATACCCTTCTTTACACGCCAGGTGGCATATTTGGTACAATCCTTCTTCATATGTCCCACCTTTTTACAGAAGAAACAAGTTGAAACTTGATCTTGTTTCTTAGCCTTTTTTTTTTTTTTTGCTGAGAAGGCACATCCGCAGTAGTATCACGCTTTCTTTTATACTGATAAGATGAAGCCATGTGAGCACTTTCAGTCTTATCTTGCTGTAGCCTCTCTTCTTCTTGCACACAGTGAGATATAAGCTTATTTAAGGATCAAGTATCCTTCAAAGTGTTATAACTCACTTTGAATTGCCCAAAGTGTGCAGGAAGGGAAATCAAAATGAAATGCACGAGTAAATCTTCAGACAACTCTAATTTTAGTGCTTTCAATTTTGAAGCAAGATGAGACATTTCCATAATGTACTCCCTTATGTTTTCTTTACCTTTATACCTCATGGAGACAAGTTTGCTCAAAAGACTACTTGCCTCCGCCTTTTTATTCTTGGTAAAGAATTTTTCAACATCCTTTAGGAACTATTTGGCATCTTTATCCTCAGTAATTGAGCCCCGAAATGCCTCAGAAATTGAGCGTTTTATAATCATAATGCTCATTCGATTGGATCTCTCCCACTTCTCTATTTTAACCTTGTTGAGATTTTTCGGAGTGGAAGTGAGTTTCTCCTCTCGAAGAGCTATATCTAGATCCATACAACCGAAGACAATCTCCACGGTATCTTTCCAAACTTTAAAGTTTGAACCATTCAGCATAGGAATACTGCTAATTTGCGCAGAAACATTGGTAGCTAAAGCCATAGTTTCTGGATTAGAACAAAAAGAACATGCAGTAAATATTAGTTAATTAATGGGTAAAAAATCCATATTGAGATATCTAGTACAACATTAATTTTCAATCTTTGGATAGAAAAATTAACTGTAAGTGATACTCTCATTGCAGTAATCAAATATTGTCAAAATTCCTGTCACACATTAAGCCTTTCTTTGGACCGACTTAATGCGCACATGGAGACTTAAACTTCGCAACCTATTTATTACCGCATATATTTTCTATTAATTGGCCAAACAATAACCTTCCTTTGGGCCGATTATTGATCGCATAATTAATAGAAAATAAACAAAAGTGTGCAATGCTTATTATTTGGCCAAACAATAAACTTCCTTTGGGCCGATTATTGTTCGCATAAATAATAAGTATTACTTTATTCTTTAATTAGTTACCCAAATATGTATTTACCATCAATATGTGTATGTAATTCGGCCAAATACAGACCTTCCTTTGGGCCGACCAATATTCGCATGAATTACATATCACCATATTCCTAATGTTTTAAATAAATCAATTTTCACAAAAGAGGCTACTTTGGCAGCATAATGTTCAATCAATTTATTTCAAAACCAAATCTTTATAAAATAGATGGGTATACTAATCCAAATTGTTAGTAGTTTCTTTATGTAACAATTAAATAATATTTTCTATTATTTAAATATTATTAATATGTATACATAACTTGGCCAAATATAAATCTCCTTTTGGATCGATTAATATTCGCATAAGTTACATATACATAATAATTCTTATATCCTATAAGGATAATCAATTAACTTTACACCAAATTAATAGCACACATAATTAAATCCAAAATAATCATAATAATGTTCTTTAGAATAAAACATCTGTTTATTACGTAAATTAATTGTCAAATCGCTCTCATGTAAAATATATATATATATATATATATATATATATATATATATATATATATATATATATATATATATATATATATACCTTAATGTATTATCCAAACAATAATATATATATACATATTCATAATGATAATACACGTATATATATATATATATATATAAAGATTGCAATCACAGTATTAGAATAAAAAAAATGTTAACCTTTAAAGTGATTATATATCCTATACTGTGAAAGGTTATATATACAGTGCCGTTTGCGTTGCCTTTTTTTTTTAATTATTATTAAATATATATACGTATATTGATGCACATACAAAAGGGAACAATTAGCGTGTAACAATTTCGGATGCAACGTAAACAACGCATATATATATTGATCTAATAAAATAAAATCGAATATTTTCGATGATTAAATTATGGATGGCTCTGATACCACTTGTTGGAATAAATTAATTTTAATAATCCAGATTATCCATATTGAATCACCAAAAATATTATAGTGCGGAAGCGTACCTAAATTCATAAATATGAATCATACGATCGGAAGAGTTTGGATCTTGTGGTTCTTTCGATCTTCCTCAACCAAAGCCTTCTGTATTCCTAGGAGGCTGTACTGCAACTCTTTTGATGGGGAAAGAGTAACAAAGGCGGCTTTGGTATATTGGGGACCGAAACCCTGAAGGTCTATTTATATTTGAGCATGGCACCCATTAAACCCTTAAGCCCAAATAAAATAGTATCTAAAGCCCAAAAGATAATATATCTAAAATCTAAAAGATAATTATCTAAGGAACAAAAGATAATATCCGGTTTTATTCTCATTTAATTCCAAATCAAAAGTAACAATGACTTATTCAATTAGCATTTATAACAATAAATGAGATCATCATTATATAAGTCATTTAATTTGAAATAGCATCATTTGTGATTATAATTGATATATGTATTGCCCACAAATAAGTTAGAAAATTAAATAATTTCCTAACAGGAATGAAAATAACGCAAATACATAAATAAAAAATATATAAAAAACGTAGTTTTCTGCCTTTTATTCAGAATATTCGTGGACTATTAAATAAAGATAGGGGATATAATAGGATATAATATTTAATTTAGTTCCGATTTTGTATATGTAAATTTTTCATTACACTGTATCCGGCAGTTAGCGACAATTATGAAGTGGAATAGCAGCGGATGTCAATCAGCTCAAAGATAAAGTGCGGTAAAATTTTTAGCGGCGATTAATAATAACTACTGAAATAATCACTGTTAGTCGATATTTTGCTGCAGGTTATTTTAGTGACAGTTTTAACCGCTACTACAAACGTAACTAAGCCTACTTGTAGATGGCGATGGTTGTTAATCGCAGCAAAATGTCAATTGTCAAAATACTGTGTTTCTATTATAGCGGTAGATTTATAACCACCGCCAAATGACCCAAATGACATATTATATTTCTTTTAAAGCCGAATTTTTAATATATGATCAATTTTTAAATTCTTTTTACGTTCTTCCACTAGGGTAAGTTGCTTTAATTTATTAAAACAAATAATAACCAATCAAACTTAAAAAAAAAATAGAACAGAAATAGCTAGATGCTATGTTAGATTATGTAAAATGATATCGTTTTAATTTTGGCACTCATAAGTAGTGTTTATTAAAATTTTTTCTCCCAAAATAAGTGATACGGCGTTATTTTTTTACTACTTATTTAAGCGTCAAAATCAAAACTGCATCATTTCACAAATTCTAATGTGGCATCTGTAAAGAATGTTTATTGAAACTTGTTTTTCAAAATAAGTGATATGGCCGGCGGTGTTTTTTAACTATTTATTTGAATGTCAAAATTAAAATTATACCATTTCACAAGTTTTAACGTGCTATTTGATTGTTTATATCAATATTATATTAACGTTTGTATGTCAAAAATTATCTCAAAAATTAATGTGAATTATATTTATAAAATTTAAGAATTAAATAAAAATAATTAAAATTTTAAAAATTAAATTAAAATATAGGTATAAATTTAGCCATTAAATTGAGTATTAACTGAATATAATAGTATCAATGCAAAACTGATGAGTCCGGTTTTGTTTATTAAATTTAAAGCTGCATTGAAATAATGTGTATTGAGTTGGAGCTTTAATGAGAGCCACCCGAAGCATATGCTACTATACCATCCTTCTTTAAATATTGCTTGATAAGTACAAAATATTTAATAATAATATCGGTCATCCATTTATGAGAATATATATATAGGGTTGCTTCCAACCCAAAAAAATAAAAGTAGTCATAACTTCTCCCTTTGATTGTCTTGAAAATAAATGAATTCACCTTAAAATACTCAAAGGTTGATGAGATAAGTGGTTGAAATATGTATTTATTGTCTTGTTAAATATTAGCTATATACTTTCACAAGTCCAAGGCACATATATATTTTATAAAGTTATCCACTCAATTATTCAATTAGTAATTTTATTTTTTATTTTATTTTATAAAATAATATATACATATATATTTATATATACTGAGTTTTTTTAATTTATATTTTTCAATATATCAAATGCTAGTGATTCTTTATTTTATTTAAAACTAGGAGATAACTTAGTTAGGGTGATATTTAGGATGGTATAGATATTATTTTTTATTCAAAATTATATATATAAATTTAATTTTAATATATTAATAGTATAAAATATTTTATATAATCATACAATTATATTCGTTTTTTTTGAATGACCATTCATGTAATCAATAAAAATAGTAGATATTTTTTATAATGTGATACTAAATGATTAAATGTACATATAAAATTATTTCACACGGATATTACATTAAAATTAAATAATATTCACTTGGATAATTTCTAACACAACCACACACTGATATATATAAATTTGAATCTAAAATTTTTTGTTACATTTTCTTTTGGTTGAACTACTACGTATTGTTTGGCGATGAATTGAAGACAAATTTTTGGTGTTCAAGTTTTGGGAATATTAATAAGGCTAGGGAATTTTTACTGAAAGGAATATAGACTTTAATTAAAATGTTGTAAGATAAAGTATATTATTAGGTTGGTTTAACTGATCGACTACATCTTTATTTTCTTTTAGTTTAGAAATAATGTTAAGAAAATTTAATCCTTATGATGACTAACCCAACTTAACTACTAAAATCAGTTACAGTTTAATAAATTTCAGTTTATAAGTGACCTTAATAAGAAAAAGAAAAATATGAGTCGAAGTAATATAATTAGGGTGAAAACTCAGGTGCAGTCGATTTCATGTCAAGTTGATAATTGAGAGTCGTTAAATGATTTGACTGATTTGACTAAATTTTTATCTAACGGCTCTCAGTTATCAACTTCACGTGAAATCGACTGTACCTGTATTTTCATCTATAATTAGACATAATATAATTCCAAGTCCAATATCTAAGATTCAAACATTATCCGAACAAATAACATTTATAATTAGAAAATCTTGACATGCAACTCCACAATAATTGAAATTCTAAAAAAAAAATCTTTGAATTTCTGAATATTATAGATATAATCATTGGTCTCATTTTATTCATTTAAACATTTTAAAAAAATAATTTTATAATATGATATTACTCAGAGCTTCTATGATAAAAAAATTTAAAATTTCAGTTACAACAACAAACAAAATTGGTCGTTAATATTTTGTTCCCTTTGATTTTTACTAAGGAAACAAAAAAATGGAAGTAAATTAAAGAGGTAATTTAATTTGTAAATATAAAAACTCCAGAATCTTATAATGTGTGTATATTTAGGGTACTTAGACACTTGTTTGATTATATGGTATTACCGGTAATGATTATGTTACATGCATATTAAAATTAGCTATTAAAATAAATTATTAGTATAAAATATATGTTAAAATATAAATATATATTAAAAATAAATTAAATTATATATGTATTTATACACAAATATATTAATGATTGATTTTAATAACTAATTTTAGTGTACGAATATAATTTTTTATGCTGCAAACATGCTTAGTCTTTAGTATTGTTCACCTTAGTATGACTCATACTTGTTGTTTTTATCCATAAAATTCAGCTCTTTATCGTGTTAAAAAGAAAAAAAAAAAGAAAAAGAAGGAAAAATAAAAAAAAAAGAAAGAGAAAAAATGGATAATGTAGGGTAGGTAGAGATGTTCCTAGAATTTGCATGGTGAATTTAGTGATGAACATGTACGTGTATGAATGCATGGTCCGTCGTACAAAACGAAAAGTGCAAAATAGTCTTCCATTGGAAACCACGTGTACATTCCATTTCTCATATCAAGTGTTTTATAAAATCTCTCCTATATAGTTATACTCTTAATTAAACAACATGTGAGGCTTTTAAAATTGATGAGGATTACTAGAGTGGATTATGAAGTATCTATAATTGAATATCTATTGCTAATTGATGTTAGAGATATAATTATACATAATTTTTATTTATTTAAATTCTTAAAATAAATAATTTTATGACATAGTTATTATAGTTTTTATGAGTAGAATATCTATAGTTTAATATAATTATTATTATTATTTTTGGAAAAAAAAATTCAACATAAAATATACTAAAATTTAAAGTCTAAAAAAAATTCTTGCGAGATAAAAGATGTTTAATTTGATATATTATCATTTATGAATAACTTCTTATTTATTGAAATCCTGAAATTTTAAAGCACATATTTATTATAATAAAACGATATATTTTAAATGGATATACACAAGATGTATTAAGTTTTTTTTTTTATTTTAGTCTATGATAATAATAAAAAAAATTTGTGGTCTATAAATTTTATTATAATTTTAGCTTTTATTATGATAAAAATTAAAATTAGAATTGAATTTATGTATTATGGTGGATAAAATTTGTGAATTGTGAAATTTTTTTTATTGTTATCATAGACTAAGATGAAAAAGTAATTTGATAAAATGAGTTATATTATAAAATTAATTATTGTAATCTTGATCGAACGCTAAAGAAAATTGAAGATTTTGCCCCCCTCACTGTTAGAAAGTCAAACAGAGAGAAAGAGGAATAGTATTGGTGTCTGTCTAAACCTTTAAAGCCATTGAATTTTTGTGTCGAAACAAAAATATAACGGAATTAAATTCGTGGAGAGCGATTGCCTAACCATTCTATACCAATATCCTCATGTGCCTCTTCAAATCAACTCTTTACTTTAAATAATAAACCCCAAGAATGGACTTTGGGATATTCTTCACTCCCTAATGTCATCTTTAAATTAAAAAAACAAACACAATCAAAAGATTATTCATCTTAATTACTATACATTATATATACATTATTTTTAGTAAGTTTAATTTTGTTCCGATTCGGTTCAGCTGGCACAATGCTTCGGCCCGAGCGGCCGACTTAGCGGGTGCGTGACATTCGAATTGAGGAGAATACCAGACATTTTCTCTTCTCCAATAAAGCACATGACAACTGAGATGGAAAACTTTTTGGAAGGCAGGTTTGTCCTAATGGGACCCGCCCTAGACACAGAATATATAAGGAGAGGGACTTACCCCTCTTCCACGGTACGTCACTATTCCGATCCCTCACTTTTACTGTCGCCTTATACGGATTTTGACTTGGACGTCGAAGTCCCTTTTACAGGTGGCTCCCTTCCACTTCATCGCAATAACTTGGGAGGTCGCGTCGCTACTTCGCTCACCCTCTTACGTCAGTACAAGAAGCCCAGTCGCGCTCCAACACCCCAAATCCAAGTCCCCTGTATCCTACACGCACCCTGTTCATCCGACCCGTTCGTCATCCAACTAGACGAACAAATTTTGATACAATAATAATATTAATAAAATTTGTACAATTACTTATTCCGATTTATTACAAATTTAAATAATTTTTAAATTAGTGAATTTGAAAATTAGTATCAAATTCTTATCCTTTAATTATATATTTGGCCATTATTTTTAATCAAATGCATGGTTATATATAATTGCATATTCTCCTTTTTCACAAGAAACATATCACTAGTATAAATCAATCATGAGATGTTAATTTAACATAAACCTAACTTATAACTCATATGATGAATCAACCCTTTAATTTCTCCACAAGATATAGGCTAAGATAGAATAATTATTATATTCCATTTAATTAGTGTATGTTCTTGTCAAACCAAGTTGGCATTTATGCACATATATAGTATCCGTGTTAGTTTACGTATTGCTACTCATAAATATGTACCAACAAAAAACGTGAAATAAATACTCAATAAATTGGCTCACCTCACCTTACATTTTTAATGCGCAGACTAATAAGAATTGTAATTGAAAAAAAATGTACTAACGGATAACCAATCGAACTCAAGTTCCAAGTATTTTTTTGCTCAAATTTTATTTTAATTTTTATAGTAGTTGCTACTTGGTATAATTAATTAATTGAATGTAACAATATAGTATATATTGTTGTAGATAAGGCCTTAGCTTTGTACCAATGTATGTGTAATAAAATAGCCTCTATACTATCCCGCATGTATCTTAACATTATAATATGCAACAAAAGACATCAACATATGATGAAATAAGGATTAATATATGAAAAATATATTGAGGTTAATCTCTTACTCAAGTAGCTCCAAAGAAACTTTTAATAAAACACTACAACAATATATATTATTTTTTAGAGTTTTATATATAAAAAAATTAAAATTTGTCAAAAAAAAATAAATTTTGACACTATTTTAACTATAAAAATATATTAATAAAAATATTGTCAAAAATAATATTTTTAATTATAAATAATTGTGAAAAAATTTAAATTTTATTTTGATAAATATTGGCTGTCAAAAATAATTTGTTAAAAAAATTTGAGAATATATTTTCTGTGATATTTATTAACCGTTAAAAATATTATTTATTTTGACACTTATTGATCATAAAAAATTTTTAACAAAAATTTTTAACAAAGAATGAGATGAGATATTGAAACTGAAGAATAAACTAAAATTTTGAAGATAAAGAATAAGTAGTATGACCGAGAGCCAAAATTGACGGAGCCCAAAGAAGAAGAGGAATAGTGGAGTAAATTGAAAATAAATTAGTGTCAAAATTGAGGAGTAATTTTCTATGGTCAAATTATTCATCAAGAAAATATAGAGAATTTGATATTTGTGATATTTGTCAAAAATATATATTAATTTTTATATTTAATTATTGCTGTTAAAAAAAATAATATTAAAATAACTCTCTTTTCTTGTAATGAAAATAACCGGTAATTTATTTTATCTACAGTAACAATAAAAATAACAGTTAATATATTTATCAATAATTAAAATTAGTTGTTTTATATTTATTATTAAAAGATTTTAGTGATCAATAATGAATTTTTTTTATCATTATAAAACTTTATAATAATAATAATAATAATAATAATAATAATAATAATAATAATAATAATAATAATAATAATAATAATAATAATAATTGTCACAAAAATATAATTTAACTAAAAAGAAATATTGATTATAATGATATTGCTACTCAAACTAGATTTAGGTCCATAATTTTGTACATGTTTGAACAAGCTATGTAGGTTAAAACTCGGAGGGTTATAAGTCAAATATAAACATCTTTCTTTCTTCCTTCTACCAATAATTATATCACTAATTTATCAAAATACGCCATGTAATGGCTAAGAATTTCACACAACTCCATAATTATATTTCCCATTTTGGTGTAGTTAACTTAATTATATTTTCCTATATAAGCATAGACATTGTACTCACCTACCAAACTGTAAAACGTTTGGTCAACGAACGCCAAAAGAATATTATTGGACCACCAAAAGTCAAACATGCGGGCTTTAATCTAATAATTCTAAATTTGTTTTGTGAATAATAATACTTATTTTCAACTCACTTTGTTTTCGTCTTTTTCCATTTGTAGAGTTGGTAGATGGAGAATTATTCTTCATCTTGCCACATAAAGGAGTTTAATTTATGTAAGACATTGAAAATTTTCTACCCTTCTATGCCTTTGTTAATGAAAATAATTAATGAGAATGAACAATTTGGTAGATGGAACTTTGAAAGAAGTGACTCTTAATTAATTAACAGAAGTAGTTGCCTGATTTATTCATTAGTATAATTAATTAACATTCATATAGTACCATACAAATTAAAGTCACAACTCACAAGCAACAGGATGAGAACATGAGAAACTTCAGTGTTCAACACTGAGAATTCGTTTGAATAAGTACATGAAATTAACTTTTAATTATTAGCCACTATTAGTTAATTTTTTTATTACAAAATTATATTTTAAATTTTTTTTTGGAGGATTTATAGTTTATGATTAAAATTTAGAATTTAAAATTTAAGATAAAAAATAATTTTACCAAATTGATTGATTTTTTTATTAGCAATGGACTGTAAAACCTAAAGAAAAATAAACTAAAAGACAACCGTTCTTGAAAATGAGATGCCGATAGAATCAGCATGAAGATAAATAAAAATATAAAAAGGTAAATTAAAGAATACATGAGAACCAAATTGATTGATATTAACTTAAAAAAATTGACTCCCTAATTAATTATTTACACTTTAATTTAAAACAAATATTTTTAGATTTTTCTAATATTGAAAATTAAATATTTAAAATTAGTTACCTAATTTATTTATACATTTAGATTTGGATACAAAATTTAAATATTAACTAAAGATTTATGTTAACAAATAAATAATATTTTAAATCAATTTACTACGTATTTTTAATGGAAACATTTTTTTGGTATTAACATGGACATATTTAATATTATACATACCATGCTGTCCTGGCGAAAATTATTTTGTATAAAACTTGAAATATTATCATTATTTTGTTATTAAGAATTTAGGCCCTCAATAGTCACCTGGTCTATTCCTGAGATAGTCAAATGCAAAATTAATTCTACCACAAAGAGTCCAAATGAAACTATGGGCTATAATAATAACATAAAAATAATTATTATTTTTTTAAGAAGAAAGAAAGAAAGAAATTCTGATCATCCTAAACATATTTTTTACACAGACCAAGCAGATTGAAACCATAAATTATAATACCCTATTGATGAAACTTTGAATTAAATTCTCAACCTCCTCTCATTGAAATGCATGGGAAGCATTAAGTTGCATGCCTATATATTAGCCTCTAAAAATTATGGAGATGACTGGTGAGAGAAAGTGTATATGCATTTCAATTCTACTACTCATGCATTCATGTGCCAACTATACACACTTCTCTGCAATCTATTAATACACCCATTCAAGTTTTTTCAATATATTTTGCTGCTTTCTACTAAGGTTGTGTTTATTTTGGATGAGATAACTCTAGAAGGTAATGCATTATTTTAGGATATTTAAATTTGTTAATATAATTTCATAAATTTAATTTTGATATACTGTTCGTATAAAATAATTTTATATGTACATCCAATTACGTAATATTACATTAATAAAAATAATTACTTTTTACATCGACCGCATAAATGGTCATAAAAAAAAATATAATTGTAAGACTGTATAAAACGATTTACACTTTTAATGCATTAAAATTAAACTCAAATTTTATTACAAAAACAAAATATTTTTAAAATGGTGGAAACAAAATATTTTAGGGTTTAAGATATCTGATTATGACGAGTTAATTCTTATTGGGCTGTTGTAAAACAAAACAGAATTTAAATCTCAGAATTTAAACAAAACAGAATTCTTATTGGGTTGTTGTAAACTAACTACTCGACTAATTTAAAAGTTGGTTACTAACCATATAATATAATAAGGGACAATTCACCTTATTAAACCAAATGGATACCAATATTACCTGAATGTTCCTAATCAGAAAATACAACGTCAAAGTTTCAAAACACATTTTTATATAAATCGAATCCAATGGATTCGAATTAGGTAAAAAACGTTGCTGAATAAAAATCGAATCAAGTGGATTCAATTTAAGTATGTGGTTAAAATGATAGCAAATCGAATGAATTTGCTTCGATTTATATAGAAATGTGATTTGAAATTTTAGCGTTGTATTTTCTGATTTAGAATATTTAGGTAATATTAGTATGCATTTGGTTTAATGGGGTAAATTGCTCGTATAATAACATTAATATTTGGAAATTATTTATTAAGTGAACCGCATATGTAGAATCAATGTTGCACTTTCCGGTGAAAATTCCTTCAATGCTGTCACTATTAAACACTGTGACTATATAATCACCAAAATATTTTCCAGATTCCAATATATCCACCGTTTCACGTGACACGTAGATTAGTTTCTCAAACAATTAATAAAAAGTAAAATAAAATGAAATTTATGTATAGTAGATAACTTAGACTACAAAATTAACTGCACTTTAAGGTTGCTTCTAGGTCCATGAGAGTACGCTATATTATTAAATTTGAATTCATGTTGGTCTGTGTATAGTGTAATGATTTTATGGAATGTTACGGATCATGCAAATTCTTTCATACTTTCTACCTACCTAACCTGCCCCAAGTTACGTTCATGTACACATATATATACGGGGTGCACGCAATCTTATTTTTCAAGTTTCATATTAAATTTATCCAAGACCATTGGGTACTTTAACCCAACTATTCTGTCATGTACTTCAAAGATATTCAATGCAACATATTGAGGAAGATTGGTTTATTCAATTGACTACTGTGTTATTTTTTCACTTATTGACTATATATGTATAGTAGCTATTGGTTTATTCAATTTATCCTCATGCTGGTAAATATTCATTGATCTTGTTTTATTTTATGTAAATATGATACATAATACTAAAACAGTAGTGTCAATCAGACTATAGTTTATCTCGTACAGTCAGATGAAAATTTTACATAATTTCTGAATTTAATTTGTTCATTATTTAGAAATTACATATGCTCTTATCTTAAAGTACACCACCTTCATATTATGAAGAGGTTCAAGCATGCTTAAACTATTAGTAAGAAATTATATTATCAACAAATTAATCATATATTTGTTACATTTAAAAATTCTTGGGCATTAATACATGTCATAATGTGCGCAAATCCTACAATTTTTGCTGGACCTTCAAGCTCCAATTTGGATTTGTAACCTTCTATGCACAAAACCATTGAAATGGAACAATGAAGGTTTAGGATTTTTTTTGGGCCTCAATCCCATTGAGGCCCAATTTCACCCTTGGGGAGAATTTTTATAAAAAAAACGGGATATTTCAGGAATTACCGTATAGCGTATTATGTATAGTCCTCGTTGATTATGTTTTGTTTATGCAGCTGAATGAATTATGCAAATAGTAATTTGTCATCCCAAACATATCCTTTATTTTTTTGGTTAAAACAAACATTCTTAGTCTATTATGGTATCGGCTAAAAGAGACATGTTAATTGGTGAAACTAATCCCCTTCATTCATCTTTGTGCTTTTAAGTTTAAACCATGCAAGCAAGGAAAAGATGATATAGTTTATGTTTATCTAGTGACTTGTGAAAAGATGATATAGTTTCATGTATTCTCAATTATCATCTTCGCATAAAAAGACTCTTCATAAAAACTACTTAACATGATTAGCCATGTTCATACATGAGTAAGAAATCATCTATGCTCTCGGCTATCAATTTCGCATGAAGTTACAAAATTAATTGAACCTGAATTTCGCCCAAAAATAGTTACTATGTTCTAGTTTCCCAAAAATAAATAAATAAAGTAATAACTAACCTCATTCTTATCGTTACTGCACCAAGATTAATCTAACTTGCTTAACCATTCCCTTCTAACATAAAATCATAATTCTAATATGTAAATATAATAAAAATTCAGCTAAAACCTACTAAAATCACCAATATGCAATAGTGCAGCATTGTAATATTCTCTCCCAATGCAATACAGAACACACTGATAGCACTAACAATTTAACCAAAAACAAAAATTAATTCCATTAAGAAACGCATTCAAGAGTTTTAACAATATAAAGTTCTAAAGTCTGAACATAAATAAAACGACAAAAATAACAACGAAAACGACACAACCACCATTATCAAAATTCAGAACCTCCTACCAGCGCCGCCAGCAAAACCACCGCGGCCAAACGGAACCTGCTGAACCGCCGTAGGCTCAACCTGCACAACGCCAGGAATATCAGACATACCTAACGCAGCAAGCATATCGATGGTCTGCTTATCGACCTCGATGTTATCGACATTAATGGCGGAAACTTCTGGAACGAAATCCATGCGCCTCTCTCTCTCCTCTTCCTGCAGCTTCAGCGAGATTCCACGAACCGGTCCTTTCTGGATCCTCTTCATCAGGTGCGTTGAGAACCCTGCGATCTTGTTTCGGAGCCTCTTCGATGGGATTAGCGCTACTTCTTCTAGAACCTTCTTGTTCGTGTGAAAATCCAGCGTCATTTTCGAGTAGTACCTCTCGATCACTTGCCTCGAGGATTTCTTCACCGTTTTTGTGCGAACTCGCCCCATTCTGTGTTTCACTCAGTGAGTTCGTGCAGCGAGTTAGGGAGAGGAGAAGAAGAAGAAGATACGAAAGGGGATTGTTACTTGTTAGGGTTTCAGGGAGAAATTAGAAACTCGAAAGTAGGGTTTTGTAGGAATTTTTCTTGATTGGGCTTTGGGCTGGGCCTTTTTATTTTGTGGGCCTTACTGTTTAGTTACTGGGCCTATTTTCATTCTTCGGAAAAATACTTAAAAAACTTTGAATTTGTTAAGGGATGGGAGGCTGTATGAAATGGTGTTGTGGTCGTACCCACCGACGCGGAAGCAAGTGGTGGCGAGCGCCGCCGTGTTTGTGACGGGAGCGTCGCTGGTGGCGGCCGGAGCATACCTATCAATGGCGAATATAGGCCCACAGCAGGCTCGTGCTAAAGCTCGAAGTGAAGAAATCAAGAAGCTTCTCAGGAAGTTTCTCGATGATTGATTGCAGCAACTTGTTAGAAAATTAGGGTTTCATGCGTGTAATTGAAAGTTGTTTAATTTGTGATAAATATTTATCGCTAAACTGTAATATTATGAATGAATATAGTTTTTGGTTACGAATTCGGATCGTGTTGTGCCTTTTGTAGTTCATAAATTATGTGTAGAAAGCTTCAGTTTTAAGGTCCTATAGTGAATGAAGGCTTCATCCCCTTCCCTTGGAGTTATATGTTTATTTATTTTTTATTGAATTATATGTTTTTTTTTGTTTCTACGGTATCTCCCAACCCGACAGGTTAAAAACTAATATGCCGCCGTACTGAACTCCATTTAAGGGGCTAATGGGTTGCTACATACACAAGGCAGGATTCGAACTCCTAATACTTTTTTAAGCAGACTAGTAAGCTAATCATTGGACCAACCCAATTTTGTTGAATTATATGTTTATTAGGTAGCGTTTGGTGGAGAGATAGAGACGAAAGAATGAGACTGAGAGAGATTGAAATAAATTTCAGTATTCTGTTTGGTGCAAAGTGAGAGACAAAAATTAAAACAAGAATAAAACTCTAATTTAATTTATACAAAGGATAAAATTGAAATTAATTAATTGAAATAAAGATATTTTAGGTATAAAATGTTATTAAAATTTCAGTCTTCATCTCTAAAAATTTTAGTCCCATGTGTTCCTACTTTTTAGAGGTACTGAAATACTAAAATTTTAAAAACAGAGACAGAAATTTTAGTACCAGTCTCTGAACTAACAAATATGATACTGAATCTCAGTTTCTCAATCTCTGTCTCAATACCTCAAAACAAACGCTACCTTATTTTCCTAAAAGTGTCATCTCAATGCCTTGAGAATTTGAATAATAACTTGTATACATTTCAATCAAATTTATAACGAATTAATTTTTTAAAGTTAATTTATATTAATTAATTAGTTAGCTCACTTATTTACTTAAATAATTGTTATGAGTTTAATTTAAATATACATGTAATTTGTATACACTTAAATCAAATTTATGACGAATTAATTTTTTAATTTATCAAGTTAAAAAAATCAACTTAGATTAGTTAATTAGGTAGCTCACTTATTTGTTTAATATATGGACTGTTTTTTTTTTTGAACTTGTATGGACTGTTTAATATATAGGGCCGGTTTCAAGTTTCAGCCCAAAACATACTTACACAAGAGCAAAAGAAAAAAACCACTCACTTAAAAACTGAAAACATATCCAGTCCAACAAAAAAGTATAAAAGAATATAAATGACTTACTACTTATATATATATACTATTGGACTAATAAATACTGTCTCATTATTAACTATTTTTTTATTTTAATACCAAAAAAAAACTATTTGTTTATTTACTTTTGTTTAGATAAACAATGAAAAAGTAACATTTTCAGTGAACTATAATATAAGAATTAATTTAAAGATATTTGAAGTAGTTGCAAACTACAATAATAATGTACTATTATTTATTTAAGTGTTTTGTGGTGCATCATATTAAGCACATACAAAATATCAGGTTAATTTCATACACAGCAAAATACAGATTAGAATTTGTGAATTACTCCCAAATCCAAGTAGCAGTAATTTTTTTTTAATCTCACCTTATCCCTTTATACATTTATTATTATTAATTTTTCTTCAATCATACCTAGTAGCTGGATTTATCCTTATCTTTTCTATAATACCTCGTTAATTCTATTTGCTTTGCTTCCACACAAAGCATGATGCTTTGTTAATTAAAGGTGATATCAGATATACATGACGAATGGATAATAATCATTCTAAAAATAATAATAATTACAACAATAATAAGAATCTATTTAAGTGTGACACATGTCTCCACCTCCTATGTATATCTTTCTCACAGAAAAGGACATAATGAAACTCTAGTAGTGTGATTAATTATTATTAATTAATTAAAGTACTAATAACAGTTCACCATGATTGATAAAGTTTAGTTTTTGACTTATATATCGTTGCCTTTTGAGTTCATTTTAACGTTCACCGAATGCCCATTTTTCTGATTCTATATTTATCAAATGTCATATTCACTACAGCATAGGATGAAAAAGCAAATCAACTTTTAGGTGAAAATTCTTCACTTCACGTCTCTTTTCTCACACTAGGACAAAATTTTACTTGTTTCAACTACTACTCCATCAACATACATATTTACTTACTATTTTAAAAATAAAAATATAGGATGCTAACTTTTAATTGTCAATATTAGTTACTTTTATTGTAAATTCATTTAACTTTATTTTTTAGAGAATTTTGAGTTCAGAGTTAAAATTTAGGATTTAGAATTTATAATTTATAATTTAAAATTAAAAAAATTGGTTTCGTAGTTAAATTTTTTAAATATTATTAAAAAAGTCTAAAAAGTCTGTATTTTTATTAAAATTTGACCAGTATTTAACCAGTAAAAAAATAAGTAATCTGACACCATTAAAAAAAATACTAATAATAACTAATTAATGATTACAAATCACAAAATTTACTGTCTTTTAACACTCTTCAAATATTATATTTAAGCATTAAACAAGACAAAAGACATTGATATTCTTTCAAAAATAATTGCACAAATACTCATATTTTTAAATATATATATTAATATTATATTAGATTTAGATCATAAAACATTCAACATTCATATATTCCTTTTTTAAATAAAATAGTATCATGAGTAATATCACCTAACATCCAAGAAGCAAAGGACATAAGCATAGTTTACCCTTAAAAAATACTATGTTAACCAATGAAGAATCAAATAAACTAATTAATAATTATCTTTAATTTCTATTGGGATAACTATTATTTGATTTTATAATGTGAATCATTTTGAGAAGGCATATATAATGAAATTATGAAGTTTGATTTGTCATGACTTGGCATATGGGCAATGCTTGATTGGTGGTGATGATGGGAGAGCTATAATAATAGGTCTTCTATTGAGTCCTCAACCAATTGACTTCAATCTTCAAAAGTTAGGCCATGGATTGTGACATTTCATTAGTCTCCATTTTTGACACCCACATAAGTGATAAGTGTCCCTTTGTGTGACAAAATCTACACGCGGATGCGTATAAATTCTAGTAACTATATATATTATATTAATTAAATTTCTTTATAATAGTGTATATAAGTAATTAATTAATTTATTATTCCCATTGTTTAATTGATAAACACGTTACATTGTATTCTTATCTAGCTAACTACGGGTGTAAAACTTTGAAATGTTCAAGGTAAAATTTGCATGGCTGGGTGAATAAGAAAGATAGGATTTTATTTAATTAAACCCAAGAGTATATATATACATATAGTTTATGTGCATGTTCATTGCACCTTAAAATTTTGAACTGTTTTATGAAAATGCTATCTGTCATACTTGCTGTGGATAGGCATCATCATTTTAAATGGAACATCTATCTTTTTTTTTAATTTAAATTGGTCTTTAAATACAAGAAAAAATATTTAGAATAGCGACCGATGATTTTAACGATTAACAAAATTAGTTGTGAATAGCGATTGATTTAGTGATTGATTAATTTTTTCTATATCAAAAAATATTAGTCGCTAAATCGGTCGCTAATTTCTAATTTAGCGACAGAAAATTTGATCCCTATTTAATGACCGATTTTATTAGCAATCGATATTGTTTGGTGAGGATTTAGTAGCCTTAATTAAAAATCGATTGCTAAAATCAGTCACTAATAATTAATGATCAACCTATTTCAAATTTAGCGTCGCTATATTGATAATTTTTTATAATAAAAATAGTTATTAATATAAATATATGTATATATATTAAAATATAAAATATATATTAAATATATATAGTGATTAATTTAATAATTAAATTTTAGTGTATACATAGTATTTTTATTTTAATTTTATGTTATTTTGAAATATCAGTAACATATTATTACGCATGCATATATATGACTTATATTAATACTAATTATTTATGGATGGAATATAAATGTCTTAATCAACCACATAAGCATATATATTAGCCCTCAACTAAGTAGCACTAGCTAGCTAGTGTCCATCACATGCAAGGCCTTCACATACACATGAATTTTATCACATTCTAAATTCTTTGTTATTTTGTACATTACTCTTTGAAAAGTAATAATAATAATAATAGTTACGTTTGCATTCATCATCACTTAAAGAGTATGTTCAGGTTAAGGAACGAAAAATAATTTAAGACCTCTCAATGTGGCGGACTTTATAGGTGGACGTTGATGTATTATTTGTTGGTTAGTGTTTTCTATTATTTATTATGACTATTATTATTAATTTATTATCATCATGTGTTGGTACATGCATTCATTGTGTGTCCTATTAGACCGTATATTAACGCATGCACTCCCATTACTTTAAAAGGCAAGTCAAATTTGAGATGTTCTTCAATTCGTTGTAAAGCTACTTCTAAATGTTTACCCACAAAACTTCAATCAACACCTAGCTTATTTAATTTCAAACATGCTATCAATACACTTCAAATTAATTATTTGTATAAAATATATATATTAAATATTATGATTGATTAATTAATGATTTTTTTATATGTATATAATATTTTTATTTATTTTTTCAATAAAAAATGTTAAAATGAGTTCTTATATATATTATGATAACAATAAAGATTTATCTTACTAAGTTTGATTGAATATATAGATATAATGATATTATTGTGATCTATATATCATATTTTATGTTTGTAATAAAATTATTTTACACATAGGTCTCCTATTGATTATTTTTGTAGTATGTTTCACTCTTTTT
Organism: Arachis stenosperma; assembly: GCF_014773155.1. Taxonomy (NCBI): domain Eukaryota; kingdom Viridiplantae; phylum Streptophyta; class Magnoliopsida; order Fabales; family Fabaceae; genus Arachis; species Arachis stenosperma. Next base: position 119,848,094 of record NC_080378.1, read on the forward strand.
TTATATTTTTATTTATCTACCTTTTATTTGATCCTCTTCTAATTGGACTCTGTTAATATTTTTTAAACATATCAAAATCACTTTTAAAGTGAGATTCTATCAATTTTATACTTTTTAAACGTTTATATTAAAAATAAAATTTAATTTTGATGTACTGATAATGAAAAATATTTTACATAATCTATCGTACAATTACAACTATTTTTTTAAATGATTATTCACGCGGTCAATATAAAAAGTAGTTATTTTTGTTAATATAGCGTTATATAATTGGATACACATGTAAAACGGTTTTATTCTGATCATGTATTAAAATTAAATTCTTAAAATATTAAAAAAAATAAAAATAATTTTTTAATGAGAAATAAGGAAATGGAGATATGGGGCCTAGTGGACCATGCTATAATATATTGGGCCTCCTGTGGGGATGGTCCCACAACTAGAGTCCTATACTCTAGATCCACCCCTAAAGAGAAAGGGTTACACAAGCATCACGTGACACGTGCCACTTAACCAATTCCATCACCATTCTCTGCAACGCTTTTGTTACACTTTGTAGTACACCCAACAATAATAACTCACAAAAGAAGAACAAGAAGAAGAAGAAGAGAGCATGCTAATTCCTATTGAAACCATTGAGTGATGAAGAATAAAAGCAAGCATGGTTGACAAATAGGAACTTGGGAATGGAACAACAAATTCCTTTTCTTTTTTTCTTTTTTTTTTTTTGAATTTTTCTTGAGGGGCCCAGGGGGCCTTTCTGATCCAATGTGGGCCCACAAAAGGGTATAGAAATATTTACATTGATATTGTGGGCCCCACTTCCCTTTATGTGTAGCCCCCACCACAACGCATGCCTTTGCCTTAATGGGTGAGAACTCAGACAACACAAGTGAGAAGTGTGAAAATTAATTCACCAAATCCATTTCTTTTATTTTTAGGGCCAGCCCATACGGTCCCAAAGAAAAAAAAAATTAAAATTAAAAAAAGCATCGTCTCTTCTGTGTATTATTTATTATAGTGTCATTAGTGTGTATTTGGAAAATGTCTCAAAGCTTATGCCTAATTGCCTATGTTATATCTACTCCTTTTTTTTCTAATTTTTATGGACAAAGTTGACAAATACAGTCTTAGATATGATATATAATTTTTTTTCTGTTTTATGTTTGCCTTTATTTTTAAATAGATGTGTATTTTTAGGCAATAGATATAATAAAACAAAAAAAATTGATTGTACAGATGGAAATACAAATACAATTTTTTTGTCTCAATATAATTTTTTATATTTTTTATATTTCCTAAAGTTATGACAAAGTATTTGTCTCTCTTTCTATTTATGTCTCTCTATTTATTTGATTTTATTTTGAGAGAATTACTAAAAAAAATTAGAATCTCACATTATTTATAGGAATTGACCATTATTACAGTATTTATAATTCATTGAAAAAAAATATAAATTTTTATGAACTAATTTTTAGATTTGAATTAAATATATCCGATTAACTTGAAATGATATGATACATGATCATATTTTATCTTTTATATTAAACCATTTATAAAAGTTCAGTCTTGCAGGCTTTACATTTCAAAATTTTTGTTTTGGATATGAAAGAGTATGTTAAAAGTTTTACATTAAATGTTCCAAAAATACTGTGTTATAAAGTCGACTATGCTATGTATATATTAAAATTAGTTATTTGTATAAAATATATGTTAAAATATAAATATATATTAAAAATAAATTAAATTATACATATATTTATATACAAATAAACTGATAATTACATTAATAATTAATTTTTGTATTTAATTTTAGTGTACGATTAATATTTTTATTACAGAACATGCCAAAAACAAATTTCAAGCTAAAGGGGTAGAACTGATTTTTCCCATGTGACATCATTGTTTGGATTCCACTACCTCAAATTAATACCACCTTGAATTGATTCAGAGAAACTGAAATTTTGTTACTTTCTTTATCAAAAATCATTTTAGAGAAATTGTTTAACATAAATTATTTTACATCAAAATAGATTCTAAAAAATCATAGAAACACAGACATTCAAAGATATGATCAATAGCATAATACTTATTTGGTAAATATTCTTCCTCTCTATTGGATGTTGTGTAATTTTGCATTGGTTTTTTATGGTAATTTTTGTTAAGGTCAATAAAGATTGATTTCCAATTTTTAATTATAAAAACTCTGATATATTATAAAATTATTTGTTTCAAAAAGTTAAATTAATAGGAATAGTTATATTTTTTAACACGGTGTATTATGAGTCTCATATTTTTTAAAAACATGACTTCTAGCTAGATAGTTTATAAATTAAATGTAAAGCATCTTTTGTTACTTGAATAAATATTTGAAATTGAGTTAAACTCGTCTAGTTTTAATTTTAATATGGTTTCAAAGATATAATTTTTAATGTTAAATTAAATTTGTCAAAATTATAATATTATTATTATTATAATTATTTAGGAATCATTTTTAATTATAATTTTGAAATTGTTAAAAATATAATTGTTCATGTATTTTTTATTAACAAAATTTCTTAGAGTTTTTATCTAAACAATTAAAATTCGATTCTAACTTGTTGACTTAGAAGAAACAAAAGTATAAAATAAATAAAAAGGGACAAATATCTAAAAAAATTATGTAAATATTTTTATATATCTGCATTCAATTAATCTAAAAGTATATACAAACCCTAAATCGTTGAAGCTTTACTTTATAATTTTAACCTGAAACCTATATTATATATTAAAAAAAATAGAAACATGTTTTTGAACTCATTTTAACAGTTTAGAAAGATATTTAATTATCAATGATTCATCAGTAATAAAAATCTTAATAATAATTAAAGTGTATATATTTTTAATTTCTAATTTTCTATGACTTATGGTGAGACTTGAGAGGTTCTTATATTAATTATTATGAGCTTTAAGAAGAGAGGGTGAAGCATCTAGCTGGTGTATAGCTGCATGCTTCTGAGTAATTTCTGATGTACTAATTATATATATACTTTAGAAAATTGTCCATTTATTTAATTAATTTAAATTAAACATATATAAATGATAATATAAAATTATAAAATAATAGAAATAAATTACTAATAAAACATATGTTAGTATTATAGGTAGCTGGGTGTAGGTTGTTTTGTTAGACCAGTGACCCCATCATGCCAGATACATATATATAGTTTTCTTGGATTAATGACAAAATGTTAACATAAAGTATAGTATAGATTAATACCTTAATAAGTTGATAAATAGTAAAGTTGATAAATATATGAGGAGTCCCAGGTTTGCATGCTATGTTTGTTTTTTGCTCCTTAATTAATTTTATTAATTATTTTATAATTTTCTTGGAATAAATAAATTATTAATTCTTTCTTGTCGGATTGCTATATATATTATTTAATTAATAATCATTTCAAGTTGATATATGAAACTTCATGAAACTTATCATCATATTTTTCGTCATCCATGCTGCTTTCGCCCCACTTTCGCATCATCAATTGCTTGTCTCTTACCTTTTCTTTAATAATAATAATAATAATAATAATAATAATAATAATAATAATCAGAAAACATATTTGACATGGACTATAGCTTTGAAATCATTTCAGCAATAATTCATAAAATGAAGAAAACAACAATTCATAAACTGAGAAATACCTTCAAATGTATGTAAAAAACTAAAAATATAGACATAAATTTTAATTAATAATAATAACAATAATAACAACAATAAAATTAGATTTTATTATCATAAAATTAAATATTTTTAAAATTTAAACTAATACAAGGAGACATATAAAAAATTATATTTTTAATATACTTTTTGAAATACGAATTAATTTTGAATTTATCTAAAATTTTTGTATAGGTGTTTGTTTTTTTTTTTGAAGAATAATAAATATTAAAATCTAAATTTTTTTGTCGTACAAATTTTGATATTATATTATAAAATTATTTTTTAAATAAATTGAATTAATACAAAATATATATAAATAATTATATTCCTAATAATTATGACCACCTAAGTTTTTCAAAAGTTTATAGTAGTGGATATATAATTATATATAATTTTCAACCTTCTTGCCTTGGGTTTCGGTCTAATAACATTTCACCACAAGGCAAAACAAAATTATAGTTTGGGAATGTGTTATTTGTTTTCCATGTAAAGCACCATGAATTATTATATACAGATCAGAAGGAAAGAAATCTAGTTGCGTGGGACACTAGCATAAATAAAGAATATAATATTAATTTCATATGATGAACGACAATATTTTTTTTTTTTTAAAAATTAGACTTATTGCTAACAATTGAATGATGTTAACCCATTATTAGTGATGTTTTCGATAAGCCAAATCTTGGGTATGTGTCTTAATTAAACATCCATTTCATGACTAGTGATTAACAATAAAACTTTGATTGAACCACTCATTATCACAAATTATATATATATTGGCTATAATCTTGCACCATGAGACACATTCTCATATAGCGTATAGCATTCCCTCATAATAAAATTCTTCAAGTAACTAACCATTGTTATTATTATTATTAAATTTAATTATTCTATTAGTCCTATAATTTTACTAAATTTTTAATTAAATTTTTATATTTTTCTTTTAATTGAGTCTCTATATTATTTTTAATTTTATAATTACATATTTTTCATGTTAAAAATATTAAAATTATAACATAATATTTTTACCAAAATACATACGATTAAAAATTTAATTAAATTTTTAATTATAAATACTTTCAATTTATAAAAACATATTTAGTTAATTCTAATATTTTTTATACCAAAAAATAACTTAATTATAAAATTAAAACAGTATAAGAACTTAATTAAAAAAATGTAAAAATCTAATTAAAATTTTAATACTGTAGAAACGAAAAAGATATTTGAACCTTATTATTATTATTATTATTATTATTATTATTATTATTATTATTATTATTATTCCTTGATGATGATAATCTCTTTCTTAAGAGTATCTATATCTATATCTATATATATATGTTTATCACCTTGCCATTTGGCATGCTAATATGCAATTAGCTTTTTATGTTTTCTAAATTTGCTTTCACTCATAATCATGAGTATAAATGTTAGTCAAATAATAAATACTTGGACTAGGTTAATTGTTAGATATACATTATTAGTCATGTTCATTCCACTTTCCCCACCCCTCAAGTCTTCCAATAATATAGTTCAAATTCAACCTATCTAGCTGTCTAGTTGAAACACATTGTTAGTTTTATTTGACTAATATTATTCTTAAAGTTCCATTGTTTGATATATGTTTCATGTTTTTGTTAAGAAGTTTGTCTCAGGTGCAATCTCGTCATATACTAAATACAATTTAAAAAAAAATGGCCATAATAACTTTCTCATAATACTTTCTTTAAGAAAAATTATTTTGAGACATGATGAACATTTTGCCATTCTTTACATTTTTTTTTAAATATTGGTATTTTTTTAACATTTTTGTGTTGCATATATAGCTATATCTTTCTTTTCAAAAAAAAAAAAAATTACACTCATGTATAAGGCTACTACACCTCTCTTTAATGTCATAGAGAGAATCATAGCTTTTATACACAAATTTTAATTCCAACAAGGTAGAGTACTTATTTAGTCTTTTAATGTTAGATTAAATACTATTTTTTTTTTTACATTTAAAACATCTCATTTTTATTCTAAATATTTTTTTTTTTCAAAGATATCAATTTTTTCTATTAATATTTTTTTAATTTTCGGTTATTTCATTATTTTTAAATCACTATAGTTACTACTATAACTATTATAATTACAATTTTTGTCACTATTTAAAAAAAAAACATAATGTAAAAAAATATATTTTAAAAAAAAATTGTAATTTTAACCATAAAACTAAAATATGACGAAATAAGATGTTTAAGATAAAAATATAACATTTAAAACATTAGTAACAAAATTATAACTTACACGATACTTATTAAACAATACTTTATCTTTTCAAACAGTATATAACTTTTAACTATATTAGATGTACACTAAAATTAGCTATTAAAATTAATTATTAATATATTATAATATAAAATATACATTAAAAATAAATTAAATAATATATATTTATACATAAATACAAAATAACTAATTTTTATAATTAATTTTAGTATATAAATAACATTTTTTTATAACTTTTGATCTAATGATACACATTCGAGCCAAATGAAATAGATTGTTGTGGAATATAATCACGCGGATATAAGATAAATGATTAATGTGCAAAGACAATGCAAAGTTCAGTACCACTTGAGTCCCTACCTATCAAATGAAAGTCTAAGATATCGGCCATTTTGCATTTCTGCACTATTATCAAAGTTTAATGGTCCATCTCCAAAAGACAAGTATGTGTCAAGTATGAACTTAAGGACTATGGTCCCCTACTAATTAATTAACCTCTTGAATCAACAAATTTAGAAAAAATAAATGAACTAAACATTTGTTGAAAATTTGGCATCAACTTTAATTTCTGGTTTCTTATTTGGTTCCGTTTGGAACTATAACTTTCAACTTGCTTTTAGTTACTACTATGCTTTTTGTGGGAGTTTTAGGGTCACACATTTGTGTTCACATTTATAAATTATTAATTATTGATGCTATATATCTGGGATTAGATATCTTTGTACACTTTTCAGGTTCAAAAGGGCATCACGCAAAACATATTATTATTAGCTAATACTATGTTTATCAATAATGATTAATAATTAATTAGTTTCTAAGTGAGATCTGCTCTCTAACTAATTATTTGGTCCACTATTATAATTCCGCCCTTGCTCTTGTTGTTTAAATTATGTTTTTTTAAGGTTTCAATTTTTATATATGTATTAATATTTTAGTACAAGATTCTTTTGTACTGATGATATTTAATTAAGTGGTATTATATATGTATGCAAATTAAAATAATTAATATTTTTATTTAGATATATATAATAGAAATGAAAGTTTAGTTATTTTTGTGTATGTGTATTGACATGCTGAATAATTAAATGTTAAATAAAATATTTTATCCTAAAAATGCACAAAATAAAAGTTAAGTTTTGTTTTAATTATGCTAGTCTACTCACCTATAGTCCGAAATTTGACCAATTAGTATGAAATTCAAGTATCACATGCAAGGTGTTGTGTAATACTGGTAAAAAATAATAAAAATAAAGTGATAAACAAATTTTAAAAAATTTATATTTTAGATAGATGAATCTATAAAAAAAATATTAATAAAGTCTTTTATAATAATAAATGTGGATAAATTATATTGAAATTAAACTTTTCTTATATTCTGATCATAGAAACTAATTTATAGATGCATTCATGTCTACTATTGTATGTGGAGTATTTTATTGATATTTTTTTTCTTTCGAAATTAATTTGTCCGAAATATATAAAATTTTAAGAATTTAATTATTATTTGATTCAAATAATAATGATGATTCTTTTTTAAGAAAATAAAAAAATGAAAAAACCTGAGGATAATAGTCTTGACTCTTCAATAATACTAACAAATAAAGCCCTAGATTGGTTTTCCAAAAACACGCACAAACACACTAATTAATTACGGTAAAAACTCAGGTACAATCAATTTTATATAAAGTTAATAATTAAAAATTATTAGATGAAAATTTAGTCATATTAATCAAATTATTTAATCGCTCTCAACTATCGATTTTATGTGAAATTGACTATACCTAAATTTTCACCATTAATTAATTAATAATTGGATGAGTAAGTATCTGTTGTTGAATTTGTTTAATAAGTCACGGTGTACGAAACACACTCAGGTGCAAGATGCGTATCAAGATTATAGATTGCATACATCGTCTTTGGCCTTTTATTAACAAGTGGTGTTTGGAATATGTCACCACTTCAATGAACACTATTATTACAATCTCGAACACTCTCTCTGTTGTATCTCTTTACTATACAAAAGACAAATTTTTTAGTTAAACCAATCATACCATCTCTATCACAAAACTAAACCATGCTCTTGCTGCCTTTCTTCATCGATTCTAATAAACAAAAATATATAAATAAATAATAGAGATACAAATTCCTGCCTTATTATTAATATATGCAATTTTCTTGCAAGTGTGTATATCTCTTGAATTTATGTGAATTATTCTACATATATTATTTTTCTTATCTTATATACTGAATCTTTTTATAACAAAATTAAATTCTAAACTTTTATTTTGTAAATATTTTGATATTATATTATTGTTATAAATTATTTATTTCAAAAAATTAAATTAATAAAAAAGACATAAAAAATTATATTCACTATACAACCAATAATAAATAATAACGATTTTAGCAAGTTTTTGCAGCGGTTTTAAACTGTCGAAAAATATTTTAGTGGCGTTCAGATTCTTTAAATGGTAAAAAATGATAATAATACAAATGAAGTTAATTATACATACAATTTTTTGAAAATAATTAGTCATTTTTAAATGGATTTCAAACCAACAATAAAGATTGAAAGAAATAAAAAACAAAAGAGTTTTTGGCTAGGTCATGTTTATAATGCATATATATATGTATGTATGTATGTGTGTGTGTGTGCGCTCATGCAATTTATCACTAAAAGGAAAGACATCATAGACTTAATTAGTCATCATATCAATTCTTACAAGGTAAGATAGATCTTGCAAAATATTCAAGTTGATGACGAGTGATTATTCTTCTCACTTGGGAAATTGAGGAACTCCAAGAATGGGAAATATTTAAATGTTATATATATATACAATGTATTATATACCTGTATGACTACATGTATAGCTAACTAGAGTTGGCATCATTGGCTCACTATTGGTCAAATTAAGGTTTTGTTTATTGCATTAGTATTATTATTATTATTATAATTAAGTTTGGTTTTTGGATTAGTCCAAGCACACATCATTACTTTAAACATCTAAATTAAATTTTATTTTTTACATATATTACTATATATGACTACTAATTAACATTGTTGGTGTTTTTAATTTGAATAATCTAAAGGCATATATAACCTTAAACTAGAAACAACTGCTCTTCTCAAGCAATTTTTTAATCATTTTCATGAAAAGATTAAAAGAAATCATCATGTATATTACTTATTAATTTATACCAACTAATTTTTTTTATTCACTAATAGCTAGGGTTAGTCCAACATGATGTATAAACTACTAAATTAAGAATTTAATTATATTTTGTATTTTTTCTTTCGAAAAATACTAGAAAATAGTTTTAGATTTAATGATAATAATATAAAAAAAATTTTAAGTTTACTGAAAATACCAGTGTTCCAGTTATTTTAACCGTTGGTTTTAATTAATATATATTATAAATTTTTTATAATTCAAATCAACGGTTGAAATAATTGAAACACTAGTATTTTCGGTACACTTAAAACTATTCCAATAACATAAATCAAACAAAGCTTTAATTAAATATTCCACTGGAATACCTGTAATTAAAAAGAAAAACCCTAAAAAAAATGATTAATTAGTTGTCCCTCTATTTGGAGGTGCCTACCCTACTTTCCTTAAATATCTTATGGAGGTTGTCTTGTTTCTCACCTCATCAACCTGAAATAAAGAATTCAGATTTTTCCATACATAAAGACCAACCCATACCACAAATGTAACATATCATATGATATAATATAAATAAATAAATATAATTAAAATAATTGCATGGCAGAGTCCTAAGTGCTAATAACTCAACCCAGGCTGTGTCTTTCTTCATGTTAAAGGATTCCTCTCTTAGCTTGCACTATGCACTAGGCCAAGAAGCAAGATCTTTTGTGCAAGTAATACAAAAATTCATGTTTCGGCATTTACTTGTAAGTGATCATTTGCTGCTGAAAACCCTGTGATCATTTTCAAGATCTTTTTTCCCTCTCTAGCAATTAATTGCACCCCATGTGTTATTCTTCTGGTTTTGCATTATTTCCATGCTCATCACCACATTGAAAGGAAAAAATATTTTTTAATATATATATATATATATATTTTAAAAAAATCTAGAAAGTAATCTTTTAATTAATCAATATTAAATATTTTTTATTATAAATTTATTTTTTAATACTATTTTTAAAAAAATTTAAAACTTAAAATTTATAATTTAAAAATAAAAAATTGATTGATATTAACTAAAAAAATTATTAAAAATTATTATTTACATTAAGTTGTTTTGTTTAATTTATAATTTTAATTCAATGTGTTATTCTTCTGGTTTTGCATTTCCATGATGATCACCACATTGAAAGGAAAAATATTTTTTAATATATATATATTTTTTAAAAAATATATATAACAAGTAAACTTTTAATTAGTTAATATTAATTAATTTTTTATTATAAAATTACTTTTTTTACTCTATTTTTTAAAAATTTTAGGATTTAGACCTTAAAATTTATAATTTAGAATAATTTTAAAAAAATATTTGATATGCATTTTATTAAAAATTTGTATTTACATTAATTTGTTTGGTTGAATTATTATAATATTAGAATAAAAATTGGTTGTTAATATTTATAATGAATAAATTAAATATATTTTAAGAGTGAATATTATTAAAGAAAGACATATGAGGAGAGTTGTTGGTATTAAGAGAAGAATAGAGAATGAGGATAAGAAAAGGCCAAACAATAATGCACTATAATTATGGTTGTGACTCCAACAAGAACTTAAACTTTAAAAAAAAAAAGTTTAACCTTTTGTAGAGCAGAAAAGGGTGTCTGAATCTACCTGGAAATTGAGGTGAGTTTTGTCTTTAAGTCATGGAAAAGACACAATCTAACTAAAAAGAAAATTAAAATAAAATAAACTAAAAATAATTATAAATGAAATGGAATAATTAAAAACAATATACTAATTAAAAATTTTAAAATAAAATAAATGTTGGATACAAAGTGTGAGGAGGGGATTGAAACACGATTGCCCAGAAAGGTTTATGTGTCTTCTCTAATTGGACAGATCTTATCTCATCTCTCTTTCTTTTTCTACATATATCTCTTCTTCATTGGGAAATGAAGGCATCTATCTATTAATATATTTTAATTATTTTTTCTCCTTCATCCAAATTCAATTTCATAAATTTCAAGTTCAATTTTTATGTATAAAAATAATGAATTTATTATTTAAAAAATTATTTAAATATATAAAAATAATTGTATATATAAAATTCTTTAATTATAAATATCAAAATTTAAATTCTCTATATTAATTAACTGATAATATAATAAATTTAATAATTTAGTCTTTACTGTATTCAATGTATAACATAATAAACATTCTAGTCATTTCCTATATTAAAAATAAGGAATGGCCAAACACTAATAATTCAGGCAAGCACGTGACATAAACAATATTCTAATCTTCCACCTTGAATTAGAATACACATTTGAGATACTTGAATAATGAAATAATAGACTTTACATATATATTATTATCACATACATATATATACCCAAAACCAATACAAAACAAGTGAAGAAATGGACCACTGTACCCTTCTCCTTTGGCTACATTTTCTTTCTCACACAATTATCAATCACCACCACTAGACCTGAGGTACCAAAAATAAATAAAGAACTAAGGAACAATCATTGAAAACTAAATTTAAAAAGTTCATCCTGAACTTTTTACCCATAAAAAAATATATACATATATTTTTCATTGTAATAATTATTTATAACCAAAACAAGTTGATATTGATATGAGATTGATTTGGTAAGAAGATAGGAAATAATAAAGAACCAAATTTTACCAAACCCTAAAGTCAATAAATTAATTATATGTATTATTATTGTCGATATAAAATTATTATATTATCAAAAGTATATAATTTTTTTATTTATATAATATAAATATTGGATTAGATGATAATTAATGTATAATAATAAAAGGATAAAAATGGTTTTCAGCGTGTATATAAAAGAGGTTTAATTATTTTGTTATTCTTATAATTTTGTAAAATTTTTAGTTAGGTCTTTATATTTTTTTTCTTTTTAATTTGGTCCTTACACCAATTTTTTTTAATTAAGTCCCTATTCACAGTAATTGTTTTAATTAAATAGGGTCCCAATTAAAAAAATAATGCAAAAACCCAAATAAAAAGAAAAAATTATAGAAACCCGATTAAAAAAAAGTAATGCAATGACTCAATTAAAAGGAAAAAAAAGTACAGAGATCTAATTAAAAATTTTGCGAAACTATAGGAACTAATAGAATAATTAAACCTATAAAAAAAACGAAGAAGATATTTTTTTAATTTAATCTTCTTGATGTGCATTATAAAATATTTTATATAATTATATAATAATTAAAATTATGTATTTAGATAAGTTTTTAAATAATAAACTTTTAAATTTACTTATTTTTACAATGTAATAATAATATACAATTATTAATTATTTTACACTAACAAGCATGAAAGATAAATTTTGTTTTATATAATATTTTGGCCGGCAAAGGATTGGAATTAATTGGGAATGAAGGAGCAGAAAATATTGATGATTACTTTGGTATGAGAGGAAGAGAAATTAAAGGGCCACCACATCACTTGATTTGTTTGCCAATTTAGTAACATGGGCGTGTCTCTAATTACACGAAATAATTATTTATTTATTTTTCAATATATAAATTTGGAAGAATTTTAAATGTACCAAAAACACTGGTATTCCAGTTATTTTAACTATTAATCTAAATTATAAAAATATATATAATATATATTAATTAAAATCAACGATTAAAATAATTGGAACATCGGTGTTCTTCGATATACTTGAAATTTTTCCTATAAATTTATTTATAAATTAAAAGAGAATCTCATCCCCTTAAGATTCATACACATATACATGTTCGGCCCAATTCAGTGATAATAATTGAAATTTTATAATCACAGTATGTCTCACGTAGCATAACAACACCTGTACAAAGTGTACACCTTCTGCTGTGTGAATTCATACACCAATCATTGTTATTTCACTAATTATAATATACTAATTATGATACAAAACCAACACGAGTGCTAATAATTCATATGCATATATATATACCTCACCCCCAAAAACATACAAGTCCAATGTTAATCACTATTATATACTAAGGACAGTGAATAGTAATGTTTAATTATTCGTACACTTATTAGTTTAAGAAAAAATTGAAAAAATAAAACTAAATGATCCACCAGCTTTTTATACAAATAATATATTTTTATATGCCAACAACATAAAGAGATTTATATTGTATATTAATTAATTAATTAATTAATGTATGCTTGTATTTGAATAAATTCTAAAACAGTGGATAATTAAATCAAATATTTTTACTTAAATTTTACATAAAAGATCAAATAATAAATTATCATATTGATAAAAAGTATTTATCTTTAATATATAAGTGTTACTACATAAAAACTAAACTAAAATAGAATATAAATAATGTTACCTAAGCACTATAAGATTAATCACTATCAATTCTTATTATTAACATGTGATTATAGATGTAAATCTTATTTAATCATAAATATTTTACAAAATGGGTTCATTTTTATAATATTTATATTATAAAACTTTTTTATACAATTATTTAATAAAATTTGTTCATACTATGACGTAAAAATATATAAAGTCATGATCCAATTAAACCTAATTTAATTTCACAGAGAATTCATAGAAATCTACTAGATCGAGTAAGATCAGTCCAAGAAGTTATGATGTGGGTCAATAGTAGCGAAGTTTGATACAAAATTTTGAAGGGCAAAAATTTAACATAAAAATTTATTAAAATAAAATTTATAAATATAATTATTTTTTAAATTTGTTACTAATAAAATAATAAATAAATAACTCTACAGATAAAAAATATAAAATACTTTATAATAATATTTTTTAAGTCTTTAGTGACTTAAAATTTTCAATAATTGAATCAAAACTAAATTTTTTAATAATTTATAATATTTATTAAATTTTTTTATCAATTTATACAAATTCAATAATATCAATACTTATTAAATATTTTAATATTATTTATCATATAAAAAATTAAATTAAATAAACAATAAAATATAAAATAATATTAAATTCCACAAATAAAAATACCTAAATTTTTATATTTAAACTCAAAAGTAAAGAGAGTGTTGCTTGTTGAATAGAGAGTTACCAAATACTAATAGAGAAGCTACTTTTTTTATTTGATTTGATTGTTAAATGATCATTTTTTATTCTTATCTTTTTTTGTTAGATAACTTTTTGATTTAATTTTATTTTATCTTTTAATTTTGATGTGTTGAGAAAGCCAACAAAGATTCATCTAATTCAGTTCAAATTTAACGTTCTTTATATTATAGTAAAATATTTAAGCCAATTAAATTATTTTTTATTTTTAAAAAAATACTACTAATTTTTTTATAAAAAATTTAAAGAATCATAACCTCCCGTTATCTCAACTAAACTCCACCCCCTTCGAACCAATCTACTCGATATATTCAGCCCGACCCGACTTGCATATATAATAAGCAAAACCTTGTCATTCGCAACTTCAAATGCATGCTATCTTCAACTCAAAAATTCAGAAGTGATCACTCACTTTTAAAATGATCTCCATCAAATTTAGGTATTTTATAATTTCAATTCACTTGAAGTTGTTTAAAATTATTGTTAGTTTAAAATTATTGTTAATTTAAATATTCGAATCTCTTACAAAATTTTTACCATCATTTAGACGAGGATGTCGAATAATTCATTCATTGTCTTGATAAACAAATAGAAACTTTCACCCAAATTAAAGAAACGTAAATCTCGCATCTAAATCTAAATTCGCCTTAGTTTCTTGTATCACCTCGAAATAAAATTACATTTAAAAAGTTTCTTAAATAATAAAATTAAAAATTAAATTATTTTTATTGATATAAACGTAGAATATGTAAAACTCTTTTATATTATTAGTAATTTATTACAGATAATTTTACATGTACACAAAAAATAGTCATCAAATTAATTATATTTATAAAATATATATTAAAATATAATAACATACATTAAAAATAATAATGTCAAAAATATATTTTTTATAAAAATATTTTATTTAAAAGTATGACTTATTTATTTAGCCATATATTAATAAAAAAAATAATTTTATAAGACCTCAAAATCTAGTTTTATAATTCATCATTTAAGAAAAAAAAGTATTTTCACATAAAAATAAAAATTTAATTTTAATATATTATTAGTATAAAATAGTTTTACACATACATCTAATTATATAACGTCACATTAACAAAATATAACTATCTTCTATATTAATCGTATAAATAATCATAAAAAATAAATATAACAGCACAACTTATACAAAATATTTTAAGTACATCAAAATTAAACTCTAAAAATAATTGTAAAGCCTTAATTGGAGTATCAGTTTTGCAGTATATATATATGGATTCCGTTAGGAGACAATGGACTATTTGTACAATGTGTACAATGGTTATTGAGTTATAAAATGAACATCTCCTATACTATTTAGAATAATCATCCGAATACAAGGGATAATAAACATCTTCTCGACCTTTCGGATCTAGCGCATTAATACCTATGATACCACTCATCTCAAAAACTTCAGCTGATAGAAAAATATAATACTAATGATTATATCTTTAATACTCCATAAACCTCTATTATACACATTGTATAAATATTTCATTGACTCCTCGTACTTTTCCTATATATATGTATATAGTTGTGTTAGTTCTCCTCCTCCATCTAGTAGCACATTTTGCACACACACACACATCATAAACTAGTTTATACTTCATACAAGTTAACAACTCATACAATAATAATACACTACTCATACCCTACTCTCTCTCTCTCATTGTCATATCTTTGCAAACAACACATAAACAAACTCCATCAAATACTTCCCACAGTTTCCACTCTCTCTCTCTCTCTCCAAAACTAAATATAAGCACTTGTTTTCTTTTCTTTTCTTTGCCTCCTCAAAAAACAAACAAAAAACAATGTCTATAAACCACTACTCTTCTTCCCCTATGGACCTCCAAGAAACGACACCGTTGTGGTGGACTCAACAACCACAACCTCCTCTCCACTACAACAATAATATTCATAATTCCCAAAACACCCCTCGCTTCAACCTCAACAACGAAGAAACCGACACCGCCACTACGTCACACGAAGGAGACGAAGAAGAAGAAGAAGAGAATCTTCCAGAACCAATACAACAAGACGATAACAACCACCAACATAACGAGAGAATGTTCGAGAAGCCGTTAACGCCAAGCGACGTTGGAAAGCTTAACCGTCTCGTCATCCCAAAGCAACACGCCGAGAAGTACTTTCCTCTAACTGCCTCCTCCGCTACTGAGTCAGGCACCGAGTGCAAGGGTTTGTTACTGAGTTTCGAGGACGAGTCAGGAAAGTGTTGGCGATTCCGTTACTCGTATTGGAACAGCAGCCAGAGCTATGTGCTAACCAAAGGATGGAGCCGTTATGTTAAGGACAAGCGTCTCGACGCCGGCGACGTCGTTTCCTTCGAGCGCCACCGCGCTGACTCTCAGAGGCTATTTATTCGCTGGAGGCGCCGATCTTCTCCGGTGGCGCAAGTTAGCAGAGTGCCTCACGCTGATGTGAATAATGACAAGACTGGTGTAGCGTGGACTAGCGGATTCTATTGTGCGCACCCTCCTTATCCTGCGCATCATCTTCATAACCAACACTTAACATATCCACAACAGCATGAGGGGAGTAGTAGTAGTCTTCATGCAGGTATGAAACTTTTTTTTTTATTTAATTTTAATACATTAATAATCTAAAATTATACAATCAACTAAGAGTATAATTTTATACATAATTAATATAAAATATAATCATTTTTGCTATTATATCACTAAATATACGTATATATTACGTTAGTATATAAAAATTAAATTTATTAATGTGATTATATATAATTGGATATTATTTTACTATTACAAATTTTATACTTCTTAAAAATATTTTTATTTTGATTTTTGTTTACTCTTCTCTAGTGATTTTGTTTAGATTTTTTTATTTATTTTATTACTTTAGTTTGATTGATGAGGGTGGGTGGGTAATTGGGTATTATTATTATTATTTCACAAGGATTTGTTGATTTTATGGAATAATGAGTGCTGCAATCTTATTTTACCTAGATGACCTTTTTAATGATTATTTGTTCTTGTGATGATTTATTTGTCTCTTGAGTCTTAAGATTGAAGCTTCCGTTTTCGGTGCATCCAATTTGGTAATATAATTGTCTATTTATAATGCATGTCTTTTTGATGAGATAAGAATATAATGAAGAACCTATTGTTTTTTGCTTGGAAGAAATGATGTTTATTATTTGTACAATGAGAAATAATAAAGCATGATGAATATAATTCCATTTCTCTTTAATTAGTCATCTCTAATTACTATTAGAACACCTTTTTTTTTTTATTTACTATTAGATTATATAAATAATTATTAATTACACTCTCATGAAAGTGCGTGGAGGTTACTTTCCAATTACTTGGGAAAAATGCGAGGTTATTAGAACTTTAGAAGTTAGAAGCCTTTTGTAGTTTGTGTAAATTTTTTGGGATTTGACCAAACTACCCCCGTGAAGAATACGCGCCCATTTTTGGTTGAATGAAATCATGAACATGAAAACAATTTTCTATGTTCCTTCTTAGTACCTTTTCTTTCCAACAAAAGCTTGCAGGTTCAGAAAACTAGGCGGTGCCCTTCAATCTGTTTCCATCACTTCATCCTCATCACAATCAAAATTTTCCTTGTACCTTTTTTAATAAAATAAATAAATAATTTAGACAAAATATTAAGGTGAAAACTTAGATACAGTCAACTTTATATGAAATTGATAGTTAAAAATCGTTAGATTTAGTCAAATCAATCATATTATCTAACGACTCTTAGTTATCGACTTCATGTGAAGTCGACTGCACCTGAGTTTTCACTGAATATTAAAATATATTTAACACAACTATTAGATGTTTTGAATTAATTAAATCTTATTATGTAGTGATAGTTAGGTGATTAATTAAAGTATTGTTAATTCATTTGTTTAATTAATTAATTAATTAATTAATTATGATTGAAGCATTGGCACTGACATGTGCACGTGTTTAATTGAAATGGTTGAAGTAGGGTCCCAAGGGAAGAACCAAAGGATGAGACCAGTTGGAAACTGTTCAAGTTCAAGTTCGAAGGTACTTAGGTTGTTTGGGGTGAACATGGAATGCCAAACTCAACATGATGATGATTCTCAACCTTCAACAACAAAAGAGGATACTAGTAATTCAGATACCCACCATTTCTACCACCATAATTATTATCATCAACCTTCTAATAATTCTCACCCTAATCACAATCACATGTTACCTCATCAACAATCATACTACTATTAGCACCTTAATTAATTAATTAATTAATTAGCATATACTACATATGTGCTAGTTAATCCCACCCCCTTTGATTTGATTTTGCTTTATTTGATTTTGATTTTGTTTTTTGGGGTATGCTTCAGGTGTAAGATATAACTATATGTAATCTTTATCCGGTTAATTATTATTATTATTATTATTATTATGTTAAAGGTTATGGAGTATCTTTCTTGTCTTAAATTGGAGGGGTGCATAAAGATGCAAGTGTATTATTTAATTTTGTTATGGGATCTTGATGTTTTGGTTCAACCCGACATGTCAATTTATCTAAATACCACGGTGCGAATAAGTGGCCATGTTCCCAATGTTGTTAATTAAAACTATGCTTCTACGTAGTAGTACGTAGGAGTATTAAATAAGGAATGGATATAATATATCAATATTGTATAAAGACTTCAATAATAATGATATTAAATTAAACTAGGTACCTAAATTAATAAGTATATGTATAGTAGTATTAGGCTTAATGAAGATTGTCCATTTGGTTTTGGAACTTTGTCCATCCACTATCCTAATTTGAGTTATGCGAAGTTAAGAATTTTGTTTGCAATATGTTAATTAAAGGAGAGAAAATCTTAATATTTACAAAAAATAACATACAAAATTTAAGTTATGAATGTATTAAAAGTGTGTGTATATATAATTGTCATTGAAAATTTCAATAAATTCATTATTTTGTGTGCATACAATTTGAGCATCTTTTATTTATTTTGATATTATAAATTTTAAAAATGAAAAAAAAATTATATATATATATATATATATATATATATATATATATATAAAACTATTTATGTGATTCTTTTTATTAGTTTAAACTTTTGATGCAAATAATTTCATGACATAAAATTAAAACTTTTTATATGTCGAAAAATTTAAACTTTGACCTTTGTAAATCTTCAAACTAAAAAAAACATAAAAAAATATATGACAAATAAAAAAAACACTAAAAAAGAGTTACATAAATCTAAAAAAAATATTATATGAGTAACGCATTATAAATAGATATAATTAGACAAATAATCTCATGACATAACAAAGAATTAAACGTTTCCAATATATTATTAGCAATGAAAAAAAGTTTTTAAGTTGGCAAATGATGCACCCATATTTGCTTAGCTTGAACCTTCACATTATTGAAGTCCATCCTTCAACTAAGAATAATTACTCATTTTGAGCTTTATTTTGGATGTTGTTTGCAATGCAATTGACTTGTATATCTCTAATGGATCGATTATATTGTCTGTTATCTTTAACTAAGTCAACCAAGGCAATTATGATTTTTAAGGTAGAAGAACATTAGCTTCTTTACAATACCTAGAGTTTAATTTGACCATTTGCAATTAATGATATGCTTCTATTATATAAGGGTAATTGATAATGTTTTGGTACTATTTTGTTTTCTATTTATATAGGAGTACTTGAAATTCAACTCAATCTCTAATTTGAAGGGAATAAATATTGGATAACTTAATCAACTTGGTTTAGTCGAGTGCTCAGCTCACTCATTTGTTTAAGTAAATATCAGAGATTTAAATCCAATCTCATGTATGTAGCAATTTATTGATCAGCGACAGATCTTTAAATATAGTTCAGATCTGCGAAAAATTAGATCATTAATTTGTCGGACTAAAAAATACCATAAACAAAAAAAAAAATCAGTCAACTAACCAATGACCGGATTTGATAAAATTGATGGCCAATTTTGTGGTGCCTATAAATTTTTGTCTAAATTTTGTCTAATTTACTTTTTGTAGTAAGTTTTAATTTTTTAAAAATTATTTATTTTTATATCTTTTAAATAAAATAATAATTTTTAATCACTTTTAGTAAATAAACACCACTAGGCACCATAGCATTCACTAAAATTGATTGAACTAAATTTGAGGTTATTTAAAAAACTTTATATTATATACACATTCATATGATTCAAACAAAATGGGAAGCCTTAAAAATCTTAATGGTTTTACTGCTTTGGATTTTTGGCTTTATTAATGGATGGCAAGATCATAGTATAAATTCTTTGAAACGGCCTTCAATGTTTGTGGGCCTTCAAAAGCTTTGTAATTAAACATCATAATTATACATAATTAATAGAAACATCTTTAAACGGTTTCCTTTTCCCAACATTCTAGTTAAAGTTGATCAAAAATATCCTCCAAAGCCCAAACAAATTAAATCCAACACATTTGGTAAATATGGAAGTCAACTAGCCATTCTCTTGGCATCTTTCCATTTTGGAAAAGCCACTACTATATATAAATAATTAGTGTCATTTTTATGAACATCATAAAAATTTAAAAATTCTTCTACATATTAAATAAATTAAAAAATAAAAAATATTTTTCTTCTTTCATTTTGTAATGTAAAAGGTATTTTTATATAGAACTAACCATTTTCCCATACATTTAGTTTATTTATTTCAGGGAATGAACATTTGATTTATTTAAGTAAAGTCTTAAGTTTAAACATATGAATAATAATAACACCATGTTATAAAATTTTATCTCATACTACTATAGTAAATCAAATTGAAACAATATAATAAGAATTTAATTTGTATGCGCTTTTAATATGAAAGAAATTTTAACAAACAATCAAATAATTAATCGTGCATATATTGATATATAAAAAAAATTTAGTATATTTAAAAAATAAACTAAATATAGAATCTAATTATATGAGTATTGTTCATACTCTAGCCCAAATAATAAAAGGTTCAATCTAGTAGATTGGCCTCTACTACTTGTCCGATCTTCTTCAAAAGGTCAGGTTTGACGTAAGGCACTTAACACTTATTTAAGTGAATAACTATTTTCGTAAATTTCTCTATCACTTTTAGAAGAAAAATCTCAATAACCCTAAGATAAAGAGACGGTTATCCACTGTTAGAAGTGGAACAACTACTTCAATGCTGGTTATTTATTCATTTCCTATAAATACACTAACATCCTCAGGTAAATCTAAGTTCAAATATTCTAAACTTGCTTAACTCTTTGCTGATTTAGACATCGGAGTATTTTGCAGGTACCATTCTCCTCTTATTCAAGCATATAAACAACTTGGAATGCGGCTCATAGACGCGAACCAGTCGAAGACTGCCTTTTTTCAACGTTTGAGCCACACATTCAAGTCCAATCAGTCCGGTTTCAGATAACTCTCGGAACAAATATATAAAATTTTTTATATTATAAATATATCAAAATTAAACTAATAATAAATTGTAAAATATTAAATAGTTTTTTTTTTTTTCAAAAATTAATCCAAAGATAGCATAATAAGTCATCTTCAATTGCCTAAAATTGCAAACTCCATCAAAAGGTTGTAGTGTGTCATCATCTTTTATGATTATGAATTAAGTATTAATGATGATGTCCAACCAAACATGACCATAACACTTCACAAAAGGTCATGACGGTAAATAAATATTAATTATAGTTATTAGAATATTTGAATGATGAATTTGTGTGAAAAAGAAAGTAGCAGGTAGTGAATAAGATTATGTATGTGTGTGGATGTGTGTGATTGCAACAGGATGTCAAGCAGATGAGAAGATGAGAAATCGCCGAGGATAAAGATATAAGGATGTGACATTCATGAATTGACCCAATTAACATCTCATTTTCTCACTTTTTTCTTTTAAACCGTGCCTAAAACAGAAATAAAATGTCGTAGGTAAGAGAGAGAAAAAAAGAAGAAGAAGAAGGTTTTAATATTAATTTAGAAGTCTTAAGTTTAAATTTCGCTACAAGTAATGGTCAAGATGAAAAATAATAAAGAGATAAAAATTTTTTTTACATAGATAAATTAAAAAAAAGTTATTTTATTTTTTAATTATTAAAAGTAAATTATTAATTCTTTATTTTTTTACATAAATACCTCTTTTCATATAGAATTATCCTTAAATTTTTTATGATCTTTAAAGTTATATTTTTCTTTATTCTTTCCTTGGCATATAATTAAGTTAATTAATCTTGATAAATTGGATAAGAAAACTAAAAAAATAGAATAAACACTCAAATTAATTCTCAACAAATTTCTTATTACATACTTTAGTTTTTGATTAATTTTTTATTATTCTTATTAAACATGTTAATTTTTATGTATTTTTAATAAAATTTTTAACATTCATACTAAATAAACAAATTTTATTAAAAAACAAATAAGTTTTTAAAAAATGCCAAATAAAATAAATTAATTTTCCTTCAAAAACCAATTTATTTGATGGATAATTATCTAAAATAATAAAAATTTAATAAAACTAAAATATCCAATTTTTTTTTTTTTTAAAAAAAAAAAGAGAAGCAAAAGTGGCAAGAAAAAAGAAATTGAGTGGGTTAGAGAGAGAGAGAAAGAGTATAGTAATTAGTAAGTGAACACAAAAAGGAAAGGAAGGTAAAGAAAAGCAGAAAAGATAAGAGAGTGCAGAGAGGGGGCAGAGAGTAAGGTATGGTGTGGTGAGGTACCATTGGCCCCATTCACTCACTGTTTTCTGACGTCATCCACCTCCCATTTTGAGAACATGAAGAACTACTTTTATGTCTTTGTTGTAATTCACTTATATTATTCTGGAATCTACTTCCCCACTGTTGGGATTCTCCCTCAAGATTTTACACAATCACATATATACCCACCTTCATAATAATAATAATAATAAAATAGAAACTCAATTTCACATCAAATAATTGAAAATTGTTAAATAATTTGACTAATTTAATTAAATTTTTATTTAACGGCGACTCTCAATTATCAATTTTACATAAAATTGATTATATTTAAGTTTTTGCCTAATAATAATATAATAAAATGATGTTTTTAATGTGTGTTTTAATTTAAATCTAATTATAACAAAAAATTTAATTTTAATATATTGTTAGTGTAAAATAATTTTATACGTATATCCAATTACTAATGTCACATCAATAAAATAATTATTTTTTATATTGACTACGTGAATGATAATCTAAAAGAACTAGTGTGATTATAGGATTATGTAAAATATTTTACACTACCAGTGTATTAAAATTAAATTCTTATAATAATTAAAAAGGAAAATATTTTTAATTTATTTAATTTTATAAACTATAATTTTTTTTATTAATTAGAAAAACTTCAAATTGGTATATTTTATACTATTAAAAAAATTATATGAGAATGAGTTTTAGTTTTATTTATTTAGAAAAAAGTGTATACCAATACCATAAATACAAGAAAATATATACCTAAATATAAATAACATAAGTTTGTGTATATATATCAAATCAATATGAATATATGGGAGGGCATAGTGCTAAGTAGTCATATTTGTGTGCTGTTAATTTGGTCCTTGGTGGGTTGTTGAAGGTGGTGGATGTGTACTTGATTTGATATGATATGATATGATAGATAACACACCCCAAGATGCATGTAGCAAATATAAATACATATATATAAACCATTCCTTCTTCCATTTACAAATTAAATACTTTCATTCATGTGCTCAATCTGACATCTTCAACTTGAGTGATAATTCCAACTTGACAACAACATTATTTGAACATTAATTAATTAATTAATTAAATTAATTGATTAGCTTTATCTATCTTTTCTTGCTACCACAAAGCAGGTGCTAAATAATGACAACAATACTAGACTAATTAATTAATATCATATATTAATTCAGAACCTAAATTAAATCATTAGTTTTAATGTTAAAAGATTTCATCCTAGGTATTCAATTATATATATTGAAATGATTTTTTGTTTATAAGTCATGCATATCGCATTAGATTATTGATTGTCTATTAATTAGAACAATCTTTTATTTTAAGTTCCTGGTCTATCTACTTAATTATATAACTACCACTTTATCATTGTACAATATTATAGAATTTTATTAATATGATTTAATTTAATTGACTTATTTACTTAAAATTCATCACTTCAATTTTGAAAGTTTCAATATATTTTATCTATATGAATTCAATATTAATTAAATTTACATTTTATCAAATAATAAATAAAATGAGTTAGAATATAGACAAAGTCTTTAAAATTTAAAACTTTGTTATTGAATTTTTATATTAAATAAAATTTTTAATTAACTCCGATCCTTACTAATTATTTTTTGTTAAAAATATAAAATTATTTTAAAATATTAATTTTCATTTTTTATGTAGAATAAATTGTAATAGAATAGTTTAAAAGTAAGTATTTTAGAATTATTGTATTTTTTCAAAAGATAACCACTAGTAGTGATGTAATTACAAATTTTTACCTATTATAAAGATTTAATTACAATCTTTCAAACTATAGAAACCTAATTAAGATTATAGGGACTATAAAATAATTAAATATATAAAATAATAGTGTGTAATTAAAAAAAAATTAACTAAAAATGTTAAAATTTGTATTAGTTTATTTAATATTTATTAATATTAAAATAATTAATAAATACTAAATAAGACTGATTGTTATTTTTATCTTTCTAACATTATCGATAAATATAATGTAAATAGCAATTTTTATTTTATTTTTTTGTTTAAATGATAGTGATGGCGGTGATGAGAGACAAAAATCATAAGGATGATGTTGGTTACACTTGCTTATCTTAATTTGTCATCAAGACTCAAACATGTGAATGGAAGAAAGTCATATATGCATAGATGGAAATGCAACACAAGACGAAATTTAATAGAAACACGTCAACAATTTAACATGCTATATGGTCCCCCTCCTCCACTGTCTTCTTGCCAGATATCTGTTTTTATATGGTAACATTTTATTGTTTTTTTATTAAAATTTATATATATGTTAGTAATTCTATGTATGTATTTATAAGCATCTGCAATACTATAAGCAACACGCAAGAAATTGAAGGTAAGAGGAGAAACGTTAACAAGAACACAATGTGGGGTGAAATGTTTAAACAAAAATGGGAAAAAGTGAAAATAAGGCAAAGAAACAAAAAAAGGAGACAAAGATATATCCTTGGAGTAAGCAAAAAACACAGCATATCAATCCAAGGAAAATTTTAACATTAATGCTTCATTGGAAGAAATTTATGCCTACTTCATCCTTTTATCTACTTATGATGTGTGATTGATTCACCTCTTCTAATAATAGGTGTTTGAGAAATCATTCATTTTGAGATTACTATCATCATGTTTTGGGTCAAATTATATTATTTCAAAATTAATTGTTATAATAAGTATCTTAAGACAAAAAATGGAAAGATCTTAAAATAGCAAAATAGAAAAAAATAATACATAAATTTTATTGTGTCTTTTTCTTTGATTTTGCTTAAAATCAAATTAATTTTATCTTAAAATATTTTAATGACTATTATATCTATTATTTTCTATACATACATATAAATATTTTAACATTATAGTTTGGCTTTCAAATATTTAGTAGCTAAATATATACCTAATATTCTCATTAAATAATCACTTATGTATATCTTTTTATTAGTTTAAATTTTTAAAAGATAATTTTTTAGTATGATATCAGAATTTTTACAACAAAAAATAAGATTTGATCTTTGTTAATCCATAAAAAAAAACAAAATTTTGTTATAAGATAAAATGGCAACTTAAAAAAATATTAGAAATATAATTATTTATATTAATTTAAATTTTTTTAAAAAATAACTTTTTGATATAAACAAATAAATATACATGATATATATATATATATATATATATATATATATATATATATCATTTTTTCCGTAATTGTCTTGTACAATTATAAAAATATATTTTATTTATTATTATTAAAGTTTAATTTTATTGTACCAATATTATAAAACATTATTTTATATGGTCGTTCAATCACATCTATATTTTTAAATAATTATTTATACTATAAATATAAAAAATAGCCCCTTTTGTTGACATAACCTTACATACTTTGATGACATATGTATAAAATTATTTTACTTAATACATAAAAAAAAATTTATTCTTATTAATTATTATGTGTAGAAGATTAATAATTTATAAGATAAGAGAGATGGGGGTCAAGCGGGGAAACTGGCAGAAAGCAAGCGATGATTGTGAGTGATAGATATCATTTGTGGCAACCTGAGCTTTGTCTTTTTGGCTGATTAGAATTCAATGTATGTATGTGGATGAATAAGGAGTTTTATTTGGACCACCACTTCTTTCAATTCAATATATTTCAAATTTATTTGCAATCTATCTATCTATCTATCTTCTCAGATAATATATGATCATGATCATGAAAATGATAACACACACTAAAGAAACAACACTTTGATTGATTGATTAGGTTTTCACCGTTTCAAGTTTCAACCACTCTCTATGTATTATTTGCACGGTACCTGCTATATTCTTCAGGTTTATTTTGTAGATCCCCACCTCAATAAATAGAAAAAAAATCAATATTTTATAGAAAAAATTTAAAGTGTACAAAAAATACCGATATTTTAGTTATTTTAACTGTTGATCTAAATTATAAAAAATATATAAAATATATATTAACAATTAAAATAACTGAAACACC
This sequence comes from Arachis stenosperma, assembly GCF_014773155.1. Classification (NCBI taxonomy): domain Eukaryota; kingdom Viridiplantae; phylum Streptophyta; class Magnoliopsida; order Fabales; family Fabaceae; genus Arachis; species Arachis stenosperma. The sequence goes on from NC_080378.1 coordinate 119,875,134, forward strand.
GATATTTTTAGTACACTTAAAATTCTTCCTATTTTATATATTGTGAAAATCTATATATAAATTAAACTTGTTATTATATAAATGTTTAGTAAAAGTGCTATTTAAATAGAATGTTAAAGATAGCAATTATTTATCAAAATAAGAATTAAGCTCAAATAATATATTATTATATAATTTATTCCACACATCAATATCCAATGTAAGTAACTTTATATTCATATAATCATCTTAATATATATCAATCAAATATTGTAATAAGTCTCGGCTCATCAATTACATCACTTTGAACAGAGAAGTCAAATAAAATTTTAAAATATTATTAAGTGTTTACCAATGAAAAAAAAAGAAAAAAATAGTATTATCTAAGTGAAACAATTCAAAATATTAGAGATGGAAAAGCCAACTTTCAAAAGAAATAACAATAATATAACGAATTACCTGGCCTTAAAATAAAAATTTTATAACTCTTAGACTCAGGTTTAATAATTATCTTTTAGAGGTGCTTCTTCTAAGCCCTTATACTCGTCATTATCATAAGTATCTTTGTAATATTTAATTATTTGTACATTATGAAATATGAATCCTAAAAGTATTTTATTTTCTCGGATGAGAAACTATTTGTATAAAACTGTTAGAAGCTATTGAAATCAGGGTGTGACACGTATAATGAAGAAGTGCTTTTGATTATGATTGATAATAATACTATGAATATGTGTGTTACCTAAACTTGAATCTCTACAAGTATTCATTTTTTTTTTTTTTTGTGTGGACCCAAAATGGAGTATGAGAACTTGAACTCATCATTTGTCTTTATCAAATAGTGGTATCATATTCTTGGCTTATCCAAGGGAAAATGCAACATAATTAGGCACCCATTATTAAGCAAATAATGCAACATAATTAGGCAAGCTAGGACATTAATAGTAAAAATCAAACATGACAAAATAAATAAATAAATAAATAAATAAACAAACAAATAAATAAATAAATAGTGTGCCATGTGATTAATATAGGGTCCATACAAGAGGCCCATTTAGCTTTTAGAATTGAGATGGAGACTAATTTTGAGTGGCTCACAATCTCACATGCTCTAATATATAGTGGGAGGGTCCCAACCAAAATTATATGATAGGTATTTATCATTGGCATCTTCATATAATGACCAAACTAAGAAACTAATAATATAATACCATGTTAATGTAAAATTCTTTCTATAAAATATCAATCTAACTCCCTGTATTTAGATAATTTCATACTAAAAATATTGAGTTTGTAGGGTAATTAGGAACATGATTTTGTAGGTCTAGGTCTTGTGGTTAATTAAGTTAATCTTAAACAAAATTTCATAAAGCAAAGTAAAATGAATAGGAATCTTAACTTATTTTTTAAATTATCTTTCTAATTTGTAAATAAAAAATTGTAAACTTTACTTTTATATTTTCAAAAAATAATATATATTTAAAATTTTACTTATAGATATTAAAATAATAACTAAGGGAATAAATTAATACTCTCCATGTAAACATTGGATCAATACACCCACCCGATCAAGCCCAAACTATTTACACTTTAACTTATAAGTCATTACCCAATAAATTTATGAGCGTTATACATGTAGTAATTTATTGGCTAACAACAAACCTTTAAATAAAGTTCAAATTTATAATGAATACCGTGAACAACAAAATAAATAAATAAAGAAAAATGTCCAGGGTATTAGTGAATTTTGAGAAATTTTTATATCTCTCATTATCAACCGGATTTTGAATTTTATGAATCTAAAATTTGTAGAAAAAGGCTCTTTACCAATTTAATTTTTAACATACTAACTACCTATCAACATAATTATCAAAATCCTTCCGCTTTTCGTGGATCTTCTTCAAACCTATAATCAAACTAAACATCTAACCCTCAACATAAAAATTAAAAATTTTACTAAATAGAGTCCAAAAAGAATGAATAGAGAATTGGCTTATGCAGTCACTTTTGTCATTCTCTTACTATCTTCCCTATTATTTTTCAACTTTGAGACCCTCTTTGATCAAGATTCTCCTTCATATTTTGGTTTCTTGTCACGTATCATCCCCAAGAATTTTCATGCACAGCCATCAGTCGCCGGAGGCTGCGATTTTTCAAGAGGCCGGTGGGTGTGGAATGAAGGCTACGCTAGTAAATCATATGATGAAAGATGCCCGTTTCTTGATCCCGGTTTCCGGTGCCGGCAAAACGGACGGCAAGATGATGGTTTTCACAAATGGAGATGGCAACCGGAAGGTTGTGATCTTCCCCGGTATGTGATGCACACTTCGCTCATTCATGCATGCATGCATGCATGAACTTGAGTGAGTGAGACTTAGCTTTCTCATTGTTAATTCTAACTATTCATATATAGTAACGTCTTTGTGTAACAATTTATAGATAAATTAGAGTTCAAATTGCCAACAAGAATTGTTACTTGTGGATTTCATCAATTTTTTCCTCTTTCTTTTTGTTGTTTTTGGAGAAGAAAAGAGGTTTGATTTGGTAAATAAAAGCGACTATAGTGGAGAATGGTTAACAGTCTGTTAGAAACGTTAGCTGAGTATGAAGCCAATCGAGCACTAGTGGACACAATAATCTATTTATAGTAGTTAATTAGTTATATTAGGGTTAGGGCCAGTAATGCTTAATTCCCATAAGTGTGTATCATACTATTGATTTCGATGGAAAATTATTAACCGGTTTAGTAAATTCTATGCTAGCTTTCTCATTTTTCTCTCAACCTGTATAGTCATATTTTGCTATTCTCAGATTCAACGCCAGTGACTTCCTAGAGAGGACTCGAAATGGACGGGTGGTGTTTGCCGGCGATTCGGTCGGGAGAAACCATTGGGAGTCTTTGCTGTGCATGCTTTCTATAGGGATCTCTAACCTGTCCAACATACATGAAGTGAATGGAAACCCTATAAGCAAACACAAGGGCTACCTTGCAATGAGGTTCAAGGAATTCAACATGACAGTAGAGTACTATAGGGTACCATTCCTCTCCGTCATCGGTCACCCACCACCAAATTCAGCTGCCGAGGTTCGAACGACTATTAGGGTTGATGAGTTGCACTGGTATTCCAAGAAGTGGGAGGGAGCAGATATTCTTGTTTTCAATTCAGGGCACTGGTGGAACCAAGACAAAACTATCAAATCGTAGGACCAACCACAACCTTAAAAAAACCTTTCGGTGACTAAGAATTGTTGCTGATGATTGATGAACTCCCTTTTTTGCTTTGTCTTCAGGGGTAGCTACTTCCAGGAAGGAGGGAAGGTGAATATGACCATGGATGTGATGGAAGCATTTAGGAGATCCTTAGAGACATGGAGATCATGGGCATTGAACAATTTAGATCCAATGAAGAGTTTCATCTTCTTTCGAAGCTATGCCCCTGTTCATTACAGGCAAGTAGTACGGGAAATTATTCTTCATTACACACTTTGTTAGAACACTCACTCTCCGTGAACTCACAGTAATGCATAAAACAAAGACACTAATTCCATTTGAAAATTTTGATTTGAGGATTTTTCAACTATTGGTGCCTGGCTTATAAAACTATTTTTGTTTGTTCATTTTTCCGTATATTTGAATGAGGATTAACTATACAGTGAAATTGTAGGAATGGGACATGGAATGAGGGGGGAAACTGTGACATGGAGACAGAACCAGAAAAAGACCCTAAAAAACTTGAACCTGATCCATACTATAACAGAGTTATATCTGATGTTATCAGACAAATGCAATATGGGAACTGGAAAGTGCAATTCTTGAACATCACGTATCTTTCAGAGCTGAGGAAAGATGGTCACCCTTCCAAGCACCGGGAGCCGGGCACCCCAGTCGATGCTCCTCAGGATTGTAGCCACTGGTGCTTACCGGGAGTGCCGGACACATGGAATCAACTTCTTTATGCTCAACTAACTCTCTAAGAACTTCCCCCAGAAAGTGCAGAACAAAGGCCAATCAAAATTTCTATCTGACCACAAAGAATGTTATGTTTTGGTAGCTGTACATAATCTGAATTGCTTTTGATTATTTTTCTACATCGTCTTCGTCATCCGAGTCCACATCAATGGCTGCCATTTGCTTCACTTTCTCAAGCTGCCTCAAGAGCTCCAACCTTTCTCGTCCATAAGTCGATGGAATCTGCAAGAAAGACAAGTCAAATTTGTATGAGGTGATGGTTGGAAGATCATCGTTGTAAGAGATGATGAAACGAATAAAAAGTAGGAGCTCCACATGTACATACCAGACCCGGTACATATCTCTGAATTGCAGCCAACATGGCTGCATGCCCAACTGCAGTAACCTGTGCAAAATAACATTGTCATCCTTAGTAGGTGACACTGGATTGCTATCATAAGGATATAAAAAACACATCTACTGGTGGACATTTTGCTCTTTCGTTGCTAATGGATTCCATATCTTTCTAATTCCTTAATGTATAAACGCAGCTTTATCTTATTATTTCTTTTAGATATTTAAAGCATATTTTTTAAAAAGGATAACGAATAGATTGATTGTGTACAAATAACTCGCTCTGATTCACGATCAATAATAAGATTTATAAATCCAACTACTTTTAGTTAGGTCTGTGATTAAGGATTAACAGTATGCTACACTAGTCAGAATGGAGATTCAAGGAGTTAAAACTTACTGGAAGAAGCATCAAAACACCAATAGGAACAACTGAAGCCATGTCAGTCACCGTTCTTTTAAGCGTTTTCTTCTCCTTCTCAGTCAATTCATCCCCAATCAGAGCCCTTCTAAGCAATCCTGTAGCAGCAGCGACATCAATAGCTAGAAGTTGAGTTCCTTGCCAGACATCCTGCTCATTGAGTAGCAAATTTCAAGTTCAGACAGGTCTCAGATGTTATAAAGACAACTCATAACTTTGGTCGAAACTTTTATTTCTATTCATTTTATGAAACAGTGAGCACTGTCAATATTACCAACACTGCTCAATAAATATCATGCTACCCAATTTCCCATTTCAGTTTCTATAGATGGCATGGGAGAAAAATAATTACTCAAGCTTCATTGATTAATGTGACAGATGAACTCAAACCAAATAAATAAGGATAATGTTCACATTAAAGAACCACCTCCAGAATAAAACATACCGTTCCTGTTTCTTTTAATTTGCCTAAAGATTTCTCTATGATATTTTCCTTCTTCTGAACCCTGGACAACTGAAAAGATCCAGCAGCATCACTATAACGAGCACCATCATCAATGACTACTAAATCCTACAAAAGCAAATATAAAATGTTAAATCTAAAAGTGTACACCAAGCCAAAACCAACAGAAAGTTAAAGAATATAGTTACTCCTTCATAGTTTCTCAGAAGCAACATGAAAAGGAACAAAATATTTCGTACTTGCAACTTACAAGTCATAGAATTTCCGATGTACCTCGTTATTTTCTGATTGATATGTACTATTTTCGACGCGTTTCTCAAGTTCCATTAACTCCTTTCTCAGAGTCTCAAACCGGCGGAATTCACTGAATTCTTGGTCCATGATCCCTACATTTGGTGGAGACTGCTCATCATGATTATCCTGCAAATAAGATTCATAGTCCACATTAATCAGAGGTCAACATAGTATCCACCCAACCACTAGAGCAGATAATTAGATTCACAGATAAAGCAAGAAATCATAGTGCCAGTTTGATGTCCTATGCTGATACATTAACAAATCAAAGCCAAATAACAGGTTCTCACTGAAGACACAAAGACGCAAGAGAATTCTCGCTGAAGATACAAAATGGCAAAGAGAAGGAAGCATACAGAAGCACTCACATCAGCCTCCAGGTCAGACTTTCTGCTACCACGAGGTATAATGATGTCCAAGAATCCACGAGATTTTCCAACATTTCTGAAAAAAACACATAAATCAAAAAACAGAAATAACATTTTACCGAAGAAAGTAACAGCTGACAATAGAGTGAAGCTTTCAGAATACCAGTCACTAGATAGGAAAACAATAAAGCTAAAAACTAAGGAATTTCATACCTTTTGCTCCTATCCACCCTTGCATTTGCATTCTTTCTGCTTTTCCCTTTCGTAAATTCTTGATCATCACCAACTTGTGTGTGAGACTGACCACCACCAACTCCCTGAAGTGAGTATAATAAAATTGTTACTGACCAGAAAATGCAGACTCTTATAAGGGGAAACGAGAGAGGACAAGTATCCATGGACATCGAGCAACATACTGATGAATTTTAGCAAGAAAATAATGAAGTTGGGTACTCCTTATAGAATTTAATCCTTTTCTAAAATAAAATAATCAAGACACCTTAAATGCTATGGGAATAATAAAAAGAACATTATCCAAGCATACAACTGAAGTTGCATCGATATTCACAATGCTTTGAAAGCTAAGACACAAACACAGGCTCAATAGCTCCAGTCAGTCTTATCTCCTAACGAACATATAGAAGTGAGAAACACTAGATAGTTATCTAGATAACAACTATAATTGGAAACCAAATAGGGATATGCATATTCCACTTTCAAAGTGGAAAGTCATTGAGGGAAAGGAAGCCATACCTGCTGTAAAGAATCAGCCTTCGCCCTGAAAGATGCTTCCAGGAATTCAGCTTCTTTCCTAAGTTTTCGTATTTTTTCCAGGTCAGAACAGGCTGCTTTTATATGCTCTTTTCCAGAAATAGAGCTTGATACATGTAACTCTTGGAGCAACTTTTCGAGTCTTGTCACAGCTTCTTCAACACTTTTCAATGCCTGAGAAATGGCAGAGATAAGGCATAAATTAAAAAAAAAAAAGATATATGAAAACAACACTCTCAGCATCTATTTTGACTGTGCTCATTACGTAATTCATACAATACTAAATATTAACTATGGAAGCACAGACATCAGAACATTTATAGTCCCTTCTAAACAGATCAACTTAAAATATCTAAATTTGCTTCCTAATCTTTACCATTATAAAATGCAATAGATGTACAAATTTTACTTTTGGAATAACAGATAAATCAAATATAACACACACACACACTAAGTAAAAGGTAAAATCATCTGGATAAGTTGACACTGCCTTATCACTGACAGCATAGAAGGCTAGGAAGATAGCTCAACCTACCCTGTTAAAACCAAATAAAGCCTAACAATAACTTATCAAAAAACCATATTAACCCTCAAAGTCTAGCTTTGCAGACTTAACTGAATTGGAAGCAGCATACATTGATAAAATAATTTTGAAGCAGGGAAACATACCTCATCAAATGAATCTGAATCTTTTGCAATTGACTTAACTGCAGATCTCTGTCTATCAACTGTTTTCTTGATCTCTTTTTCTAATGTCTTCTCCCTGCATTTTACATTTTTACAAAGATAAAATGAAACAATTTTCGGATTAAGAAAATCTAGGTAAAAGATCAGCTTCACAACCCCTGCAACTATACAGTCTCTTTCAGTTGTTCTTACAAAGCTTTCAGCTACAAATGATTCCAATATCCATAGTTTACCCCAAACATTTAATTGAAATTTAAATGGCTGAATTTTTTTTCAATGAATATGCATATGCATCTACTGGAACACAATTAGAAAAGCAGACAGACAGACGCAGGAAAAAAAAAAAAAAAAAAAAACTGAAATATGTAGAATTTTCCTTGCAGCTTACGTTTTCATCCCAAGTTCTTCCATGGACTGCATCAACTTCTTGTGCCTAACATAGAAGATAAATAATAAACATCTTAAATAAGAATCTAATGTATTTAAATTATATTGAATGGTGGTTCAGTTACCCTATTGACAGAAATTCAGCTGCTTTCACATTTGAGGGGCTTTCTAGCCATGTACTATATTTGATAAAGCTCTGAATCCAATGAGAACAAACATAAAATGCCTGGGGTACTGCTTCAGCATTTGGGGGACCTTCATCTTTACTTTTATGCGTGTGAGTCTGTTTTGTAATGCTGGTGATACCCGGATAAAAAGGAAGCCAGTCCAGCTCTTCACAAACTACCTATGCAGTTAAAGAGCTTTTGCCAAGTTAAATTAACTAATAAGCAAATCTGCCATATGCAGTGAATTTAAATACCAACCTCCACATACAATTGGTATGAACTAATGGATGAGAGCTGAGGGTAGTAAAAAACGCTGCCTCCTATAAGGTACCTGTAAGAATAAAATAAGCAAATGTATAAATAATCATAGAATACAAAAGCAAAGTGAATAGGAAGATGGTGAAAATACAGGAATTTGATGGAAAAAGGAGAAATGGGATAGTCTATATGGTTTATTATAATGAACTGATGATACAATGTTTGTAAATACTAACCAAAAATACCTATTAATAATAATTATCTTGGTCAAGTACTACAACAAAACTACTAGTAAGCTCAGCACAAAGCTACTAATAATAAGATTCTTAGAACTGTAAGAAACCTGACATTCTAAAGGAATAACATCAGTAGAAGTTAAACCTGATGATATCTTCCAGTGGATCATCAAGGGTATCAAAACCATTCGCCAAAAGGAAGGACCGTGTACTTCTTCCTAAAGCGATAAAGAATCCAAATATAGCCAAATCCTTCTCCAAAACCTGCACCATGAAAAATTTTTATTGAAGCTCTCTGTTACGACAAAGTAAATACATGACAGGAAGATGATTTAGCTTTGCTATACTCAAATCAATTCATTTCTTCATTGTTTTTGTTACTTATAAGAAAGATCTGTCCTTCATAACATTTTAGTTTTCATATTAAGTAAACTTAGTTCGTACATTTTTCCACATTTAAAATTAAATAGATAAATAAATCTAGACATTATGAACTACTTTTCTGTTTCAAAATTTAACCAAAATAAAAAATTTCAAGAACAATGTCATAATTGTGGATCTCAACACAATTAAACTAAGGTCAGAAACATTGGACCATAACCCCATCAACCAATAAGAATTTGTATACCAGTGCATTTTCAAGCAAAGTATAGGTCTGACTATGGTAATTTAGCTGTGAGACTTATGTGTAGTCAGTTGAACTGAGTATGAATTCAAGAAGGTTAAACCAAGCTGTCTTCAGAGATGCATGTAACTTGCCTCAATACTTTCAGAAGTTGTCAGTCTTGACCAGATTTTCTCCTTATCAATAACTTGCTGCAGTTGCCTCTGAGCAAGATTCACCCAGAAAACAATCTCTTCTGAACCCCATTCATCTTTTGCTCTACAGGCTGCAGCTCTTGGCCCAAAATGAACAAGAAATTCTCTGTGCAGACCAATATCCTTTATAGAATTATAAGCTTGGCTTACAGGAATTAGACCAGCCAGCATGTCCATTAAACTACCAGTTATCTCTGCGATCATGGAAAAGAATTGTGAACAAGAAACTTTGGCCGGGCCAAGTTTAGAGACTACAGCAATGCATGTTAGTGCAAGCAGAAGAAGGGACGTGTCACTTGCACTGCTTGAACCCATACTTTTTCCATTCCTGGGAAATTAATTAAAAGATCAATCATGTATTTTATCAAAAAATAAGAACAATGAAAGCTAATAGCTCAACATATAAAAATGCAATGTTGAGAGTGAACATACAAAACAGCAGTAGCGGAAAAGCGTCCATCCCCTTCAAACTTATTAACAAAGGATGCCACAACAGCTGGAACCTGCTCAGACCAGAACCATTCATATGCTTCGGGCATTTGGGTTGATAATTTTTCTCTAATTAAACCCTCCAGGGGAGCAGATAGCCTCAGCAAACTGGATCAATGCCACGGTTGAACAAATTAGTCCCAAAACAATTATAGAGTAGTACAAAGTATTGAAATTAAGCAACTCACAGGAATCAGGGGGAAGAAATAACAATTAACATGGCAATAACAGTATACAAAACTATTGCATCATTAAGTTCAAGTAGCCAACCCCAGCAAATGGGAAAAAAGTTTGATTCTTGTTCTTGTTGATATTTGAAAGTCATCAGTATGATATAAAACTTCGACATTGAAGGTACAAATCAAGTCAGTATTTACTAACGTTAACACAAAAATCCATAAATGTAAGACAATAGCAAAATATATTACTGCAGTTCTTCACACAAGTTCAGGTATAGAATTTCTATTACTCTCTAATAAATAAGCCTAACTTATTTATTGTTTGCTACGTCTAAAGCAAAAGAAAGAAAGAAATAATGAACCAAAAGGCAAAGCAAAATGGTACCTCCTTTGAACAAAGACATTGACATTTCTGTCGTCGCTGCCATCTCTTCGCGATGAAATTTCACTTGCCGCATGCAATAAGGAGAAAACAGCAGCCTGGATGAATTAAAGCAACCTGTTACTTAATTTGTCATAAATTTTGATGAATTGAAACAGAGCTTGAGTAAAATATGACCGATGGGATAGTACCATTTCTTGTAGCAAAGACAATAGAGGAAACATTACCCAAATTCATTCATGTTGAAGCTCATCCACATACACATACATAGCCATTCTAGATATAGCTCAAATATTATGACCAGAAACAATAATCAATAATAGGTTCAATCATCTCTGATATCCATGAACCCAAGTACATAAGTGTTCATATAATCATAACCATACTTTGACATCGCCAAACGTTGCGGCATGCTTATCTTGGATTGCAACAAAGGCACGCAACTAAAGCCAATAGTGACACTTTTCCCATTTACATTTCATCTAGCAAGAATTTGTCTTATCTATGCACAAGTTGATCAACAAAATTAATTGGTCGTTTCCCATTAAAGGCTGTCCATCAAAATTCATTGTTTACACATGATATGAATCAAATAATACCATCAAAGGGTTCATGACAATACCTGATATGACACTGGCTTCACCCATGCATTTTGGTCTACCCCAAGCCAGGCAGTTGAAACCCAGGATACTCTTGCTAATGATTTATGCTCTTTAATAGCTAATTCAAAAACCCTGGCAGCGTCATATAAAGCTTGAACAAGTGCATCACAGAAGTCTCCATCTTCAAGTGAGCTATTAAGTTTCACCCTCATTTTCTCGAGGTCTGTACTCGTGCTAGATTGGGGACTCCCGTTGACAGTCACACCATCATCAGCTGAGGCAAATGGGAAAATGTATCCCCTCCTCCTGGGTTTGGAAAGCGTTATATAGTACTTCCCACACCCCACCAAACCAGCATCACCATTCGACACAAAAAATTGTCGTATCAGGCAGCCCTTTCTTGAATTACCCCATTTATTTCGTAACAAACACCGCAAAGCCAATACTTTTCTGCCTGTGCAAGGGGAGCCATTGGAAGGCCAACAATTTGAAGAGCTGCAGAATATATTGCAATCAGAAGAAACACTCACTCAGAAAATTGCATAGTAACAAACTCGGAATTATTTATATATATAGAAACAAAGGACCAATAGCTCAACCATACTATTTCATTGGTTGACCCAATCTCTACGTGTGCGTCGGAGGGAGGGTGTTTGGATTAATCATACTTAACGGGAAAGTCTTTTAACAACAAGAATTTTTCCCTTTAATTTAAACAAGCACCAACTCTTAATGGATTACACTCTGTTAGTCTGTTTAGTGTTAAGGCACCATTTGACATTGTATAATCAAACTGCCACCAAAATACTGAGTCGTCTTGATAAATTAACAGCACAATAACACACAATCAAAATCATTACCTACTAAAGAAAATAAAAAAAAAAATAAAGTAAAAAACGAAAAGAACTTGAAAAGCAGCAAGCACTACACTACACTACACCTATCATGTATCCTTCTTCACCGAGCCTCACTGTTCACCAAACTCGTGACAGTTACACTAATTTCGAAAACACAACAGACATTTCCATTTATTTTCCAGTAGCTAAATCCAAATCATGCTTAAATAGAGTACAATCCAGTAAAGTAGATTCACAATTAGAGCGAATTGAGCTCAGACGAAACCTAGATACGCTTTGATGGAAACCTAGCAGGAATCTTGAAGTGAATCTTGAAGCGAAAAATGAAGCAAGAAAGAAAAGAATAGATGGAGTTTGAGTTCACCTTAGTGAAAGGTAGTTGTTGTTAGCGTTCAATTTGAGCGCCATCACGAAATTGAGTTTGAGAGAGAGAGAGAGAGAGAGAGAGAGAGAAGGGAAAGAAGAAAGAAAGAAATAAAGAGAGAAGAGAAGCCAAGAAGACGAGAGAGAGAGAGAGAGAGAGAGAGAGAAGGGAAAGAAGAAAGAGAGAAAAAAGAGAGAGAAGAGAAGCCAAGAAGAGGAGAGAGAGAGAGAAGGTGGTGACGTGGCAGAGATGGGTGCTTTATTATTATCCGAAGACGTGGACAACACAAAAATCACACACACACTCAAAGTTCACACTTCACACAACTGATTCAGTTAAAGTCTGAATTTGTTAATTCTTAAAATTTTTTAATATTATAATTTTAAATATTTAACATATTCAAATTATTTTAACATTATATATTTTACGTTTTTAATTTGATTTTCTGATTTTATATAAAACTTCGATTTTAAGTGTCTTGTGCATAATAAATTAACATTGTTATTGTATTTTTTGAAATTATAAAATAACATTTTTTATACAATTTTAATTATTCACAAATTTGACATATACAAATTTAGAAAAATATTTAATTAGTATTCCAAAAATTTGTTTTTACAATTTTAACTACTCAATTTCCAAGGAATACAATTGCCTAGAAGATAATTTGGTTGCTGAAAATAATGAAGAATATTTTCTTTTTTCTTTTGGACATTGGTGATGAATATTTTTTGATGAAAATTTACATGAAATGCAATTAAATAATTTAATATTTTTAACTATTTCATTTAAGGATCTGTTGCTAATGAATGGGTTATTGCATGCACAAGGCGGAATTTAAACCTCCGACACTTATTTAAGTAGACGCGTGAGTTGACCACTCGACCAACACAAGTTGGTTATTAATTTATTATATAACAGATTTTTACTATTAATTAAAAAAACAATTTTTTTGAAAAATTCTGGTCTTGCTAATAATAGTAAGCCATGGGTGCTACTTCGTTTTTTTTTTTTTTTTCTTTTGGGTCAGACAATATGAGCAGCTTGGATTTGGAACTTAAAATAATAAATCAGAACCTCTTTTCTTTTGTATTGTCTCCATAGAGAAAAGCCTTATAGCTTTAGAACTCATCATGGCTTCAAGCCTTAAACAAATTTGCAGCCCAATCCAATGGAAGTTAAAAGTTAATTAGGATTTGACAATTGTTTTGGTATCTTTTGAAAGAGAAATTATTTTTTATTATGTCTTATTGTATGGTAAATTTATTTTGTGTATTTTTAATATATGAAATAGTGACAATTTTAACTAATACCATTTATAGTTAAAGTTTGTAAAAAGAAAAAGTTTTTGAAACATGTATTAAATACACTTTAAGATTATCTAAATATTTTCTAAACTCTATATTCCCGTTTAGAATAGAAAAAATATAATGTAATACCAAAAATCTATTTAGATTTTAAGTAAAACGCAATTTTTCAGATTTAAATAAAATACTTAAAAATATTTCACATGTTAGATATGTATATAATGATAAAATGATATGAAATGATAGAAACTCAAGAAAATAAAAATATCCTCTAGTGTTGATAAAATTATAAAAAAAATATACTAAACATTATTTTAGCTTTATTTAACATGTAAAACTGGATCTTAAAATAATATATTAAGAGATAAATTATTTTTTCATTTTCTTTATGTAATGAAGTTTTTCCTTGTGAATGATATATACTCTAAAAAGCCAAGACACTAGTAATAAGAATTTTAATATATAAATATAATTTTTTATGCAATAAATGAATTGAAAATGAACATTATTTGTTGTTTACCAATAGAAATTTATATTTTAGCAAATATTTGTAAATAAAAATTTCAAATTGTACTTTCAGGGTTGGTAACCGACAATTTAATTTGAGATGTGGTTATATATATATATATATATGACTTGACAAACAAATTAAAATGAAAATAAATATTCAATTCCTCATAAAAGCTTACCAAGTGAACTTAATTAATATAGAAATTCACATCACAACCCCTCATACTTTCATTCCTTTTTCTCAGTGATATATTAATCAACCATCCATATATATTCATTAACTATCTAGAAAAAGGGCCAAATAAATAGCTTTTTAGAGAACATTTCCACAAAATATTTTTTTCCATATATAGATAAGGGAGCTATTCAGATAAAAACGTTCAAAACATCTTTTTATAAAAATATTTTTTAATAATTAAAACTTAACATATATAATCGATTAAATCATATTATTTTTGTCAAAATTAGGTTAGATAAATTGATTTGACCAAAAAATAATGAATCAAATCTTGAACTGGTTTAAATTAATATTATTTTTTATAAAAAATACTACAATACCCTATTATAGAAAATGACTAAAATACTTCTATTTTATATATTAATTTTGAAAATTCTAAATTTTAATCCTTTATTTTTCTATCGTAGGATTAGGATTTAAAATTTTTAAAATTAATATATATATAATAAGAGTATTTTAATCGTTTTCTATAATAAGGGTATTGTAGTAATTTTAAAAAAAATAATTAATTTAGACTAATTCAAAATTTGATTTACTTTTTTTCGGTTAAATCAATTTGTCTAATCTAATCTTAACAAAAATAATATGATTTAATTGATTATATTTGTTAAATTTTAATTACTGAAAAATATTTTTAAAAAAAGATGTTTTAGACGTCTTTATCTAATGGCTCTCACCGATGACATTTAATTTCCATTGATGACCTTATCTCAAAATTATTTATTTGTTTTTTTTTTTATTCTAGCAATATTAGAAGCTCTATAAGGATTATATATATATATATATATATATATATATATTACTAAAGAGTAAAATTTTGTACTTGATATTTACTAATTTTTAAAATTATTTTTTATTATAAAATTTAAATTTAAAAAAGTTAAGATTAAAAAAAATTATATAATAAAAAAATATTTAATATTATTTAATTAAAAGTTAATTATATATATGTATTGAAAATAATTAATGTCTAGAGACCGCTCAAGAATGGGTGATGAATGATGACGTTTTGGACTGTTTTCTATCAACAAAATTGGAGTTATTATATATATAATATATACGACACACATAAAAAAATAATGTAGATATTGGCTATGGGGTCATCATGTATATGATAATGATGGTCCCTACATATATGAATTAGGTTTGTGGCACGACATTTGCATGGCGGTGGTGAATTATATTATTTCAATAATAAAGAAAGAAATCTAGAAATTATAAATAAAAGTTTGCTAGTATTTTGTTGATTGTGACGAAGATGCATATATAGCTAGAATAGTGTTTTTATTGATTATAGATAGATTATTATAAATCTTGTTGGACACTGAAAATTAAACAAATAATATGCAAAAAGAGAATAGCACATACATGTGACTCACGAGGGGTATTAATATTTATATTATTTATATTTATATATGATGATTCCATATTTCTCTCCCCAACCAAATCCTATCATGTTCTCAAATTATTGCTATCATTAGGTTTAATTTCATTAAACAAACGGACAAATAAGTATAAATATTAAATAATGTTATGGAAGTACGAACTAATGGATACGTAGTTAAGTAATTAAACTAAAATCTTAATAATAAGTAATTAAAATAAAGCTCTTAGACAAAAAAATGTTGGAAATATTTAAAAATTTTCTTCTTTAATTTTGAAGCGAGTATATGAATTATTATATCTTTAACATCGTATTTATTTATGCAAGAATTTATTTATATATACTCCTTTATCTCTTTTTATTTTGTTTTATGTGCTATTTTTTTATCTTTTAGCGGATTGAATTTTAAATTCTGTTAATCACAAAAACTTGATATCATGTTATAAATTTATAATACTATTGTTTTAAAAATGTTAAATTTATAGAAAAAAATATGTAAATAATTATGTCTCTATAATTATGACTTGAATTATGAGGGCATGGTTAATTAATTAAATAATGTAATTCACACACTAATGATTAATTCATAAAAAAAAAAAAACGAAAGATTTTGTAGTGCAGGATGGAAGTAGTATCGCATAGTAGTAGTAATGACTAGTGTGAATTAGAATCTATATCATATATCATATATATAAATTTCTTCCTCTTATATTTTATATTATTTTCATGAATAACACACGTATCATCGTGTACCTCGTGCCTAATAATAATAATAATAGTCAAAATAATAAAGAGTAAAACATATGTAAAAATATAAATAATTGGCCACTGATGTGTACTTTTGCCCTGGTGTTTTGAGTACTTGATGATGATGCTTTTCAATTAAAGAATTGTGCATGTGCGTATAATGCTAGTAGAATACTGAGGTAGTTACTGTGAGTTATATAATAATTTTTTAGCTAGTTACCTCTTATAGACATGTATATAAATAACTTTAATTTGTTGCACTGTACGTGTGTGTGATTAACAATTTAGAAATTCTTGATTTCATTCTCTGATAATAATAATTCTCTTTTCTCTCCCTCTCTTTCTTGCATCATAATAATATATATATACTATTAGCGACGGATTGAAAAATTATTGAAAACTCGTAAAATTTTTATTGGGACAGAAAGATTTGCTCTCACAAATAAATAAGAACGGAATTAAGGTATTTGTCTCACAAAAATTTGTAAAATTTTTACAAAAAAATTATTTAAATGTCCTTGTATATATATTTGTTGCGTAAGTAATTCTATTTTATTTTATTTTAATTTATATGTTAAAAATTGTATATGTATGTTATTATGTTTGAATTATGTTTGATTTGATATATTTAGTTGAATTATATAAGATTTTATTATGATCGTATTAAATTTTAAAAAATTTAAAACTCAATAATATCCAATATCCATAGATATCTACAAGTATCCGCTTCTCCTGCCGAGAGAAATAACCAGAAACCCACAATTGTTAGAATATAATTATGATCAATTATGATCAATTAGTATTATTTAATATATCTGAATATTTATTATATGAGATTACATCTTTATTGTTAGGGATAAATATGATTTTGGTCCCCAACGTAGAGGCTGAAAATTTATTTTGTCCCCGGCCTTTTTTTCGCTACAAAATGGTCCCCAAGGTTTCAGTTTGTTTTAAAATCGTCATTCGGACAAAAATACCCTCCCATCTTCTTCCTCAACATTAACGGAAGCAGAAGCAGATGCACAAACGCAGAAAAAAAAAACAGCCAACAATGGATAACAAAAATAACAATAACAAAATTGAACATCAGAAGAACCCACCACTACCACCACCATTATCATCATGGTCATTATCATCATCATCAGAACCATCAACAAAATTGAAAATCAGAAGAACCATCAACCAAAAACAAAACATCAAGCAGAAGCGGAAGAACAACAGAAGCAATTTTCAGCAATTCAATAACAAAAGCTCAACAACAACAACAATTCAACTGCAATTTTCAGCAATTCAATACCCTAAAATCAACTAACAGAAAATTAAAATCCAGCTAAACTAATCCAGAATCAAATCAAGCATCTAACACTAACCAAAAACAGAAATTGAAAGCAAAATGATAACTGAATTATGAAAATAGAAAACAGAAAAAAGGAGACAGGGAAGGCCGTGGTGGAGCGCCGGTGGTCTGGGCATGACAGGAAGTGGCTGGAGGGAGGGTAACGGGCGGCGGTGAGCTCTGATTCTTTCTGTGACAGGGATTGAGGGAGGGGAAGCAGGAAGGCTTGCTGGCGGTGGTGAAGCAGGGGAGGCTCGCCGGCAATGAGTTCTGGTTCGAGGAGTCTGAGACAGGAAAGCGGACGGTGCGGCGGCAGGAAGAAGAGGCGGGCGGCGGTGCGGCGGCATGGCATCCCTCTTCTCTCCCCCCTCCACCCTCCCCTCCTTCCCTTTTTCTCGGCCCCCCTTTTCTTTCTTTCTCTCCCCACCCACCCGGCTTCTCAGTATCCCCCTTTCTTTCTTTTTTTTATTTATTTTATAGTTATTTTATTTTAATTTTTTTAACGAGGGTTAATTTGGTAATAAAAAAACAAAATTGGTAAAAAAGACGATTTTAAAACAAACTGAAATCTTGGGGATCATTTTGTAGTGAAAAAAAGGCAGGGGATGAAATAAATTTTCGACCTCTACGTTAAGGACTAAAATTGTACTTTATCCCTTATTATTACGATTTTCTTAGTTCCTATAAATACTTTTTATATTGTATTATTTCAGGCAACTTAAATATACTCAATATTCAATAATACACAAATCCTTTTTTCAGTTTAGTCTATTGTTTCTAACAGCAAAAATGAAACAAAAACAATAAGCATTTTACTAAACGGAATGGAGGCAAAATGAATACTCATTACCATCTTTATTTGGAAGTAAGAATTTAGGGTTGTACACTATCTAGTTTCATAGATATATAATCTATTTTAATTCGATAAAAGCGGATTGACAAATGTTAAATATAAGAGGAGAATAAATGAAATAACTTAGTCAAACAAACAAAAAAAATAAACCTTTAACCTAATCCATGTGAAATTGCCATTAGGGTGCAATAAGACCAATCCTATATATGTAACTAACCTGCATTATAAAATATGGAATTTCCAACTAAAATAAGAAAGCTTGGTATAGTAAACTTTTAAAAAATTTGAGGAGCAACAAAAAAAAAAGTAAAGAAAAATAAAACTAGAAGCTAAGGAAGTTTTTAATTAGTATATACATAATCTGTTAATATTTCTTTATAAACTTCTATCTTGTTTTTAAATTAATTGTCATGTGTATTGGCCTATATCCGATCGATGCCAAATCTCTATACTTATATATACCCTTTATTCATTTAAAGAAAATCTCTAACAAATAAAAAGGTGTATAAATTAACTTTCTTTTCTTTTCTATGTACCAACATTTGGTTAATTTTGTCATTCAGACATTGTTAGTTATCAATGTTTTACAATCTCAACCGTTTTAATTAATATCACATGGAGGGTTCTTTAATTTAACCGTGGAGTTTAAGTTTATTAATTTATTATTACTAATTAATATATCTCGGTGAAAATTAAAGAAACATACTTGTATTATATATGTCTCATCCAGATACCAAAGAATTTTTGTTGTTTTAGTGTTTACTATTTATTTACTTAACATTACTTTTTTTTTTAGTTTATAGCAAATGATGTTCTTAGGACAAATTACTATTATATATATTATTTTTGCATAAATATATTTTTGTTCTTTTATAGTATTTTGTTTTTAATTTACTTAAATGTTACTTATTTTAATTAACTTTTAATAAATTAAAGTAAAAAAAAAAGACAAAAAATAAAAAAAATCAAAGATGTTGATTTGACATATAATAAAATTTCAGTTAAACCAAACAGAAAAGCTGGAATAAAAAAGTGGCGGTGGTTGTTATCCGTTAGCTATTTGGCTGAAGAACCACTGCAATCTACTGAGATTATTGTAGTCATATATTTGTTTAAATAGTTAAGGAATATAATATTTTTTAAAAGTTTCTGCAATTAAAACGAGTTAAATCTCAATTTAGTTCAATGTTTAGAATGACTTCTACAATTTTATTGGCCCTAATTAGAACTCCTAAATTTGTAATCGTGGCTCTCCGATTTGTCCCTGCGATTATCTCTGTCACCGAAATGCTGATCTGACGCAATTGCATGACATGGTGGACACTACTTAAATTACGGCGCATTGGTTTTGGGTCCAAACTTTTTGGAAACCACGTAGAGTAAGGGCTTTCTTGATGTTTTGCAACTTATGATCGTCGTAGTGGAAAAAAAGAGAGTTTTAACCCACAAAAAACTAAAACAACGTGATTTCTAAAGGGTTTGAGCACGAAACCAATATCATCGTTTAAGTAGTGTCCACCGTATTATGCAATTGCGTCAGATCAGCATTCCAGTAACGGAAATGATTGCAGGAACAAGTCGGAACCACGATTACAAAATTTAAAGATTTTAATTAGGATCAACGAAATTGTGATTATCATTTTAAACATTGAACTAAATTTCAGAAGCTAAATGGAGATTTAAATCCACTAAAAACATTGAAATGAAAGTAATTTAATACATACTTATTACAACGTTGGCAGCTTTAATTTTCACTACTAACTTAGTAATAAACTATAAATACAAATACAGTAAACATATTAATACATATACAATAAATTGATGACATGTATACAGTATATTAAAATGAGTTTAATTGATCAACCAAACCAAAATGAATTCCATCTTCTCAAACACTCATAAAAGATTATTTAGTCATTATTTACAATATAACCTAGCAAGTGGGGCACTTAATAAGTAATATGCGAACGAAAGATAAGGAACTATAGTAGTAGTTAATTAGTGGCATGCAAAGTCTTTCAATGAAGATATATTAATTAATCATACATAATAAACGTCATGTTAGGGAGAAAATAAGTTTAGACGGCAATGCTTCGGTCACATTATTTAATTTATAAACTGCGTTTTGTTAATTGAAAATGATGTTTCCACGCAAATTATCTTTTCTTTGTGTCCACTTTCAAGTGTTTGAGACGACTTTTTATAGTGGCTGCTTAATCGTTTCTATATTAAACTACCTTTTAATTTTTTTCATTATTAACCACTAGTTATATAAAATATTAAATATTTTTGCTTAATTTTTTTATTGATAGAGTAGTTACCAAAAGTGATATAATTACGAATAAGTTCAACTAGATAGTCAACTTTTTGAAATAATTTGTCTATATTAAATTATAAATACTAAATTTTAAATATTGTTAAACCGTAAATTATATTATGATGGTAAAACCTAAATTTTCTAGAAAAATAAAAATTTTAAAAATAATTTTTGTGCTAAAAAATAAGTAATATTTATTAATTGAAAGTGATTCCCTATAATTATTCATTATGAATACATGAGAAATAAAATATAATCAATAAAATTGCTTTAAAAAATTGCATGGTTGGTGAAGAACTCATGAGTGCATGCATTTTGCATTGTTTTAGATTGTGTGACAAACAAAATCATTTCTTACAAATTTGTATAATTTTTTTAAAACAAAAAAACATATTTTTTTTGGAAAATGAACTAAGAAAAATATTTTATGGCTAGAATTAATTTGAAATTTTTTAATTATCAAAAAGATCAAATTGTAAGAATAATTTAAAAAAAAAAATCTATAGATAGGATGATATGTATTCATTGATGAATATTGAAAGAGAAATCAAGTCTGAAGGGTCACTATCGGCCTAGCTGGTCCACCTAAAAAATTAAAAAAAAACTAGAATTAATTAATTGAATAAGTCAGAGATTAAGTTAATATACATCTACCATTTAACACTACATGAAAAATAAATTAAAGTATGCAAAGCAAAGCTTGTGGGATTATTATTAACTAAATTTATTATCACTCTTGTTACTAGTGTATTAATAAGCACTAATATACGTATTATATTACTATTTTATTTATTGAATATGTATAAAAATAATAATTAAAATAAAATTATTTGAGATAAAAAATAATTTAAAATTTAATTAAGAAGTCTCATGTTCAAGTTTTATTTAGAAATAAATTTTTTTTATATAAATTATATATAATAAAATATATTTTACTACATAACTTTTTCATATTTTCATTATATATAATATAGAAATATAGAATTACTTATCGTTTGATATATATCAATCTAAATTAAACATATAATGAAGTGATAGTGCAGCATTAATTAAGAATATGGCATTTCCATAGAAAAAAGATGCAATATATTGTTCAACTTGCAAAAAAAAAAATGTGTTAAACTTGAAAATCTTAAGATGTAATATACTAAAGAAAAAGTTTGTTTGAGTTGGTCGAATAGCTAATTCACTCGTCTAATTAAATAAGTATTAAGGATTCGAATTTTATGAGCAGCAAGAAATGACCAAAGTATAACTTATTGATTAATGTTAAATTATTAAATAAAATTCATATATGTGACAAATTAAATTTTGGTCCAACAAAAATATCATGAAAAAAAAAAAGTGAATTGAAGGTATTTGTCTAGTTGTGTGTGTATATATATTTCCATGTAGCAGTTGATGAAGTTACATCATTATATTACAATCATGTGTGTATGTATATATTCATGGTCAAAAATGGATTTATATGGGATAATGATGATATTGAATTTCAAAAGGGAGAGCACTTGAGGCTTCCAATGGCATTAATGAAGTTAGCAAAAGTATTAAAGTTGAAATAGTTACGTCACATTGAGATATAAAGTTTGCTTAAGTGTGATATGACATTTAACTAACCCTTTGACACATTGATATAGTTACTATTAGTGCTCTCAGATTTTTTATATCATTATTTAATATATATTAACGTGACGCTAATTTTGTTTGGATTGTGGATTTGTAATTGACCACTTTTACGAGATATATATAGTTGTTTCTTTTTCCCAATTTTAACTCATATAGACTCATAGTCATAGACCCTTAGTTTAGTTTGTATCGTTAAGAAGTTAAGACTGGCTTTTATCGCTAACCTTTTAAGTTTGCAGCTTAAATTACATTTTGTTTTGTATTATAGAAAGATTTACATAAGAGATACTTCTATAAAGACGTGTAAAACGTACACTTAAGTGCTTTATTATTATTAGATATATTAATAAATTAATTATTTTTAAATTTTTTAACAAATTAAAATAAAATTGATTTTTTTTAACAATAACAATAAATCCAATCTTTTTAGAATTCTAATTGTATTTTTAAATTTTTAGGGATTCAAATATCAGTCAGAGATATATTTATCTTTTTATCCAAAAATTTAAAGATATTCGATTTAAACTGTGTAATTCGATCAAATCAAACTGGGTCTAATAATTATAATACAATTGGGTTTATTATTACTGTTATAATAAACTGATTTTGTTCTGATTTATTAAAAAATAAATTATTAACTGATTTAATAAAGATGTCTAATAATAATATAACAAATATAAACATCTTTTAAAAAAGATATTTTTAATGTTTTTATTAAAGTGGTCTCTTTTACATAATTATACTATATATTATATTAATTAAAATACTGATGGTCTCACAGTTAATTAATTGTGTAATTCTAATATATAAAAATTTTGTTCCATTAATAATACTTAATCTATTCAAGGCACTTTATACTTATTTTATTTATATTTTCATGTAGTTTATATAAATGAAAATGGAATAGGAAAGACAAAACATAAGAGGTTATATAACTTATGGATGAATTTATTTTGTTCAATTAATTTTACATTCTTATATTTTGATCAATGTTTTTTTTGTAATTACATGATTTGATAAAATACGTTTTCCTAACCCATAAAATTTATTTTTCCTTAAAAGGAAAAATTAACCACCTCTTACAAATTATATTTTTGTTTTTTTGAGTATTAAGAGTCTTGACTTGTACTTCATTTGCATGCACAGTCTGTAGAGTGTAGACACACATATAGTCAACGATTAAAGAAGGCAGAAGGGCAATACCGTAATTAGATGAAAATTGAAGGGCATTTGAGTCATCTCATGTTATCTATTCCCACACACTATATAAGTACCTATTCTCATTTTTTCTCAAACCACAAAAGCTTCTCACTCTCTCACCGCTAAAACGAACACACACACCAAACTCTCTTTTCTAACATGGCTTGCACCTCCGGCGAGTCGTCCACGGCGGAACAACGCAGCGGAGCTGCCACAATTTCCGCCCTCCATCCCGACGTGATCGAGTCCCACATACTCACGCGCCTCGACGGAGCCTCGCTTGGCTCTGCCGCTGCAACATGCTCACAACTCCACGCGCTCTCCTCCAGCGACCACCTATGGTCACGCGCCTGCCGCTCCATGTGGCCGTCCAGTAACTCGCCACGTGTCAGTCAAGTCATTTCCACGTTCCCCAACGCTTCCCGCTCTTTCTTCTCCGACTCCTTCACCGCTTCTCGTCCTCCCGTAACCGCTATAACTAATTCCTCCAACGGCTTCACGAAAATCCAGGAAGCAGTAACAACGGAAATAATCTCATCCGTTGATCTCTTCTACGGTGAAGATCTCATGTTATCGAAAGTTATCGAAACCGAAACCGAGACTGGTTGGTTCCTGTGCTCGCCGTTCCGCGTTGACCTCTTGGACCCGAAGGAGGCGGTTAGAACTGAGGTTAGCTATCGTGATGACACGTGTCATAACATGGTTGAAAGGTTGAGGCTGAGCTGGATTGTGATCGATCCCGCCGCGAAGCGAGCGGTGAACGTGGCGAGCCGGAGAGCGGTGTCGGTGCGGCGGCACTGGCTGACCGGTGAGGTGGAGGCGAGGTTTCCGATGGTTGTGTCGGGCGGAGAGAGAGGGACGGCGGCGGAAGCGGCCGTGTGCGGCGCGGTGGTAACCTGGGGAGTGAGTGACGGAGGGGAGATGAACGTGAGAGAGGTGAGTCTGCAAATTGAAGACATGGATGGGACGCACTTGAACGGTAGGGATAGTTTGGTAATTTTAAAGAGGGCGCTGGAGGGTAAAAGGGTAAAAGCGAACGTTGAAGAAGAAGAGAAAAGTTACGAAGAGTTTATGAAGGAGAAGGAAGAAAGGAAAGAGAGAAAGGCGAGAGTTGAGGGAAGGTTGGATATGCTTTGCGTGGGTCTAGCGACGTTAGCGTTTGCGGGGCTTTTTGGTCTTTTTGTCTTCTGGAGATGGCACTGAAATACACTTGAACGAAACGACGAACGTTCTTTCTGTCGTTTAACATTTTACGGAGCAAATCGATGTGTGTGAAATTGTGAATGAAAGAGGGAAACATACATTTGTGGATTAGTGAGAGATTTTACATTATTACACGGATCAAAGTATCTGTTGTTGTTATACTGAATTAATATTTACTAGTAAAGATAGCAATGTATAATTAAATGTGTAATATGTAACTTGAAACTTGTAGTAATAGAACTCAATTAATCATGTTCATTATGTTTGTGATGGGGAATCTGTTCCCATTTTGTCTAAACATAACTACAAATTTTCATTGAAGCATATTGAGGAATGAAGATAAAAAATGGTTAGAAGCAAATATCAAATTCCTCTCTCTGTCTCTGTGTCTCTCTCTAGAATATAATATTGTCATTGAAATTGAAAATATAATATATATACTTTACAATATCTTATGAATCATCATCGTGTAATATATATCAATATGAGTATGATTATCTAATTTTGATGATTTATATTTGCTGTTGACCATATTTATATATTGATCTGACATTAGATCATAATAATAATGGTCAAGATTCTCGCTAGACTTGTATAGTACATATTATATACACTTTCCTTTTCAACATGATTAAACATGCCATGTTTAACTGATAATTAAGGAGTGGATGTTCACTTGTTCAAGACTATAGGAGTTTTTTGAATGCTTGAAAGCCTAAGGTAAAAAGTTAAAAAATCCTCTGCACGTGCGTCTCGCATGGATCCTGAAGATCGGATGAGTTCACAGTTCGCTATTCGACAACACACATGGGAGTTTAATTTCTAATGAAGATACCTTCAACTGGCCAACTATACAAACACTCTTATAAGGTAATAAAAAGTTCGCAAATTGTATAAATATACCTAAACAAATGTGATAATAAGCTCCGTTATATAGATGAAAATGGGGTAGTATCTAATGCATTTAGGTCTAAATTTGACATTAGCTCTACTCACTCATTCATATGCCTTTGAAATTAAACCATCATAATCATGATATATGATGAGGCTATGAGCAAAAAACAGAAAATATGTCTATATATGGATGTGGTATTTCCTTGCAAGAAACCAAAAATGATATAAATATCCAACATGTAATGTAGTTATGGAGTTTTGAGCCATGTGTGTGATCACATCTTGCATATCTTTGAATATAGCTCATAGAAAAATTGTGAAAAGAAATACTAATTATCATAGCTTTATTTTTTATTTTTTTTAATATGAAAAAAATACATATTTTCACCAAGTTAAAAATTAATTCGTCTCGAATTTGATCTTCATTTGAGAGTTTGTTAGTATCATAAATTATATATATTCAAGTGTGGATTTAAATACCTGATACTTATTTAAGTGAACAAGTAAGTTGAATAAAAAATTGTTTAATTTTTGTTTTTTTTATTCCGACAAGACAATGCTAATATGTGAGTTTATTACTGGCTAATGAATTGTTGTCTACATAAAGTAAAATTCAAATTTCCATAAATTGCTTAAACAAATAAGTAAGCTAATTATTGGACTAATCCAAATTGGTTAAGAAGTTGGTTAAAGGTTAATTATTAATTTATTATTGATCAACTTGTGTAATTAATTTAAGAATGGGCCAAAGGCGAACTGAAGCGTTAGAAATCCATCAACAAAAAGAAAAAAAGGCCTGGCAGAAAAACAGTCTAGGCCCAGCCCACACCATTCACTCTCACCCATAATCCTCTTCCATATAAAAACCCCAAACCCTAACCTCAACTTCGTTGCCGCAAAACACAAACAAACCCTAATACACACTCTTCGGAGCGCAGCCAAAAGACTCGTCCAAACATGGCAGAGCGCGGAGCTGGCGGTGAACGCGGCGGATTCGGCCGTGGATTCGGTGGTCGCGGTCGCGGTGGTGACAGAGGCCGCGGTGGTCGTCGCAGAGGTGGTGGCCGCAGGGAGGAGGAAGAGAAATGGGTTCCAGTGACGAAACTAGGACGCTTAGTAAAAGACTCAAAAATCCAGAGCCTCGAACAAATCTACCTTCATTCCCTCCCAATCAAGGAGCACCAAATCGTAGACCAATTGGTCGGACCTTCTCTTAAAGATGAGGTTAGTTACAATCTGTTATAACCGTTTCTTGTTAGTTATAAACAAATACGATAATCAATTTCGATAGTTTATATGAATTCGTTGAGCTGAGTTAAAACTTGTATAGTAAAATTCTTCTCACAAACTCAGTTTAGGGATCTAAACTTGCAAGAGTCGTAGAGTTAATTTGATTTAGTTAGTTAGACCGTTAGAGTTTGTTGTAACGGTTATTTGTGGTTTCTGTGTATGATAGGTGATGAAGATTATGCCGGTTCAGAAGCAGACACGTGCCGGTCAGAGAACAAGGTTCAAGGCATTTGTGGTCGTTGGTGATGGAAATGGACACGTTGGATTGGGAGTGAAGTGCAGCAAGGAGGTGGCTACTGCTATCCGTGGCGCCATCATTCTGGCGAAGCTTTCGGTTATTCCGGTGAGGAGAGGATACTGGGGAAACAAGATTGGGAAGCCTCACACTGTTCCTTGCAAGGTTACAGGGAAGTGTGGTTCTGTCACTGTTAGGATGGTGCCTGCACCTCGTGGTTCTGGAATTGTCGCAGCTAGGGTTCCTAAGAAGGTTCTGCAGTTTGCTGGTATTGAAGATGTGTTTACTTCATCAAGAGGATCCACTAAGACACTTGGAAATTTTGTCAAGGTTTGAAATTCCGTCGAGATAACTTTTTTTCTTATGGCTTGTTTAATTATCTATGGGTTGATATGTACATATTTTGAGTATTGAAAAATAGATTATTAAATACATGTGAATAAATTTGGATTTGGCTTAACAACTAGAAGAGTAAGAGATGTAGAATTTTTCTATAAAATGTAGTTTGTTCATTTTTTGTGCATTTATAGTAAATTGGCTTACAAATTGGCTGATTAGTTCCCATGTTAATGCTTGATTGTAGTGATTTACATTTTAATTGTTCAATAAGTGGAAAAATGCTTAATGTTGTGTTTGGATATGCTGTTATGTCAAAGTTTAGATTAGAATCATTAAATTTGCTTTTCGTTAGCATTAGAGCTAGTTTATGATAAGATAGAAACCTTGATCATATGATTACCAAAAGCATTTTATCATATTGTATCAATGTATGGAGTCGTATCAAAGACAAATTGATATCAAGATGTATAAATTAGAGTTTCGAGAGTATTAATATATGTTTTTTACAGGCTACTTTTGAGTGTTTGTTGAAGACCTATGGATTCCTGACACCCGATTTCTGGAGAGAAACTCGCTTCTCTAAGTCTCCATTCCAAGAGTACACAGATTTTCTAGCCAAGCCGACCACAAAGACCCTCATCCTCGAGGAAGAGAGAGTTGATGCTTAAGCCAAGTCTTAGTTTTTTGCTTTTTAAAATGTTATAATTGTGATGACTGTTCTTTAAGCCTCATTAGTAATTTACATGTCTTTGCTGTATTTTACTTTTTGGAGTTGACGTATGAATTTTACATCTCCTGGATTTTGTTATCAAGTTTTGTTGATTTTATATTATGCGAGTTTTCAAAAGGACTAAATTTTCTTTTATTTTATTTTTTTCAGTTGAAGCACTTGGCAATTATAACAAATTTTCACTATCAACACTTAGTATAGGACCTCCAATATTTCACCCTTATTTTTGGTCAGGAAATTTTTGTCGGTATGTTTAAGCCATTTGCATGTTGTGTATAGTATAACCTTCAATCCTACTTCTATCTTAAAAGTGTTAAGAGAAAAAATAGAGGAGAGGAATTGGAAGGAAAATTGAAGACATAAGTTGATTAGGACCAAATTAATGCAAGTAATCAAGTTGATGCTCCATGAGATCAAACCTTACAAGTTACAACCCAAGGAATTAGGACTTGGGAAACAGAACAAACAAAACAAAAACAAAAACAACCAGCACAAGTAACTTAGCCCAAGCTAGAATGTTATATGCAAGTTTCTTTAATCTTTCAAATCTTTCTAATGGCTCCTAAGAGCCACAGCAGTCATAATAACCAAGAACAAAAGTAGAACCACTGAAACGAAGGCAGAGATCACAGCTCCACTTGTTTGTTGACAGAAATCTGTAAACTGATTGCATATGGCAAGCCAGTTAGAGTCTTGGTCCCCGTTATGTGCTAAGTATACTATGGCTGCGGCTGCAGCAGCACTTGCAGTTGCTAGAGTAAGAAACACCTACAAATGTTTCACAAGGAAAAAAAATAGGTTAATTCAAATTATGCATTTTGCAACTGGTTATTACTAATTACTACACTTTTTTGTATAATTTGTTCTAAGTAGTTAGTTATGAATTTATTAAAAAGTGCAAAGAGAGATCACAGAATAAAATTACCATGTCTAAAATGATGAGGAAAAGTCTTGGTCCAACTGCATGGGGGCGTATGATGGTTACTATAGAGAAAGGCAGTGATAGAACCAAGTAACCACCCACAAATGCCATTGAAATAACAAAGAACCTGCAATTTTTGGTAAGCCTTACATTTTATGAATGCATCCAAAGAGATATTCTTAGGTGTCCTTAGAAAGAGAGGAAAATGAAGGAAGGGGGAAAAGTGAGCCTTTTTCATATAAATTAAAATTTAACCTTTTTGGATAACTTGGTGAAATTATTTTATGTACTAAGCCTCTAAGAGTGTGAATTTTTATCATGCGTTGCCATTATTAATGGATAAAGCATAATTTATCTAAATGTTCTATGAGCATATAGCAATTTTGTTTCGCGCATCGAGTTTACGTATACCTATCTATCATTGAATGAGGTGTAGGACTTATACGAGATAAGTCATACACCTCATCCAATGGCATTGAGACACGTATATTGACTCGGCATACGAAACAAAAATGAGCATTAATATAGAAGGCAGAGCATTGAGAGAGTGACATACTGAAAAGCAGAGAAGTTATCATAGCTTGCTTCAAACTGAACGAACTGAGTGAAGAAAGGTAAAATTTGATCAGCCATTGACATGGTGGCAGCAGCACCAAGAGCAGCAGCTATGGCACCTAACCTTAGAATAAAGTCCATTATTGCCACCCCTTTCTTCCATCCTCCTCCCCTTTTTGGTGCACCAATCAATGGTGTTTTTTCCTTAGCAATTTTTCTTGATGATGACTCTCCCACTTCAATAGTAGTTGACATTTTTTTTTTCTTACCCTTGTTGGAACTTGAGAAGAAAAATATATATGAAAAATGTTGTCTAAAATTATATGAATTGTAAGATTTAGTGATGAATATTATGGTTTCATGGTATATGAGCTTATATAGAAAGAGAATGTGGTCAACGGTCAACGTTTGATATAGGAGAAGGTATTAAGAACTTAATTAAGTAGGATATAGGAGAAGGTATAAGAGGAGTTGTTATAAAACCATTTCCACTTCTTACTTTGTAACAAAGCAAGTAGAGGCACAAAAATGTTATTTAATTATTTCATTAGTTACTTTTTCAAGTGAAAACGGATCATGTTTATGTAAAGTGTTTTTTTAAATTATTTTCTTTAGAGAATTTTTCATAATTATGATAATATTGATTTTATTATGTATATTGAATCGACATATATTTTTTGTATTATTAGATAAAATACGAGATTTTTTCACATAAATCTCACAAAATATTTATGTAATTAAAAATATATATATCAATTTTATGGAAAAAGATCCTCTAAAGTGACCATGTTAGTAAAGTGGTAAAGTAATGTTTTAATCACCTTTGAATTTGTAACATCTATTATTTATGAACCTCACTGTCTTAATCCAAGAATGATTAATGATATACTTTTTTCGCCAAAGTGATAATATAATTTTAGAGGAGTTAGATCCCAACTTTATATATAAAATAAGAATGAGTACGAATAATATAATTCATGAGTTTTTATTCTTAAATTATATTTGCATGAACCTAAGTCAACCATTGATAGTGCAATTGGCTCTCTTATTTTTGTTTTGGTAGCAATAGCTTCAAAAAATTGGTGTTTTAAATAAGGTTGTAATGGAAAAGTGATGAAAGATTTGATAGTTGTGATATACCATGCAAAGATTTCTTTATTGGCCTTAAAGAAATTAAAATATTTTGTAACCTATCAACCAAACCGCATAGACTCTAATTTATTAGTGCAATATTGGACTCTCTTTAATTTGTCAACCTTGTCTAATATAAGTTAAGAAAAATTTCAAGTGTACCGGAACATTAGTGTTTTAGTTGTTTTAACTGTTGATTTTAATTAATATATATTATATATATTTTTTATAATTTAGATTAACGGTTAAAACAATTAGAACATCGGTATTTTCAGTACATTTAAAACTCTTCCAATAAATTATAATAATAAAGAGAAATTAAGGATAAATAAACTAGTACGGAGGGTCTAATAGTCATGAATATTTTAATAATGAGTGAAAATTTTTATTTGCATGCAATCTCAAACTTATTCAAGAGAAGTATGAGATGAAAAAGAAAATTAAAGTAAGAAACTTATCAATTATCTTGTATGTAGTGGTGCCAAAAGGTAAATTCATATTTTATGTGTAAGTTGTTGCCATTGTTTGCTTTGAAATCTATATAGTCCATAGTAGAATAAAGAAAATAAAACAGTGCAACTATATATCCAAATCTTTTTGGTAATTAAGTCTAATTAAATTAGCTTAAATTCAATAAAAGTTATTTTTATTATACCAGTCTGTTACACATGAGCGTTTCAATGACGCAAACATATCATTCTTTGTCTTCGCGCTCATTCTTCTTTTTCGCCTTTCTCCTACTTTTTCTTTGCGTTCCTTCTTCTTTGCGTATTTTCTTTCAATCGTCATTTTTTTTTTTTGTGCTGTTGTTGCTGCGCTTTTTCTTTTTCTCCTTTTAATTGAGGTTCATTTGGATATAAAAATAAATTTGATATGTTTTTGTTGATGATTGAATTTTTTTATTACTTGTTTAAAATTGTATTGATTTTAATTCATTTATAAATTAATTGAGATTCATTTGATGTTGTTAATAAGTATTGACAAAAAAAAAATCAATTAATATTATAGTCGTTTTAATAAAAAACAGAGTGAAACAAAGACGATGACAACAAAATCTTATTCTACTAAGTATGATCGGTTCATATATATAATTCGATCGTCCATACATAAATTTTAAATATGAACTGATTAATTAATTAATTAAAGAGCTACTAATAAAGAATAGAGAATTATAAGCTGTAACACAATAATCATGGCTCAAACTTGTGTGTATTAAGTAGAAATCTTATAATACAAATTCCAACCCAACATCAAATTAGAAAAAGCCAATAACCAATTGAATTTGGTACATCATTGACTTCAAGAAAATATAAAGATCCTCACAATTCGTCACAAAGTAACCTTATGATGAGGAAATTTTAGGAAATTACAAAATAAACCATACAATATAATACATAACAATAAACACATAGGCAATAATAATAATTTGCAGGAAGCCCCCTAGGAAATGTTGAATTTAGGCATCAGTGCTTCCCAAGGGCCAAAGTATTAATGATAATCATGATGATGAAGGAAACCACAGTCAAGAATGAAGAGATAACAGCTTCACTGGTTTGCATACAGAAAGTTCCATATTGGTTGCATATGGCTAACCAATTTGGGTCTTGCTCTCCATTGTGTTCCAGATATACTATGGAAGCAGCTGCAGCCGCACTTGATGTGGCTAAAGTCAGAAAAATCTGCAAATATGTAACAATTCATATCATAAGATTCTATAATCTAAGTTATGTAAATATATTTGTGAAGAAAAAAAAAAGTGAAAACAAAAAATAAGACTTTATTGTTTTCACTATTTTCACTTTTTTTTCTTTACAAAATTTAAAAAACAGAAAACACTGAAAATGATGCAAACCAAACGCACCCTAAAACTTCTAAGATTCAGACCAAATCGATAAAATTAAAAGTTTAATTGGAATTGAACTGAATATAATAAATTAATATAATTTTTAAACTAGTTTTTTAGTAAAAAAAAAAAAAAAGAAAATTTTGATTTTATGAAAAAATTTTACAATTTACATAGACAATCAATAGTAAATTGTCATATTAATAAAAATAACTAATTTTTAACTCCATATTTAAAAGTCATCAAAATATATAAATCTGATTGAATGAATGTGTAAAAGTCTTTATATTATCAGTGCATTAAAATTAATTTAAAATAAAATTTCTAATTTATTACTAAATCAAATCTAATGCGTGACTGATTTTTAGTTAATCCAGTTGAATCGATGGATCTAGTTATTAAAACCATGGTAAATATCAATAAGCTTGTTGTATTTAGTAACTAAGACAAATATAGAGATATAAAGAAAAAAGTAATATTCCATTATTAGATTCTATAGAATTTTTAAGGATTAGAAGGTTTTCAAATAATTTTGAATACTAAATAGGTCCTTTTTATAATTGAGTATTACTCTACAACAAAATTTTGTTAATTTTTTAGGTTTAATTAAGAGAGCTTACAGTGTCTAAGATGATGAGGAAAATCCTTGGACCAACTGCATGAGGCCTTACAATGGCTACAATAGAAATAGGTAAAGAGAGGACCAGGTAGCCACTCACTAATGCCAATGTAATTACGAAAAACCTGCATTATTATTTTAATTTAGTTTAAAGAAACATATCGTTAATTAATCACAATTAAGGATCAAGGTATATATATATATACATGTTACATCATTTTGGAAGATAATAAATTTGGACAAAATTTTCTAATTCTCAAATATTTCTCTAGATAATAAATAAGAAATTATGCAACTAGTTCATCTTATTGATTAATTAAGAAGTTTAAGGATTAATTAATATTTTGTTAAGCATGATGTTTATATAAAATCAATTATTTTCTTATATTGAATAGACTGAATTTCTTTTTATATAGGGATTAAACAAAAGTATGAAACACAGGAATTAAAAGAGTTTAATTTAAATGTACTGATAATACAACAAATTTTACAAAGTCATCTAAAAAAATTCATGTTTTTAAACACTAAATTTAAAAATTTGTTATTATCGAAGATAGGCAATACACAATATTTGTATAAATCGGTCAATGCAAAAAAATTAAATTCTAATTAAAAACTGAATCGACTCGGTTTATAAGAAAAAAAGTTATAAAATAACATATTTTTAACAACACATTGAAAAAAAAGTAGGTTTAATTAGTCTGTTGGTCTTTATAGTTTTGCAAAATTTTTAATTAGGTCCCTATACTTTTTTTCTTTTAATTGGGTCTTTGCACCAAATTTTTTTTCAATTGAGTCCCTATACTTTTTTTTTCCTTTTATTTGAGTCCCTCTACCAATTTTTTTTTTAGTTGGGTCCCTATACAATTAAACCAATTACTACTAAAAAAGACCTAATTGAAAAAAAATTTGGTGCAAAAACCTAATTAAAAAGAAAAAAAGTATAGGAACCGAATTAAAAATTTCGCAAAACTATAGGCTAACAGAGTAATTAAACCAAAAAAGTAATTAATTAAGATAATTAAGGAAGGTGAGATTACTGGAAAGCACTGAAGCTGTCATAGGAGGCTTCAAACTGAACAAATTGATTGAAGAAAGGGAGACTCTGATCAGCATTGGCCATGGTGGCAATGGCTCCAATGGTGGAAGCTAAGGCACCTAACCTCACTATGAAATCCATTATTGACACTCCTTTTTTCCATCCACCTGGCCTCTTTGGTGTTCCAACAATTGTTGCTTTTCCCTTTGAAACATTATTATGGCTTGATTCTGCCACATCAATTGTTGTTGACATTTTTTGTTTCTAATTAGAGAAATTTAATTCAATTACTATATATGTTATTATGTGAAGGATGCAAGTGTTATTATGATTGATTCAAGCTTATATAGAGATAATAATTTTATGGGGTTAGTGAATTAAGTGAAGTAGTGAAGTTGTTAATTAATGAAATAATCATTTCCAACTTATTCAACTTTTTTTTTATATAGTAAAGCAAGTAGATGTGTAAGGTGTAATAAATAAATGAAAAAAGCCTAAAGAGCCAATTATATCAAAAGCTAACTTATGCCAATTTTTTGTATTTTAGTTTTAAAATTTTAAAAATTAGGATAGTGGAGAATTATTTTTTTTTTATAATAGACTTCCTGTTTTTATAATAAAGTTTATAAAGTACTTAATTAATTAAATGCCAAAAAATATTTGGTATTAAATCAAATTATTTAATAATTAATACAACTTATTCAACTTTTTTTACAGTAAAGCAAGTAGAGGTGTGAGGTAGGTGTAGAGAAAAAAAAAAGGGTTTAATTACTCTACTAGTCTTTATAATTTTACAAAATTTTTTATTAGGTCTCTATACTTTTTTTCTTTTTAATTGAGTCATTGCACCAATTTTTTTTTTAATTGGGTCCCTAACTTTTTTTTCCTTTTCTTTGGATCTCTGGATTAATTTTTTTTAGTTGGGTCCCTATACAATTAAGCCAATTACTACTAAAAGGAACCTAATTAAAAAAAAATTGGTGTAGGGATCCAATTAAAAGAAAAAAAGTATAGAGACCTAATTAAAAATTTTGTAAAATTATAGAACTGACAGAGTAATTAAACAAAAAAAAAACACACACACATATACATATATAGTAATTAATTTCACAATTTTTATTCTCATTTTTTAGGGGGAAAATAA
Source organism: Arachis stenosperma (assembly GCF_014773155.1). Classification (NCBI taxonomy): domain Eukaryota; kingdom Viridiplantae; phylum Streptophyta; class Magnoliopsida; order Fabales; family Fabaceae; genus Arachis; species Arachis stenosperma. The sequence goes on from NC_080378.1 coordinate 119,910,625, forward strand.
AGAAAGTATATAGAGTACTTAATTAAATCAAATTTGGAGTTGCTAGCTAGCAAGTCAGCATAATATAAAATAGGAAAAGTATATGGAACCAACTAATAATCAACCAAGAATGGAACAACATAATTAATTATAATTATTTTTATTAATTTATAATTTAATTTGTTTGTTAAATTATTATTGAACACGTTCAAAACATGAGGGAAGATATGCTAGTGTTAGGAGAGAATCACAGAACAGATGCTTTGATAATTCATTAGTTGGTTTCATATAATTAATTATGTTTTATTAATGCGTAACACATAAAACATAGAAATCATATCCAAAAACATCCAATTTACAAGAAAAAGAAACATCCGTGTACCTATTAGTAGCAACATCCGGTTGAAGTCACCGGTACCTCTGATTTACCAGTTGGCTAATTCTTGGCTTATATAAAGTTAGTTCCCTAGCATTGTTCTATAAAATAATCATGTTTTTTGTTAAAATGATATAATGGAAGAGTTAAAGCAATGCTAAATATATAGCTATAATTATTTGTTAAAATTAAAATATCAAAAACAAAAATCAAAATACGTGATCAAATAATTTAAAAGATTAATTAGCATATAATTATGAATATGAGAAATGTTTATGAACAACAAACCCGACTTGGTATTATTCAAATAATTCGTATAGTTTCTATATGATTAAAGTTCATAATCCATATAACCTAACCCATTAAATGCAAATAATCAAGAGATATTTGAATTTATTAATTCATCAACCAAACCACATAGCAAGTCTCCCTAATCCATAACACATTATTGGATTCTTTGTTAACCTAAATTTAATTTAATTGACCTAAAATTGAGTAAACTATAATATAGGATATAACTATTGGAATTTATATATGTGGTTACTTTTTGACAATTTAATGAGTTAATTTGTTTACAAAATAAATATTCTTTTTTTTTTTATATGTATAGTCTAATCCAAATGTAGCAATTCTAAAGGCATTTCAAATGAAAAAGAACTAATAGCACTTAATAGAATTATACTCTCTTTATAAATAATGGAGGAATCACCAAATAAGGCAATATTATTCAAACTTTTTACTTTTTATATTATAAATTATTTATATGTGTATATGTCAAATAATAAAAGAGTAATTACCTAAATCAATTTCCAAGCATTTTAAAATTGGACATTTTAGTCTCCTAAAAAAATTAATACACAAATCAATTCTGAAGATTTTATTCCGACAAACAAATCCATCCCTAATTTATTTTCCGTCAGATCAATCTCCAAAAATTTTAAAAGTGGACATTTTAGTCCCCTAAAAAAATTAATATACAGATCAAATCAATTTCTAACATTTTTTTCTATCAGACATATCAGACATAACATTATTATTATTATTATTATTATTATTATTATTATTAATTGCATAATAATATTATACCATAATTTTTTTTGTATTATTTAGATAAAAATAATAATAAATTTATTCATTAGATTCTTATGTATGTATTTATAATATAAAAAGTATATATATATATATATATATATATATATTCACTCAATAATACTAATAATAATAATAGAATTAGGGAAATTTAATTTGTCCTTTCGTTAGTAGAATTGGGCTCATATTTTCAATATTATTGAGTTGGATTTCAACTTAAGCCATTAGTAATATTAAAACAAAGGATTATTATTAGCTTTCTATATATAATCTACAAATAAAATTTCAGTTATTTAATTTTACTATTTTCTTTAACTAATCCTAAGTTTTCAATCTTTAATTAACACCATATGTTTAATTAATTCGCTATATGTCCATAATTTATTAAAAAACAATTCAAAATTGCAAAAGTTAACTAGAGAAATGCAAGATCATAATTGTGATTTTCATCACGCTTAGTACAACAAAATCAATTTGATCACATTTGATGATGACAACATTGGAAAAGTAAAAAAAAAAAAAAAAAAAAAAAAAAAAAAAAAAAAAAAACACACAAAGATAAATACACAACACTAACACACATATATATGTAACTTAATTAATCAGCACAAATTAAATCAATGCTTCTTGGCAATAGCCAAAGAAGACATAACAATCAAGAACATGAAGATGACAACAACAATGAAGGAAGAGACAACTGCTCCACTTGTCTGATTACAGAAATCACTGTATTGGTTACAAATTGCAAGCCAATTGGAGCTTTGATTTCCATTGTGTGCTAGGTATACTACTGATGCAGCTGAAGCAGCACCAGCTGTTGCTAGAACAAGAAACACCTACAATAATAATTTCATCATATCACTAAATAAATATCATAACTAAGATTTCAAGAATAATTAATATAATCAAATTAAGATATATTATTATGAAAATGTTCGTTGGTAGCAAATATTTTGCTTGTTTAGACGCTATTAAGTTGATATAAAAAAAAAATTTTTTTAATGAAAAAAATTTTTTTTAACATGTTTGGTAAATTTTTAGTAGTAAAAATAAAAACACTAAAAAAAAAAAAAATACATATTTATTGAAAAGTTATAATTTACATATTTTTTTTAAATATTTTTTTCTTTAAAAAAAATATATTTTTTATATAATATATAAACAAAAAAATGCTTTTATATGGTTATACCTAAATATAATTGATAAATAAAATTTTTTTTTTTCATGAGATATTCAAATATAAAATTATTTTTATTTTTTTATAAGATCTTTTAAAAAAAAATAATTAAAAAAATCTTTTTTTAAAAACTTACCCAAACAAACCTTAGAATAATACTTTAAGTCAATCTCTAAGAAATTTTATTTTAGCCAAATATTTTAGTCTTTAATAAATTTTAATTATCAAATTAGTCTTTAATCTTTCATTTTGTTAGGTATTACTAAAATATTTTGACAAATCGATTCCAAAGTTTCTAAAATCTTTTAAAATACTCAGATTAATACTTTCAAATAGACGAGAAATTCTGATGTAAAAATTGATTTTTCTATTGAAATAAAAAATTAATTATGAAATTAGTAATTAAAATTTATTTAAAATGTCAAACTAAAAACTCTTTGAAATGACTTGGAAATATATAATTTGTTACTAAATAAAGATATATATGTGATGAAAGAGGTTATTACAGAGTCTAAGATGATGAGGAAGAGTCTTGGTGCAGCTGCATGGGGACGAATGATGGCCACAATAGAGAAAGGCAGTGATAGAACTAAGTACCCACCCACCAATGCCATTCCAATTACCAAAAACCTGCATTCATTTTTCTATTATCTGAAATAAATATCGCTTTATGTATCCATGTATGATTATGTCCAAATATCTTAAATTTTAAATCGTGTAAAGCATATTTTTTATCTTTAATATTTATAATTTATTTTAAAAATATCTTTAACATTTAATTTTATTCAATTTTATATCTGACATTTTTTTATTTGTATCAAAACTATTCTTAAAAATTTTTAATTTTGTTCCTAACATTTTATATGAAATTAATGTTCAGGGATAATTTTAATAAAAATAAAAAGTATTAGGAATAAAATTGAATACAACTAAATATTAAAAATATTTTTAAAAAAAAAATTACAAACACTAAGAACAAAAAATATACTTTATCTATTTTTAATCTATTGATTTAGTTAAAACAACATTTATTTTAAAATAAATGGAGTATTTTTTAAGTGACACAATAAATATGATTTCGTCTAAAAACTCAAGTTTTTTTTCAATCGTCAGCTAATTTTTTAATTTTAAATTTTAAATTATAAATCTTAAATATTAAATTTTAAATCTTAAATTCTCTAAAAAATAAAGGTTAAAAAATAATCTTATAATAGAAATAGTTGACTAATATTAACTAATTAAAAATTAATTTTCTATACTTATTTTTTTTAAAATATATAATTTTCCTCTAAACTATCTAAAACATGTAAATTTATCTGATCTCAAATTTTCTTAGCAAATTCATAAAACAAAATGTGAGTCAACATAATAATTAATCTAAAACCAAATTCATAAACATAAAACACAACTCTAATAAATAGTACAAGTTATCAAACATGACATACGTGAAAGTGGTGAAGCTATCATAGCTAGCTTCAAACTGAAAGTATTGAGTGAAGAAAGGGAGTGTCTGATCGGCGGTGGCCATGGTGGCGGCCGCACCGAGAGCGGCCGCAACGGCACCTAACCTTAAAATAAAATCCATTATGGCCAGCCCTTTCTTCCACCCTCCTGGCCTTTGTGGTGCACCAAGCAAAGCTGCTTTTCCCTTAATAACATTGCTTGATTCTGGCACAATATCTATGGTGGTTGACATTTTTCTTTTTTGGCTTTGGAAAATTAGGGAAACTTAATTAATTAATTAGTATATAATATTATATAGTAGTGTCTAAGGATATGTGAGATTGTAATATGAATGGATGTGTAAAATGGATTGAATGTTTTGAGTTTATATAGAGAATTAGGGGGATCATAAACATTTGGAAAAGTCAACTATATGATACATGAGAAGTCAAGTTGAGTTGTTTGGAAACCATTTCCACTATTAGCTACTTTTTTTATGACATGATAGAATAGAGAAAGTTAATATTCATTTTATTTATTTATTTTTCTTCTTATAATAGACTTGGTTTTCTTGAAATATGTACATCTAAAAGTAAGTGTTAATTGACAATAAATATAATTTACTAATAAATATAAAAAAAATAGTGTTAAAATGAATATTATTGTAAAATTTAAAAATTATATATAAAATAAATATTGACACAGGTTATGATGCATACATTTGTAACATAGAGACACCAAAAAAAAAAAAATTAATGTGACAAAGGTATTTAAAATTGTTCAAAAACTAGACTTTATTTTACAAATCAAATTAATCTCTTCATTTATTAATCATAGTCAACCAAACCATGCAAATTCTCTCTAATCCATTAATCCACTAATCTAATATAAAATTAATAAAGCCTCAAGTATATTGATTGGTCAAAACAACCTGATAAAGCCTTCCTAATCCCTTTAATCATAATTTTCACAAAAAGAAATTATTGACAACTTTGGACCCAATTATTAAAGTATTGATCTTTATATGAATAAATTGCTAGTTTTCACAAGATATGGCAAAAGTCAATGTTGCACAAAAGCCTACACCATTAGAACAATTATCATTCATGGAGGGAAAGAAAAAATGAGTTACAATAGCTAAGAGATGTTCATTCAAAGCAGCATCACCTCTTTGCAATTTGCATATTATCATATCAGCACTTGAAACACAAATTTTGACAACACTTGCCCTACACTTTCCTGCTAGGAAAAAATTGCCAATCTATAATGCAATTTTTTGTTTCTTTTTTTTTAAGAGGGAAAAAAAAAACAGAAACTTAGGGATGCCTAGGTTGCTACCAAAGACTCTTCCAGCAGCAACATCAATATACATTGTGCCAACCTAATACTGAATCCTATTTTTTTGTAATACAGTTCCAACATCCTTGAATCACTTACATAAAGGACTCTCAGATGAACAATCCAAATTTTCAACTTGACCCCACAATTCCTTGCTTACTACTACTACTACTACTATGATTCAATGACCCTCCATTTTCTTCACAATTATGAATGCTGAGTTTGGAGGATTGTTGCATTGAATTTGAAGTAAATCCATTAGCCTTGACCGATTCAGGGTTACTACCCTCACTTGAGGTTATGACCTTTACTGGCTTGGACTCTTGGTTGGACGTGTCGCTCGTTGAAACGGGGTGTTGCAACGATTCCATTCGTTTCAAAGACGGAACGTCTCCTTTACAATATCTGCGCCACATTTGCCGGTATGTTGACTCTAGGCCGAGGATGAAATTCGCTCCGTCGCAAAGAGGGGACTTGGACATGAGTTCTCGTAGACTCATTCTCAAATTTTGTAGCGCTGGAATGTCGGACGCCAACTTTAGGGCCAATTTAACGTATTCGTCTTCGTTTTTGGCAACTAAATGTCCAAGGCCTGAAAATTCGAATTCCAAAGCTATGCTCAATTACACGACTTAGATCAGCCAAGAAAAAAATTTTGTGCCAAAATGTCAGCAATGAAACACATGAAAAAAGTACAAGTTTATTGGGAAACACCCACAAATTTTCTGAGAATTTCTTACCAACATTGCTAAGAAGACTAACGCCAACGTTGTGAGCATGTACTGAACCAGCCATTGTAACACATGGAACTCCCATGTATAAAGATTCACAAGTTGTCGTCGTTCCAGCATATGGAAACGTGTCCAAACTACACGAAACGACAAAATAGTTTACAAGTTCAGTAAAAAACACAAGTTATCTTCACAAACTTAGAATGCAAACAACAGATATTACCTTATGTCCATCAGAGAATAGGCTTGCATATGATCATGGTTGAGAAGTATAAGGGGCAGAAGATCAACACGGAGAGGTTCCAAACCTAATTGCTCTAGTGTTGAAAGAAATCTTTGTCTCACACTTTCACAGCAAAATGGTTTACATTTCACCACAAGGCGAGAATTCGGGATTGCACACAGTATCCTTGCCCAAACCTGCAATACTTTAGGTGTAATCTGTCGAAATAAAATAACATAAGTTAGAATATGCATGATTACTTGACTAAATAAAAACATTTCGTATTAAATAATATATGTATAACACACTACCTTCGCCAGATTGTTAAAACTGCCGAATGTGACGAAGCCATTGGAAAGGGCAGGAGTTGGAACAATAGGACCGGCTTCAGGAGAAGGCGTGTAACAAAGGAAACATTCTGGTAAACGAACTAGCTCTTCAACGTGACTGAGATATAGAAGTACCATTAGCAAACAAACTAGAATAATCATAATACGAAATAAGTGCTCTGAACAGATTAACGACAAGAAAGTACAGAAGTTCTAGAGGAGATCTACTTCTGCTTTGTTTCAGGAGGGTCCACCAGAGAATCACTGATTCTATAATCAATTGTTGGCAATCCGGTGGTGTTTGGATAACCAATCCAAGTCACCTGCATGTCAAGCACTATAGGTTAAATATTTGCAGAAAAATAATCAAATCTACTACTAAAACAAAAGGAAAGAGTTAAGAGTCTCCATATAGATGTGAAAAAAACACCTGAATCGGAGCAGGTCGACATGCCATCATCCCCAATTTGTTATTTGCTGTATGGCCAGTAAGTTCTACCAAAATATCAACTTGATCTTCTCTAACCATTTCGGCAACCTTCTTTTCATCGGTCCCATATATATCTTTCCAGATCCCACCCTTCTTTAAGACTTTCTCTCTAAACCGAATGGTTTTAGCATCAGCCTGCAACAACACAAGAAAATCAATTATCTGCCAAAAATATAAAAAATTACGACAGCAGAAAACTATGCACCCGGAGTTATCAGAAATGATGAAATGTAAGCCAAGACAACAACTATGCAGAAATGCATGCCGGGACAGATGAAACCAATGCGTTTTTCACAGAAGCATTTATAAACGATACCTTGACAACTGCTGAATAAACAATCACTTTATAATTGGTGTAGTCATGATATACAAGGGGAGCTTCAATGAAATACGACACAGAATGTGTAAAATAGTCAGGAGATACATATCCTATCACAAGAGGACGTTCAGGATCTTTTGAGTTGTTCCATGATGTGAACTGCGGATATAGCCTCATAAATCTCCTGCCCCAGTCCCTGAAAGGAAACATTTCACTTTTAATAGTGTCCAAGCTACACATCTTTCTACCTTCCACATTAAGTGGATTTCATGCACAAAATAGAAACTACATGAAGAAAAGAAAATATGACACTACAATTTTTCTAAAGTAACTCTAAAAAGACTTCCTTCAAGACTAAAAAGTTCATTCAACCAATGAAAGTTGATCGAGAAGTCAATTGAAGTACAATATATCTCATCACCAGGGAAAGTTATCTATATTATCAAACATTTATGAAGAAATAGCAAAGTAGTTGACTAGCTAAAGATGCCAATCAAGCAGCACCAATGAGGCAATAATCGAAGTTCGTGAAAATAAGTTCATAGGAGAAAACTGCAACCTGTGAGCCTCAAAAAGCTTGTCATCATTCCCTTCATCAATGTAATTCATTGCGAGCAAGCGATTCTGCACATTAAAGTGGATTTAAATGAGATTCCAATTAATATATGGACAAACCTCCAAGAATAAAATAGACATCGGAAGAACAAAATTCAGTCGTCCATAGCTTGTATCACAACACAAGCTAGTTTATGAGAAAGTTAAAGTAATACTACTTACATTTTTATAGATAAGTTAGTTTCAAAATTAACATTCAAGTATTCAACTGAACCACCTTTTATTATTATGGAAACTTAAGACTCCTTAGTCCCTCAACTTATCTAAGGAATCCGACGAAAACATAGAATCTTCTTTAATCAAGGATACTAAATATGTATCTAGGCTTCCCATTTAAGGAAGTTCAGTAGAAGTAAGACAGAAGTGAATTTGTTAGCAGAATCAGATTTATTAACATATAGGATGTGACGCTTTACACTAAGAAAGCATACACCAAAACCTAAATGGAGCGAGAAAGATTCAGACAACACCATAATAAAAGCATCATCCATCACATCCATAAAAAAATGTGAAACACTTTGAAAGTTGAAGTTGCTTGATAACAATGAAAACAAAAGCACCACCCAAAGTTTCAATTTTGGACATCAAAAGCATCGATTGAACAATGAAAGAGAGAATGAAAAAGTGGGGGGAAAAAAAGGCACCAGACCTGGCCAGCATTTCGTGAGTCAGGATCAATCTTAAGACATTGCTCATAAGCGTTAATAGCTAAAGCAATATCACCAGCATCTCTATAAAGAACTCCTGCGCAACAATAATACATTATATTAAGTGTATGCAGATGTTATAGAAGTTCTTCTTGCTTGAACTTTATTAAATCATATTTTGTAACTGAACATAACGAGAAAAGTAGAATCTTTTGGCCAAGAGAGATAACTTGCAGAAGTCTAAAGACAATAAATCACACGTATTCAGAAACCCCTTCCACACTAACTGCCATTCTAGTTATCTTCACCTAAACAGTAATATCATTTCAACATAAACTTTGTAGCCAGCATTATGTTTGATCTCTTGTACATAAAATACCAAAATGCTACTATGAAAATTGGCCTATCGAAAGAGAAAGTAGACAGATTCACTTGAACCAACTTAAACTTTTTTTGTAAACCTTCTCCAACCATCTAAGTCTATAATGTTACATTGTTACTGAATCACGGTTACTGAGAAACCTGATGAAGATTAGCAAGTCCAACTATACCTATTCTAAAATTATGCTCCTTTCAAAAAGAATTAAATTGTAGACAAAGACAACCACATCCATGTTCAAACCATAACGAGCAAACAAATAAATCATAGGAAAAAGGAGAAAATACCTAGGTTATTGTATGCTTCTGCATATGTTGGATTTGCCATGATAGCTTTTTCAATCATACTTGCAGCAGAATCCATTTTACCCTGGAGAAAGAATGGAAAACACGCAGAGAATCAGTTACTGAAGAAACTTCTGATTAATCCCAAATTAAAAAATTACACAATACCTAACCTGGACAGTGTATACAACCCCAAGGTTATTTAATGACTGTGAAAAGTTTGGTTTGATTGACAATGCAAGCTGCACATAACAAAAGGACAAAGTTGTGATAACTGCTAACAAAAAAATGCATTTTGACACGAGCGTTACAAAATGGACATGATTATAATTAGTCATTACCTGATAGCATTCTACAGCCTTGTCAAGGTTGTCACGATCTTTGTATATAACACCTAGATTGTTACAAGCTTCTGCACAATGTGGATTGAAGTGGAAGGCAAGTTCATAGAACACAATAGCCTAAACAGTATAAATTGATTTTCCACAAATTCGATTAGTCATAGAAGAAGTTGACATTTGTATCATAATATAATATGATAAGTTTATATCTGCAACTGGAAAAATAGTCACGTGGGTGTGTAAGACATACCATATCAAATTTAAGCATCTCCCCATACGCAACCCCAAGATTATACATGGCATCGGCATAATGCCAATTATAATACAAAGCTTTCTTATAAAAAGCCACACCTCGATTGATATCTCCTTCCAGTTTAACCTATAAACCAAAACAGTGATTTAGGACAATAACTGGAAAGAAGATAGTATATTAGTATGAAAACTCGACTTCCCTTCCTAATTCAGAAGGAACAAGGAGAAGATATTATTTTGTATTTCCAGAAAGCCACTTCGAAATTGTGCAAAAGTAATTTAAAGTACAACAGTCACTAAGCAACAAACTGCGGATTCCATGGCCATCAAAAGTAAATAACTTTGTGTTAAAGAACCATAGTGTAAAGTTTTACACGGTTCTACAATTTTTACAATGTATTACCATTGCGTTATTATTCATGCTGATAATAAGATTATACGTGGAATTTCACGAGCATCACCTTTGTTCCCAAGTCGGTCAAAGCTATAGCCATATTATTCTTTGCAATCTCAAAGTTAGGAGAAACAGCTAAACACCTGCCACAGAACATGGATTGAACATAGAAGCCAACATCAAAAGTCAATAATTCAACAAAAATATTAGATGCAGAACTTGGTTCCGAAAAAGATAATGCAAGCTGTAGATAACCTCTCATAACAAGTAATAGCCGCTTCTAAATCACCACGATTTTTGTAAATCACACCCATATTGCAGTATGCTTCAGCATACATAGGCCTTTCTGATGCAGCCTTTTCATAGAAAGTGAGGGCCATGTCATATTGCATCATTTCAGAATAGACCACGCCGAGGTTATAATATGCTGGCTGCAGGAACACGTTGTACGGGAGGAAAGGTATTATTATGCAGACAAAGCTAAATAAATTTAAAAAAGGGATATAGCATTCCAAAAAGGTAAAATGATTGGAAATGTAAGAGAATTACAGCATAACGCGGATCTATTTTGAGGGCTTCAAAATATTTTTGAATTCCCTCTTGTGTGTTTCCTGAGAGCTTTATGTTGGTACCAATATCTGTTAAAACAATGGCTAGGCATTCCGCAGCTGCTTTATACGATGGATCTACTCGTAAAGCCTTCTGATATGACTGTTCCAAGTGCATCAAATATTATCTCAGTAATGACTTCGAGGCAAATTTTCTACTAACTTCTTAAAGCTCTAGAATCGGAAATATACATTATAATGAAGTACAATGACAGTTAAAACTTTGTGATATTAGCAAACAAAATGTAATATTGAGGTTATATAGATTAACCTATGCATCCCAATTCCCAAACATCATATTCTCACAATACAGGAGCCAGAAACAGCTCTGAAAATTTTAAGAAGTTGAAACCGTACACCTAATCTATACCTTCATCCTTCAAGGTAAATCGAGCCTTACTAGTTAATGAAAATGGATCCTCTCAACTGAAGTCACTAGACCATTTAAACTGTGGATTTTCACTGTTGATTGGATACGCTTGTGGGATACATGTTAGGGTCCACCATGTGGTGAAAATTCACGCTTGATATGGTCCAGTGGATTTTCCAACTGAAAGGATCCATTCCCATTAGGTAATGTATTGAGGCTGTAACAAGAATAGCCACTTGAAAAAGTATGAAAAAATTACAACCCTTCATGTTTCGACACTACTTTCATAAATTACTAAATAATTGTAGCAGTCTTCGTATCAGAATTCCCAGTCAAATACTACATCATCTAAACGTATATTTCTAAAGAAAAGCCAGATGGTAGATCCACTCCCAAGGAGCTAGCTATGCTTATTCTACATCATAAACGGCAACAATCATGCCGCATCATAAACAACCGAAATGAAGAAAACAACAATGCTGCGGAATTTATCACAAAGCTACTTAACTGGCATGGACATACCTCAGCTGCTTCCACAAGGCGACCTTCTTCTTTGTACAGGATACCGCAGTGGGTGAGAGCGCAAGCATTTTGAGGATCCAATCTGATAGCCTCGGCAAAACTTTCAAAAGCAAGCCTGCCCATATTCTGCATCTGCAAGCATATCCCCTTTCCTATGTGAGCCTCCACATTTCCACTATCACTGTCAAGGACACGTTCATACAAAGCAAGAGCATCGACGAACTTGTTCCTTGACCGTAAGATGTTCGCAAAAGCAAGATCATCATTCCCTTCGCTTTGCTTATCCGCCGAACCAACATCCACAGCAGAGCCACCAGTACTTATAGAATTCTGAGAGACTTTCAAAAAACCATTGTCTTTAGATAATTCCTTTTCTCCCCCATTCCCATCATTGTTTTCTATCCATGCCATCTGAGCACTACACTTCCCTAAACAAAAACAAAGCATATCACAGACACTGTTATTCTTGCACTCTGATGAAACAATACAATACCGTGTTTGGATCAGCTTAGTTTTCAAAACAGCTTAAGATCAAAATCATGAGACAATTTCCAAAAAAATAAAAGTAAAATAAAAAATCCCAAAATAAGATGTTACTAAACATGCCTTTAATTCCATCCAAATGCAATAGAAATGGAATCAAACTGAAGAAGTGAGCATCAAGTAACACTGTAAAGCATCATGAACGCAAATTGATCAAAACCCCAAAACCCCCCAACAATGAAAACAAAACCCTAACAAGTAACTACAACTAACTAACATTGAAGATTTCGAACAAAAGAAGATCAACATAGCAAAGGTTAGATCTTTAGCAACAAAATTAGGGCATGGAAACTTACAGGGGAAGCTCCAGAAGCGTCTTCAATGGATGCAGGAAAAGGGCATGGGCAAGTTGGAAACTTTAATCATAAACCCTCAAAAAAACAGCATCTTGGGAAAAGGGGCAGTTGCAATATAGAAAAAGCAGAAAGAAGAAAATAAACAATGAGGAAAAGAAGAGAGAGAAGAAGGAGAGTGGTGAAATGAAAGGTTCTACAATATGAAGAAATGAAGGATGGGCATTCAAGAAGAAGAAGAAGGTTGTGTTGTTTTGAGGGGGGTTTTTTTTTTTTTTTTCTTCTTTTCTCTTCCCCCTCCGACAAAGAGAAACAGTGGTTGAATGTGTCACAAACCCAGAAAGAAACCCTCTCTCTCTCTCTTTCTCTGACACTGTTCCTTTTGATTACAGCATTGGACGCAATTGCATAGGGACAACACAAACTTTGTTGTTCCTCTTTTAACCCCTTTTCTCTTTTTTTTTTTTTTATTTATCAATGATCCATCATCTTCAATTATTACATCAACTATGGGGAAAAAAAAAAGAAAAAAGATAACATGGATCTAAGTTAAGTGTAATTAATTAAGACTTAATAGTTTAATTTTGATACACTTTTAGTGTAAAACTAGGGGTATATATGGGTCGGGCCATACTGGGTTTGGCTTAACCCATATTCAGCCCGAAATATAAACCGGGCCTAATGTTTGGATTCTAACCCGATTCTAGACCCGATGAAACCTACGCACATTCGGGCCGGGTGAAAACCGGATAAAAATCGGGTTTTTAGCATGTAAAAATCACCTAATCTCTAACCTTTATTTCACAATTCACATAGTAAAATTCACTTAAAAAAATATAACAAGAACCAACCATTCTCTAAAATTAAAGCATAACCATAATCAATACTAATATTGTCTAACACGAAATATTTAAATCAATACAAATAACACAATATTATGCATTAGTGTAAAGTGTTATGCATTTTAAACATAAAACATTAACTTATAATCTTATAAATGACTAATAACACAAAATATTAAGGTTTCAATATTTAAATTCCACATAAGAATAGTCATCATCCAACACAAAATATTAATTGTGTATGATGACCGGGCCATCGGGCCAAATTTGGGTGACCCGAGATATGGCTCGGACCCGACCCGAAATAATGACCGGGTCTATCTTTGAGACCCTTACCCGACCCTAGACCCGATGAAATCATATTAAATTAGCCCCTAAAGTGTTCGGGACCGAGCAGGTCTTCGGGTCGAGTCGGGCCATGTACACCCCTATGTAAAACGTTTTATTCAATTGTACAACGATATTTATTTTTTTAATGACTATTTACGCAATCAATATAAAAAATATTTATTTTTACTAATGTGAGATTATGTAATTAAATGCACGTGTAAAACTATTTTACAGTGTATCAAAATTAAATTTATTAATTAATTGGAGTACCATAAGCTTTATTCAAGCATCAATAATTTAAGATCAATTGTTAAGAATACTAAAATAGAAAGATTTTTATTTTATAGAGAAAATAAGATTTTATACATTGGATACTACTAAAAGCTTCATAATTAAATATTTTTTCTATATTGTTATTCTACTTTGATATTTTTAACAAGTGCTCTTGAATATGTATGAAGAAAGAAAAAGAAATAGAAAATGTGAATATTCTTAGTGACCTTAAAATTAGATGGAGATAAAGTAGAAGTACTTTATTAGAAAACTAGAACTTTTAAAAGGATAAATGATTTTTATTTGATTTATCTAACATATGCAAACCAAAACAATAGGGTGCAAATATGTAATAATTAAACCTCAACATACATTATACATGAAAAAATAAAGGGGGGTGAGATTTGTGGTGTGCATTATTTATGTTTGGTCACTTGTTTTGGTACTTATTTTACCAAACAATTTTTTAGGTTTAGATATTAAAAATAATTTAATTAGTCTTGAACAAAAATTGTACCTTCAATGAGAGCAAATTACTCTAAATTTGTTAGACTCTAAACTTTATGTATGCTAATGAAGTAATGATTAATGTCTTTATTCTTATGTGGATTATATCATTAATGATTTTGAATAATCAGTTGAAGCCATGAACATAAAGAGGAGTGGGGAAATTGTTTACATAAAGTTTAATATCTTTACATAGTTCCTTAAATTCAATGACTAAATTAAATCACACTTTTAGCCTCTTTTTTTCCGCCTTTATTGGATTACCAATATAATTATTTATTTAGAAACAACTTGAGAGGAGAAAAAGGGTAGACATACTTTGAGGCAAAGACATTAGTTAAGAATTAATTATTTGGATGGAATACATGCATGGTTTTAAATGAAAAATGTATAAAGTGGTAAAGTGAAAGGTTAATTATTATTAAATTTATAATTTTTATAAAATGTGTATTTTATTATTCTAATTTAAAAGTAATTAATTTTTTATTTGATCATTTTATTAATTTTTTTATATTAGAGAATTTTAATCCAAAAGAAATAAGAAAAGAAAAATGATATATTTTTTATTTTTTATTCTTAATATTAAAATTAATTGATAAAAAATTTAAAAAAATTATTTTTAATATAATAAAAAAAAGTGTATAAAAAATATATAAAAAAAGAAAAATGTTGTAATCAAGCCCAAAGCGTGACAAACAATGTTGGATGGACTTTTCTCAATGACATGGACACATTTCTCCACCAATTAGGACAAAGGGTTCCATGGCTTTTTCTAAGATGGGAAATTTGATGCATATAATATGTGTTAGGCAAATGTTAGGAAAACGTGGATATGCTATAAATAGATGATTTCCTTAATGACAATGAACACATTATGGATCTTAAAAAACATGGAATTATATTATGAATGAATTTCTAAAACTAGTGCCGTTTGGATATTAGATATGACCTATTGATAAAAAGTAAGAAATATATTAAATTTTGAATGTGATAAAATATATATAAGTAAGAAGTATAATAATTTAGATTTTTTAATTAAAGATAGAACTCTTCAATTAAGAAAGATTAATTATTAGATGATCACAAGAACTAATCGCACAAGGAAAAGTGAGATTTTTTAAAAAATAAATTACAAAAAATAGTGAACATAATCAGAGTTTTGGGAATATAATGTAAAATGTAAGTAGGTAACATAATTATATCAATATTTGAGAAGGAGAACAATAAGGAAAAAAAAATTGTTGGACAAATCAACCAAATACCAATCATATTCGTAGTTCATATACTTATAATATCATCATTTAAATATAGTTATGATAAGTTTTAAAAGATATTGGTATAGGAGTATTCAACTATTTTTTCTTTTTTACTTTATTCATGTTTTTGTCTTTATTAAATTTAGTGAAAAATACCAAATGAAAAGGGACAAAAATTTTAAAAACACACCCACTAGTTTATTAAAACAATAAAATTTCTTAGTAAAAATCTTGTTTTTTCCTAAAATTTTTTTTAGGAACAATAAATTGATTTTTTTTTTTTTGTTGAGTTGGCAAGCCTAGTCCATTATAACAACCCTCCACATTGGACTTCTTTAGTAACCACACACAAAAAGAAAAATTGGACCAAAAAGAAGAAGAGAAAAACCTTGGGTTTCTTTTAACAAAAACACAAATGTAATGTCATGCATTATCAAATGAAACTGAAAATTGATACAAATTTTATAAAATTTAAGGTGCCTTGATTTGTATTTTCATTTTTTGTTTTATTTTTAGTATTTTTTTTTAATTTTGTAAAGAAAAATATGAAAATAGGAAGTAAAAACAGAAAATAAGATTTTATTGTTTTCACTTTTTTCTTTACAAAATTCAAAAAACAGAAAATATTAAAAATAAAAATAAAAAATAAGAAAGCAAATCAAACACACCCTTAACTCTTACAAAGTAGGGTTACCTCTGTTTTTTTTTTTATTAATTTCTAAATTTAAATTGGCTTGTTTGATTTTAATAAAAAAAGGTTTATGAATTAGCCAATTAGGTAGGATTCTTTTTGCCCCAATGTGTTATGGCCCTAGTCCGAGGTAAGGTAATAATAGCTCAAACTTGGAGCTAGATTTTATTAAGCTTTTATACAGTTTTTCCAACTATAAACTTTTTGAGTTATTGGTATCTTGTTATATTATACATGTAATTCAAGTAATTAATGTTAGACAACACTAATAAACACCCTATTTTAATAAATTCTTTATTTTATTTGTTTGGGGTATATCACAAGGAAAGGGTTGGTGAAAGAACCAAGTTTGCGCTGACCTTTGATTCATGTAAGCACAAGATTTGTCCTATAATTAAAGTTTCGAAAACTCAATTTAGTACTTGTAATAATAATAACAAGGAAGAAATATTTGTAAGCTTCTAACCCTTTTAATACATAATTAATAAAGTACACACATATGATCATTTGAGCTTAAAATATATATATATATATATATACATTTTTTAAATGTTAACTATCATAAAAAAAAATAAGTTCCTATGTACCTTCTATTTTTTTCGGTCTCCCCAACACATTTTTCACTCTAGCAAATTAAGGATTAGTCCAAAAAAAAAATCAAATTTCAATACTTATTTAAATAGATTAATAAATTAATAAATTAATCACTAAATCAACTTAATTTGATTAGTATAAATATACTTAAAATATGTAACAGTCTGTTGAGGTCATCTCTCTTTTCTTACTTGATGGCTATGGCATAGGAAGAGGCTGTTTTCATTAAAAAATAAGCACATATTATTATAACACAAATAATTTCTGAATTTTTTTTACAGAGTCATAGACAACCACAAAATAAATAAATAAAATTGTGAAAAAAAATACTAGTGGTGTATTTTATATACACTAAAATGAAGTTAAATTTTCCATTAAAAAAAAAAAAAGCTTCAAAGAGCATTATAGAAAAGGTCAAATGCTTCATATTCACTCGGCTTGTCATATACAAAACTGTTTATTCGGTCCCGGAAAGAACAACAAAAACATATAACCTTAAACAACCACTAATCTTTGTTATCTCTAATGATGTAAAGTTAAATAGTTAATAGTGATTATCTAAGCAACCACTAACTCATATTATATTATATTATTCATAATCAATTCAATCATAGAGTACGACATCATAATCGACACAACAGCTCTACCTAATCTTCAAGATCTATAAAAGCTCAATTATGTTGATTCATTAATCTGGAAAATATGTCTTTACAAATTCTTTCCTTAAATTAGTTTAATAGAATAATCATATCATATAATATAAACATATAAATAATCATCAATAATAACTATTGGGTTAGTCAGTCTAGTTTATTTATCTACTTAAACAAATATTGCAACTGATTAATAATCAATTTATTTATGATTATAAACAAATATTGCACCTGATTAATTAATCATTGACCTGCTAGTTTAAAAAATATCATAAAAAATAAAATATTTCATTTACTTAAATAAGTAGATGTCAAATTAGTTCTTAGTCAGCTAAAATAATGAGAAATGAAAAAAAAAATATCAAATAGAAATCAAGCCTCTCCATTTTATTAATTATTATCAAACATAGTGTTTTATTATATATTTTTATTAAAAAAAAAACAATATATAAAGAGATCACACTTGCTAATACTAATTTAAGAAAAGAAAACGTTGAGAGAACATTCCCAATTCAAATAACTAAAATTCTTAGTCACCAAAAAAAAAATAACTAAAATTCTTGTTAGTCACCATAAGTGAAGCTATCAAAATTGAGCTTCATCAAATTAAAAGAAAGAAAAAAAAAAACACTACTAATAATTAATTAACTTATTAACTTAATTTTGAGTTTTTAACTGATTAATAATATCATTACTTCATTAGTATCAATCAAGAAAACCGGTTTTGCGCCAAATTGCATTTCTCACTTGGCGAAGATCTCTTCCTTTGAGAGTTCTACCGACGCCTTCCAACACCGAAAACGACGTCGTATTTGGTAGAGCGCCGGAGCTTCGCGCTACGATCTCGTGCGGCGGCAGCATTTCGTCATCGTCGTCGTATCCGTCGTCCACATCGGCAAGATCGCCGGCATTCTTTCTCGTTTTTGCTGCAGCAACCGGAACCTTCACCGGATCAGACTGCTGAAACTTCCGGCCTCCACAGCCGCCGCCGGGAACCGACTGGGAGAAGTAACTGTCGCCGTTCGGCCTCGGGATCGAAGGAATCGTCATCGTTGACGTCGAAGATGACGACGGTTTCCGGCGAAGAACTGCTAAACGATTGGATTCTGGTAACGCCGCGAGGATGCCGGAGTTTTGGTGGACTCTCCGGTGGTCGTTGTTGTTCGCCGGTGGCCATGCCGAGAACTGATTCTCCAGCTCGGAAGCTTCGTCGACGGCGTAGAAGAGTTCTGCTTCATTGAGCTCATCGCCGGCGGCGGATGCGGAAGGTAAATGTGAGGGTGAAACGGCGAAGAGGCCGAGGAGGCGGTCAGAGGAGGAAGATGGTGGTGAACGGCGGTGGCGGGAACTGGCAGTGAGATCCATTTTTTTTTTTATTTGTTAAGAAGAAAGAAAAAGTGATAAAAAGAGAAAGTAAAGAGGAGAGAGAATGTGTGTATCTATCTATCCGTGACTCTGTGTGATGTGGCGAAAGTGTGAAGAGACACAAAACGAAGAAAAGAAGGTCTTAAATGCCATCAAGAATGTGGTGGCACAATCACAAAGAAAGAGAAGAACAACATGCATTTTTTTAATTTTTTTTTTTACCATCTACTATAAGTAATGACTAATTTCTTGCTGAGTCATAAATATTTGATAAATTACCTAATTTTTTAAAAAATAAATAAATATTGATATATATATATATACGATAAATTATCTAATTATTTTAATAGTTAATTTTAATATATATAATATTATATATTATAATTATTTTAGTAATTGATTTTAATATATACATAATATTATATATATTGACAGAAGTAGGCTAAAAAATTTTGATATTGGAACAAAAAGAATGATATACTTTAACATGGTAATTTTTGGTGTTTTTTAAAACTGTGGGAGTACACAAATCGGACTCTCCGATTTGTGTTTTAAAAGTTGAAAAAATCTAGAGTACACAAATCGGAGGGTCCGATTTGTGTTAAAAAAATTAAAAAAACTCAGAGTACACAAATCGGACCATGCGAGTTGTTTGATTTTAAAATTTTGCTTAAGAAATCGCATGGTCCGACTTGTGGTTGGGCAAATATAAATTTCGGAAGCTAGAAAACGGACCATCCGAGTTATTTGTTGTTTTCAATTTTTTTATTAATAGAGAATTCGCATGGTCCGAGTTCTGTTCTATTGACACCACATGACTGTGAAACTTATGTATTCCCCACATTTAAGTTCAACACCACTTTTTTATCCATATTCAAATTAAAAAACCACAGAAGTAATTATAATTTATAGAAATAAATTAATCAAGTTCTTAATTATTAGGTTAAATAATGAAATGAAAAAAAATGCATATCATTATCATTTTGGATTTGGAAGTAGTATTTGTTTGGATTTGAGATTTGTGGGATCCCACACGTAAGCTATGGAAGTTGAGGACATACTCCTTACAACACGACACGCATGCTAAGTAAGGGTAAGGGGAATGCCATTGCTTCTTATCCATTGATATTTAAAATATTAAATAGCATGTTAGAATTCCAACTTCTTTAATTTCCAAATAATATTATTGCTAAAGATTATCGGATAATAAAGTGATTCAATAGATAATTACTTCTCAGAGTTCATGGGTTTAGTTTTCAGGAAAACCACTAGTTACAAAATTAGTTTTTATAAGAATTAAATTGTGTTTGGTTTGACTATGTTAAAGGTAAGTTAAAAAGAATACTTAAAAAGGATGGATTAAATTTACGTTTAATAGTATTTTTGCCAAATTATATATTGTAGTTTAAAAGGAAGTATTAGGTGAGTGAATGTTATTTTGGGCTAAACAATTTTAATATGAATTTTAGAGATATATTTTATTTGCAAATAGAGGTTTTTGGTATATCTACAGATGGGTAGATGTTGTAAGTAGATAACGTATTGAATCAACACACAACTAACGTGTTGAACATTTGACACAATTGTATGTAACATGCAGGTAATGTGTCGCTACGTGGTGTACATTCGTTCAACATACATGTAACGTGTTGTCACGTGACGTACATCTATTCAACATGTAAGTAAGTGTTGGACTGTTTTTTTAATATCTCTATAATTCTATAAAACACTTCAAACACCCGTATTTAAATAAAACATTATTTTTTTATATTTAAAATAATTTTTGATCATTTTATCTCAAAAACACTTCTATTAAAATAGGTTTCTTCAATAAAAAAGTTTATAAATAAGTTGTTATAATTAAGTCTTCACTTTATTGTTAAGAAAAACAAATTTTTATTAATAAGTTCTTATAATTAGGTCTTCACTTTGTTGTTAAGAAAAAACAATGGAATATGCTTCATGGCAATAGTTAAAATGATTTCTTTTATTGTGTAACTTAGGAATTTAGTTAAATATTTTTATCTAGTATAAGAATCAAATTACAAAACTTTAATATACAAATTAAATTGGATATTTAGCGAAATGATAGGATCTTATAAAGTAATAGACATATAGTTAGATAAATTAAAAATATTATTTATATATTAAAATTAATTATTATGTATTTATATATAAATATATATTATTTAATTTAATATATTATAGCATGTATTTTATAGATTTTAATATATACGTAATATAGTTGTAGATAAACACCAAAAATAATTTTAAGTTTGTCAAAAAAAATTAAATAATTAAAATTAATTATCAATTTAGACAACTAATTGTTATCGTTAACAATAGATGGATATAACGATAAAGGTAAATATCCTATTCAATCTCTCATATTTTTTTTTTCGTGAGACATTTCGTATTTTAATAATCTTTAAAATTCAATCAAACCCTCACTTATTAAGAAAAATAAACAAATTAATTCTGCTACTAAATGACAAACGATTACTTATTGATGTGTTTAGTAACAGTGCGAGGTGTTAACCCTAAATAATTGTAAAGACTAAATCTTCTTTTGATTCGTAGTCATCCCAACGACTCAACCATCATCTTCTTTTTTTTCGTTCCCTTCTTCTCTCATTTCACTACCTAATTCGAAATGATTTGGGATTTTATAATTTTCTTTGATTTAGAAACTTTAGTTGTTAGGTATCTTTTGTGCTAATTTTGTTCATGTTGCTTTTTAAGGTTTAATTGATTTGGTTTACTAAGCTAGACTTAAATAAATTGAGTTAATATGTGTAGCCATTAATGATAGGTCTGAAAAAGAGAAAAAAAAGGAAAAAGAGAAAAAAAATAAAAAAGAGATTTTTAATTTCTGTAACTATTTAGAGTTTATACTTAATGCTATTATTTAATATGTTAAATTACACAATTGGTTCCTATACTTTTAGTAAAATTGCAAATTAGTTTCTACACTTTAAAAGTTTGTAATTGGGTCTATAAAGAGAATTAAAATTTGTAATTTAGTCATCGCCGTTCAAAAAATGTTTAATTTAACAGAATATTCTCAGAATATTCTCTATTTTGAACATGTGAGCTGCACATGTGATAATAGGGACCAATTTACAACTTTAATGAAAGTATGGGGACCAACTGTGTAATTTAACCATTTGAAAATTACCAAAAATTTCCTAGGCTATCTGAATCCACCCCGCTCCTCCCCTCCCCAACTCTCTCACTCTCACTTTCTCACTTTTCAAAATGTCACGCCTTCGAACCCAAGTGGCACGCCCAGGCCTTCTCTTCTTACTCTTCTTCTCTGGGCACTTGAACTGGCGTGGCACGCCTTGGTGTTCAAGTGGCACTTGAATTGGCGTGGCACATTTGTGTTCTTTTTATGGTCCTTTTAGGTAAGATAAAGGGGTAGATGATGCAAGTCATCAGGATTGGAAGAGAAGAAAAAGTTGTCGTATGAGAGAGGCGAGATGGAGAAAGGAGGCGGACCTGACTCGTGAGCACAAATGCGGTGGATTCGGCATAGCGACGATGAACCGAGGTGAGAGATAGAGAGCGATAGGGTTGGGGTGTCATTTTAGAAAGTGAGAAAGTGAGAGTGAGAGAGTTGGAGAGAGACGGGGTAGATTCAGATAGCCTATGAAATTTTTGGTCACTTCAAATGGTTAAATTACACAGTTGGTCCTCATACTTTCACTAAAATTACAAATTGGTCCATGTTGTCAAACATACGCAGCTACATGTTCAAAATAGAGAATATTATAAGAATATTCTGTTAAATCAAACATTTTTTGAACGGCGGGGATTAAATTACAAATTTTAATTTTCTTTAGGGACCTAATTACAAATTTTTAAAATGTAGGGATCAATTTGTAATTTTACTAAAAGTATAGAGACTAACTGTATAATTTAACCTATTTAATATGTTAGTAGGTAAATCATTTGTCGATAACAGAAGTCAATTTATTTATTTTTTTTAATAGATGAAAATTTTATTGAAATTTAAAATTACTTAAAGTGCATTATATTTTATGAAAAAAAATCAATGACCAAAAAAATATTTACCCTAATAATAATGATAATAGTTGTTAAAGTAAAGGTCACTAGCTATCACACCTAATAGCGATGAACTTAATTATTGAAATGAATCTCTTTTTTTACTAGTTAAGATAACATAATCCTTAAATAAAAAAAATGTTTACTTAAATGGCACGGTATAAAATCTTGAAGATGGCACAAACTTTATCTATTCCAAGAAGCATGCTCAAAATAATTAAAAGGAAATTTGCTTAGGGAGCTCAAGGTGTCAGACTCTGCATCTGGATAAGCTGAGGCTAGTGACTTGGTACCAACCTGTGACGCATACATGCTTTTCTTTATATATATATATATATATTTTTACTTATTTTTTGGTTTTTCTATTGAGAAGAAATATATATATTGTTTTTGTTAAATTATTAGATGGATAAGATATGAATTATGAGTTTAAATTTTTAAAATTTTAAATATTTATTTTAAAAGATAAAATATAATTTTTATTCTTAAATAGTTGTTTTATATTTTTTTAATTTTACTTATAAAATAAATAATAAAAAATTATATTTTATTTTTTAAAATAAAATTTAAAATTTAAAAAATCTAAATCCATGAATTATATACGAAAGCTTTAAATATGATTAGATTTAAGAAAGTTTTAAGTTTTAACTTGACATAATTACACTCGATTGGATAAGCAAAGAGGCAAAGATTAACAAATGACTCTAAAAGCAGCATAGTTTAAATTAATCATTTATTTATATATTTGTTTTTAACTCCGCCTATATTATATTTGCGGTACATAGCCGGTTTCAAGCACGGATAAAGGAGAAGGGTTGTGTTAGGTTTTCGGCAACCAACATAAAAATATAGCCGAACCCTATGACATGAATCAAAGACATTATTGCGCTAAAGCTAGGTCGTTGCCCGGAAGCAACGCGCCATATGGCTCGAGTACGGTGTCAAAGCAAGAGCCATTGCATCGGTGCCCGGATGTAGTGTTAAATGAGTAAGGGTTCTCGCGTTTTCGTGAACGGACGAGGGTAAATAAACTAGTTCACAAAGTAAAATGTAAAGGTCGAAGCGACAGAAGGTTGAGATTTGGGACATGGAACATAGGCACTTTAACAGGAAAGTCCATGGAGGTGGTGGACACCATGACAAGGAGGAAGATTAACATTATGTGCCTACAAGAAACAAAATGGGTTGGTGCAAAGGTTAGGGAGTTGGATACTTCTGGTTTCAAAATTTGGTATACAAGAAAGGTGAATAATAGGAATATGGTTGGAATAATTGTGGATAAGTAGTGGAAGAAGGACGTAGTGGATGTCAAGAGGGTAGGAGATCGGATTATCTCTATCATACTTGTGGTGGAGGAAGGTGCTTTCCATGTGATTAGCGCCTATGCACCGCGAGTGGGTTCGGACGAACAACACAAGATAAAGTTTTGGGAGGATCTAGAGAATTTGGTTCAAGGCTTACCTTTGGGAGATAAGATTTTCTTAGGAGGAGATTTAAATGTCCATGTTGGGAGAGAAGTGACTGGATATGGGAGTATTCACGGAGGCCATGGTTTCGGGGTGATCAATGCCGATAGTAAAACTATTTTGGACTTTTTCTCAACCTTTAATCTTCTCATCGCAAATACATGTTTTAAAAAGAGAGACGAACATTTTATAACCTATAAGAGTAGCATGACAAGCTCTCAAATCGACTTATTCTTGTTGAGGAGAGTCGACCGAAAATTTTGCATTAACTGTAAAATTATCCCGGGAGAGAGTTTGACAACACAACATAGGGTGCTCATCATGGATTTTCGCGTTGAGCAAAAGTTGAGGAAAAGATATCATACGAAGAACCCAAGGACGAGTTGGTGGCGGATGAAAGGTGAGGAACAAAGAAGCTTCCTAAGACGGGTAGGAGAAGAGGCAAAGTGGGATGGGAATGGAAGCGCGGAAAATATGTGGAAGGAGATGGCAGAAGTTATTAGAAGAACAGCAAAAGAAAGTTTTGGTGAATCTAAAGGAATAGGACCAAGAGACAAGGAGTCCTGGTGGTGGAATGCGAGTATACAAGAAAAGATAAAGATAAAAAGTGAATGCTTTAAAGAGTGGTCTTTATGCCGCAATGCAGATAACTGTGAAAAATATAAGGCGGCTAAGAAAGAGACAAAAGTGGCTGTAAGTGAAGCAAGAACAAGAGCATATGAGGGTCTCTACCAGTCTTTGGGCACGAAAGAAGGAGAAAAAAGGTATATATAGAATCGCAAAGAGCCGGAAAAGAAGAACGAGAGATTTGGATCAGGTTAAGTGCATAAAGGATAAGGATGGAGAGGTGTCGGCTCAAGATGAGAAGATTAATGAAAGGTAGAAGAGCTACTTCTACGAGTTATTTAATGAGGGACATAAGACTCTTCCGAGCCTTGGTCGATTATGCACAATGGAAGAAGATCAAAACTTTGACTATTATCGAAGGATTCGAGACTTCGAGGTAAAAGAGGCTCTAAAGCAGATGAAAAATGGCAGGGTAGTAGGACCTGATAATATCCCGATTAACGTTTGGAAGGGTCTTGGAGAAAAAGGCATCAACTGGTTAACCAAGTTTTTTAATGAGATTTTAAGGTCAAAGAATATGCCTGATGAATGGAGAAAGAGCACCTTGGTACCTATCTACAAGAATAAGGGGGATATACAAAGTTGCAGAAATTATAGAGGGATTAAGCTTATGAGTCATACTATGAAGTTATGGGAAAGGGTGATAGAACGGAGGTTGAGAAAAAAGACACAAGTAACAGAGAACCAATTTGAATTTATACCAGACAGATCTACCACTGAAGCGATACACCTATTAAGAAGGATGATGGAGAGGTATCATAGTAATAAAAGGGATCTTATGGAAGGTTTTAGAAAAGAGGAGAGTAAGGATCGCATATATTCGGGTAATTAAAGACATGTATGATGGGGCCACAACTATTGTGAAGACTCAAGGTGGTGTGACAGAGGAATTCCCTATTAGTATAGAATTGCACCAGTGATCATCCTTAAGTCCATACCTTTACACATTAGTCTTGGAAATACTCACAGAGCACATCCAAGAGCCTGTGCCATGGTGCATGCTTTTTGCCGATGATATCGTCCTTATGGGAGAGTCAAGAAAAGACCTAAATAAGAAGTTGGAGTTATGGAGAGAAGCTTTAGAAGTGTATGGTCTGCGCATAAGCCGTAGCAAGACAGAATATATGGAATGTAAGTTCGGTCTGAGAAAGGAAAACCCCAATATAGAGGTGAAGATTGGAGAAAATATCCTACAAAAAGTTAAAAGTTTTAAGTATCTTGGGTGCATCATACAGGATAATGGAGAGATTGAACATGATATAAATCATAGGATCCAAGCAGGTTGGTCAAAATGGCGGAGTGCATCTGGTTTTATATGCGACAAAAAAGTACCTCTAAAACTTAAAGGTAAATTCTATCGCACCGCTATAAGATCGGCTATGCTGTATGGTATGGAGTGTTGGGCGGCTAATGGGGAGCACGAACATAAGCTGAGTGTGGCAGAGATGAAGATGTTGAGATGGATGAGTTGGAGTAGCACCCATTGTGGAAAAGATGGTTGAATTGCGTCTCAGGTGGTTTGGACATGTGAGAAGAAGACCGATAGAACATCCAGTTAGGAGGGTGGATGAGATGGAAGATGGACAAAGGGTGAAAGGCAGAGGAAGACCTAAGAAGACCATCCATGAGGTGGTCAAACGAGATCTACATGTAAACGGCCTCTCTGTAGATATGATACACGACAAAGCACAATGACGTCGTTTGATTCATGTAGCCTAGGGGTGTGCATGGATCGGGTAAAACCGGGTTTGACGTGACCCAAACCCGACCCGAAATATGTACCAGGCCTATTTATGAGACCCGAACTCGACCCTATACCCAATGAAACCTATACCCTTTCGGGCCACGATTATACCGGATGAAAACCGGGCCATTCACATTACCTTACCTTTTCTAAAATTAAAACATAACCACAATCAATACTAATATTGTCTAATAGTACTAAATATTTAAATCAATACAAACAATACAATATTATGCATTAGTCTCACATTTTTGTATCCTTATCTTCTTCATTAACTTGTGGTTCAGCAGGAGTTATGGTAGCATCAATAGCAGAAGCAGCAGGATTTTTAGCAAAAACAACAGGATTTTGAGCTTCAATTTTCATTCTTGTATTCTGCTCAATCATAAGGATAGAAACCTTATAATAATGCATGAAGAACAAAACAATAATCAACTAAATAATCAACTAATGCATGAAGAACAAAACATTAATCAATAATCAGTAAACAATAATCAACTAAACAATAATCAGTAAACACCAAATGCATAAATAATTTAACATCTCTAAATTCACAATAATAAAAGTTCACAATAATAAAGAATTAACACCCACAAGTTTCATGAATGCATGAGGGATTGATCTCAAGGAAAATGTTGTTGACCTCACAAAAAAAAGGAAAAAAATCAATAAGGACTGCAAGTGTGCAACGCAAAAAAATGAATAAAAAATTGCTTCTCACTAGCACATCACAAAATTACAACACCCTTGACGTTCTATCATTTGTCATTTACAACTTTACCCCACAACCTTAATCAGAATTCTAATAATCAAAATCAACAACCACTTCCCTAAATTCGCAAATTTTTATAATCAAATTATCAAAATCCCTAATCCCTAATCAGAATATTAATTAAATAACAAAATTAACTGTTTACCTGAGAAGAAGACCGGAGAAGAGAGTGGAGCAGAAGGAGAAGGACTAGCAGAGAAGCAGGAAAGAAGACGACCGGGCCAAGCACAGATGCGACACGTCACGAGAAGCAGGGCAGCACCATCGTCCCTCGAACGAACGGCTTCGCCAGAGACTCAAGACTGGGGTAGTGGGGTGAGACTGCCTGGTGCGTGCTTGCTGGGAAGACGAGGACGGAATAGCGGGTGACTGCGTGATGCGTGCTTGCTGCTGCTGGGAGTGCGTCGTCCGTGGCTGCTTGCTGGGAGACTGAGAGTGGGCCGTGGGGAGAGAAGGTGAGGTCAGGGGTCACTGGGTCGGCGTCGGCGGTGGGAAGTGGCGGAGTGGAGACTGCCAAACTGGGGAGTGGGGACTGAGGACTAGGCAAGTGAGGTTGAATGGCTGAGGGAGTGAGGTTGAATTTCTCAGATCTAAATGCGTTAATGCCCTAACCCCTTTTCCCCTTGATTCAAATTGTATGAGCGCATAAGTGAGTTATTGGGCCGGGTTCGGGTGACCCGAGCCATGGCCTGGTCCCGGTTTCACTAAGTTTCAAGGTTTTATTTTTTTCTCCCGGGTCTCTTCGGGTCCGGGTCTTCATGACCCAAATTTTATTGGGTCCGGGTTGGGTCTCGAGCCGGAACGGGCCATGCTCATCCTTAATATAGCCGACCCCACTTAGTGGGACAAGGTTTTGTTGTTGTTTTGTTTGTTATTTTTATTTATATATTTGTTTTTTCGTTCTAAATGTGGTTTTTAATATATTTAAGATGTTCAGACATTAATTAGATTATCTTTTAGAAATTAATAATATCACTTTTATTTTGATAAAATTACTCTTTATTTTTATAAATTCATATAATTATACAACACAAAAAATATATATATATATAAAGGGTAATATTCTTAAAAATAAAAGTGATATTGTTATTTTTCAATTTATTTTGGCCAATAGCCCAATAATAATAGTAATTAAAATTTAACATGGGAGGTTAACAAAGATTAAAGAATTATATGCTTTTTTAATACAATTAAATTTCTCCATTTACAGTATTGTATAATAATATTAAATGAATCTAATAATGAATTTTTGCCTCTTACATAAACTTCTTTTTTTTTTTTGTGTGCAAATGAATCTAATAATAATATTCATTTTAATTTAATATCCGAACATGTATTTATTTCACAAGAGACTAGTAGATATTTATAAAATACCTATGTATAATATGCCCATATTAATTATCAACAGTGTAAAACTTTAATTGAACATTGACTTAATAATGGGAATCTAATCCATATAAGTAAATATCTAACAAATATAGAGGAGATAAATCCAAGATATTATATGTTGACATTAATCTAACATTTGCTACCATATGGAAAAAAAAGTCATGCTCTTTTATTTTATGAATTAAACTTGTTGTGGTATCTAAAAACATATAACAGAAAAAATATTTATCCTATAAAATTAAAATTAATTTTGGAATGATGATCAAAATAGTGTTAATCTAGTATTCTCAAAATATTAACATCTTAATTTAATATAAAAAATATAACTATAAATTAAATTAAAAATTTAGATACAGTCAATTTCACATAAAATTATTATGAAAAGAGTTTTTGGATAAAAATTTAGTTAAATCAATCAAATTATTTAACTATTCTCAACTATTAACTTTACGTAAACTCGACTGTACCTAAATTTTCACATTTAATTAATCATAAATATTTTGCAGTACATTATCATTATTATGAAAAAATACAAATTTTTAAAATAAATTTAAAATATCTGATTTTCTAAAAACCAAATTCGTAATTTTTTTAGAGAAAGTCTAGAGAGCCAACAACTTTTGTATTTTGTGGCCAGCACTTAATCATCAAAAGAAAAGTGAGTGATCTCTCACCATTGGATGGTCAATTGATGTAATCTCACACCATTTAAAATATGATTGATGGCGAATTGATGGTTACAAAATACAAAAATTGCTGACCCCTTAGCACTCCTCATTTTTTTTATTTCAAATGATCATTAGTGAGATGAATTCACATAAAATGATGTAACTTTACTAAGAATTTGTTGGAAGCGAATTTTACTTTGTTAGTATTTTTAAAAGATTACCAATTTATCCTGGCAATTATATTTTGAAAAACTAAAATTAAAAATTCAATTCAACTTGACAAATTATATTTTAGAAATTAAAAAAAATTACAATTTGTCCAAGAAAATGGTTAATTTGAAAAATGGCTCTAAAATTTCTCTGTTTCTCAATATTCCCGTAAATACTTTTTAGTTGCCAAATATTTTAAAAGACTAATATGCCCTTAATAAAAGAGAGTCTTTCTTAGAAAAAGATCTAAGGGTGACACGTCAGAGATATACACGTGACACGTCATAGCTTCAACCTCATTGGTCTAAAATTCCAACTAAGCACACACACACACACAACTAACTTGCTACACAACTGTTTCCTTTTTTCTCTCGTTAGTTAAGTAAGATTAGAAGAAGAATTAGAATAACCCGGCTTCAACTCGGTCACCCCAACTCAGCTCAACTCAACTCGTTCTCATAATCGCCCATGAATCCACCGGTAATTACAACTATGCCATCCCTCATAAACTCTACAATATACAAATTTCAACTACTGCTACGATCTTTCTCTTTTTTTCTTCTGATGTGAGAATTTGTTTTGTTATGTTACGATTCTGCGTTGTTGATTTTGGATGAAAATGTCGACCGCACCGTACGATTTGGAACAACAGCAGCAACATCAGAGAAGTGGAGTCGCCGCTTCGTCACCGAGCCCTAGATCTCCGTCGTCTTCCACGCCCTTCCTCTCCGTCTCCGTTACCGATCCCGTTAAGCTCGGCAATGGCGTCCAAGCCTATATCTCATATCGCGTCATCACCAAAGTATATACGCCTCTGTATCACTCTACTTTATTTGTTTATTATTGTTGATTTCGAATCGAGCTTCGATTTGTTGTTGTTGTGTGTGTTTGCATTGGTGAGATTCCGCAAAGATGGAGCTAGCTAGCTGAAATTGCGATTGAACTCAGCATATGGTTGAGCAGTGTAGTGTAATGTGGATCGCGTGGAATCGTTGTTTTCTTTTTAAGTAATTTGTTTATATGATATTGTTTTGGATGATGAGTTAAGAGTTCAGTTTAGGGGGTTTTGATGTTTGATGCATTAGGGATCATGATTTGGCTCAGTAAATGCAGTTAAATAACTCTTTCTGATGAACTGGCAGAACTGCAATGATTGGTAATGATTGCAGAACACTGTGTGTGTATGTTTGGATTCTGCTTTCACAATTTAATGAATGCTATGTGCATTTAGGCATTAGTTGTGTTTAAGAATTGGTATTAATTATGGAACACGAGGAGTTTCTCTTATGAGATGTATTGGGGTTCAGGGAGATGTGTAACTATAAGAATCTGTTATTTCATCATCTGACTTCCATAAATTGGTGTGACAGACGAATTTTCCAGAGTACCAGGGGCCTGAGAAGATTGTCATCCGACGTTACAGTGACTTTGTGTGGTTACGTGATCGTCTTTTTGAGAAGTATAAAGGAATTTTCATTCCCCCTCTTCCAGAGAAAAGTGCTGTAGGTAACATCTAAGCAGACTCTTTCTTGTATGTATCTTGAAGTTTAAATTACCTACTTCCATTGGAAAGCTTATGCCACCTTTAGTTTGATGCTTTAAATGCATCATCTTCTTGTTTATATTAATTTTCGGAAGTTAATTACTTAAATCTGCCTTCTCAATTGCTGTAATGAGAACATTTTAAGTGAGGTGTTTTTAGTAGTGAAAATCCCAGCATAAAAAAAAAGGTGGTGTCCAATGACTGAGTTGAAGGTCCCTGTCATATACTTTACATGTTGCCTAGGTTTTTCAGATTTCTGGTTGAGCTTAGTGGCCCTGAGCAGTAGTATGGATTGATTCCCTGTTTGAAATATATTCTAGTAAACAACTATGGTCATCATAAGAACAGTTTGATCATGATCATAACTTAATTGGATGGTGACTTGGTCATTCCTGTTGAATGTTCATTCTAAAGGTGTTCTCAAGTTCCACATGTTATGGTTTATTACTGCAGAGAAATTCCGTTTCAGTGCTGAATTTATTGAGATGAGGCGGCAAGCGTTGGACCTATTTGTAAATAGGATAGCATCACATCATGAACTTCAACAAAGTGAGGATCTGAGGATGTTTTTGCAGGCAGAAGAAGAGGTGATGTCTCTCATCCTTGATAGACTAATTTATTCCTCCATGCAGCTTTATATATTCTAGATGTGATTTCACTTTCCTTTCGGGTCTCCACTTCTATTGATCTGCCATTTGTAACTTTTTACATTTGAACCTAAATCTTCATTTCAATCTGTGATGAAATAAGCTCTTCAATTTGATGATGAGTCTCCTGCAATCACTATCAAATGCTTGCTTTCATATTCTGTGGCTTATATTAGTGATTGATAGATAGAAATTGGAATTATGCTTTATGGTTACTGATTTCATAGCTATCATACAAATACAATCACAGTATATTTTGCATATCGTGGGATGTATAAGACTTTGTTGTCCCTGTTCTTTCTCATGAATGTCTATCTGTCGTATTTATAATATAAGTGCTCTAGTTCTACTCCTTTTCTCACATATGATCTTTAAGTTTTAAGAGGAAAAGAAGTCCTAATTTTAAGCTGATTTAATTCAACATACTATGCAGACAATGGAGAGATTAAGGGCCCAAGAGACTGGCATATTCAAGAAGCCATCTGATTTAATGCAGATTTTTAAGGTTAGATCTGGTTTAATTCTCTTATGCCTGTTTGTAATGAATGCTATTTATGCATATTCAAAAAGCCATCGCTATGAATACCTGCAATGTAAACAGTTTCTGAAATTGCAATTTTTCTGTTGAGACATTTGCTTTCTTGTCTGGGTGCGCTTGCTGTCCGTCCATGTGTTCCTAATTTCCTAATGCTTATGTTATGTGAATATTGACAGGACGTGCAATCTAAAGTGAGTGATGTTGTCCTTGGGAAAGAGAAGCCAGTGGAAGAATCAGATCCTGACTATGAAAAGCTGAAACACTACATCTTTGAGCTTGAAAACCACTTGGCTGAAGCTCAAAAGCACGCATATCGTCTTGTGAAAAGGCATCGAGGTGATAATTGAATTTAATGTTTTGCTTTGGTTTCTATTACTGGCTTCTACATCTTTCGTCCATTGTATTCTACCCTTTCCTGCTTCTGTTTTATGTATTGTCGACCCGGGCCTCTGAACTTGATAATGCTCAAGCAGAATTGGGACAATCACTGTCAGATTTTGGGAAAGCAGTAAAACTTCTTGGTGCGTCTGAAGGAAATTCTCTTGGCAAAGCTTTTTCTGAACTTGGGATTAAGTCAGAGATTTTATCTACTAAGTTACAAAAGGAGGTAAGTCTTAGTGGTATCACATACACATTATCTTACTAAATATTTATTTATATGTTTGCAAAAGGGTATGAATGCTAATAGCAGTAAAAGGTGAAAAGAATAATCCTAATCTGACTCTGTCAAGCAGGCCCATCAGATCTTGATGAATTTTGAAGAACCTTTAAAAGATTATGTCCGGGCTGTGCAATCCATTAAGGTAGGCCGGATTTGTTTTCTTTCATTATAATAACTAAATCATCTAATCTGATTAAAATGGATGATTTTATCTTATTTTTCAATCTAATAAATATTCTTCTGAAACAGGCAACAATAGCAGAGAGGGCCAACTCCTTCCGGAAGCAATGTCAGCTGGCTGAAACAGTGAAGCTGAAGGAGATTGATCTGTAAATTCCTGGTTCTCTGTTTTTATTATTTTCCTGTTTTAGTATGTATTACAGAAAATTAAGTACTTTGTGTAACTTCTTTTGTGGCTGAATTAGCATTTTATAATCTGTTGCATAAGTCCCTTAACTCATGTCTATATCTGTGAATGCAAATGAGCCTTGTTTGTGTCTTTTATTGCTATATGTATAAACTTTCGTTTTCTATCTTGCGCATAGCTAGAAAGAAGAGTATGTAGTTAGTTTGGATTTATTTATTAATTCATTATTGTCTGAAATGCAGTGAAAGGCAAAGGTTGCATCGATCTGAAAAGCTGGCAGAAGCTGAGCGCGAATATCATGAGGCAAGTTTTGCATATTATTGGCATTTTTCGATTAAAGAATTATAATCAACAGTTTGTTTAGCTGGGCTGACACGATTTTGTTGTGTAGTTGAAGACAGAGAGCGAACAGGCAACAAAGACATTCGAGTCAATCGTGAGATTAATGAACGAAGAAATTGGGCGTTTTCAGGAGCAGAAGACACTAGATATGGGGATTGCTTTCCATGAATTCGCCAAAGGTCAAGCACGCCTAGCCAACGACATTGCTGGTGCATGGAGAAGTTTGCTTCCTAAACTGGAAGCGTGTTCAGCCGCCTAGAGAATCAAATCGGTGAGTACTACTGAGCACTCCAGAGTGTAGATGAAGTACTACTTCATGAATGGTTAGAGGGAGAGAGAGAGAGAGAAAGAGAGAGAGTAGGGAATGGCAGAAGAAAGCTCTTGTTTTGTAGAAGGGCTTTTACGGGGAAGTTACCTGCTTTTTCGAATTATGTTGTAAAAGTTGTGATTTCTTATTACCACATGATTTTGTACAAATTTTAAAACAAAAGTAAAAAAGGTACATCTTTGAAACATGATTTTTTTAACGTTGGTAACAAAGCCCCGGACACTTGTCGCCGGAGTGCACTTCTCCTCTCTTTCTCCTATCTTTTGCATAGCCCATCACAGAAGTGCATGTTGTTTTTAACTTGGCAGGCACGCTCTTCGGTCTTCATTTAACAAACATAATGGATCTTGTGCAAGAGTGAAACTAATTGCGGCTCCAATACATGTTTGATTCACATTACTCTATAATTGTAGTATTGTTTCTTGAATGATGATTTTGGCAAATGTGTTGCTATTATTAATGGTTTAAGCACAAAATTGACATACTCCTTTCTTTGTATCCACTACTACGAATCTACAGTTGCAGCAAAGTCTTTTCTCTAAATGAAATAGATAGTTCAACGATGTCATTGAATTTTGACCATCATATTCAAAGTCTCCTTAGATCATCTTCTTTTGACCTTTATCATCAGTCTACTGTTATGATTAGATGTTTTATCAGTTTTCTTCCCACATAAAATCATCTAAATAAAGTTTCATCATTCTTTCAGTTGTCATTCCAAATTTGTCTCTCAGATTCTTTTTTCTTATTCTATCTGTTTGAGTATGATCACTCATCACTCATGCACCAAAACATTCTTATTTTTTTGTCACATTATATAAATGTTTACCATTTATCATCCAATACTCTGTTTATATACAATATAGTTGGTCTATTTATCACTCAAAGCATTCTTTAACTTAACCAATCTGTTTCTTTTTTTTTTTATAATTTTTTTTATCAAAGATAAGGAAACTCGAACCCGCGACTTCTTAGATGAATATGGAAAGACTATGCCGTTTGAGCTATAACTCATTGGCTCTTAACCAATATATTTGAATCTTATGTTTATATCATTCTTTATTTTCTATTGTCTTAAATAATACAAATTAAAGTATTTAAATCTCGTAACTTATGTTATTAATTACTAGAAGTAATTTTTATGCAAAAGGGTCAATATTAAAGTAATAGTTGAGACCTAACTACTATTATTTTGTTTTGTTATTTACATTTCAATGTTCAAGAGATTGGGCTCCTTATTTTTTTAAAAGCTTAACTACACCTTGTAGGCTTGGCCAACTGATAACTCTGTAATGTCCTCAAAACTCAAAATTAGGATTCATTGCAATATAAAATTAAGTCTTTAATATAAAAAAAACTAATCTTATTTTGTTAAACTAAAATATTAGAAGCAAGAAAACAAAAAGAGAAAAAGACAAATAACTCTAAACTTTTTTTAATTTAAAGATATAAGTCTTTAACTAATTAAACATAGAAAAACATCTATAATTTTTTAAAATATAAAATATTTAAGTTTGTTCGTCCAAAATATATATAAGGACAAATTAGTCTATAATAAAAACTTAGATTCTTGCGTTTTAAAAAATATAAATATTTTTATATTTTTAATTAGTAAAAAATTTATTTATCTTCGACATAAATAATGAGGACCTATTTGTCGTTTAAGCTTAATGTACAGAATAATACAAGCTAAGGTATGTGGGCCTTTTATTTCCAATATGTGGAGCTATTTCCTCCTCAAACAACGAATCTCATACATTCATACCTCACTGAAAGAGAAAACCTTAGCTACTGAAAGAGCAAACCATGGCAATGGCATGTGGTAGTTGTTCTAGTTTAAGGCACACTATGTTCCTAAGTGGATTCAATTCCCAAGTTCCACTCTCTTCTTCTACACTCATTCATTTCTCACACAGCAACCGTTCTTGCATACTTCTAATCAATCGCCAGATTCATCATTTAACACCGGAGGTTCCTGTTTTAGGGGCCAGAGCCTCCCCGGGGAATGGCGGCGCCACCTCTCCGGACGACGATGACGACGGCGTCTCTCTGGGGACAATGAAGCTGCCTTCGAATACTGATCTTCAGAGATTTGATTCCTTGCTCTTCCAGGTACCAACTAACTAACTAACTAACAATAAAACATTGCTTGCTTTGTAGTAATTCACAATTTGCACACTTTTAGTTAGTTTGTTAGATACCGTTAGAAACTAGCAGTTAGAGTTAGTTATAGCGTTACTCAGGTTTAGCAGGAAAAATTAAACCTAGTTTGAAATTCTTGTTGTAATTACTAGTAAGGAATTAGCTACTAATTACTGGTATAAAATACTAGTCAGAATATAAAATATTTATTAAAAAATTATGAAATAATATATATAAACATATACAAATACAGAGTAAATAATTTAATTGTTGATTTCGGTATGTACAAAATATTTTGAATATTGTTGTGATATCCGTTAAGATGTGATTATTGTTTTGTGATAGTGGGCAAACAGCCTTTGCCAGGGAGCCAATCTGCCACTTCCTGTGCCTCTCAAGGTATGCCAAAAATGCTAGAGAGTTAATACTTTTAATATAAAATTTAAAATATACGGTAAATAGGTTTTTGATTTTTTTTTTATTTTAAAAATAAATAAGTCATTGATTGAGTAAAAATGCAAAAATATTTTTCATTTTTTGAAACGCAAGACACCTAAAAGTGTAGCCAACGAGTTATAACTCATTTTTTGTGGGTTTGAATTTTTCTGTCTTTATCTCTTGTTTTTATTTTTTTTAAAATAAAATTCGAAAAACAGAAAATATTAAAAATAAAAACACAAACCAAACACACTCTAATTCTTTCTGGTGGATTGATGTGTTCTTATATATTTTGGACGTAAATGTCTTCGAAGATTAAATATCTCGTATTTTAAAAGATTCCAAATATTTTTGTATTTTTAATTAGTCAACAATTTATATGTCTTCGAATTAAAATGTTAAGGACCTAGTTATCTTTTCTTCTAAAATTGAAATATAAAGCAAAAAAATAGTGTTAGCACCTAAGAACGATATGATACAGAATTGTATTGAGATACATTGATCTAAGAATGTTGGTTTGAAATAAACAGGTGGATAAAATAGCTGGTGGAGCTAGATTGGGTTTCATCACAATTGATGATGGGAAACCGGAAGTTCTTGTGCATATTGACTGCGTGGTTTTTCCGGCAACGGAAAATTCTGCTCCGATTTTCCGTGCCACTAGAAATGGCCCCATGAAAGATAATGCACCACCTGGTGAGCCAAGAATCATGAGGAGCCTTCTGCAAGCTCTTCAGAAATCTGTTGAAATTGCCAGATTGTGAATTAAATTCTTTTTCTTTTAATTTTCTTTTTCATACGATCTACTACAACAAGTTTGAGTTGATGAAGATTAACATAAAACAAGTTTGAATTTAATGTGTGTATATATATATATATATATATCTCTTCCAATTCATTTATATCATATTATAATATGGATTTGGTATGAATAATTCTGAAGTACATATATGCGTATAGATATAGTAATATTAGGGAGACAATAATTTAAAATTATTCATTTAATTTAATATCTTGATTTTATAAATTAACATTTAAAATTATATATTTATTATATTTAATAAAATGTATTTATTTTAAAAATAATTAATAAATATAAAATAAAACAAGCTTTTAACAAATTTAAATTGATTTTTATTCTCTCACAGACATTTTTGACATGCATATACTTTGTCAAGACCAAAACATGTGATAAGGATTAAGGAGAAGAATCTTTGGACAAATATGCAAGTATCTACCTAAGCAAAGTGACAAAAGTGTTAAAAAAAAAATTTATTCTAAATCAGTTTCTAATTTTTTTTATTAAATATTTTAATTTTTAATAAATTTTAATTATTAAATTATTTATCAATTTTATATTTTATTAGATAAATCGATTTCTATATTAAATTATTCATCTCTCTAAAAAATTTAACAATTTTTTAAAAGCTCTTAAAAATAAAAAAAATTAATTTCTATAAAAATTTGATGTGAGAATTGATTTATTCCATTTAATAACTAAAAATTTTGATTTGAAATAATACTCAACATCATATATACAAGGTAACAAAAAATTGGACATTCTAGATTCTAGTTAATGGTGAATATGCATGTCCTGTAAAATAAAATAATAATAAAAAAAAATCTATCTACCTACAAGAGCTGGCACATTCGATGCACGTGTTGTCATGGTGACGTATATCAAACATGGCTTAGCAACTTAACATGTTATGGATTGAACTTTCCATCACTTTCCATTCCATGAACTCATTCATCAAAAAACAATGACCATCTTCTCTCTTCAGTCTCAGTTTCTTTCATGTAAGATTCCACAAATTCCATCACACTCTAAAGCTTCAATCTTCAGAGAAAACACCAACCAACAATTTACTCTGTCCGGAGTTTCATTCTTGAAGCCAAGGATTACTCTCTGCTATTCTTCAAAAGATGGTGACAACACACCAAGGTTAATAACTCTAATCTTTTTGTTCTTTTGGCTTTTGGGTGTCTCTAAATCCATTCAAAGTTTGAATTTTTGCTATTTGTTTGAATAAAAATTACATTTTTTTTTTCTTTTGTGGGGTGAAGTGAAAGCAGCAACTTTTGCATCATTGAGGGGCCAGAAACGGTTCAGGATTTTGTTCAGATGCAGCTTCAGGAAATTCAAGACAACATAAAGAGTAGGCGCAATAAAATCTTTCTTCTCATGGAAGAGGTATCAACTTTTACTTTAATGAAATAGTTTTAGTAATAGTTTGTGTTTCCATATTGGAATCAAGGTGGTAATTGCTGCCATTATATATGCATTTATATATAAAAAAAATGCAGTGTAAACTCAAAAAAATCAACTACTAAAATCAGCCACGGTATATTTTTGTATAAATACAAATTGTTGTTTAACTCATTTTTAATGTATATTTTGTATTTCAGTATGTACTCTATACGGATAACTGATTTAGTTGCTGATTTTTGGTGTTCATGTAGCATGTTTGTTATATATATTTTTTTGTTTCCTGCAATTTCCACATTGTAGTGCAACTGCATTTTCATACGAAGATGATAGCTGAGATATGGACAAACATCTAACGGTTCTTGGTTATCATCTTTGCATTAAGCTACTACTCTAACCATCTTCATATTTCATGGCAGGTGAGAAGGTTGCGTGTGCAGCAGCGCCTAAAAAGTTTGAGAAAAGTTGTGAATGAGGAGGGAGAGGAAGAAACAAATGAGATGCCGGAAATTCCATCATCAATTCCATTCCTTCCTCATGTGGTAAGTGTTGGTTTAGTTAAGTCTCTTCAACTCTATTATGAATTATGCTGAAATATAGTGCTGTTATTTATACCCCTTAATCACTAACTAATGGATCTAATTGTAACTAATGAGCCTAAACTAACTAATAATGAGCTTAAGGTTGTAGCAATATGAAAAACTTTGTTTTGATTAGGATATAGTTATTGAATGAATCATCCTTCAATGGATTAGTGGTGTATGAAGAGAAACATATTGCAGAGGAACACCAATTCAAAGTAACAAAGAATCCTTTGTTCTACAAATCAAATCAAACCATTTTGTTTCGATTCACTTCAAATCAAATCTATCCATATACTTTTTTTTTGAACATTCGAAGCACATCCTTATGAGAATGAAACAAAGCTAAAGCATTTGACATTATTTTCTAATCTTCTAACTGTTTTTTTCCTTTTGAAGTAGACTCCCAAGACTCTGAAGAAGCTCTATACAACAAGCATATCATTCATGTCTGGAATAATTGTATTTGGCGGGCTTATTGCGCCAACGGTATTGTTTCTATTCATGTATTTTATGATAGCAGATAATCAAACTTTACTGTTACATAATTTCAATGTTAATCATCCTTGTATCCTTCTTATTCTCCCTGTCTATTTTCTTGTTCAATAACATGTTCTAAAAGCTTGTAGAACATTCTTCTGTTGTGACAATTTGAAATTTTGGGGGCTAGCTTGGTTTCAAACTTATGCTTAGATTAGATATGTTGATCTCATCTGTTATATACATGCATTCAAATATTGAAAGCATTTAAATTAATGGCAGCTTGAGCTAAAATTAGGCATTGGTGGAACCTCATATGAAGATTTCATAAGAAGCATGCATTTGCCTTTGCAACTAAGGTACATTGTTTAACTTTTTTTGATGAGTATCTGGTTTCTCCATCAAATATTTGATCACACTTTCTTGTGAATCCAGTCAAGTCGATCCGATTGTGGCATCGTTTTCAGGCGGGGCAGTAGGCGTGATTTCGGTGCTGATGTTAATTGAGGCTAGTAATGTTGAGCAGCAAGAGAAAAAAAGGTGCAAGTATTGCCATGGAACCGGTATGTTTCCTTTTCTTTGAACATGTTCATTTCTCTTTGAGACTCTCAAATC
This sequence comes from Arachis stenosperma, assembly GCF_014773155.1. Classification (NCBI taxonomy): domain Eukaryota; kingdom Viridiplantae; phylum Streptophyta; class Magnoliopsida; order Fabales; family Fabaceae; genus Arachis; species Arachis stenosperma. Next base: position 119,951,713 of record NC_080378.1, read on the forward strand.
ATGCAGTTATTAGAGATGTTGAATTGAAAAAAATGGGAATTACTTGGACAGGATACTTAGCTTGTGCTCGGTGTTCGGCGAGTGGTGTATGCTTGAACATTGATCCTATTTCGGTGTCTAGTACATCGACAAAACCTCTGCAAGTTCCGACAACCAAAAGGTGTGGAAACTGCTCCGGTTCTGGAAAGGTACATGTGTCATATATTCCAATATGCTTCATTTGTTCATAGAATACTTTGAACTCTTATGTGAAATAGATTGTGTCCAAAAACACTATAATGTGAACTAATTAATTAGCTTTTTAAATGTAATTATTGTTGGTATTTTGTAACTAATAATCAATAATGTGTTGTAGGTTATGTGTCCAACATGCCTTTGCACTGGGATGATGATGGCAAGTGAACATGATCTGAGAATAGACCCATTTGACTAACTCTAAACTTTGATTTTCAGCACTTGTAATTTTGCTACATTCTCTAAACTTATATATGTGATACCATTATACTTTGCAAGGAAAGTTTATCATAGCTCCATTTCATTGTGTTTGTAGGGTTAAAATCTTTGTCAAGTTCTATTCTCTTTCCTAGTTTCACTTTAATCTAAGGTTTTGGCACATGTATTTTGTCAAATTAGCTTTTATATTGATCTAAAATATTTTACATGGCAATTTTCATTGAGAAATAGAGAAAGTAAATGAAACCGTCGAGTTAAGTTATTGTTTAATTTTGATATTTTTTTAAATTTAATATTAATGCACTGTCAGTATAAAATACGTGCATCTAATTACGTAATGTCACATCAGTAAAAATAATTACTTTTTACATTCATCGTGTAAATGATCATCTAAAAAAAATGATGTAATTACACAATTGTGTAAAATGTTACGTTTTATATTATTAGTGCATAAAAATTAAACTTTATTTTTTGAAATTTACAGAAATTTGCACTTCCCTTAGAGTTTAGTGTTATGATAAAATTTGTATTTATTTGTCACTATATAAGACAGTTTGGCCGAGTGGTCTAAGGCGCCAGATTTAGGCTCTGGTCCGAAAGGGCGTGGGTTCAAATCCCACAGCTGTCAATGTTTTCGTTTTGCGTTTTTTATTATTGGGCCTCTAAAAATAAGAGGCCCATATCTTATTTCCTTTAACGACATAGCCCAATAAGTCGAGCTATCTGTAGATCTTATTCTCTATACCAAATCCAAGCCCACTAAGCCCAATATAAACCTCGCCCAAATGAACAAAAAGAAACAGAAACCCTAGAATTCAAAATCATATATAGAGAGAACTCAAATTTTCACAGCGCCGAAGAAGAAGAAGAAGAAGAAGAAGATGCAGATATTCGTGAAAACCTTAACTGGGAAAACCATCACTCTCGAGGTAGAGAGCAGTGACACCATCGACAATGTCAAAACCAAAATCCAAGACAAGGAAGGAATCCCACCTGATCAGCAGCGTCTGATATTTGCTGGGAAGCAGCTTGAAGATGGAAGGACCTTAGCTGATTACAACATTCAAAAGGGTATTCAATTTTTGTTTTTAATCTAATTTTTTTCCCTCTTCATTTCTCTTCAAATTATGAATACTTATGATAGCTACACTAACTATATAAAAATCCCACGTATTATTAATTGAATCCCAAGTTACATAATTAGATTATAGTATTATACTATGTTATGCTATCCAAGTTTATGTTAGCTTACTCTTATAAACGGTAGAATGATAATTTTTTGTTGGAGTAATACCTTAAATCATTCCCCCAAGGAAATTTTAGTTGAACATTTTTATTTTCAACAAATTTTAATCACCAAATCAGTTCCTAACCTTTTGCTTTGTTCAACAAATCAATCCTAATGTCAAATTTTGTTTAAAATGTTAGACAAATGAATCGCCTTCTTTATTTTATAAAGACATAACAATCCCTATGAATTTTTAAAACTCTCATATAAACGGACAATCTAATGTGAAGACTGATTTATCTAAAGAAATAAAAGTTTAAGAACTGAATTTAGGGTATTACTCATTTTTTTGTGACCTTGTTAAACTTTTTATTGTTGTGGTTTGTTTCAGAGTCTACTCTGCATCTTGTGCTGAGGCTCCGTGGTGGTATCATTGAGCCTTCTTTGATGGCTTTGGCTCGCAAGTACAATCAAGACAAGATGATTTGCCGCAAGTAATGCTTTTCTAACCTAACCTGCAATTGTTTGTCTTCTTTTTTTGTTTTTGGCATTTGAGGGTTCCTAATGTTTTCTATTTGGAATTTCACTTTCTTATTGTTGATCATAGGTTGTATGTATACCTTAGTAGACATTAATTTCAACTAAAGTTGTGTTTATCAAATTAATTTTCTGTGTATATGAATAATGAGTTCTTAGTAGACAATCTTCAAGTTCAATGTTATTTCTCAATATCTGCTTTAGCATATGGCTCCATATCTTGCTTTTATTTGTTTGAACACTATTTACTTTGTCTTGAAGAGGAACCTTTTTTTCCTAAATGTTCTGTAGTTTACAAATGGAGTCTTAGTAATTGGTTTAGTGTACTAATAAGGTTGAATTACAGATTGTAAGTTTTGTGTTTCGCCATTTCCTTTATTCACCGAGTTTCAAAATTTTCGTTTTTTTTAGATGCTATGCTCGTCTTCATCCAAGGGCCGTAAACTGCCGCAAAAAGAAGTGTGGCCATAGTAATCAGGTAATTTTGATATCCGAACCATCCATTTGTAAGATATAAATTCTAATCTTGATATAGTTTGTGTTTTGTTGTTAAACCACCAAATCTTGAAACATTGTCTTCTTTTTTTCTTTGCAGTTGAGGCCAAAGAAGAAGATCAAGTAAACTATGTCTGTTCTTGTTTGTCTTCTTCAGTGTTGTGCAACTCCTACAAGTTTTCATTTTACAATGGATTTCATCCCCTTTTTGGTACTAATGGGTTTCAAACTGTTTTGGACTTGTTTTGTAGCATTCAACTATACATACTTTTACTTATGATGGCATTATGATTTCTACCATTTTTAAATCTTAAGTCTTGCTTATTAACATTCTCTTGTTAATGACAATTTGTGATCATGAAAAAAAAATCACAACAATGATTAATCCAAACATATATGTCTCATAGAATATAATTGCTCATGTAGAATATATATTAATTATTAAACTAGTCCTAAATTACAAATTTCAGTTAAAAACTTAGTATATCAATTAAGCATCAAATGCAGGTAGCACCACCATGCATGAATACAAGGCTAAAAAGTTTACACCTTCACTTATAGAATAACACAAGGAATAATATTATTTACTATCTCAATATTAATTTATTCAATTGAATTTATTTATATTGATTTATAGCTAAGTTCAGTTTATATGAGCAGATCTCATGCTCCATGCTTTCAAGCTCTTCACTGTGATCTCCTCAGTACCATTGTTGAACACAAACAAGTGAGCATGATTATCCACTGCTAGGGTTGGATAAACCCTAGACAATATGTTTGTTCTTCCTCCGGCTCCAAAACTTTCCACGACGGAATGATCAATCTGTCATTAAAAAAAAAAAAAAGAAAAATCAAGTGTTAGTAATTACTATGGAAGAAAAAAAAATTTAATGAATGGGATAGATACAAAATGAGGGATTGTAGTTTCACATACCAAACTCCTAAGAGAAAGTTTCTTATTGGCTAAATTCACATCTACAAATCCAGCAAATGATGGCTTGTACAGTTCATTAGCCAAAGAGGAACTGTTAAGAAATGCACATATTAGAAGGCATGCAAAAATAATTTTTTAGGACTTCAGAGTAATAAAAAATTTGTTAGAAATCAATGTGTCTGATTTTAAATTTGTTAAGAACTAATTTGAGTGTTTCCTCATAATTTTCAATAATAATATAAGTTAAACACTGTGAGTAGATTTACTAATAAAATGAGTTAAGAATCTATAGTTATTAACACATGATTTTTGCTTAATGTTTTAAAAACAATGCAAAAGTGGAAGTTATGTCCTCTAATTTGCTTAGAGAAAGAGAGACCTTGATGCATCAGAGCACATGAGAATCACATGCTTATTTGGAGCTTTGAAAATCCTAAAGAACACAGGAGTGAACTCTTCCAATCTTTTTGAAGCCAATGTTAGAAGGCCAAATGGTCCAACCCCACCTTGAATCTTTGAACCCTTTTGGGCACAAAGATCTTGTGCATTCACCCAACTAGGATCAAATGGCTCTGCTTTGTTCAAACTTGAGAATGAGAATGTTACTTCCACATCAGCCTACAATAATATATATATAAGCATAGATTACAAAATATTATATGTGTAATTATTATTATAATAATGTTAAGGTTTTAATTAACAAAGAAATTGACCTGAGCAGCAGTAATCCCTTTCACTTCAAAATAATCTCCCTTTTGAAGTATTTGATTGCTTGTCTGAACTTCATTTTTCCTAAGATTGTTTAACTCTTCCACAGGCCATTGTACTAACTGTCTTCCACTAGGATCAAGCCACACACTTCTTGGAATCCCCTGGAAAATTTAATATACATAGATGGAAAATAAGTAAAACTTTATAAAAACAGAAGCGCTTAGTTATTCTTGCATGAATTTAGATAAATAAAATGTGTGTTAAAAAATGTTCTTTTGTTAGAGAAATGATAAAATAAAATAATTTCATATATGTAACTTATAATCATAGATGATTTTTTTGTTTAAAAAGTAACATGTAGCTAAGAAAGAAGATATATAAGCTAATTTTAAAATTATTTTTTTCCCTTAAATTTAAAAAATCTTAAATTCTAAATTCTTCAAAAATTAGAGTTAAAAAAATAATTTTACAATAAAAAGTTGATTGATGTTGACTAATTAAAATTTTATTTTTTTATAACTTATTCAAAATTAAATCATACAATAACAATAATTTAAATTTGATTGCATGTAAATAATAAACTACCTGAATTCCTGCCCATCCTTTTTTAACATCATCTTCTGTAGAATCTGATTCATTTGCCCAACCCCATATGATCCTTCTATTTTTGCTAGGATCAAAAAATGATTTGGAAGCATAAAAATTACCATAATCATATCTAAGGCCACCCCAACCATCCTCTGAGGTGTTATCCGGAATATACTTATCCTTCTTCCATAAATATGTTCCAACCGTGTAATAATCATACCTTGTTACATCAAGGCTATTTTTGAGAACATGTTTAACACTATTCCCAACTATGGATGTGTCTAACCCTTTTTTGGATCTCAATGAAACCGGGTAAAGATCCGGGCATTCCCACATACCCGTATTTGGCGCCGAATGGATCGGGTGTTTGGCCCGAACCCAATTCACAAAATCCTTACTATTGTATAAATATGCTTCCCCTCTATGCTTTTTCTTTGCACCAACTAGCATCTTCCAATGTCCGTCTATCCACCAGGCCGTGGTCGGGTCGCGAAACGCGCTCCCGTTCACGCCCTGTTCTATGATCGCGATCGGGTTGTAATCGTCCGGTTTGACCCATTTTCTAAGAAATGGGTCGGATGCATTGGCGGGTACGGCGTAACATTGTACTTCATTGCTTCTCTCATCAATAACTCCGGTATAGAGGATTATGGGCCCTCGACCCGGGACAACTGTGGCCGACCCGGACCAAACTCCGTATCGGTCAAATGGTTTGTCCGGGTAGAGGGCCGGTTCAAGTACTTTCCAATTAATAAGATCCGTTGATACTGAATGGCCCCACACAATGTTACCCCAAACAGAACCTTTTGGATTGTATTGATAAAATAGATGGTAGAGTCCTTTGTAGTACATAGGTGCTATGTTGTGAAATTACAATAATAAAAAAAAAATAATTAGATGTATGGTTAATGAAATTAATAGGAAAAACAAACATGAAAAGAAGGACTACTCACCATTAGGATCTGGTTTGTTGTGATTGATTATTGATCATTGCATGCGTAGATATAACAAAACACAATGAATAATGCATTGGAAACCAAAGAAAATTATTAGTTAGCAAAATGATGAATAAAAATGTAATTGGTTATTATGAAAGTAAAAACATGAGCAAAATAAAATATGTGTAGTAGCTAGTATATCCAAATTATATATGATTATAATTTATAAACCATATATATGTGTAATAGTAGTATGTAGAGTATAATATAAAATTTATTCACAATATAATATAATTGTTCAATATATGTATGTATGTATACTTTTTTTATTTTCTTAAAAAAATTTCTTTTTGAGTGAATGCAAATTAAAGGATAAAGAACTAGTAGCCATTTTTGCACAATTACTTTAAAAGCATAGAGAACCCAAAATGAAAAATGCATCATTGCACTCTTAAAAAACATAGTTCATGTGCATTGCACTCTCTCAAACAAGCATGTTAGCTACTTCTTCCATGATGTTTCAACAAAGAAGGTGGGATAGCAAACAAGCTCTTTATTCTATGTGGTAATGCTAAGGTACTAAAATTATCAAATAAAATTGACCAATAATATATATTATCAATTTATCACACATTTAGGCCAATTCATATATATGTAAAGCATATATGCAATTTTCCATATGTGTTTAATATCAATTAGGATTGCATCTCCATCTTTGAGTGTGTGAGTGGTCCAATATTATTGGGAATGTGGAAGTGAAGGTTCAAGCAACTTGATAAGAATAGGGTGGGCTAGGTCACTCTCATTTCCAAGCATGCAATTTAGGGTTCATAATTACTAAATAGTAGTTTATTATTTTATTATTGTGGATGACATCAAAAGACTACTATTTTAATTAAAAAATAATTGTTTAGTATTTAAAATTTTATGAAGGGATATTAATTCTTAATAATATTTTTTTTCAAACACAAGACACAAATATATAAAATTATTTTTTAAAAAAGAAAAAATGTATCTATCATTTCAAATAAATAAATAAATCGGAGTCACCTTTATTTTTTTATTCCTTTTGCAAATCACATCTTTGTACTTGAAAAGGTATTCCCTAGCTACCCTAAAATTTCCCTTTTTGGAACATATAATTAAAGTATCTTATTAGGTGTAAAAACTCCAATATCATATACAAGTGTTGTCACCTTGTTGGATTCTCCAACAAAATCACCAACCACACTTCAAGCTCAAAGGAAATGATTTATCCACTTAAAAATTTTCCTAGCTATATATTTAATAATAGGTTAAATATTGATTATATTTTAACATTATTTTAAAATATTAATTATATCTACATATTTATTTAGTATTTAGAAGAAAATGTATATATACACTAATATATTGACATAATTTTTTCATCGGTTAATAAAATATGGACATACATAAAATTAATAAGTTTTACCATCAAATGCAATATTAAAAAAAGTTACATTATTTCAACCTATAAATAAAATAATTAGGGTTAACCAAATTATACTTTTTGGCCAATAGAAGACTTCCGCACGCATTATTTTGGCATCAATTAGAGAAGGCCATGCAAAAGGTATAATAAAGTAGATATATATAAAGTTGTATATAAAAATAAAGATGATTTCTTTCTCCACCATCCTTCTATGAATTACCAAAATGATGTCAAAGGGTTATCATTACCACATCAAGAATGGAAGACAAAAAGAACTCATTTTCATAATATTTTTTTTTACATTTTTTCCATAAAAAATCCGGGTTAGATATATACTCTTTGCTCCAATGACCAAAACCTTAGATTCATAGGTTTTTTTTTTTTTGAACTTTGGGTACCTTTATTTATATTTTAAAAATAATCAAGCTAATAAGCATATAATCTATGCTTTAATTTATGTCACCTTTTCGTTCACTTTTTTCTTTTTATATTAGGAATGAAGTCATTCTCACTTGCTTAATTAAAAAAATAAGTAATTTCAAATTATTTTGTTTATTCACAGTAATCATCTAAATTAGGATGACAATTTAGCTCTAATTCATTATCTTATTAATATTTAACTCTCAAGTCAAGGTATGTCATGTCATGTGCACAAAAATAACTTCACTTATTAAGACTTAGATAACAATATAATACATAGAATAAAGGGATTAACCAAATTTTAATTTCCTCCATAGATAATTGTATAACTAAAATAAATCAAATGAAATTATTATTATTTTTATCTGTGCATGGTTTATATATGAAGATGCAAGGCAAGAATACTAATTAATGTTCAACACCCATCCAAGCATTATAATATATAACAAATAAGATTTAAAAAAAATGCATGCATGGTAGGGCTAGCTATGGAGAAAACTAATAAAAAAAAGGAAGAGAGAAATTAATAAGAAGGTTACCATTAATCCAATTTCTAGGAGGTTGAAAATGGTATCCAGTTTGGTGAAGTGTTCCCACAGATGGTGCTGAAATGGATTGAAGCTGAGGGTATATTTTATGAAGCCCTTCTACTCCATTCTTCTTGTTACATATCACATAAAGTGACCAAGCAAGTATTAAAAAGTTAAGGCACTTTGGGAGACCCATTAAATAGAATAAAAAAAAATTTGTGTATAATATAATGAGGGTGGAATTGATGTATATAAGAGTTTATGAATGAATGAATGAGATGCACCCATTGCCACTATTTATACAACTAAGGGAAGAGAAAAGGAAGGTAGAGATATATGAATGTTATGTATTCAAAGTTATTGAAACCAATTTGGTCTAGTGGTTAGGTTATTAGTCTGTTTAAGTAAGCGTTGGGATTTGGGAATAAGGTAGAAAAAATCGAGATGTTACGTAAAATCGAAAAAGTAAATTAAGTACGTAAATCATAAAATTTTAACAAGATTTAAATTGTAAAATCGTTTGACCTAATACAAATTTTGTAAAATCAATTGACTCATTTAAAATTGTAATATTGGAAAATTTTAAGAGTTAAATTGAAATTCTAACTACTATGATTGGGAGTTTGAATTCTATTTTATATATGTAATAATTCATTAGTCAACAATAAATTTTTAATAAAATTTTGATATGCGATGAATTAGATCTCGACGGTTAAATACCCTGAAAAAAAAATGACTATTCTCATTAAATATTATTATATAATATAGTTTAAATTAATGGTTATATGTTCATTTAATATATTTTTAGTTTAATTTTCATATGTGTATATATAGAGCACAGATTTTTTTATTAGTATTTAGTTATATACAGATTATAATGTTTTAAGCAGCAATAAAAATTAAACAATCTTAGCTTGGTGATTTGACATACATTAAAAAGCTCATCACTTTCAACCTTTAATTTTTAGGGTCAACCCAGTTGTATTTCTTTCTCACTTTAATTAATTTCACTTTATCCAACTTATTTTTCATTTTTGAATTATTTTGCAACTTCTTCAATTGACGAGCAGTATTTTCATTTTGAACTACATAAATAATAAGATAATAACAAAGTATATTGTGATGAAATGTAATAAAGAGATATTACAAGTTCTTAGTGTATTTTATCATATGAAATGGAACTTAAATTTATATAAAATTAATTATATATATATTGTTCCGAGACTTACCTAGAACCGGATGGTGGTTGGGCTTGTTTGTGAGGCCCAAGCGCTAGAGAAGGGTGGTCTTCGACTTGGTCTACTTCTGGGAGCCTCCTTCCGACTTGCGTGTGAGAGAGAATGGGGGGTGGTACCTGCAAAGACACTCCGATGCCTAAGTCAGCGTGGGGTTAAGCAGGTTTAGAATGTATTGGAACTTAGAGATACCTGAGGAATGTCAGTGTATTTATAGTGGTGAACCAATAACCACCGTTGGAGTAGTGCTACCTTTTTAGGGTGTTAACCGTCCCTTTATCTTGGGGAGGTTAAAATATGGATACTGGAAGTGGCTAGAGAGATTTTAGGGGCAGTTACCCATCTGAATGGGTGCTTATCTGCCAGCTAACCCTCGTTCCCGACTTCTTTAGAACAGGTCGTGGTGAGTGCCGACTTCGTAAGACGAAGGTCGGTGTCGGGTGAGGCTCGATCCATGGAATTAGGCCTTTTGTCTGGATCTGGGCCTTTACTATTGGACCAGGGTATGAACATATATATATATATATATAGAATTAGCTAACGGTTTGTTGCAACTTTATTAAAGAACATTCTAGGATATAACTTGTGGTAATAACTTTTGCGATAGAATGTAGTGATGGAATCATGAATCATTCCCTTTGACTAGGTTGATAATAATTATTTGTTGCCTAACAATATTTTGTTTTCATCTTCTAGACATTACCCTTGGAAAAATATCAATGAACCGAGTAAAATGGATGGTGGTGGGTGTAGGAAGTTGAGAGAGAGAGAGAGAGATTGTGTTATAGTTAAACTTGTATTCTTTAATTATTATTATTATTATTATTTGGAATAAAAATATTTATTGTTCTATTGTATCTAAACTTTTATCTTTTAAAAGAAAAAAAAACAAAATTAAAAGTAATAAAATGAGTCAAGTATGAATTATAACAATTCAAATATTCAGCAAATTAAAGTATTTTTTTTAATCATTTGGTATGTTTAGCTAAAGCAATGTGTTATAAAATTAATGTAACAAATAATTAATATATCAAAGTAAGAAAAATATGCTGTTACAAAATGGCCTACATAGATTTGAAGTAAGGAGATAATGTAAAGCAAGAAAAGGTTGACACTTCATCTTGAAAGAGAGTACTTGTTATAAATTAATTAAGTCAAATTAGTTTATGATGAGGTTTTGGAATAGAAAGATATCATGCTTAATTAGCAGTTTTTTTATGACCTCACATCAATTTTCTTTTCCCTGTTGATTTATACATACTATTGGTATTGTGAACTAACTCTTCTTTATCATTTGCACTTTTGTCTTGTTTGCCTTTGAGCTATTACTATTTTTGCCTTGGATAGATTTTGATATGATTAAAAAATTAAAAGTTCCTCATCACTCCAACTAATTTTATAGAATTTGAAACTATCTGTGCAGTTTAATTACCTATGCGTATTCAACTTATTGGTTTTCTATCTATAAATTTACTAAATATTTAATAGTTTAATCATTGGATGAAATAATTATCTATATAAAGTTCATGATTTAATTTATAAAATTTAATTTTAATGTACTGTATAAAGTAATTTTACACATACACCTAATTAGATAATGTCACATTTGCAAAAATAATTATCTTTAACATTTATCGCATAAATGGTCATATAAAAGAATAAATGTGATTAAACACTGTCAATGCATTAAAATTAAATTCTAATTTATATTAATGTATGATTATCATCGGGTTGATTCGAATGATAAGCAATTCGAATTTGTTTAAGGTCTCAAGTTAAAGATTTAGTGTATACAATTATTTTTTTATGGGAGACTCACCCACCATAACCAAATACATAACTCAAGTTGGATTCGAATTAGACCCAATTTAGATAAATAGTAATAAATATTAATATTAAAAATAATTTATTAATAAATTATTTTATATTTAATTTTTTAGTTTTAAAAGTATTTATTTTAAAAAATATAATAAACAAACTTTTTATTATTAGAAGAGTTATTTTTTTAACTTCTCCATAAATACTTAAATAGTTTCTTAAAAAAGTATAATTTAATTTTGAAAATTGCACCAAACATTAATATTATATTTTTTCATAAATTAAAAGCAAAAAAAAGTTACTTATGAAAAGGTATTATTGATAGTAAATAAACTCATAAAAATTATAGCTTAAACATATGAGAAAAGTAAACCCAAAAGAAAGGAAAAGCTAAAGAAAAGTGAAAAGTAAAGTTATTATATTATGCACTAAAAAAAATAGATACTAAATAATATCAAGTAAAAAAATATAACATGTCACTAACAAAATCACAACTTTATGGGAAGATCATAAATCGCCGCATGATATAATGCAATGCATATGTCAATTCTTAATAGTAAGAAAAACAAAATGTGAGTGACATGAGAAACTCATTATCAAAACATAAATAGATAATTGTTGGAATCAATGTTGGCATGGCAGTGATGAATGTGCTCTATGACAATGCCCCCACTATAATAATATTATTGCGCACAATCTTTTACCATTTTACTAACATGCATGCCTTCTGTGACAAAGGAGTATAGTTAGTTTTCATCCAAGAAATTTTGAAGAAACAATCTTATTATCCAATTGAATGCATGCAGAACAATAATATTTAATTTTACTAATTTATTTAATTGTATATATGTCTTATAGATGTTTATATAATGTAAGGTATATATGTATTAATAATATATTCAATATAATAATACTTGTGAGTATTTGTGTACAAGTAAAAAATATTCTATTGGTATATGTAAAGATAATATTCCTCTACTCCAGAAATATGTTTAGTATATTAATAACTCTATATTTCAATAGAATTTATATTCAGATACATTGAGATATGAATTTATCAAAATTCTAACTAAAATAATAAATATTTTAGAACAAAAGCATAGACAAAATTGTTCTATTGTTTTTGAATGTTAAAAAAAAAATCAACCAACTAAAAATGTGAAAGTTATAAAACAAGATATTGAAAAGAATTCAAGCTAAAACATTCATGATGATATTGTTTTTATAGATGTATATTCCACTAATCACTCCTCCTCTTCTTTTTTCCAAGTTGTTCATGTAAAACAATGCATGGCGTGATCAAAGTGTTATTTACATTCCAAAAGTGATCACCCTCCTGCTTTTTATGAAATAAGTTTCACCTTTGTTGCAAAATAATTAGTGACAGTTTCCTAATTTTGTGACAGTAGTTGTTTTTACATTCTAAATCAGTGAAAGCAAAGAAAGAGATTTGGCTTCCTTCACATACTTGCCTAACAAGTTGTTCACAGATGTTTCAAACAAAAAGTTTTATATGTTTTTTGGGTAAAAAAAGGTTTATGGCATTCCAATAGGTCAGGTTAATTGTTGCCACAATAATCCTAATAATAAGAAATTTACATAGTGAAATGTTTGGTTAAAATTAGTACTATAATCCTTTGGGAAAGACTAGTGCATGTATATACCAGATAAGCTTAGTTCTACCAATTATGAGGAGTTAATATTTTACTAACAATATTATTAGTCTACTCTTAATACATTTTTTTTAGCAATAATAATTCAAATTTAGAAGGTAGCTGGAATATATATATATATATATATATATATATATATATATATAAAATTTTAATGCAATGACATTGATAATTATTTTACATAGTCGTTCAATCATATTCATCCATTTAGATAATTATTCACGTGTTAACCGTAAAAAGTTATTTTTGTTGTTATGTAATTAGATGTGTATATAAAATTCTTTTACACAATGAGTCTATTAAAATTATATATATAATATGACCTAATATAAATCTTCGTGGAGGATAATAATAATGTTTAATTATTCTAAAAGACCCAACATTTTTAATTAGGCCCTTATTTTTTTTCTTTTCAATTGAATTCTTATATCATATTAGATTTTGTAATTAAATTCTTATTGTAACAAAAACGTTGGAATTAATAGAATATTCTGTTAAACAAAATAAATATAACTAACACTTAGCTGAATATTCTATTTTGTTTAACAGAATATTCCGTTAATTTTAATATTTTTGTTACAGTAAGAACTTACTTAGTTATAAAATCTAATATGATATATGAATTCAATTGAAAAAAAAAAATGTAGAGACCTAATTGAAAATTTAGTGAAATTATAAGGATTGACAGAGTAATTAAACGTAATAATAATAATGGCAAATTACATTGATTTTCTTTAAAGTTAGGTGAAACTTTTATAATTTCTCTGTATTCATCAATTTTACAAAATATAAGAATATTAAAAGTGTATTATTACTTCAATGTTGAGGGAAGCTAGTGTATGTTTTAAAGAAGAATGTTAGTTTTTCAATCATGTGATGAACTTAATAAAAAAACAAGTTTAGTTGGTGGGTTTTATAGAAAAGAACACATACCTTACAAGCATTAACACACTATCAGTGAAAAGGATAGACAGCAATTCAAGAGAAGGAACAAGTCAAAGTAATATTATAATGCTATCCATCCACTACATACAACTCTCTTTAATTATGTCCCTAAACTTTACCTGAAAGAACTCAATTGGACTCATCTGGACACACAAATTTCCTGCCAGACATGCTGTATACAGTAATAAATAATTTAGATTTGCATAAACATAAATTCCAATAATGTAAGTTGGAAACAATAAGTCATGGAGAACTTACCAGACAAAAAAAAAATGCTTATGTTAATTCAAAAATAAATGTCTATATGTATTCATCTGTCTAAAATAATTTATAAAATAGTTCACGCCTCATCTAATGTGGAAAAGAAAAAAAAGTGAATTGACCCAATATATGAAGAAAGAGTGTTACAGTTTATGAAATAATGTATAAAATTTATTCTTAAAGAATGCTAACATGAAAAAAATGTAGTCAGAATCTTGTAATACAGAACCAAATAGCACTGAGTATTTGTTGATTTAAAAGTTAACAAACATGCTATATCATTATAGCAAAGAAATTCTAGCCAAAATTCTTGGTCTATCAAATATTTTTCTAGAAAATAACCAGAGGGAGAGAAAATAAAAAATGCATGTGCCTGTATTCCTATTACTGTTAATGAAAACCGGTGAAAATTGGTGGACAACAGTATATGTCAAACTGCATAGGTGTAAAGATCAAAATGGAATCTTAAACATAGCATGCATTTTGTAACCCTTAATTTAATATAAAGCCTGTGAAAGTAAGCGAATCATTATCATAAATAAGCACATATATATTTACCTAATAACAATAGTCCAAAAATACATATATGGAATGGAACCTTGAACCTTTTTTCCAATATTATTTTATTCAGGCAAATAGCAATGCAGTTATCTGAAAGCTTCTTAATAACTGAAAAGTAACTTGAAATAACATAAGAGTTTAATTTTGATGCATTCATAATGTAAAATATTTTGCAAAATCGTCCAATCACATTCGTTTTTTTAGATAACCATTCACGCAGTCGATGTAAAAATAGTTAATTTGCTGACACAGCGTTACATGATTGGATGCATGGATGATGGATGCACGTGTAAAACTGTTTTGTAGTAATGGGTGCATCAAACTTAAACTACTTTACTTCTTTCTTTCTTTTTTCTCAATCAATTACTGGTGTATCAAAGGGATTGCTCTTCTGTTTATACATCAGGGTATATTATCAAAAATTTACTTGTACATGTTCAAGGATAACATGGGCTCTAAACTTATCAGAGTACCTATCTATATTCTATCCAATCATATCAATTTTAAGTGAAGTACCACAATTACTCACAAAAGATTATGTGGCCAACAAGATAACCAAATTTTAGGTAGATTTGTCATTGGTGACCTTTCGCTCTTTCATAGGTAATTTTGTTAGCAACAAGATACTTTTGTGAATGATTTTGGTACTACACTCTTCAATTTATCATATTTTTTTGAGGGCATATGTAACATTTAATCTAACACAAAAATTGACCTGTATGGCTGTATGCTGTGATCATATTTACCAATAGTCCCCACAGGAACAAGACCCTTCTCTGAAATGGTGAAAACGATTTGCATCTCTAACAACTATGGACCTTCTCATAATGGCAGAAACCATCTTACTGAATGTGTGACAATCACCACATACCCTCAAGTTCTTGGAGATCCTAATGGGGTCTCCATCAGGAATGGAAATTAAACCAAATGCAATAGCCAACTTTTCACTGTGTGTGTATAACATTTCTTGCTTAACTTCCTCATCAACGTCTTGCAACACAAAATCTGTATCAGGAACATAACCAGCCATCTCTAACTTCTTCATCACATTCATCAACATTTTGTATATCGCCTCTGCTTGAGGATGAGATCTATCTCCAACGCTAAATCGATACGTTTTGTTATCCACTTCGATCCAAGTCCATCCTGGAACTTTCTTCAGATTCTTCTGTGTCATCATATCCCGAAATCTTGCAACCTTTTCCCACTTACCAGCTTTTGCATAAATATTAGATAGCAACACATAGTGCCCTGGATTTTGTGGATGTAATTCAAGTAGAGAATCTGCTGCCTTTTCTGCCAACTCCATGTTCTTATGAATTCTACATGCCCCAAGCAAAGCACTCCACAGCCTCTCATCTTTTTCAACATTCATCGCCTCGATCAACTTTACAGCCTCATCTAACCTTCCGGCGCGGCCTAAAAGATCAACCATACAAGTATAATGCTTGACATCAGGTCTGATAGCATGCTCTTCCCACATCGAATCGAAAAAACGAAGGCCCTCTTCAATCAACCCTGCATGACTACAAGCATATAACAGAGAAACAAAGGTGACTCTGTTAGGTAACATACCACAGCTCAGCATCATATGAAATAAATCAACGGCCTCATTGCCGCTACCATGATAGCCGTATGCAGCAATCATGGCGCTCCAAGTCATAACATTTCTTTCTTTCATCCTATCAAAAACCTCTCTTGCAGACTCAACACTCCCACATTTAGCAAACATGTCAATCATTGCAGTCCCCAAGATCACATCCAAAGAGAAACCATTCCTCAAAATATACTCATTAACAAACTTAGCCCTATGCATAGCCCCCAATTTGGCGCAGGCATTGACAACAGTCACCATAGCAACCTTGTCAGGAACAAGACCTTCTTCCCTCATCTGATCGAACAATACCAACGACTCGTAGGCATTGCAATCAGCATACGCAGCAATCATCACTGTCCAAGTCACAAGGTCCTTACTAAGCATTCTATCGAACAGCCACCGGGCATCATCAACCACCACACACTTTGTATACATGTCAACCAAGGAGGCACAAACAAAATGATCCAAATGCAACCCATCTTTCAACACAACGCAATGGATCACACGACCCATTCGAAGATCCTTTCTGTCCCTACAAATTCTTACCAAACAGGGTAAAGTGTAGTTATCAGGGGTGACACCACGCCTCAGAATCTCCCTAAAGGTGGCATAGCAACTAGCATAGTCACCAACCTTGGCAAACCCACCAATCATGACGCTCCAAGTCATGGGGTCTCTCATTGTCATTCTATCAAACAGGTAATGAGCATAATCAATGGCCTTGTGTTGGACATAGTGGTAAAGGAGCTTGTTTGCAACAAGAAGGTGCCGTAATGTTCCATTGGCTATCAAATGGGCATGAACTTGTCTGACTTGAAAAACATTCTTGCACCTTAATAGCAGAGAAATACAAGAATCGGGTCCCATTGAGTCTGGTTGTTGTTATTCTTTGAAAGTGTTTTAGACCAAATACTGTGTTGTGACTTGTGAACAAAAGCAATGAAGCATATCTAACAAAACCATAATCAAAGGAACTTCGTAGATTCTGACTAGAGTATCCAAAATTTGGATGAAGTGAACTAGGAGAGAAACTTTGAAAATCCAGTTACCAGTTGCAAAATAGATTTGCAAATTACTACTATAACATTTAAAATTATTAAAATTTAATTTTTAATTTGATTCTTATACAGTTCAATGAAATTGATTTTATTCAGTTATTTAATCGTGTATTATTAAACCTTGTAGAATAACCCTATATAACATTGTTAAAAAAAATTGTAATAAACTAATAAACACCACAATTTATTTGGTTCGTTTGTAATATAAGATACCTTGTACTAAAATCATATAAAGTTGATATTGTAACTAAAAATAATAAATATACCTAACGTAGAGACACCAAAAAATATATCTAACGCATTTGACTAGTCAGCTTCATTATGCATTTCTAAACTTTCTTTTGGTGATTAATTTTAACCTTTATTACTCCCTTGTACGAGTAAACCAATCACTCATTAATTTTAATAAAGTTACGTGTGCATCAAGTCACATTCGAAAGGGCTTCAAAGTGAAAAAGAAAAAGTCGTTGACGATGATAGTATAGAACAGAATATTGCTGCAAAAATAGTATAGAACATTCCAGAAAAAATGAATTCCCCAATATCTGAAAATTTTCCTGTGTGAATTCACATAAAAAAGCAGACCTCTATGGTATTTCTTTCAACAAAAACGTGCATTTGCTAACAAAAAAGAGTAAATGATTCTGGGTCTCTGGCACTGGCAAATACTAGAATTAGCATGGAGGATACTAGCTCATTACTTGGTGACCCTGTAAGCCTGCAAAACCAACACCAATTCAGGTTATTGAATGTTCAAAGATAAACATAAATTTAAACAAAATAACTAAGATTGTTTGATGAGTTATATTTTACTAAATATAAGTTGATACTCACCTTAATCTTTTTAAGAAGCTCTTTAGCATTTTTGTCATTTTTGAAGTGTTGCCTTACCGGCTGCATATTTCAAGAAACAATAATTTAGTATGCTACATTGTTGCTTTGAAACTTAAGAGGGACCAAAGAAAAGTAAAAGATGCATAAACAAAATCAGAAAAATCACCTCCAGAATTTTATTCAATGCCTTCGACAAAGCTGGCTTGAGGTCACCTGGATGTACTTCCCCACTTTCATACGCGGCGGTCAGCTCTTCAAAGGTTTTGAACGTCCTGAGATTAAATGAAATGAGGAACACATAACAACAATGAATTGTACAGAAGAAAAAGGAAGCTACATATACGGAATGCACCAGAATGGTCAAGAAAATTGCTCCAGCTAACAATGTGATGTTAAAGCCGACTAACCGAGGAAGGGGGAAAAAAGTAGACCACTCGTATCTCATCAACATAAGGACCACTTATTATTGGACGTAAGGTAGCAAAAACTTACTTGTTACCACCATTACTTTCACTACGCTCCACTGTGAACTCATGAAACCATGGTAAGACAAGGTATTTAATGTACTCCAAACATGGGTTTCCTTCCACTATCTGTGGTGGGCAATATGCCTTCTTTATCTTCACATTCACATCGGCCTGTGATATCAAAAATATAAAGTTGAGAAGTCATTTAAAAAAAAAAGTTACGAAGAAGAAACGGAAAAAACTATTTAACAGACACAATTTTACACATTTGCGACTTTTTATCCCTTTTGATTATAAGCAATCTTTTACTGGAAGAAGAAAAAAGCACTTTCATGACACTATCAGCAGCTTACCTCCTCATCTTCCATGAAAATGGAAGAAGACAGATCACTTTTTGACATCTTTTCTTGCCCTTGCAGTAGACCGGGCAGCATGTCTGCAAATCACCGCAAAATCAATTAGTAAAGATAAACAGCTTCACAATGCATTAGTTTAAAAAGTGAGTGTCGGAGAATACGGTGGGACAGAATAATGGGCTTGTTCTTTCTCTTAATGTCATCGCAATATTCTCTAGCAAGTACATTCACTTTTCGCTGATCCATTCCCAGTTGGCAGATGTCAGCCTGTTCTAATATAAAGCATAATGCATTACTTACTAACATGTTTTAAGAAAATTGACAACTACAGATTTAAAGGTTAGGAATTGAGAGACATCACGACATCTGAATACTAATTTGAATAAAAAATTATATACCAGTTGGATATTATAGAAACTGAAGAAAGTAGGAGGGGGAAAAGCAGTATAGCAAAATCATTCAATAGTCAGTAAATGCAGGAAATCAAAACATCCAAACCATCTACAAGTTTCCAAACCATATTTCCCCAGCTACAAATGTAGCCATTAAGCAACAGCTAACCTTTGGACAGTCCACACATACGAGCACTGTTTATACAAATGTAAAATAACCGATGCAAGTATATATAAAGAAGAAAGCAGAAATTCACCTTGAGGTAAAATATGTCAGCACACTGCATGCATGGATAAAATATCTGAGCAGCAGTCAACTCATCCTGTTCACTTCTTCCCATAATTTGGCTACACCTATATAATTTGAAGGGGAAAAAAAATAAAAAAAGTCGATATGCAAGTCCAAATTCACCATTTTACCAAATCATATAAATAAAATCATTAAAAGAAGCAAGAACCTGAGAATCCTTTTTAGGTTGTTCTTCTGAGCTATATCCAACACAAGAGGCCAGTACTCATCAGCCCTCGCATTAATCTCTTTCGATGACCACAGGAACTCAACTTTTCCTCCATCCAAATCCATCCCAACAGCTTTCCAGATCTCAATGAAGTAATTACCCACTGTCTCAATTTTCTTCAAGTCTCCCCCCATTTTGTTATTTAGCTTGGCAAACCAATCTGCGATCCAGATTTTAACGCGGCAGCCAGCAGATGTCAGCTTGTTCACATTGATTGCCTTCATCACTCCCTATACATAAACCACAAAATCGTAAACCACAAGGCCTTCAAAACCATTCACGCCATATTCATTTACCTTAGTCATCAACTATACACTATTTATTAGCCTATGATACACAAATACTCAAAGTTTGCTACGTATTCATATCATTTACTGCTACTTTAGTCTTCTTATGCATTTCACTAATGTTTTGTAATTAAAGATAAGACTGATCTCTCTGCTCCATGTCTCATGCAGATAAGATGAAGTTAACAACAATAGAGTCTAGCCATTACGTCTCTATATAAAGGATATAGTGATTAGGATATTTAATTAAGATAATTATGTATATATTATTCATTTAATAGATACTGCTACATTCATATTCCACATTTTAATAAAATTTCCGTAGTTACAATATGGTAAATCCATCATATTCAAAACTCGTACCACTATTCTAGCAAGACAAATCATCAGCAACATTTCTTCCACTAAAATAGACGAACCTGCTGAATAATGACATTCATTTGAAACAATATATATATATTAAAAAAAAAAACCTGAGCAATGTGCATTCTTCCAGAAGGTTCAAATCCATCATAGCAAACTGGCTCGGGCTTCTTGTCAAGGAGGTTTCGGAGTTCGTCTTCTTGAATGCACTCCTCTCCAATACTCCTCACAATAGCAAACTTCTGATCTAAGGTCAACCTGCCGCAAAAATTAATAATAATAATAATAATAATAATAATAATAATAATAATAATAATAATAATAATAATACGATAAAAATAGTCAAATGCTGGAAACTAAAAACCTGAATTAAGAATTTGAAGAGGAAACTTACTGAGAAGCTGAATTTTGATCGGAAGTGCTGGAACTGCACACCGCCGCCGCCACCACCACATAGATTCACAATTCTCATTAGACAGTTCAGTAGAGAGCTATTTCTTTTTTCAAATCAAAGAAAAAATATAAAAATACGAAAATTAACGAAACGGAAACAGAAGAAAAAGAGAGAAAAGAAGCATACGACGACGAGAGAGAAGTAGCATTGAGTTGCTGCTCCAAGGAAGCTTCATCAGTCTGCAGAAGAAAACAAAAATAAAAAGTCAGGTTTACAGATTGAAGGTTGTAGAAGTGGTAGTGAAGGTGAGAGGGTGGTTCCGAACCTGAGGTTCCGCCATTGACGTAGAGGAAGAGTTCGAGCAGCCGGAGAGTGAGTTGAAAGGATCTGATTGAAGTCTGAAGATTTCATTTCATAGGGCTGCTAAAGTAAATGGGCCGCCAGCTCGTTAGATATTCGGGTCGGGTCATCTAATTGGGCCTGTGTTCAGATGAAAGTTTTTCTTCTTTAAGATTGCTCAGAGTCCAAAAACACTTGAAATGGGAGGATGCTTTGAAAAAAAAATTCAACCAAGTTTTTAATAGTTAGGTGAATATATGATTACAGTTAGTTTAGGACAAATTATTATTTTTAACCATAAAAAATTTGAACATTCACAATTTTAGTTATAACATATAAGATGAGGTTATCAAAACTAATATAATTATATATATAACAAATTAATTTATATATTTCATAATAAAAACAACGCTCGAATCTTTCGTAACCAACAACACAAAAAGATCCACAATTGTTAGAGAGATGCAAATGTTTCCAACATTTTTATGAAAGGTCAACTTCATGTGATAACTATTGGTAATTTGATGCCAGCATACAGGTCAATTTTTGTGCGAGATTAAATGTCACAACTTACATTAACTCACCAATTAGAAGGTCAAATTTCATTTCTCAATACACGCTTAGTAATTAGTCCTTGTCATTCAACCCCACACTTTCCAGTGGTTTCTTGAATTCCCAATTAGAACTCAGCCACCATCTATTCCCATTTCCCAATCCCATTGTAATTTACTTGCCTGAGTATATTTTTATATTACTAAGTAGATAAGATAACATAATTTCTTAGTATATATATGTGGCGTTAACTTGCTCTTGTTACTTAACTTGCATAGAGAGTGTGTAGTTGAGTCTCTCATCAAATGACCGAGTCAACGAATCGACCCGTTGGCGGCACCGAGTTCAGCTGGTGCAAGGCTGTTCCCGGTGGCACTGGAATCACTGTACTAGGCCTCATCCTCTCTAAACCACCAACCATCTCGTTTCTCCAAAATGCCCTCAACGATATCCAAAATTCCCATCCTATCCTCCGCTCAAAAATCCACTTCGACGATTCCACCAACACCTTCCACTTCGTTACTCAACAAACTCCCTACGTTGAAATCCAACCGTACGATCACCAATCAGCTTCCCAAATCGTCCAAACCCAATCCAACGGACACGATCAAATCGAGCCCTTCCACGCTCTCTTCGAGCACGAGCTGAATGTGAACACGTGGCGCGATCACAGCGAGGGAGAGATCGACGCGATGTTTGCGAGCGCTTACGCGATCGAGGACGACCGGTTAGCGGTGTTCCTCCGCCTGCACACGGCGGTGTGTGACCGAGCTACTTCAACGGCGCTGTTAGGGGAGCTAATCGAGCGGTTGCGCAGCGGCGGCGATGGCGGCGGAAGGAAGGTGGAAGTGGAAGAGATGAACGTGGCGCTTGAGGATCTGGTTCCTGAAGAGAAGAAGAGGAAACCGTTTTGGGCGCGTGGACTTGACATGCTTGGGTATTCGCTGAACGGGTTCAGGCTTGGGAATTTGAATTTCGTAGATGCTGATTCGCCAAGAAGCTCTAGGATTCTGAGGTTGCGATTCAATGAAGAAGAAACCAAAAATCTGATTGATGTGAGAAGTTACTAATTTCTAATTTTCTATAATAATTTTCGGTATATTCTTTAGTACTTCAAGTAATTTAACATATATAAGTGTAGCGAATGGGAAGATTTATGATTTTAAATTTAATCACTAGTGTAGTGTCCACTGTCCACTGATTTGAGCTAATATATTTATATGAAATTATAAAAATAAGAGTGATATTATTAAAATAAAATTAAAAATATTTATTTTTTTCGTAATATGTGTACCCTACAATTGTACAAAGTGTCTATGCTTTACGGCTGCCTTTGATTATGGAGATAGGACACTCAAACAATAGTGTTTGAAATGGATAAAGATAATGTGTTTAAAGATACTAAATTAGTATATTTTGTGTTTAAAGATATTGAATTAGTATATCTTGTGTCCAGACAAGAGGACACGGAGAAACTAATAATGAGATATAATTTATTTTTTATTTTTTTATTATTTTTGTTAATTTTTTATAATTATATTTTTTATTGTTATATTTTTTATCTCAAATATTTTGAATAAAAAAATAAATTAAATTTTTATAATTTGTTTTATTTTATTATCAAATAAAATATAAAAACACAAAATTTTGTATTTTTTGTGTCTCTATCCATAAGGGTGTTTTGTACTGTTTTTAAAAACAAACGCAGTGGTATAGAATTCCCTTCAAATGCTAAATTTGTTTGTTCCTCATGTAGTATTAGACTACTAGTAACATATTTGTTATTCATATTCTTAGAACATTCTTTTCCCTTCTGGATTAATTTAATTTTAAAAGATCATGTAGGCATGCAAGTCAAGAGGAATTAAACTCTGTGGAGCACTTGCAGCAGCTGGAATGATTGCTTCATGGACCTCTAAGAATCTTCCTGATTATCAAAGGGAAAAATATGGTATGGTTACCCTTATCGATTGCCGTTCGATGCTTGATCCTGTTCTTCCCAGTGACCATGTTGGTAAGCCTTAGTTTCTTGTAATCTTTCTGCCATTTTCTTAGATTGTTTTGTACTGCTATTGGTACCTTAACATATAGCCTAGTTTGGTTTGGAGAAGGAAAAAAAAATGTTATGGTAATCACTGGCATGAAGTTGTCCTTACCTTCACGTGAAGATGATAAGTGAGAATCATTGTACATGACGGAATGTGATGCACACTTTAACGATCTGATTCTGAATATATTGTTTTGATTCAGGTTTTTACCATTCTGCAATCATGAACACACATGATGTGTGTAAAGAAACCCTATGGGAACTAGCAGAGAGAATCTACACATCCTTTGCAAATGCTAAGAACAGCAACAAGCATTTCACAGACATGTCTGACCTCAACTTCCTCATGCTCAAGGCTATTGAAAACCCAGGTTTAACGCCATCAGCATCGCTTAGAACTTCATTGATCTCTGTGTTTGAAGACCCCATTGTCGACGATTCGGCCGAAATTCATCAAGAGCTTGGGGTGGAGGACTATCTAAGTTGTGGCTCCTTACATGGTATAGGAACATCCATGTCCTTATTTGACACCATTAAGGATGGAAAATTGGATTGTGCTTTTGTGTATCCATCACCACTTCATTCAAGAGAGCAGATTCAAGAATTAATTGATCATGTGAAGAGTATACTTCTGAATGGTTGTAAGATTGAATGATGGTGATAATTATCATTTACAAATTCCCAATTTATGGTTGTACTTGGTCTATTGAAATATTGGTAAGAAATAATGTAAACTGCAATGAAGGAATAAATCATCCACCGAAGTTATGATACCCTTTAAAGTATTCAATTCAGACAACATTTGACTAAGTGAAGATTTGTAAGTTCCCCAACACAATTGTTGCCACTGATTACTGGGGTATTGGGTGTGGGTGACAGTTGTAAAAGGAGGGAGAACATTGAAGAAAGAGTGTGATTCTTTCAATATATTTAAATTTCACTAGCATATAGTACTAATAATTTAGGTAAATCTTCATCAATAAATTGATAAATTTTACACAGATATCTGAATTAAAATTGATTACATGTCTCTTTTAAATAGATCTTATATACTGAATTTAAGTATTTACATGTAAATTGAATTAGTCCAAATCAATTTAGCATGCATCTTCAATTCAATTTATTAAAACAAGTGACATTATATTGTTGTTGGGATTTGGACTAAATCCCTTAGTAAATCTAATCAACATGATATACATAGTAAATGGAATCAGCATATTTGATTCACAAGTAAAATTAAAATTAGGTTTGGTTGTTCATGAGTTTTCATATTGTTCATAAGTTTTTATTCCAAAAATGATACAATATCTCTTCTGTTTTAGTAAATTGAATTGGTCTAATTCGATTTATTTAAATATATGCTAAATCAAATTGAGCTAATTCTATTTACATATAAATGCTCGGTTTATATAGATCTGTTTAAGACATGCATGCATGTATGTGGCCAATTTTTATATAAGATATATGCGTAAAATTGATCTCCAATTAATTTATTAATGTAAATTATTATCAATTTCAATTAGAAAGAAATATGATATTGAAGTATGTAATTCATCCTGTTTCGTACTAATTATATTA
This sequence comes from Arachis stenosperma, assembly GCF_014773155.1. Taxonomy (NCBI): domain Eukaryota; kingdom Viridiplantae; phylum Streptophyta; class Magnoliopsida; order Fabales; family Fabaceae; genus Arachis; species Arachis stenosperma. The sequence continues at coordinate 119,977,275 of NC_080378.1, forward strand.
CTCTTAAATTTTATAATAAAGTAATTATCATATTCAAACGTACAAACTCTTATTATTTACATACTAGTGTCAAATAAATACTTATCGGTTAATGTTCAAATAACATCATTCAATTGAAAAACTATTCATAACAAAACCTTTAACATAATAAGCTAATTAAAGTTAATATCTCCAAGATTTGGAGACCTATGAAAATTGCATACATATTGCACATAAGTGTCTATATTCTAATTCTAGCCAAGTGTATCCTATATATATCTTATTAACACTTGCCCACTAGAAAGAAAAAAAAAAAGGATGGCACATAATATTATAGAAAATCTTCAAAAATTTTGGCTAAGTCAAACTTGCCATTGTTGGATTCTATAGCATTAACAACCTCTTGAAATGTGGAAACTTTGCATGGAACAATGAGGCCATTACTCTGTGAGAATCCAAATTCATTGTATGATTTCTCAAGCAAGATCTTGAACAAAGGGTGAGTGAGGTAGCTTGTTGGAACAACATATCTCTGCCTCTCTTCACCAACATAGATTGCAAAATAACCGGTTGGTGTTCTTGTTCTTCTTGTGTTGGATGATGGTGATGATTCTTCTTCTTCTTCATTCTCTTTTAACAAACATTCATTGTATGAAGAAGCTTCTTTTTCACCTCCAATACCAACAACCTTCACTTTTTTTGCTAGCTTCTTCAATGATACCACCTTTTTCCCTAACATTTTTTTTAAAAAATAAAAAATAAAAAGGTTTGATTGAACTAGCTATATGAATTTACTAGATGGGTTTTTGAGGAAGAAATTAAAAGAGAAGATTTATGTAGAGAAAATGGCTTTTGAGCAAGGTGAAGAGAAAGGTTTGGGACTATATATATGTGTGTGAATGAGTTGATAATAAGAAATTGAAGGACAAAAGAGGGTACAATAATCAATGGCATGTTGTGATGCATGTATAAAAAAGGGTCATTTTCTTTTGAATTTTGACTTAGAAAAATATTTTTGTTCTATAATTAAAGAGATTTTAATTGATTGAAGGATTATTTAATTAGTTGGTAGAGCAACTTTATTTTATCTAATAACTATATTAATTTATTTAAACAAAATAATAGATTATATTATTTTGGTTGTAAGCAAATTAAAACACTTAATTGAATATGAAAAAAAAAATCTCATTCATTTTTTTATTTGTTTGTTTTAATTTATATATCAACAAATAATGGGATATGAATTATTATTGTCTTAATTTATCTTAGGTTTAATTACTCTGTTGGTTCTTATAGTTTCGCAAAATTTTCAATTAGATCTCTATATTTTTTTTTTCTTTTTAATTGAATCCTTGCACCAAATTTTTTTTTAATTGGGTCTTTACACTTTTTTTTTATTTGGGTCCCTGCATCAATTTTTTTTAGTTGAATCTCTATAAAATTAAGCCGATTACTGCTAAGAGGGACCTAATTGAAAAAAAAATTGGTGCAGGGACTCATATAAAAGGAAAAAAAGTTTAGGGAGCTAATTGAAAATTTTGCGAAACTATAGGAACTAACAAAGTAATTAAACCTTTACCTTATTTAACTATCATGCTATGTATACACAAAAAATCAATTATCGTGTATAAAAATATGTATTTAGCATTTCATAACAAATTATTATATTATTGTTTATTGCAAGTTTTAATTATTATATTATGACATATTTGATTATTTTATTTTAAAAAATGTAAATAAATATATAATAATTAATTTAGTAGTTAATTTTTATTGTACATAGAATATTTTTTATTACTAAATATTTTAATGTAACTTTGGTAAGTTGTCTTGATTGGTCATTGGCTAAGCATGACCTTATAATAGTAGTTCAAGCTAGGGATAAAGGTTGTTAATATAATTTCATATGATTAAGACTTAAGAGAAGAATTAAACATGAGCAATGTGTGGTACACTACCACTTTAAATTAAAGTAATATATAGTACTAGCATAATAATTCAGTTGGTGTGTGAGATTCAACTCCACATTTGTTGGTTGTCAATTATTTGGTGGCAAGATGTACATACATGAACATGAGTCAATGAATTAGCTAAAATTAAAGGCTTTTTAATTTGTCTAAGACTTAAAAAAATAAAAAAAAATTAGGTGAAAATTCAGGTACAGTCGACTTCACGTAAAGTTTATATCTGAGAGTCATTAGATGATTTGACTGATTTGACTAAATTTTTATTTAACGACTCTCAGATATCAACTTTACGTGAAAATCGACCTCACCTGAGTTTTCACCAAAAAAATTAATATTGGTAGGTAGATAATTAAATATCTTGTACCATTGATTAAGAAGGATAAGATCACACTAATGACTAATCCATTAGTGGTGAAACTATCATTATTGTTTGAAACAAAAATAACTTATACATATATACTTTGAAAATTTCATTTAATGTGACATATGCTTAGAGATATGTATTAATAATGAGAACTCAAAATAGTAAATATTTTTGTCATATTTCAAAAAAAAAATTATAGCATATGTCTTACCTCTTAAGAATTGAATTTAACAGAAGTCATAATAATTTTGTGGATTTGGTTTGGTATTATTCTAGGTAACTTAGACCAAACCAATAGAATTTTCAGCCAAAGGTACATAACGTTGACCCTTGACCTAATAGAATGCTTATGATGATGTTCCCACTATTCAATCACGCTTCATGAAATTAAATCTTACAATTCCACCACTCATTTTTTTTGACATATTAAATAAATATAATAATTAAGATTTGATGCAAGAGTGCATGTGTATGTTTGTGCCCGTGTTAGTTTCGAATAAAGTAATCAAATTATTTGAGCTAGTGATTTTGGATCTGTATAAAATAAAATAAAATAATGGGGCCAAGAGAAAGAATCTAATTCAAGTAAAATACGGGAGAGAAAATGTTAATTAGATTTGCAAGAAATATGTAGTAATAAAAAATAGGTTTAATGACTCTGTTAGTCTTTATAGTTTTATAAAATTTTTAATTAAGTTTTTATATTTTTTTTTAATTGAATTTTTGCACTAATTTTTTTTCAATTAAGTCCCTTTTAGTAGTAATTGGTTTAATTTTATAGAGACCTAACTAAAAAAAAGAATTGGTATAGAGAGCTAAATAAAAGAAAAAAAATATAAAGACCAATTAAAAAAAAATTTAATGGAAAGACTCAATTAAAAAGAAAAAATATAAGAACCTAATTGAAAATTTTACAAAATTATAGAAACTAACAGAGTAATTAAACCTAAAAAATAATATCACATAAATAAAATATAATAATATTGCAAAACAATACTTTTTTAAATAAATAAAAAAACAAGAAGAAGCAAAATCAAGGCATTAATTGCGTCTTATTCTCATTCTTTTTAAGCTCTCACTACTCACATGCATTGAAGATCAACAACGACGTGCAGAGAAGAAAGGAACAAAACAAGGGGTCTAAATTGAAAATGAAATATATTTAATCAGAAATATTTATAATATTGTTAGAACTATATATCTATAAAAAAATTAATTCGTTAAGAAAAATGTATAAAGTATAAACTGATTTAAGTTGATCGAATAATAAATTTTATTTATTTAAATAAATATTAAAAATTAAATATTTTTTATTTTATTAGTTAATAATAAAACGTTAAATGAAGGTCCAATTTGTAGTGAATTAACTCTTATCTTGCTGAATTGGAATTATGTTTTTGTTCATTTTTATAAATTTAATTTTAATATGTTATTAACATAAAATAATTTTATAGATATATTTAATTATTTGATATTATATTATTAAAAATAATTATTATTTTTATTGACGGTATAAATAATGATCATCTAAAAAATAAATATAATTATAAATACAACAAAATTAAATCTAATTTTCGTATGGTGTTTTGTCAAAGGCTCATAGATAAGGTCATAAGGAAATGCGCAAATTGAGGGAATCAGAATATGCAAATTAAATTAAATTATATGTGGGTACATTGGGTGGAGCCATGGAAATTGAAAAAGTGCTCGTGAAAGCGAATATTTTGACTAACAACATTATGATAAATGCAATGCAAAAGTTAACTTGGGTTGATCGAGTAGTCAATTTATTCGTTTGTTTAAATAAGTGTTGGGGGTTCGAATTTTATCTTGTGTATACAGCAATCTATTAATCAGTGACAAATATTTAAATGGAACTCAGATCTGTGACGAATTAATCTTTAGTCTGTCCTATAAAAAAATAAATAAAAAAAATGCAATGCAACACAACACTACTTCACGCTTTGGGATTGAAAGCTTTCAGAAAATGGATTCTTATTGAATGGGTGTATAATCTTATGATAACCTCACATTAATCTGTTAATTTAAGATTTAATTCAGAATTTTTTTTGGAAGTATCAAAAAGAAATTGGAATATAATAATATCAATTTATACAGATACAAAAAAAAATTTAATTCAAATGCTATACTTACGAAATAGAAATAAAAAAAATCGAAAATTTCACACAAAAATTTTACATAATATTTTTAATCGATTAATTAATTTGATTTATTTCGTATCTTTCGCTTAATAAAATCAGATTTTACATGATTAAACCTGTGAGACTTAAAGCATGATGGAATAGAAGAAAAAAAATTAAATAGTAGAAGAAGAATCTTAATTTCAAATAAACAAATTTAAATTTTATTAAAAAAGATCTTTTTGATTTTCGAAAAATGAAATAACTAGATAAAAGGACTCATAAAAAAATTTATTCTTATTAAAATATCGTAATTAAATCCACATATATTTAGTAAAAAGAAATGTGATGATGTGTACTCAATCTAAAAAATTTGAATATGAAACAAAGCATAAATTGTCTAATTTCTTAAAATGTTATGAATTTGAAGATATTAGTATGGGATGGAAAAAAATCACTATTAACAATTTTGAGAGGAAAGAATTTTTTTATAACAATTTCTAAAAATATTATTGTTACGTTACGTAACCGAAGATTAATGGGTTGGATAAGTTTGGCTGGCCCAATCGTGTGAACGATGAAACGTCCAAGTGAGTTCGCGATCCAAAGCTCCCGCCCGACTTGTGTAAGGAAGAATGGGGGGTGGTACCTGCAAGGACACTTCGATGCCTAAGTCAGCAAGGGTGCAAACAGGCTTAGAGATACCTGAGGGGTGTCAGGGTATTTATAGTGGTGAACCAATAACCACCGCTGAAGTAGTTCCGCCTTTTAAGGTGGATAACCGTTCCTTTATCTTAGGGAGGTTGAGATATGACTCCTGTAAGTGGGTAGAGAGATTTTAGGGGCAGTTACTCATTTGAATGAGTGATTATCTGCCAGCTAATCTTCGTCCCCGACTTCTTTAGGGTTAGTCGTGATAGGAACCGACTTCATAAGGAGGAGGTCGGTACAAGGCGAAGCTCAACCTTTTTGGGTTGGGCCTTTTGTTGGGACCTGGGCCTTATCGTTGGGCCAGGGTATGAACAGTGCCCCTATTTGAGCCCAATTTCTTTTAAGATTTGGGTTCGAGTATTCTACTCGGGGTCGTAACCGACTTGTGAGGGAACCGACGTGATTTGTTTGCAACCGACGTGAATTTTCGTGACTTTTGATTTTCACAGTTACATCTAATCAAACGTCGCGTCCGTTAGGGGTGTGCGTAGGTATTAATTACCTTGGTAACGGTGCATTCATTAATGACCGCTTCCAGTTTTACCATTATGCCCCTAACGTGCTTATAAATGCTTCCCTCTTCCTTCGTTGTTTCGTTTCTTCGATTTTTCAAAATTTTTTTCCTTTCATCTGTTCGTGGAACACTTTCATATCTGTTCGTGGGATACTTTCGTTGAAGGCTTTCATCTTCCTCTACTCCTTTTCAGGCAAAGGTTGGTTCTTTCTTCCATTTTATTAAGTGCTTCTGCATGCCTTTTATTTTCTTTGGAGAGGGAGAAGGTGACGTCGTAGGTTGTTAGATTTCATGCCCCTTAGGAACTCTCGTTTTTTATTCTTTTTTCTTTTCCCTTTGTAGGTTTTCATCGTACCCTAGGGAAAAATGTCTTCTGTAGAAGTTCTTGCTCAGTGGGTTGATGTTACGGTCTTGGGGGAGGAACCCTTGGTTGATACCGAGTTCATCACCAACCTTCGCACTCATCACCATATTTGTACTTCTGAGGAGGATGAGCCGAAGTATGAATTGGTGGTCCCGGGTCTGGAAGACCGGGTTTGTTTTGGGAGGGATACTGAGGAGGTCCCTCATTTTTTCTACATGTATGAAAGCATGATTACCCGTTTGGGTGTTTTTCTTCCATTTTCTGATTTTGAAATAGCTGTTTTGCGTCACTGCCGAGTTGCTCCTACCCAACTTCACCCCAATTCTTGGGATTTTCTGAAAATTTACCAGTTTATCAGCCACGCCTTAGATTTTCCGACCTCTTTGAGGATTTTCTTCTGTCTTTTCCATATGACCAAGCCCTTCAGTGGGCTAAATAACAAGCAGCAATGGGTGTCTTTCCGAGCCATACAAGGTCGGAGAGTTTTCACCCTTTTTGATGAATCCTTCCATGACTTTAAAAATTATTTTTTCAAAGTTCAAGGTGTAGAGGGTCACCACCCCTTTTTCCTGGATGAAAATTCTGTTCATCGCTTTCCTCTGTATTGGTTGGAGGCCTCCCCCTGCGAGAAATATGGTTTGGATGACTTGGATGAGGTGGAGGCAGCCATTGTGGGGTTCCTCCAAGAAGTGTGGGGGAGGGCCCCATATCTGGATACCAAAAAATTTCTCCAGGGGTCGCCGGCCTTTGTCCAGGCACAATTAGGTAGCCTTTGTCTTTTATACTTTGTTTCCGACTTGTCTGAATTTTTTGGCTAATAATTGCTGTTACAGAGATGGCGAAGAAGAATTCCAGCGAATCTTACCAGAGAGTCCAGGAGGCCAGGGCAAGATCTCGCGCCAGGGCCGGCGGTGCCAGGGTAACTAGCTCCTCTCTTCCTCCTCCTCCTCCTCAAACTTTGGGGACCCCTTCTCGGCCTATTGTTATTTCCTCCTCGGCTTCTTCTCAGCCGCCCCCTCCCCCCCGACCTTCTCCTGAGCCAGAGAAGAAGAAGTGTAAGACTTTAGAGTCTTCCTCTTCTTTTGAAGGTGAGGCTAAGGTGGATGCTCCTGCATTTGTCTGGAAACACATCTATCCCCATACCCGTATAGGTATGGATGATGTTTCTGTCCGGAACCACATCACTATTCTGGCTCAGGAGAGTGTCAGGGCGGCGGTGGTGTGCACCAAATTTCTTGATGTTTTTGAGAAGACTCCTCTTAGCTCTCTGGGTTCAACTTCGAGGGTTGAAGAGTTGGAGGAAAGGCTTCTCATATATCAGAAACATGAGAAGGAGTTGAAGGAGGAGTTCGCTAAATTGAGGGAGGAGAGGGATGATCTTCGGGAGAAGGGGAGCAAGTTACAAGCCCAATGCAATATGGAGGAGGGCTTGAGGAAGAAGGCGCAGGAGAGTTATTCAAGCTTGTTCAAGGATCTCGTGGAGGTGAGGAAGGACTTGTTGAATTCTCGGACTGCTTACGCCGAGTTGGAGGACTCTATTGCTGAGGGAGCCGAGGAGGCTTGGAGGATTTTTAAGGAGCAGGTCGGCGTCCTTGCTCCCGATTTGGATCTCTCTCCTTTGGACCCTGACAAAATTTTCATTAATGGGGCCATTGTGTCTCTTCCCCGACCTGTATCTGAGTCTGAGTTGAAGACTCGGGGTCAGAGAATCATAGAGTCTCCTCCCCGTCCAGACAATGCTCCGAGTTCTTCCGAGACTCCCGAGACTTCTCTTCCAACTCCTGTAGGTGCCTCTCTCCCTGGTCCTGATGGCGCTCCGACTCCTCTTCCTGATTCTGGTGGTGATCCTACTACTCCCGGTGGTGATACTTAAAAAATTTGTTGGCTATATTGGGGTCTGGCCTGTGGGTCCCCCCCTTTTTTGAACTCTTTTTATATCTGTGGTAGTAATGGTACACTGACATTTCTCTTGGCCTTTTAAGGCCGTAAACAAAAAATATTTACAAAACCCTTTTTTGGATAAGGGTAACAAAAAAATATTTATAAATACCATTTTTTGGATAAGGGTTTAAGTTACCTTTTGTGTGCATGCTTTTCTGTTTTTGTTTGATACTTAAGAAAATTTTTCCGACCTTTTTCTTGAAAAACCTTTTCTTTGGCTTGTCTGTCTTTATGAGCTTGACAGTCTTTTGGCCTTAGGTTTTTTCGATCTCTCTTTTCCACTATTCCTTTATACTCAACTTTGTGGTTTTATTGAGCTTTTATGTCTTAGGTTATTTTTGCGATGCGTTTTTCTTCTACTCGGTTTTTCATTTCGATTTACGGGTCGAAATGTTTACGAGCTTCTCTACTCGGGTTTTCATTTCGACTTATGAGTCGGAGTGTTTCCGAGTTTCTTACGATCAACTTATATAACCTTTTTACACCGACTTGTACCTCGTCGTTTTATCCTGACGACCATTTAGGTCGGTTCATGGGATTTTCACGTTTTGTCGAGCTTAAGTCGGCGCGTTTCGTAGAAAAGAAAATAAACAAGAAGGAATTTTTATGAGAGATATTTGAAAAAGATCTTTATTTATTTGGAAAGGTACTTTTTACTGCTACTAAATGCTTTTAACAACTTATTCCCCTTAGGCTCTACTATGATGCCTCGTTAAAAACCCTTTCTTCAGAAAAAACCCTTTGTTTTTTGGGAAAAAATCATGAAGTAGGGAAAAGAATGCATCAGGGAGTAGAATTCGCTTTTAACTATAGTACCTTTTCATGTTGCAAGCATGCCACGACCTTGGTAACTCGGTGCCATTTAGGTCGGTCACCTTATAATAACCTCTTCCTAGGACTTCTCTAATCTTGTATGGTCCCTTCCAATTAGCAGCGAGTTTTTCTTCCCCTGATTTATTGACTCCAATGTCGTTTCTGATCAAGACCAAGTCGTTTGAGGTGAAGCTTCTTCGAATGACTTTTTTGTTGTAACTGGTGGTCATCCTTTGTTTCAACGCTGTTTCTCTTATCTGGGCTTGCTCTCGGACTTCGGGGAGTAGTTCGAGCTCCTCTTTGTGCCCCTGTATGTTTCCGTCCTCATCATGGAGAATTACCCTTGGACTTTGTTCGTTGATTTCTACTGGTATCATGGCTTCTACGCCATAAACAAGTCAAAAAGGTGTTTCTCCAGTGGCAGATTATGGCGTCGTTCGATAAGCCCATAATACTTGTGGGAGCTCTTCTGTCCAAGCTCCCTTTGCTTCTTGTAGTCTTTTCTTCAGCCCTGCCAGTATGACTTTGTTGGCTGCATCGGCTTGTCCATTGGCTTGTGGATGTTCCACCGAAGTGAACTGGTGTTTGATTTTCATGCTGGCCACTAGGCTTTTGAAGGTATAGTCAGTGAACTGGGTTCCGTTGTCTGTAGTAATGGAATGGGGTATTCCAAACCTTGTGATGATATTTTTGTACAGGAACCTCCGGCTTCTTTGGGCTGATATGGTGGCCAATGGTTATGCTTCTATCCACTTTGTGAAGTAGTCTATTCCCACGATCAAGTATTTGACTTGTCCTGGGGCCTGGGGAAAAGGACCTAACAGATCTATCCCCCATTTTGCAAAGGGCCATGGAGAAGTTATGTTGATTAGCTCCTCGGGGGGAGCCACGTGGAAATTTGCGTGCATTTGGCATGGCCGGTACTTTTTCACAAATTCTATAGCATCTTTCTGTAAGGTCGGCCAGTAGAATCCAGCTCGGATTACTTTCCTGGCTAGTGACCTGGCTCCGAGATGGTTTCCGCAGATCCCATTGTGAACCTCCTCTAATACCTCAGTTGTCTTTGAGGTCGGTACGCATTTCAACAATGGTGTTGATATTCCTCTTTTATAAAGGATATTCTTCACCATAGTGTAATGTTGTGCTTCCCTCCGGATTTTCTTAATCTCTTTCTCCTCTTTGGGGAGGATGTCGAATTTTAAGTATTTGACCAAGGGATTCATCCATCCGAGGTGTAGCCTAGTTACCTCAAGGACATCTCATTTGTCTTCTGCTTTTACTACAGATGATTCTTGGAGAGTTTCCTGGATCAGGCTTCTGTTATTCCCTCCTGGTTTGGTGCTTGCCAACTTGGAGAGGGCATCTGCTCTGCTATTGAGATTCCGAGTTATATGCTTAACTTCGGTTTCTGCGAAGTGCCCTAAGTGTTCCAGAGTTTTTTCCAAGTATCTCTTCATGTTTGGGTCTTTGGCCTGATACTCTCCATTTATTTGGGAGGTCACCACTTGAGAGTCGCTGTATATCATCACTTTCGTTGCACCGACCTCTTCTGCCAGTTTCAACCCTGCAATCAGGGGTTCATACTCTACTTGATTATTTGAAGCTGGGAATTCAAATTTGAGGGACACCTCTATTTGGGTTCCCCTTTCGTCGACTAGTATTATGCCTGTGCCGCTTCCTGTCTTGTTTGAGGATCCGTCTACATAAAGTTCCCATGTAGTTGGTTTTTCCTCTTGATCTCCTGCGTATTCTGCTATGAAGTCGGTGAGGCATTGGGCTTTGATCGCTGTCCGAGTTTCATACTTTAAGTCAAAATCGGAGAGCTCTATTGCCCATTGAACCATTCTTCCTGCAATATCCGTTTTCTGGAGGATTTGCTTCATGGGCTGGTTCGTTCGGACTCTTATGGTATGGGCTTGGAAATAAGGCCGTAGCCTTCGCGAGGCTATTACTAAGGAGTAGGAAAACTTCTCTAGTTTGTGGTACCTTAGTTTAGGGCCCTGTAGAACTTTGCTGATGAAGTAAACTGGATGCTGTCCGACCTCGTCCTCCCTTATCAGGGCTGATGCGACAGCTTTATCTGCTACTGACAGATATAGGACGAGATCTTCCCCGCTTAGAGGTCAGGTCAAGATTGGTGGTTGACTCAAGAACCTTTTGAACTCCTGGAACGCTCATTCGCATTCTGGAGTCCATTCGAATTGGCATCCTTTTTTTAATAAAGAAAACAGTGGAAGGGATCTGAGTGCTGATCCTGCCAAGAACCTGGAGAGGGCTGCTAGTCGGCCATTCAATTGTTGGACCTCTCTTAAGCAAGTCGGTCTCTTCATTTCAAGGATGGCTTTACACTTGTCGGGGTTTGCTTCGATCCCTCTCTGTGTTAGCGTGAACCCTAGAAATTTTCCAGCCTCTACCGCGAAGGTACACTTTGTGGGATTTAGCCTCATCCCATGCAACCTTATGGTGTCGAAGACTTGCGAGAGGTCTATCAAGAGATCAGCTTCTTCCTTAGTTTTCACTAGCATGTCGTCTACGTAAACTTCCATTAAGCTCCCGAGGTGGGGGGCGAACACCTTGTTCATCAGCCTTTGGTATGTGGTCCCTGCATTTTTTAGTCCAAATGGCATGACCACGTAGCAGAAATTTGCTCGGGGCGTGATGAACGATGTCTTCTCTCTGTCTGGCTCATGCATAGGGATTTGGTTATATCCCGAGTAAGCATCCATGAACGACAAGTATTGATACCCCGAGCTGGAGTCTACTAGAGTATCAATACTTGGAAGTGGATAAGGGTCCTTGGGACATGCCTTATTTAAGTCGGTGTAATCGACACACATTCTCCATTTGCCATTTTGCTTCTTGACTAGCACTACATTTGCTAGCCATGTTGGATATTTGACTTCTCTGATGAAGCCGGCTTCTAGGAGTGCCTGTACTTGCTCTTCCAACGCTAGAGCTCGTTCAGGGCCAAGCTTGCGCCTTTTCTGTTGTACAGGTCGGGATCCTGGATATACCGAGAGCTTGTGGGACATTAGCTCGGGGTCTATCCCGGGCATGTCGGAGGCTTTCCAGGCGAAGATGTCGGAATTGTCTCTTAGAAGTTTAGTCAACCCTTGCTTCAGGGTTACCCCTAGGTTGGCTCCTATGTTGGTATTTTTTCCTTCCTCTTTGTCGACCTGTATTTCCTCGGTTTTTCCCCCTGGCTGTGGTCGTAACTCTTCTTTGGCCCTTGCTCCACCGAGTTCTATGGTGTTGACTTTCTTACCTTTTTTCCTTAGGTTCAGGCTTTCATTGTAGCACTTTCTTGCCAATTTCTGGTCCCCACGCACCGTTGCTATCCCCGCTGATGTCGGAAACTTCATGCAGAGATGCGGGATAGATACCACTGCTCCTAATCGGTTTAGGGTAGCTCTTTCGATTAGGGCATTATATGCTGACCCCACGTCGATGACTATGAAGTCTATGTTCAGAGTTTTGGATTTTTCTCCTTTTCCAAAAGTAGTGTGGAGGGGCAGGAAACCCAGTGGTTTTATCGGCGTATCGCCTAGCCCATACAAAGTGTCGGGGTAGGCTCTCAGCTCCCTTTCGTCAAGCCCTAGTTTATCAAACGCAGGCTTGAAAATGATGTCTGCTGAACTCCCTTGGTCCACTAGAGTTCTGTGGAGATGGGCGTTGGCTAGGATCATGGTTATTACCACCGGATCATCGTGTCCGGGGATTATTCCTTGCCCATCTTCCTTTGTGAATGAGATGGTAGGAAGGTCGGGCGATTCACTTCCGACCTGGTAAATTCGCTTGAGGTGTCTTTTGCGAGAGGACTTGGTGAGCCCCCCTCCCGCGAATCCGCCTGAGATCATATGTATATGTCTCTCCGGAGTCTGTGGTGGTGGGTCTCTTCTGTCCGCATCATCTCGCTTTCTCTTTCCATGATTGTCCGACCTCTCCATGAGATATCTATCAAGTCGGCCTTCTCTGGCCAGCTTTTCTATCACATTCTTGAGGTCGTAACAGTCGTTTATTGAGTGACCATATATCTTATGGTACTCGCAGTAGTCACCGCGGCTCCCCCCTTTTTTATTCTTGATGGGTCTAGGAGGCAGCAGTCTTTCAGTATTACAAATTTCTCTGTATTCGTCCACTATGGAAACTTTTAGAGGAGTATAAGAGTGATTTTCCTGGGTCTGTCGAGACCGAGGTCTTCTTTCTTCTTTGGCTCCCTCTCCCTGTCTTTTATCGAGGGGAGGTGTCCAGGTCGCCAGCTTGACTCTCTCAGTCTGGCGTTTTCCTCCATGTTGATGTACTTCTCAGCTCTTTCTTGTACATCACTCAAGGAGGTGGGGTGCCTTTTTGATATGGACTGTGAGAAGGGTCCTTCTCTGAGCCCATTTACCAGCCCCATAATGACTGCCTCGGTGGGCAGGTCTTGAATCTCTAAGCATGCTTTGTTGAATCTTTCCATATAATCTCGTAGAGGTTCTTTGACCTCCTGTTTTATCCCCAGGATGCTTGGTGTATGCTTTATTTTGTCTTTCTGAATGGAGAACTGCATTAGGAATTTTCTCGAGAGGTCTTCAAAGCTGGTGACTGACCTTGGAGGGAGGCTATCGAACCACTTCATTGCTGCTTTCGATAAGGTGGTCGGGAAAGCTTTGCAGCGTGTTGCATCAGAAGCATCAACCAGATACATCCGACTTTTAAAGTTGCTTAAATGATGCTTTGGACATGTGGTTCCATCATAGAGGTCCATGTCGGGGCTTTTAAAGTTTTTTGGAACTTTTGCCCTCATTATGTCCTCACTAAAGGGGTCCTCCCCTCCTGGGGGTGACTCTTCTCGGTCGCCGTGGGAGTTCCGACTTTTGAGGGAGGATTCTAACTTTAAGAGTTTTTCTTCTAACTCTTTTCGTCGTTCCATCTCCTCTCTTAAGTGCTTTTCTATTTCCCTTTGTCGCTCCCGCTCCTGTTCCAATTGTTCCAAGCGACCTTGGTGGCCATGGAATAGCCCCATTAGTTCGGTTGCATGGGGTGACCCATCCTTTTCCGATTCACGCCCCTCGGAGGAGTTCATCTTCGGATTTTTAAATCCGGAGGTGCCTTCCCTATGTTGGTCGTTGGTTCCCTGGTGAAGGGTTAGGTCTGCGTCATTGTTTCCGGTATCTAGATTCTCTTGTTCAGAATCTGATGCCACATGACCATCTTCCTGTGACATGTCCGCCATTACTGGTTGATCTCTCGGGTCCCCGGCAACGGCGCCAATGTTACGTTGGGTAACCGGAGATTAATGGGTTGGACAAGTTTGGCTGGCCCAATCGTCTGAACGATGAAACGTCCAAGTGAGTTCGCGATCCAAAGCCCCCGCCCGACTTGTGTAAGGAAGAATGGGGGGTGGTACCTGCAAGGACACTCCGATGCCTAAGTCAGCAAGGGTGCAAACAGGCTTAGAGAGTATTGGGACTTAGAGATACCTGAGGGGTGTCAGGGTATTTATAGTGGTGAACCAATAACCACCACTAAAGTAGTTCCGCCTTTTAAGGTGGATAACCGTTCCTTTATCTTAGGGAGGTTGAGATATGGCTCCTGGAACTGGGTAGAGAGATTTTAGGGGCAGTTACTCATTTGAATGAGTGATTATCTGCCAGCTAATCTTCGTCCCCGACTTCTTTAGGGTTAGTCGTGATAGGAATCGACTTCATAGGGAGGAGGTCGGTACAAGGCGAAGCTCAACCTTTTTGGGTTGGGCCTTTTGTTGGGACCTGGGCCTTATCGTTGGGTCAGGGTATGAACAACTATTATTAGTTATTTCTTGGAGAGAAATGGAATTGGACATTTGCGAATTTAGCAAGTTATATTCTATTAATAAAAAATATTTGATAATAAAAAAAATTAACCAAAAACAGTTATAACTTACTTTATTATTTAATATTTATTAATTATTATAATAATTAATAAATACTAAATAAAATAAATTTTGATTGTTTTCTTTTATCTTTCTAACATTATCGTTTACTAATTTATTTTAGTTTTCTTATTGTTCCCTTTGTCTAAAAAATGTAAAAACAAAGTCAGCATCAAGTCATGTTTCATATATACAAGAAAGCTCTCAATACCTGCATGCATGTCATTCGTAGGGTGACAACGGGACCGGTAGGGGCGGGTTTTTGCTCTATCCGATCCTGCCCCGCTCAACGAAAATTCGCATCGAACCCGCCCCGCTTATATCCGCGGGTAGTAAAATGTTAAACCCTAACCCGCCCCGCTCCTACCTGTCCCTATAATTATTAAATCCAAAAAATAAAATAAAATTTTAAAAATTATATAACTATTATTTATATACATAACATAAATTAAAGTAAAAATTTAAATATGATACAGTATTATTAATCATTTTACTAATTATTTTATATATATCTTACATATATTATATATTAAAAATATATATTTATATATCTATTATATATACCGGGGCGGGTAGGGGCGGGTTTAACCTAAACCTGACCCCGCCTCGCCCCGCCCAAGAACCCGCCTCATTAAAACCCGCCCCGGTGCGGGTGCGGGTAATTACCCACCCCGAACGGGTAGGAGCAAGGTGGGTACCCGCGGATTCGGGTAGTGTTGCCACCCCTAGTCATTCGCCTCTGAAAATTAAAACCCCGAAATATCCAACTTAAGTTAACAATCACGAAAAACCTTTAAACTTTTATATTAATTGTCCAATCAATAAAAGATGGGATAAGTATTGTTTTGGTCCTTAACATTGAGGGACAGAATCATAATCGTCTTCAATATAATTTTTTATTTAAAATCATTCTTAACGTTTTATTTCGTATTAAAATCGTCCTTTTTAATAAAATTTTTAATTTTGTTACAAAAATACCCATATTTTAATAAATAAAAAATAAGTAGAATTAAAAAAAAAGAAAAATAGAACGCAGGGGAGGGGAGAAGGGAAAATGGGCAAGGGAGAGGGGGGAGGGGGGATGGCGCCGGTGGTGTCAGGAAACCCAAAACACTCACATGATTCATCTTCAAACCCTTACACTTACCGAACCCTTGCAAAGCTGCATCCTTTGACTGACTGAACCGTTGGCACCCCACCTTCGAGTCCCACCTCCTGAACATTCCCACCAAATCGGTGAATGGCTCCGATGTGGCGACGATGGGAGTGAATCGAGCGCTTCTACTGGTGGTGGTGGTGATGATGGGGGATAAGGAGGAGGGAAAGTGGAAGAAGCCGGAGAAGAAGGGGAAGAAAATGAAGAGAAGCATGATGGAGATGGTGATAGTGATGGTGATGTTGATGGGTTTGGGTGGCACCAGGAGCATGGTGTTAATGGTGTTACGTATCTATCATCGAGAAGCAGAACAACGAAGAGAGGAGATGCACGAGGAAGGAGAAAGGACGAAGCGCCAGTGAATCTTCTTCGGCTTCTACATCTGTTTTCGATTCTGCTTCTTCTTCTGCTTTGGTTACTGCATCTGATTTTTTTCTGCATTTGTTTCTGATTCTGCTGTTGAATTTTGCTTTTGAATTTGCTGTTTTTGTTACTTCTATATTTGTTTTTGATATTTTTGCTGTTGCATATGAATTTTGCTGTTTTTGCATCTGTTGAATTTTGCTGTTGAATTTGCTTCTTTTTTTGCATCTGTTTATGATTTTTCTATTTTTTATTTTTCTATTTAATTTGATGTTGTTGTTTCTGAATTTGAATGTGTTATTATTGGTGATCTTGAATCTGGTTATTAGTATTTGATGGAAGTAAGGAAGATGGTGGTGGTGAGGTAAAGGAGGTAATGGTGGTGGAGGATATTTTTGTCCATAAAAATTTAAAATAACGATTTTAATACGAAATAAAACGTTAAGGATGATTTTAAATAAAAAATTATATTGGGGATGATTTCAATTCTAACCCTCAACGTTAGGGACCAAAATAATACTTATCCCATAAAAGATTAGTTACATTATTCGATAATATACTCTAATTGTGTACAAAGAAGCAAGTTGATTGAATGTTTTAAAAATAACGTTTTTAAGAGTTTATTGTCAAATATTTTACATAGTTATTTATTTATATTCATCTTTTGATGATTATTTATGTTATTAATATAAAAAATAATTATTTTTATTGATGTGATATTATATAATTAGATATGTGTGTAAAATTATTTTATATTTAGAATGTATCAAAATTAAAATTCCTTTTATAATGTGTTTTAGGAATACTTAAACTCTTTTTTTTTACTATCTTAATAAATAATAGACAGACATAAAAATAAAATAACATATAGATATGAACATATACAAATTTTTATTTTGTTTAGTAATATTATATACAACAGTATACTAAATTTATATCCATATCAAAATGATAAATTTATTCTTATCAAAAAGAGATTGAAGACCGGAAAATAATTAGAAAGAGAGTGAAAAAGAGGGATCGAGTGGGGTAAAGTTAAAGTAGAGATAAGATTGGATTTTTTTTAAATTAATTAGGAATAAAAATAAAAAAATTGTGTTTTATAAATTGTGTCTCAGTATTTTAATTTAAAAAATACTAAAAATATGTATTTTATGTGTATTTATATACTATTGTATATATTAAAAATTCGTATTTTAACAAATAAATAATTAATATATATCACCATATTTATGTATTAATATTCATATCTCAATAAATAAACGCATTCTTATTAGACATATAAAAAAAAAAGTCTCATAACAATGACAAATTGAACACAACACATCAAATGTAATTTTAATACTAAACAAAGTCTAAAAAAATGAAATTTAGAAATAAAAAAGGGAGAATGTACAACATTTTGTATGTAGGGTATACTTATTAATGCTTGACAATTGTAAACAATTGTGTGTTTGTATTGGTTAGCAATAACATACATAGCACTAAGGGGGATAGAGAGGGGTCCCATGATTTTGTAATTAGTGTTTAAGCACTCACTTATTATGTTCTCGTTGACAAGATATGCCTACAACTTAACGTTGACTTTTGTTGTTATTTGACTTTCTCGATCTAATATAGTGTTATGGCATTTGGAAGTGAAATAGGGTTTCTATAACAAAGTCAACTGCTTGCTAGTTGCTATGCCGGCAATGCCATTTGACCGAAAGTTACTTAAACATTGTATGGAAATGAAACCACATAATGGCATTATCAAATTTATTAAGTTTATTTACTCGTCCATTCGTACAATTTATCGAATTTTTAATTAATTTTTTTATATATTTTTTAAATTATGTTTCAATATCATATTAAATTTTATAATTAAGTTCATATCATAATAAAAACGTTGAAATTAATATAAACAAAACAAATATATTTCACATTTGATTTTATTTAAAAAATATTGTATTAATTTTAACATTTTTATTATAATAAAAACTTAATTATAAAATATAATATGATATAAAAATTCAATTAAAAAATATAATAATCTAATTAAAAGTTCAATAAAATATATCAGAGATTACGGTAATTAAATCTATTTATTATTTATTTGATTACAAATATGTAATGTAAAATTCAGCAAAAGTGGGTGTTTGGTCTAGTGGTATGATTCTCGCTTCGGGTGCGAGAGGTCCCGAGTTCGATTCTCGGAACACCCCATTTTTTGTTTACTTTTCTTAATTTTTCTTTTCTTGATGATGAAAATCCGTACGGTACATCTCTGAGGCTATTAACCTCTGATGCATTGCAAAATTTCTCTTTCCTTCTCTCTCTGCAGCGCCTCCTTCCAATTGTTTCCATGGTTTTTCTCAATCTCATCTTTCTGGTGTTGCTTCTGAATAAGGTTCGTTTCCTTTGTCTCTTTGATTTGTTACTGCACTATTTGATTTTTCATCCTTCGTATACCACTGAATTGAATTGAACTGTTCAGTAATTGCCACAACAAAACTGCGAGACTGTGATAAATTCCCCCTTGGTTTTGCAGCTCGCATCCTAATTATCGAAAATGGGGAGAAATAAAAATTAGAATTTTTTTTTCACTAAAAAAATTAAAACCTACTTGGATAATCATTATTCTTATGATATGTCAATAGCAATTTTTTTTTTAAAATTTTGAGATTTTATTGATGCTTGCTTCAATAGACATTATTGATGTTCACATGTAAAAAAGGTAGAGAATTTGAGATTCAATTCATTTCGTTCCATGAGAGCCACACCAAAATCCCCCCCTTTTTTTTCTCATTAAAAGATCATTATTAATGTTTTTGGGATTAGGGGGATTTGAGTTGTAGGTTTTCTGATCATGAACATTGCTTAATTTTCATTTTCGACCCTACTAAGCTACATTGTTAATTTCATATTTGCATGGCATCCAAGTTTAACTAATAATGGCTTGTGTTGTTTGCTATACAATTGTGTTTGTATCTGTTCTTTTTATGAATTCTTTGCTGTTAGTGCTATGATGAACTGATATAGAAGACAATCATATGTATGCTAGGTCCAGAGTATGCATGAGTTCGTTGCTAGATAAAGCGCGGTTAATGATGAATTTACATTGCCTTGGAAGGAACCTTGTAACTGCTTCTTCATCCTTGCATCATGTACAACTTCCGGGGCAAAAGTAAGTGATTAATTTGTGTATCTAATTGTCGAACATGTTCATAATTTCTTAATTTAGATAAAATGTCATTCGGCGCTACTTGTGAATGTTTTGTTGTAGGGAAGCTCATTTTTGGTATGTTTTACCTGATGAGATAAAGGACACAAACCTACTAAACCAATATTTCGAAATTCTATCGCCTTCTGAAAAAGAAAATGTATTTCGTATGGGTGGGGAACGGCTAAAGAAAAGAGCGATCCTAGCTCGTGCATTGGTTCGCACCACACTAGCAAGATGTAAGTTTTATGATTCTTGTGCTTACTGATGAGTTTTTTCCTGTCATGTATAATGTTATTCGATCAACAATATGGAACTCCTTCCACATAGTAGATACATATGCATAAAACATCCTGTATTTGCATCTAAACAATCATTTTTGTTGCTAGATCAGACAAATTGTCAGATTGATCCAAAAGCTTTGAAGTTTAAGAAGAACAATTATGGGAAGCCTGAGGTGTGTTTCTTAACTGATATTATCTGTAACTGCCGTATGATTTAGCTCTCTTATTTCTTCATTAACACATTATTCGTTTGAGTATTCTTGAGAAGACACAATATTCTTAACAGCATATTGAATAGGTGGATTGGCAATATACTGAAGATTGGAGCCTACCACAACTTCATTTTAATCTCTCACATACTTCATCTTTGATTGCTTGTGGAGTAACTGTGGGATCTCCGGTATGTATAGATTGTTTACCATTATTATTTTAGTAAACTGGTCATCATATATTCGTCTAGTTTTATGACTTTCTCATTCTTCTGTTGTCATTTTTGTCTATCAAGAACATTTGATCTTTTAACTGATTTTAATTTGCCATTTGCATTGTAGATTGGTATTGATGTGGAAGAAAAACAAAGGAGGTTGAAGAATGATGTTTTGGCATTTGCAAGACGATACTTTTCTCCCTACGAAATAGAAATGCTGACTCAGATTGCAGACCCTGAACTTCGGCGTCTGGAGTTAATCAAGTTATGGACTCTGAAGGTTAATTATAGTTTTGAATGTTAATATTGTTGCCAGTTTGTAATTTTTTATTTTTTATTTTATGTTCTATCACTTAATAGACTTTCCCATTTCTAGGAAGCATATGTAAAAGCTGTAGGGAAGGGCTTCTCAAATTCGCCTTTTAATACTTTTACTATTCGATTAGGACACCGTACGAAAACGGGCATCCATCTTCGATCTCATGTGATGTCAAAGGTATGCCTCACTCTTGTAGTGCCTGAAATTGAAAGAGTCATTAATCAAAGACATTAATAATATGATTAATGTCAATGTCGATGGATAATTGGTTTTGACTGCTTTTAGAATTTTACTTTGTCGACAGGCGCAGGAAATTACCGTCGAGCCTCCTGATGAGTCGAAGAATGTCTCAGGCAATTGGCAGTTTGTACTCCTTGAGTTAGATGGTTCTCACTATGCTGCCATTTGTATAGAACAGGAAAGCACCAATAGAGGTATTAATTGATAAGTCTTATTTGATATACATCAAAGTCCAAGTTGATGCATGTTTAACTATTTTGTATTCCACATAGATGCAACCACATTGTAGTTGTGTTCATTTGTGGTTCTAACAATCCTCCCTCCATTCCATATTGCTTATTCGTTTGAATTTTTATGATCCATTTATATATTGATGTATTTAGATGCAATTTGTATCTAAGAAAAAGGTCAAAACATGGAATCTAGGGAATGATTGTGTAGCATTATTGGTGTCAGTATCATGAGTTTGAGTAGCTGAGACAATCTCATGTTTGTGGTTTTTCAGGAAAAGGAAGCATTCCTGTGAATCTGAAGCTAAGGAAAACAATCCCATTTGTTGAAGATGAATGTATTTTAGGAACTGAGAAAGCTGTAGTAATTGGTGGTTTGACTACACTATTAGAGTGTGAATGATTATTTTTGTAATCAAATGGAAGTTTTGGCAATGGCTTTAAATTTTGCCTTCCTTTAGAATTTTGGAATTAATGGACAAAACAAACAAAACAAAAAAGGTCTATGAAAAAAATACATTATTTGAATAAATTAATAATTTGTATGGACACAAGTTCAGAAGAAGTGTTAAGCCTTGAAAAGTTGGTTACCCTCTCAGTAATTCTTTTCCCCCTAAATGACATTTGACAGATGCTATACACATTTCAGTAGAAATTGCACTTTGCAATTGCAGTCTTCCTTCCCAAGTGGGGTGTTTCCATGTCACTTTTTGAAGGCGTTGACCATGAAAATTTCCCAAAAAATTGTTGAATTCTCCAGTCACCATTAACAACAATAAAATCTAATCTTTGTAACTGGTAAGGTGGAATCAGCTGAAAATACAAAACAATGTTTGTGTTCTATCAAAAGCGAACGTTCCCGAAACTGCACTACATTAGTTTTACCAGTAGTCCTTGCAAGAACACGCCCCATCTCTGAAATGATGAAAACGAGTGGCATCTCTAACAACAAATTGGCGATTGACAATCTTGCTAACCAGCTTAATGAACAAGTGACAATCTACACATACCCTAAGGTTTTTCATCACAGTAATCTCAGTCCCGGACTTGGTGTGCAAGAGAGCGAACGCAATTGCCAATTTTTCGCTGTGCACCCCTGTGCCAATTAAGAGTTCTTCACTCTTTCCCTGATACTTTACAGCTGGTTGACGAATCTCCTTCACAAGATTCTCCAATTTATCCAACATTCTATATATTTCTTCAATTTGAGGATGACTTCTATCTCCTGAGTAAAAAAGGTGCACTTTTCCTTTATATTCTACATAACTGTATCCTGGCTCCTTTCTAAGCTTTCGCCCCCTCATCATTACTCGAACTTTCAGAACCCCCTCTAAGTTTTCAACATCAGAGTATATATTTGACAACAGAACATAGTAACCGATGTTTGTTGGTTCAAGTTCAACGACATGTTGAAAGGCCAATTCTGCTAGATCAACATTCTTATGAATCTTGCATGCGCCGAGAAGGGCTCCCCAAACAGCACCATCAGGTTTAACTTTCATTGAATTTATGAGATCCATAGCTTCTTTCAGTCTACCTGCTCGGCCTAAGAGATCCACCACACAAGAGTAGTGTTCAGGACCCTGCCGCAAACCATACTTCGTCTCCATTGCATCAAAATATTCCAAGCCCTTATCAGTCAAACCTGCATGACTACATGCGGAGAGAACACTCACGAAAACAGTCTCATCTGGTCTGATGCCAGACTCAACCATCTCATTGAATAAATCAACAGCAACCTCACCATGTCCGTGGATCCCATACCCGCCAATTATAGCCGTCCAAGAAATAACGCTCTTCTCAGCCATAGAATCGAAGACCGCATGTGCGCGTGCCAAATTCCCACACCTAGCATACATGTTGATTAGTGCATTTGTCAAAAATGGATTAGAACTGAACCCCAATACCCCAATCTCCCTCTCCACTTCGCGACCAATTCCTTGCGCACCAAGGTTAGCACACGATGACAAGACCCCAAGAAGGGTAACAGGATCAGGAGTCACCTTACTCAACTTCATCTCACGATAAAGCTCCAAAACACGCCTAGCATGCCCATTCTGCGCATACCCAGAAATCATCGCATTCCAAGAGATCAAATCCCTTGCAGGCATACCATCAAACACCCTGCGCGCACTCTCCACCTCCCCGCACTTCACGTACATAGTGACCAAACAATTCCCCACGGTCAAATCACCATCCAAACCCAACCTAACACCAAGACCATGAAGATAAACACCAACACTCAAGTGACCTGGAATAACACACCCAGAGACCAAACCCAACATGGTTACCGAGTTTGCATTCAGCCCCATTTCCCTCATCCTCCTAAACAACAAGACAGCATCAAAGATCCTTGAATTGAAGGAATACCCAGATATCATTGCATTGAAACAAATGATGGGGTTTTCCCAGTGGGGATTTTCATCAAACACCTTTCGTGCATTATTGGGAAGATGGCATTTAGAGTACATAGTGATGAGGGAAGTTCGGGTATATGGGTCAGGGTGACACCCGGTTCGAATGACATGAGCATGGAGCTGGGAACCGGTGATGGGAATTGAAAGAAGGGCACAGGATTTGAGGAGAAAAGGGAAAGTGAATGTGTTGGGGAAGAAGGAAGAACGAAGCATGTGGCGGTAGAGAGAGAGTGCTTGTGGGTATTGGTGTTGTTTTGCTAACTCTGCTAACCGAGAATTCCATGGTTGTGTTGTGGTTTGATCGAGAAATTTAGGGTTCTGTTTTTGTTGGTGGATGAGGATGCTCATGAATCAATCATGCATTTGCATGTATGCTACGAACAACGTTGTTGTTGTGTTCTTGTACTTTCTACTTTTCTAGTAACTCAATCATGTTCAATAGATTCTGCTTAGTCCTAGGTTTCTAAAGGATCTACAGTTGAAAACAATAACTAATTATTATGCTGTTTAAATTTTTAGATATGAATTATATGAATAGTCACAAAATGCTCTTCATTAGTAAGAGTAAATAGAATCATTTGTTATTTACTATATCATATTATTCTATAAAATCAAACCTGATTATTCGGTTAAAATTTAGAAAATAAAAAATACATATGCACTAAAAATCAAATATTAAATTAACTACTATGTACATGTATTATTTTACACGATTTTAATTTATATTTTATACGAATAACTGATTTTATAGATAATAATTATATATATAAAATAATTATACGAATAATTATATATATAACATGGTTGTAATAAAATAATTAGATCATATTATTTTATAAAATGTAATCTTCGTTATTTGATTAAGAGAACTAGTGAAATAATCATTAGATAATATCATTCTAAAAAGAGTAAATTATTGTTTTTGTCCTCAACGTTTGGGGTAAGTTCTATTTGTGTTCTTAACGTTTAAATCGTCATATTTGTATCCCTAACGTTTATAAAAGTGATACAATGTTATTCTACTATCAATTATACTAACAAATCAGATTATATTTTTCAATTATTCTCACTTAGATGTATTTATTCTCAATTAGGTTTCACTTGGATGTGTTCGATTTTAATATTATACCTACTATTTGTATTTAGATTCAATTATGTCCCTAAAAAGGTGAATTATGTAAATGTTGTAGAAATTAGTTTCAACTTTTGATGAGCTATTTTTCGGAGTGGATCATCGATTCTATCCCAGACATTTGTATTCTAATTTCAAGAAGAGATTTTTAAAACTCAAACTAAAGCGTTCATGATGTGTAATTGATGGCAGGACAACATTGAATCACTTTTACAAACGTTAGGGATATAAATAGGACGATTTAAACGTTAGGGACACAAATAGAATTTACCCCAAACGTTGAAGACAAAAACAATACTTTATTCTTCTAAAAAATCCAACTTTCACTACACTATTTAACTAAGAGACCTAATAAAATAACTAGGGGCGCACATGATTTGGCCTTGAAAATTTGGTTCTATCTTAAACATTTTAGGAATTAATTTTGTGTGATTTTAACGAGTTTAAGATTGGATAAGAGTTTTAAGAATAGACCCAATTATTATTATGGATCGGGTCTAAGTCAAGACAAACTCGACTTCACCTAACTTATTTGCACTTTAAGAGAACTAAAAAATGTATATATATTTTAAATTAATTTTAATATTATGTTATATTAATTATAAGCTTATTATTTTATTTTTAATCATACTTGTTGAATTAAAAAATAGATCAAAGAAGTATCAAATCAAAATTTATGGACAAATTCAAGTATAAATATGGATATCAACTTTTCGATAACAATTTTTTTTTTATAAATAAGTGCATCATAAATAAGTTTTTTTATAAATTATTATTAAAGATTTAAAGACCCGATTTTCACCTGATTTAGACCCAATATAGTTGTGACTAGAAAGTATATAGATTTTATCGAGTTTAGAGTCGGATTAGAATCTAAAAAATAAACCTTGTATATATTTAGGGTCAAATATGGGTCAGGACAAATCTGGTACCCGGTTCATAAACACCCTTAAAAATAACCACTAAATCATATTATTCTAAGGAATTGAGCTTCATTATTTGATTAAAAGCCCTAACAAAGTACCCATTACATTATATCATTTTAAAAAATCAAACCCGCACTATTTAGTTAAGAATAATTAAGTGACCTAATAAAATAATCACTTGATCACAGCTTCTAATTTTCCTAATTTTCTATTTACCAATAAAGATAAACTTAGTCTAAGCAAGTATCTCGGTAAGTTTGAGAACCAAAATGCAATTTGTTTAGACCCACAAAACCATAACAACCTCATCAATTGGAACATTGACACGTGTCAACAAAAACAATCAGCAACTGCTTGGCATTGGTTTGACCATGAATACTTGACAATAATAATGTATGGAGTTATTTCTGTGTCTTTTCTTTTCTCTCCCAACAATTTGGATTAATAGGCAAATTGGTAATAAGAGCAAGAATATCATACATAACACCATTGATTAGAAAAAAAAAACAGAATTAGAAGAAAAATGGCAGACTCAGACCAAACATTTCCAGCTGCAGATGTTGCTGCTGAATTGAATCTTGGGAGTAACACCAAGGTTCAAGTTGATCCTGTTTCATCTGAGGTGGCTGCTGCCAAGGTACATTTCATATTATTTATTTATTTATTATTTTTCATTTATAACATAATAATAATGAACATGTCATTTATTAGTTGAAATTATTATCTAAGAGGATCTTTGATATGTACTATCTAATTAGATTAGATGATAATTTCAGAAGAAAAAATTGTGTTATTCGAGATATTACTCAACAAAGTAATACTCTGAGTTTGTGTAATTAATCTTAATATCACCATTAATTCAGATAGATCACCTTCAAATCAAGAGTTTAATTATGATGCACAGTGTGCAGTTATACAATCATATTCGTTATTTTGGATGATCATTCATGCGAGTCAATGTAAAAGGTCACTTATTTTACGTAATTGAATGCATATGTAAAACTACGCCTTAGGTTGAAGAACTTAGGTTGGAATTTATGAGACTTAGGTTGAAGAACTTTCGCCTTTTATTTTATTTTTTTCATGATGTATTGAATGGTGTTTCTCTATATATATGTTTTGGTTGAATTGTTTGAAGGAACAAGCTGAGGCAGAAGAGAAGAGAAAGGAAAGGAAAAAGAAGGAAGCATTGCATACACTTAAATCAGCAATTATAATCTCAGGCATAGTTGTGGCTGTGGCAGGAGCTGCAATTGTCATAACCAAAAAGTTAAAAGAGAAATGATCACACCAATTGTTGATACAAGATTTGTGTACTATCAAATTAGTTTCATTTTGCTATTTCCTCACTTTATTATTTTATTATAAGAATTAGTACACATTTTTTGGGTTATCAAATAAATCTTGAAACCCCCCAAATACTATTTTTCATTATGTAGAGATTATAATCATATCATGTATCATGTATACACATTTTATGATGTACCATGATCATTGAAATACAAGTTACAAAAATTTGTTTCCATACAAATTACCAACTAAGAAAAACTTATCTGATAAACCAACTTGAGTTAATTGAGTTCAAATCCCGATTAGTAGCAACAAACCCTTAAATAAAACTCCGATTTGCAGGCCTGTCGGACTAAGAGATAGTGTGAAACAGAAAAAAAAAATCTAAAATAGACAAAGTTTAATGATTGTATAAATAATATATTTCTCTATATCCTTTAAATCAAAGTAATTTGTGATTACAGAAGGATGTACAAGATTTTCCCCTAACCTCCCCCAAAAGTTAAAAAGAAAAGTAAACTATGTGTCTATACATCACCCTTACAAGAAGTATTCAAGCAGGGTCCATTATTGTGACACTAAAACCTAGCAAAAGAATATTCAAATAACAAGGCCAGATGATAACAATGAATCCTTGTGACCATTGAACATAGTTGATCTTGGAACTTCTTGTAGCTTCCCATTATCCATGAGGAATACTCTTTTAGCCATCATAACTGTTTCCAACCGATGAGCTATCACAAGCACCTATAACACAAAAGGAATGATTGATGATTCTACAATTTAACAATATTGTGCCAAGAAAGAAAAGACCAATAAATCCAAGCAAACTATTAAAGTAGTTAAGTTCCTAATCAAGATGAAAAATAGCAGTGGAAAACTAACTCAGAAACCCCCTTTTTATGTGTGAATCACACCAATTCTTGGTTGCTTTTAGTCGGGCGCTTTAGACTTCAAACTTTAATCATCAAATCAATCCTCAAACTTTTATTTCGTTAGATAAATCAATGTTTGTATTTCTAAGAATTAAACTCGAAAGTGTAAACAAATAAGATGAATGAAATGCACAATAATAATTTGGCAGATCAAGCAATTCTTGTAGCTGGTGCCTTACCGTGCGATTTTCCATCAAGTGCTCGACGGCTTTTCTAACCAATAATTCGGATTTACTATCTAAAGCTGAAGTTGCTTCATCCAGAATCAAAATAGACGGATCTTGATAGAGCGCCCTTGCAATAGCCAGCCTGTAATTTTGAGAAAGGAATGAAGTGATAGATCAACGAAAAAGGTCATATATCAGAGCCGAGGTTTCATAAATATCCCAACCATGAAATTTGTTCTCTGCATTAACCATACATAAAACAGAAATAAGTTTGAACTTTAAAAGTTACCTTTGCCGCTGCCCGCCACTTAAGGTAGAGCCCCTCGGTCCAATATTGGTTTCGTATCCTTCAGGAAGTTTTCTTATAAACTCATCTGCATGAGCAGTTTGAGCTACATGCTTTACCCTCTCCATGTCAATTTTTGTTGTTAGGTCCCTATAACCAATGTTTTCAGCAATTGTACCTGAAAAAAGTGTCTAAAGTATATATACATCAGCATTACTGAGCACAAGGAATTCGAGCACAGTATAAGCGTTCTCAGCGAAATGAATGCAGGTACGAATCTGCTTACATAACAGAGAAGAAAAAGAAAGGCATGAGTAACTTACTATATCTTGAGAAACAAGACCAACATGTTTTCTCAAACTTCGCAACCGAATGTTTTCAATGTTATGGTTATCAATTAGAATAGAGCCTACATGCATAAGAATACAAGTAAAAGTTAATGATATGAAAAACATCTGATCCAATATATTGATTTTAAAAGTAAATAATAGAGATTTATATTTGCCGTTCAATAATGACTCACCGGACACAGGGTTATAAAGCCGAAGCAATAGTTTTACAAGTGTTGTTTTCCCGCCACCGGAAGGACCGACAAGAGCGACTATCTCTCCGGCTCTAATGTTAAGATTCAACCCATTCAAAACATGTGGCATGTCATCATTATATTTAAAGGAGACATCACGAAATTTCAGCTCTCCCATAATATGGCCTAACTCAACAGCATCTGGTTTCTCAACCACCTGTTATTGAGGATAAATTGATCCATTATTGAAGTGCGACATATTACATTGGACGAAAATTTTAATAACAGAGTTATGAATTATGTTCCTCAACAATCATTCTCTTTTTTCCTTTCGTTCTTATTGGAATTTCACCAATTCCAAACACAAAGTGTTCCCTAGAACAAGATTAAACAAGTTTTTGCAGATCAAGTATCATACATTCACCTTATCTTTAAACTTGGTCATATCATGCAAGCGTTCAACAGCCGGTTCTCCCTGCCTCCATTCATTGTAAGCTTTTCCCACATCCTGCGTGATTCTTTATTTTCAGATTGATAAGCAAATACAGCTCCTCAAAAGCTGAACCATGTTAAGAGTGCAAATAATAATTAGCAAATACAAACATACATCTCATAAAAATGACCACAAAAAAGGTTGAAATGGAATTAATAACTTCACCAACAGAGCACAGCTAGAATCACTCCGGTACCTAATATCATCCAAAAAGGCTTCTGTAATACTAGGAAGGAAGTTCAAAAATTACAGTGGACAAGGAGAATAGACAAACAACCAAGAAAATTATCACGAGCTAATTGACGATATACCTCAACAGATAACAATACCTGGATTGGTTCAATAGAGAAAAGCAATGATGTCACAAAGGAAATGAAGCTGTGGCCATCAAATGAACCTCTTGAAATCAACAGCGAACCAGCGCATAGTATGGAGAGAGTTCCATAGTAAATAGCTTGTATGACCTGAGGAATAGCTGCTTTCATCCTCCTCTTGTTCAATTTTGCATGATAGTCTATCTGAGCCAGCCTCTTGAACCTGGCACTCTCACACAACTCCGCGTTGTTTGCTTTCACAAAGAAAACCGCAGGAAGCATCTAGAATAAAAATAGCATGAATAAAACTGTGATATAAACTAATAAACAATGAACATGATCTTGCAAGAGTTCCAATAGAATAGAAGTTTGTGAAAATTAGGCGTGCCTTCAAACTTTTTCTTGAAGGTACAGAGAACAAGAAGCAGAGCAGAGTGTTGAAGTTTACCTCGTTTAGATATGCTGAGAGAGCAGCAATGCTAAGATGTGCCTCTCTAGATATCTTTCGAAGTTCTTGACCGAGATAAGCAACAAAAAGCGACATGCAAGGAATGACCTGCAATTTCCAAGCATGAGAACATTTAAATATATGCTCATGATCTAGCATTAATGAAAGTCAAGGAAGACAACTTAGTGCTATAGCCGTTCGCTCACCGTGAATGAAATCAAAGAAAGGACTGGACTTATAACTATCATCTGAGCCATCATCGCCGATAACTGGAGAGTGCTAGGTACTATGGTCTGTCATAGATTGGATTATAATCAGAGAACAACATATAAAGAGTCATTATGCAAATGAATTCAAAATTGGTACAGATTGTAAAAAAAGACAAAAACTTGCACACGCAAATAGCATCTAAATGAGAATACTGCATGATAGAACAATGCTTCTTGCACATCTGCACACCTCATATCCACTCACTAGACTTTATGCAAAAGAATAAAAGTGAAATTGTGCAGAAATTGAAACATTGGCTCTACTTGACAATCCTTACAAATATGTCTATGCATGTTAGCTAACAAGGCATACGGATAGCCTGGTAAACCATGCCTAACTAAGAATTTTTCGAGGAAGATGATATGCATAAGTATATGCATGAATATCATGTTCCACACTGACACAAAACATTCGTTCTACACACCACCTAGAATGTAACAAATAAATAAATAAACTTGTTCTATAAATCAGACTCCATTAAAAAGACTGAGTTATACTTAACCCCCAAAAAGCTCATGTAGAATACAACTAATATTTCAGAGCAAAAACAATGACTTAATCTCAGAAAGTTCCTATGTCCTCAACCTAGGAAGTCAAATTATTCCAGCACATGAATCTTATACCATTTAACTGATTTAAAAAATTGTAAGAACCCACATGAATAAAAGGTAGATACAACATTACTTTTCCTCCACGGAAGAGGAAATAATCTCTCATTTCTCTCTCATCACAACAAATTTCCCTCTTGTATGTAAGTAAGCTACTTCTACCTTCTTAATTATCCACTAAAATCCTAACATGGTTTGAACTAATATACTAGAACAGGAACAATCCTTACTCTAAGAACATACAAAAAAAAATTCTCAAAAGAGTGTTAACTATGATTCAGTGATATACTATAAGAAATTATGTTCTTACTCACATTAAGAACAGAATAAACAGTGTCAGCAACATCAGAAGCTTCAGCAGTGATCCTATAAGCAATGTCCCCAGCTGAAGCACCACCTTCTCTTCCTTCGAAGTAACCAAGCTCCCTCTCAAGGACACGCTCAAAGACATGGACACGAACCTCGTACACTGTCTTAAGGGCGGCGTCCCAAAGAAGGGCATGCTGCCCGTACCCGGAGACCAAACGGGCAGCCACAAGACACAACAAGATGAGACCTTGACTCCTCAATTGAGGTCCATCAATGGCGGTGTTGCTGAATTTTCCAAGTCTAGAGACGAGCTGGGAGAGGGAGAAAACTGAGATGGCGCTGCAGAGCCAACCCAAGATAATGGGTTTGCGGTTTGAGATGAGAAAAGGTTGCAGGAATCGTAAAGTTTCGTTCTTTTTGGTGTTTGAAGAGTTTTTGGTTATGGGGGTGGTGGAGCTGTGGATTCTAGTAGAGGAAAGTGGTGGAGGGTATTTTGGGTAATATGGAGAAAATATGGGTTTTGAAAATGGTGTTTTGGGTTTTAGAAGGAGGTGGTGGTGGTGGTGGTGACGATGATGGTGTTGGGTTGAGAATTGGAATGAAGGTTTTAGGAGGAAGATGGAATTGGAGGACATTTTTTTTTTTCCCTTTCTTTTGGGTGTTTATTTTTTGTATTTTTATTTAAAATTTTTTTGAAGAGGAAGGTGGTGTTATATGTTATATGGAGGTAATAGAGAAAAAAGAAATATGATCAAGGGAATTGAGTGACTCATTCACAAGGTGTTATATATATTGATTTTGATGAATGAAATTGATATGGAAGTTTGATGATAATTTTGTAGTCAAAATAAAATTTTGGAGGGTAGTAGAAAAGAAGAGTATTCCATTAATATTGATTGGAGTTTTGGTATAATTTTGTGAATAAAAAAGTTTAGAATTAGACTCATTCCTATCAACCACTTTTTGGTGGAAATTACATAGTTTTGAGGTTGAAAAACCAACAAAGGGGATATAGTAATACAAAAATGGTATGTAACCACTACAAATTAGTCACTGAATTAATTTGTTATTAATATATATTTATATTTTAATATACATTTTATATGATGACTAATTTTTGTGTATAAATAGTATAATCAATCATAATATAATCGTTATTGAAAGTGAAAACTATCTTGAATGGTTTGAGAATTGCTAGTTGCTCTCTTAATACATAGGAAATGTTGAAAAAAAATTTAGGAAAAAAATTGTGGAGGCTTCTAATTTTTTTTCCAATCAACACGTGGCATATAACCATATGAGAACAAAGAAATAATGGCTTATTCTCGAGTACTTGAACATTTCTTTTGATTGAAATAAAAATCTGAACTTGTGAACCAAGTTCAATCTTATGCAGCTGTGCAAGAATATGCAAACATTTGTATGGAGAATATGCTCTCTCTTTTTTGTGTGTTAGTGAAGCAAAGGAAGCTTCTCTTCTTTTCAACAAGCATTCCATTCCCACTTTCTTTGTTTGTTTCTAGCAAAGCCAATTCGTTTGTGAATTAGGTACGTTTAATCATATGCCTTTTCTTTTAGGAAAAGAAACCACATGCATGCATGAACGAGTTTCTATTGAACTATGTGAGATTGGAAATGAAAATGCATGATCACAAGTTGCATTGGCTTCTTGTACACTTGTGAGTCGTTTAATCTTCAATCACAATGTGATGTGATTTGTGTGAAAATGAAACCAACGGTAGTTGCCTCATTTGAACTTCATGTTAACTACATCCATAAAGAACAATATTTTTAGTACTTATTTTTAATTCAACATTGAACTATTTTATTTGGACATATGAAGAGAAGATCGATAAAACATCTAAGATGAGAAATCAGATGAAAGACAAATAAGGGAAGAAAGATAGAAGAAAATCAGAAAAGGCTATAAAGAAGGTAATCAAGAAATTTATGTGTAAAAAATCTTACTATAAATATGATTGATGTATGATAGATGTTAATAACGCCGTTTAATCTATGTAATCGATTCTACTTAGTGAGATAAGACTTTATTATTATTGAACAAACTCGTACTCTTCTCTTTTATTAAGTGCGAGAAATTAATATAATGCGATTTTCGTGTCACATCTGACTCTTGAAGACAATAAATTGGCTAAATATCCAAACAAAAGTGAGTACAAGTATCATTCTTTTCATTTATCATCATCAAAATTCAAACAAGGTCATCTTCTTGTGTCTTTTGGAGATTATTGATACGCCAAATTCTAAGGTCCTTATCAATGTTGAGCTGTTACACTTCTTTAATGAAAAAAATCTATCCCTACCAATTGATGGTCCAATTTTGTTGACACTAATTAGTAGTAATATACCTTCTCAATTCACCAAATAGAGAATACAAGCTTTCATTCTCTGAGATAGTAGATGGAGCTATAGATTGAATTGTGATAGCAACCAAACCAAACCAAACCAAACATAAATTGAAAGATGAAAATCTTCATAGATCATGTCCAACATATAAGATAAAACAAATATTGTGCATAAGCACTAAATGATAACAACTATCATTTGCCATTGAAATAAGGTAGAACAACCAAATATAACAAGGCTAGAAAGTTCCGAAACCGAAGAATGGACAATCTTCATTTAGAATTATATATATGCACACACGTTTTAACTTTAGTAGGTTAAAGTTTCACAATTATGTTTCTCAAAGCCACTCATAATCAAAACAGATGTTGAATCTAGTTATATCAGAAAATAAAGAAGTAAACTAAGTTGCTAATTTCCCTGGTTGGACCATTGCATTGATAGTGAATAAAAAAAAAATTTCTAGGAAGAGAAAATCCTATAAACAAACATTAGTATATAGTTAACCAAGTGCATCTTAGACTACTTAACAAGCATTGATAATCAAATAAACCACATCGACAAAAAGTTCCTAGTATACATAATTGCTTAATAAAGCATAAACATAAGCTGGTTTATTGTCCACATCCAAATGTTATACAAGTTAGAAACTGCATGATAACAAATAGCATTGTACATGACTATAATGGAAATGCTTACTTTTCTCACTAAAATTCTTTCATGTGAAGCCAGAGAAGTCCTTTGGCGGTTCAATCCAAATGTTCTCGAACGGGTCTTGTTCGCCCCAATCGTGGCACTGCTTCCGAGGATAGTATCTATAATCATCGACGGAGAATGATATGCAACGCTTTCCATAAAATCGAACTTTAGAGAAGTACACGCTGTTTCTCATCATTCCTGGAAGGTCAATCCTTGAATGAGATGATAAGAAACTGGCAAAAAGGGTTACTCCATCCAGTGTTCTCATCTCTTCCCATTCCATTATTGACTGATCTAACTTAAAAAGAATGGGATTTTCACTGGAACATGTATAAATTACTATGATATTTCCATTATGCTCTGTCATAAATTTTCCTTTCCACCAATTTTTGGCAAAAAAATTCTCCGGGCACTTTGGAGGAGGGACCGAAAGAACACTCCAACTGCGTTCAGATGGGTCAAAAACCCCTAGCCAACCTGTGAGACTTAGGCAATAAAAGAGTCCATTACAAAACACAAGCTTATTCCATATGCTACTAACAAAAGGCAAGCGATTTTGGTAATTAACCGTTTTCCATTCTGTTGCCCCAGGATAACATGTGCTAATAGCCACGATTGTGGGGCTAACATGCTTAACGGTAAATAAAACACAGCCGGGCGATGTTGGAGCACAAGAGAAGGCAACTATCTGGTATGTCATCTCAAATCTTGGCAATTTGATCACTTCTCGAGTAAACGGATTAAAGAAGAACACTTGGTGAGTTCTGGGGCGGTATAGCAGTAACCAACCATCTTTTGTGTAACAAACTCTAGATCCACTCAATTCGGTCAACTCAACAGAGTAAGTCTTCCGCTGCACTGGGTCATAGAATTCATACAAATCACCAAATTTCGGAAAATACATCAACCATGGTGATTGGTTTACGATGCGTACAGCAATAGCAACAGGATGCCATCTCTTGCAAACAACAGATGCACGAACATTATCGTCTAGAGCTAAACGAGATAAGATTAACTCTAAGAGTTCCGCAGGGAGATCAGACCAAGTTTGTAGTTCTAAATTTTCATTTTTCACCTCAATTGCCAACCTTTTATTGTCATTAATTGTATCAACTAACCTGAACAACAAGAAACATGTGTCAGGTGAAACAAAGCTTCAAAAGTTCTCAGGGAAGGAAGTAAGAGATTTATAACATCTCAAATACGTGATATACCAATGATAAACAACAATAGAACTAGAGGAAGCATATGATAAAGGGGAGAACAGAACTCTTAATTTGTCATTTAGAAAAGCTATAATTAACACTTATGTTCTGCTTTTGTTTAAAATTCCTTTGACGCACACCTAAGGCGTTGATTTTCCTAAGTTTGTTAAAGATGACTGTAATTCTACAATAAACATATGGGTTGAAGTGATATCAAACCCTAAGACGCAAAGTAAAAACAAGTCATCAAATTTAATGTTATATACTATGAACTATGAAGCATCAAATTCTTCCTCTCAATCAAAGGCCTAGTAATTTGATCTCTCAGAATCACATTACAGTAACACTCAATTAACCCCATCTTTCATCCAATTTACCAAAGCTAAACCACTAAAAACCTGATCTGATCCGTAAACCCTAGTGCAGTGCTATTCTCCTCTCTTATGAAATTCAAACTACAAATTACAAAATTAAAAAAACCAAAATTTCTTACAAATTACCAAACACACTGATCCATCATGAGATAACCCCATATCCACAAAACTACTCCAATTAAAGTAAATTAAACTAAATCAAAATTAAAGAAAGATAAATAATTTAGAGATGCTAATTCCGAAATTGAAAATTGAATAAGAAAGAGGAGAAGCTCACGATTTCAGCTTTCTCCTTCTTTTCCCTGACATTACGAGAATCCAATTGAAGATTGAGCAACAAAAAGGAGCTGGATTCTAGAGAGAGAAAGAGAGAGCTTAGGGGAAAAAACTGAAGAGAGAGAAAGTTGGCAACTTGAGAGAGAAAAATGATAAGAGAGGAGAAAAAAATTGGAGCAAACAACACACAAATTGAGTGATGGCCTGTGTGGCACGTGCAAGGCGGCTACTCTCACGTGTGAATCACGTGATAGTCACGTGACCATGCTTTACCTAATTGGCTAATTGCCTTTAGTCCTTTACTAGTGCTACCCTTTCATTTCAGTGTATGGGAGAACATCAACTTTGGGTGAGGGTGAAAAAGCAAAAAGGGCAAAATTGGAAATTAAAAATATCTTATTTTTATTGAATTTAAAATTTTTAAAATGAAAATGTTGATAAAATAGGAAACCATTGATTTTATAACTTTCGTAAAAGGGTTAAGTACGATTTTGGTATCTAACGTAGAGGTCAAAAATTTATTTCGTTTTTAGCCTTTTTTCACTATAAAATAGTCCCGAAGGTTTAACTTAGTTTTAAAATCGTTCTTCGGTGAAAATACCCCTCCCCTCTTCTTTCTCAAAATCAACCAGAAGCAGAAGCGCAGAGGAACAAATAAACACAGAAACAAAAGCAGACAGAAACAAAAAGTAGAGGCAGAATAACAAGAATCAAACAAAAACAACCAGAAAAACAACAACAATAATAACAATGGATAATGGAATTAGAACAACAACAAAAGCAAAACCAGAAATAGAAGCAAAAACAAAAGCAGAAGCAACCAGAAGTATCAACAACAACAATGGAATAGAAAGGCCTAAACAGAAACAACCAGAAGCATCAACAACAACAACAGCAACAACAATAGAATAAATAGAAACAAAATACCTTCCTTTAAATCTAAAAAATTAAAGAAAAAGGAATAAAAAATTAAAACAACATTGCAGGGAAGAGTTGCGATGGTGGTAGGGGAGGAGGTGCTGCGGCGGTGAACTGCGAATCGCGAGGGGAGGAGAGCTACGGCGGTGGTGGCGGATCACGTGGAAAGGGCTGTGGCATTGATGGCGACACCGCGAATTGCGACGAGAACGGCGATGCGGTGGTGGCAGGCTGCAAACCGCGACGAGGAGGGCGCTGTGGTGGTTGGCGGCGCCGCGAATTATGATGAGGGTAGGGGTGTGGCGATGAGAACAGCTCCGTTCCTCTCTTCTCTTTCTCTCTCCCTCTGCTTTCTCCTCTCTTGCCGTTAGTGTGAGTGTGTACTGAGGAAGAAAGGAGCACCGGTAAGAAAGCAACGATAGCGACGAGGAGTAGCGGCGGCGGCATGGATATTCTCCACATTTCCTTCTCCTTTTCCCCTCTTTCCTAGAAACAACACCCCCCAAAGCACGACCTTTCCTTCCTCCTTTTTCCGTTTTCTTTTTTTATTTTATATTTTTTAGTTATGAGTAATTTGGTAATAAAAATAAAAATTTTGGTAAAAAATGACGATTTTAAAATTAAGTTAAACTTTTAGGACTATTTTGTAGCGAAAAAAAGGCCGAAAACGAAAAAAATTTTCAGTCTTTACGTTAGAAACCAAAATTGTACTTAACTATTCATAAAATGTGTGTCTTATTATTTCAATTTAAGAAAAATTAACCTATGACTTTATCATTTTACTAATTTTTTTTACTTTAAAAAATCTCGATTCATTTTTGTTAGGGTTTATGTAAATAGTTTTTCTTTGAAATATTTTAATAATATATCACACAAAAAATAGTTAGAAAAAATTAGGTACCTAATACTACTCTTAAAGTCTAATACTAAAAGACTATTTAAGTAAAGTGAAGACTTGTATGTAAGTTTATAAGTGAAGAGTTTAATTGATTGTTATTTTATTTTCAATATTTGTTAGGATAAGTTACTAAAATAAATTATTTGTAAACTAATATTACCGAATTATAATTTTTAAATATTGCATATAGAAATGCAACTTTTACATATTTATGAAAATTGCAAGAAGGGTAGGGTGGATTAGGTATTATACGTAAATCACATAGGGGTATAGTAGTTTACGTTGGAACACAAAAAAAAAGAAACCGCAGCACCTTTTCAACGTAAACTATTATATTTTTCTGTCGGTTTACGTGTAATACCTAATCAGTCCTATTCCTCTCCTAGTTTTCATAGATATGTAAAAGTTGTAATTTCATATGCAATATTTAAAAGTTGTAATTCGATAATACTAATTTGTAAATAATTTATTTTGGTAATTTATCCTATTTTTTACTTTTAATTTTTTAAAAAAATAGAAACAAACAAAATGAAAAAAAAATCAGTTAAATCCCTCTCTTTGTCAATTTATTAAGATTAGCATGTAATTGGATTAGTCTAAAAATGATATTAATATATTACCGAGCAAAATAATTGTATATCATTTTTCAATCACTTAATTTTATTTTGAAAGTTTTTAAATTAGAGAGTAATAGAGATATATATTTTGGTTAATGAAATTCGATTAATGATCATAATAGGGGTGGTAAACGGGCCTAAATCCGCCGGGTCGATCTGCGTAACCCGCCAAAAAAAGGCGGGTTGGGCTGGAAAATTAGGATCGTTAAATAGTAAAAGTCCGCCTAACCCGCACCGCTTAAATCGTGGACTTTGGCGGGCTTTGGCAGGGCAGGGCGAGCTTCCCCGCCGGGCTTAGAATTTTTTTAGCAAAGGGTATTTTTACATTTTTTTTTACCAAAACCCAGCTTCCCCCAACCCAACTTACAAGAGAATGAAGATGAAAATTGAGTATTTTAGATTATATTTAGTTTGTTTTAGAGATAATATTTATAATTATGTTTTGAATTATGTTTATTTTGCTTTGAGAACAATATTTATAATTATGTTTTGGATGAAAACTTAGTTTATAATTATATTTATTAGATATTTATAATTACAAAGACTTTAATATTTGTGAATATAAAAATTATAATTTGTTTATACTTTTAGAAATTATAATAGTTAAAAGTAAAAAATATAAGAAATTTTTTTATGCCTTTATATATATTATTTAATAATTGAAAGTAAAAAAAAAAAGTTATTTGGCAGGCTTAGTCCGTCGACCCGCCAGCCCGCCATTAGATAGAGCGGGTTAGGATTTTAGGACTACCTCACTAAGTGGATCGGGGCGGGTGGGGCGGAGCGGGCTTTTCCGCTTGCCATCCCTAGATCATAAGTATGAAAAGAGTTAAAGAGAGTACTCAAGTAACAAAATGGATGCTGAATATGTAAAAAAACATCATAATTATACACATTTTGCGATCATATTTGATTAATATAAAATTTAGTTATTAGTATAAAATATATATTAAAATATAAAATATATATTAAAATTAAATTAAATAATAATATCTATTATAAATAAATAATTAATTTTAATTATTGATTTTAATGTATAAATAGTATTTTTATTAGGACTGCTTTAATAATAAGAGATTTAGATAGTATATATTAAATTAAAATGAAAACTTTGTTACAAAAAAATAATACCCTCTTAAAATGAAAAGTTTGTTAAAAGAATAGAATGCCCTCTGTATTATTATCCAATCGAAACACAGGAAAAGAAATGGTGGTTGCCCTTTACAGCCTTACATCTAATCACCGGCAAGCTTTGTTGGGTCTTTGAGTATTCGTTTGGCATTTTGTCTTCTTTTGGTTGGCTGGTAAAAGCTGGTGTGCCAGAAACTCCCATCACCATGGTCAATCTCTAATTGTTTCTTGGCACGTTGAAAACCTTTGTAAATTCATCAAATCATTCGTGTTCCCCTTTATTTTATTATTTTCAGAAATATTTTATTCAAAAAAATAATTATATAGTTGCTGAAGCTACATTAAAAAAGAGACCGAAAAAATTAAGATAGAAAAACAGAAATTAAATTAAGTATTTATATTATATTTAGTATAAAATATATTAACTAAATTATATTTTAGTATTATATTTAGTTTAAGATAAATATAAATTGAGAGATAGATTTAAAATCTAAAAAATTAAATGAAGATATTTTTGAGAATAAATATTATTAAAATTTTTGTCTGTATTTTTAAAAATTTTAGTCTTTTGTATTTTTACTTCTTAAAAATACTGAAATTTTAGTTTCAATCTCTGATCACTAAGCATAATATTGAGTTTTAATCTCTTAATCTCAGTCTCTAAAAATAAACACTATTTTAAAGTTGTATTGTTTTAGTTTCTTTTTTAAATAAAAAAATAATATAAAGAGCAAATAATGCTAAAATATTTTTGTTTTTGGTTATTTGCTTATTTTTTTAATAAAATATAATGATGATTTTAATAAGTATGTACAATTAAAAAAGGATAGCTAATATGAGAAGGGAGTATTTATTCTTCCCTGGATGTGACGGCAAGCTTTAACTTCTAAGTTATACACTTATACTTAAACTAATAATCTATGATCAATTGAATTATTAGTCATTGGCTTTGGCCACAATAAATATTATTAAATTTGAAAGG
This sequence comes from Arachis stenosperma, assembly GCF_014773155.1. NCBI lineage: Eukaryota > Viridiplantae > Streptophyta > Magnoliopsida > Fabales > Fabaceae > Arachis > Arachis stenosperma. The sequence continues at coordinate 120,017,768 of NC_080378.1, forward strand.
CATATAATAAGATTCACTGATTAAATAAAGTATAGATATTCAGTACTGTCTTTCTTATAATAATAATAATAATAATAATAATAATAATAATAATAATAATAATAATAATAATAATAATGAGATAGTCAATATAGCATTTCACTCTTCATATATACCCAACTTCTTCTTTTTTTTCTAGTTTGATTAGTCAATAGATAATTCAAGCTTGAGTTCAAGTCTTCAAGATATTTTAGGGTATTGTGAGTTTTGGGGGTTCATATTAAGCAACATTGACTCTCCATAGATAGATAGGGTCCATTTGTATGAGCAATATGATGCTCATATTTTGGGTCTAACATGCAAAAATTTTCAAAGACAATTCAGTTAATTCTCCAAAATGGACATGTTATAAATGGGCCTTGAATAATACCTGTAAGAGAATAGTTGCCCACACAACTACACAAGTAAACCCAAAAATAAAAAGGATTCAAATTTCAATCCAAAAAAAATCAATTGACACCTTAACCTAAGTGGTAAATTGTATATCTTTTAATATGCTATATCCAAACCAACTTAGGTTGGTTGAGTGGTCAGTTCACTCATCAGTTTAAACAAGTATCAGAAGTTTGAATTTCGCTTTGTGCAAATAGCAACGCATTGGCCAGCGGCAGACCCTTAAATGGAGCTCAGATCTGCGACAAATTAGTCATTTGCTTGTCGGATTAGGGAATACCGTGGATAACAAAAAAAAATGTTGTATCCAATTTTTTATCCCCAAAAATGTGTAAACACGATACTAAAACTTATTTTAGTCTCTATCTCTTTTCCAAACGCTACTTTAAAACATTAAAAACTTATGATTTCAGTTTAGGTCGGATCCTAAGCATGGAAAACTCAACACTTACAATATAGCACAAAGGATTGTGTGAATTGGTGATGATCATAAGAAGAAATGGTATATGGATAAAATTATTAGCTAAGTTTATATAAACTTTTGCTTCTGATTTATGGCCCTTCATCGTTAAAGGATAAAACATTGTCCTATTATTAAGAGCATGACTATAAAAGAATGAAAGTATTCCTCCTAATAAAAGATATTAATAAGAGAAAATATTTAAATTCATCTCTAACAAATTTTAAATTAAATATTTTAGCTTTAATTTAATAAAATTTTATTATTTTAAAAGTCATTGTAAACTACTAATATTATATAAATTAGACTCTCTGTCACTTTTAATAAAATTTTATTATACGTATTGAATAAATAAATTTTTAACAAATTTTATTATCATATAATTAGATCAAAAAATCATAATAAGACAAATTAATGCCTTTGCAAAGGCAGATCAATACAATTCGAGAACTTTTAGAGTAACAATAATTTGGGGGAAGTGTCAAAACTAAAATTTTTTTAAGACCAATTAAGTGTTGATTACTCCAATAATAATAGGAGTACTATTTTCTTTACTTTAGTAGGCGTGTTACACAACTTAATAATTTTATTTTATTTATATGAAATTATAAATCCTATATAATACAGTTCGAACAATGTATATATTTTAAGAATATTAGAAAATCAACATTTTTAATAAAAAATTAAAAATATAAAATTAGCTAATATTAACTCAAATATAAAATAAATCTAAACAATTTAAAATATAAATATTAACCACCTAACATTTGTTTTATCAACCCCCCCCGGCCCCCTCCTTTTTTTTTAATCGCTCTAAAAATATATCAAACCATATTATCTGCTTATTGAAATTTTAATAATTTTTATATTATTTTTACAATCAATTACATATTAAAAAATATTATAATTTCATATCATATTTCTATAATCTGTATATCATAAACGTTTCTAGAATCAATAAGGATTAGTGCTACTCAAAGCCAGGTTTGATAAAGAATAATTATCCTAATATGGCTGCTAGCTAGCTAGTAGCAACTTAGTATAATAGAAAAATATATTTATCATTATTCTTTTTTTTTTTTTTTTTGTGAGTTTGAAAATAATGTTATACCTAAACGTGATTTGACTTCAACACTTTTTCAGCACTAGTAGACATAATCGAATAACCCCACCTCTGAGTCTCAATCCAGTGTTTGTTCACATCTTCTAGAAATGATAAATTATTTATATATGCCTTGGCTCTATCTAATTAACTCGGCGTCTCAACATTAAACAATAGAAATTATATGTGTACTTTTTGGCGGTACAAAAAATTAAGGTTTAATTTTTCGGTCAATTTTTATAATTTTATTAAATTTATAATTAAATTTTTATATTTTAATTAAATTTTTATATTATTTTAAATTTTATAATTAATTTTTATTAATATAAAAAATATCTTAAAATTAATGGAATATTTTTTATAAATTAAAAGTACCTCTAACTAAAAACTTAAATAAATATTTGATTATGTATTTTTTTAAAAAATTAAATATTTAATTAATTTTAGCGTTTTCAATATGAAAAATTATAAAATTAAAAATAATATAAAAATTTATTTATTAAAAAAATATAAAATTTAATTATAAATTTAATAAAATTATAAAAATTAATAAAATAATTACACTTAAAATTAATTAAATATGCATATGCAATAATTCGAATAAAGAGTATGTTATATCTATTAAAATATGCATATGCATATGTTAATTGTAACACCCTAACTACCAAAGCTCACGCTTCCGGCTGCGCGACTCTGATAGCTCGGACATTACGACGACTCTTATACTATTTATTATTAAAATATGAGCCTGTTTGAAACTTTAAACCGCAAATACCGTTCCCAAAAATACTTTCGTTCGATATCGTACATCCAAAGAAACCATACAACTTACAAAAACTCATAAAGAGTACATCCATATATATACATACATATATATAAATAATATTACAGACATTAACCAATACAATTCCTATCCCTCTTACAGAATATATCAAGATAAAGGCGAGGGTACAATAAACCATGACTAAAACAATACAGAGCATCTCAATAACAAATAATTAAACTCTTCATAACTTCTGCGCCCAAATCCTGAAAGGGGAAAAATGTAGGGGGTGAGAACATCATCCTCGAAAGGGTTCTCAGTAGAGGATTTTTTGGGAATTACTGTAATAGGATACATGAAGATAAACCGTACCAGTGATTAATAACCATCTTATGCCTCTTTTAAAAAACAACAGTTTACAAATAAAGTAAAGTCAGAAATCTTTTCGGAAAGAGGAACCGTTCAATTTTCAAAACATCAAAAGCATTTCAAAAAGGTTTATCTATACTGAACCAAAATAACCTTTCATATCTTATTCCAAACCAGAACCACAAAACCGAAATCAACCATCGGTCCATCTCATTCAACCACGGCCCTAGGCCCAAACAATCCAACCACAACCAATCCACCACAACCCAACATAGTTCCAGAAGCAAACACAAGTAGGAAGATGCAAACACAAACAAACAGTTATTGCAAGTAGAACAATTAACAGTTAATCACATAGGCAAACCAAGTACAATATGCATACCCAAACAATGTCACATAGATGCATATGATGCATGCCTGTCCCTAGTGGCTGATGATATCATCTGTCGGTTACCAAGCCAACCCGACGTGTCCGGTAGCTAACCCGGACACAGTCTCTCTGTTGCGCATTATTATCATTAGAGGGTATCTGCGCCCTGTCGCCATTAGAGGGTATCTGCGCCCTGTCGCCATTAGAGGGTATCGGTGCCCTGTCACCCTTACAACTAGAGAGAAAACACAAGCATACTCGCTTACAACTTTCATCTCAGCCATCCGGCTCACGGTTCAATCCAGAACCAATCAACTTATCAATAAATACAGCCCTTCGGCTTAAATTCATAATTCATAATTAGCCATACGGCTCATAACTCATTCGGCAATCAGCCATAGTTCAATAGCATACACAGCCATTCCGGCTCATATCAAAATAGCAATTCCACCATCCAACATCATCAAATTCATAAATCGGCATTTAAACCATAAATCACTTTTTCTCAAATCATTTCACTTTGAAATCAAGTTTCAACTCTTTTCAGCCTTGGCTTTAAAGATCTCATTTCTCAAATCATCTCAGGCTCATAAGCCAAATTTACTCAAAATGAGTTCCCTTTTTAAAACAAAGCCACTCTCGGCATTCTCTTTCCAAAACTTCCAAAACCATGGCAAGTTAAGGATTTATTTCAAAGTATTCAAAACCACCCATCCAACAATGAGATTTTATAACAAAAGTTTCTCGGCAGAGTCCCAAGTCTTTAGGGAAGGCCAACTTACATCAATTCCTCAAAATTCATTGAAACTCTTAAAATCATAAATTCTTGGTTCAAGTAAATAAAACTGAATTTATTATGAAACCGAACCATACAAAATCACAAGTTCCAACACGGTCCAAAAATCAACTCATTTGAAACGGAACCGGTTCATTTGAATCAAACCGCTTTCAGATTTCTTTTTGGAACCCATTTTTCCAACTCTTCCAAAATGCCTCAAACTTGATTACTCAATCAAAAGTCTAGGTTCCTTTAAAAATCACTAAAAACTCCTTTTTATATTGAAATCAATGTTAGAGCATCATTCTTTCCTTCAGTGATTCAAATGGTAAAAATAGTTCATTTCTAAATAAGCCGAATTCAAAGTATAAGGTTCATTAAATAAATTAAGCTTGAAAACATAAATATTCTCTTAATAAGTCAAATAATACAATTTCTCAAATCCAACCCTTTTTAAATAACTTTTCAAACAAGGTTAGGATTTTGTAGAAATTTCGACAGCACCTCCCCTAAAACTTGGACTTTTGCCACCCGGTTCGGGTCCCAACTAAACCATTTCTCAGTCCTTTTCAACAGCTCAAAACCAGAAATCAATTCAAAGCAAGCTAAATCCAACAACTGCCTCAGTGGCGTATCTCAAGGATACCATATAAAAATCAACTCAATATCAAATCAATATAACTCATTTCCAAAGCTTTAAAGAAACGGTTCAATAACAAATCATTTGTCCAAAACCAAATCAATTAAAATAAACCAGGCTGAGTTTTAAAGTGCATTCGACTTTTCAAATCATCAAAATAATTAACTCAAATCAAATCAATCCTCAACGGATTAAACTCAGATTCAAATCTTTAAAGAATCAAGTTCAAACATTATATTTCACAAGCCGCACGACAATTCAGCCAAACCAACATCCATAATCATTCGAGTCAATTAAATAATACATAAGGCAGATACAATCACCAAATACATAATATCTCACATCAGTATCCATATGTAATAATTCCAATACATAAAACATAGTTTTTGGAAAGCGCCCCTACCTCAAAACGCAATTCCATAACCCAAACGCGTCACAGAATCCTTTCCGCCTCGACCCAAAATCATTGGCAATCAAAATCTCGGCTATGCTCGCTCTCTCAAAAGCAGAAACAGCCCCAAAGGCACAAGTAAACCGGATTCTAGCTCCTAAAACCATTAACATTACGATTACTTTATTACACAGAACAGAACACTAACGCAAGGCTTTCCAAACAGAATTTACTTACTGAAATAACAAAATAGGGCAGCCACAGCTCTATATTAGCCTAGCAACGGCTCCGTCAGTGGCCAGAAGCTCCAGTGGCTCAGCAACAAACCTCCATTTTTGACAAGAAACCCCATAAAGTTAATCTTACAACATATATTCATCCGAATCCATAGCCATAGATAATTAGAACGATTACGGTTTGAGTTTCAGAGCGCAAGGGGCTTACTGTAATGAAAAGGAATGGCAGAATGGAGCAGCGGCTCCGGCGGCTACCTCCTGCAGCAACCACACCGTCTCACGGCAACCAGAGGCACATCGGGGTTTCTTGGCGGCAGAAGCGGCGGTGGTTGGGCACGGTTCTGCCTCTTCTCCTCTGCGCGACCCAGCGGCTGGCCACCATCAACAGAAATAGAGAGGTGATGGCGGCAGCTGGACTTGTCGACGACAGCGGCGGCAAGGGAACCGGCGACGACGAAGACGGCACAGACAGCGGCAGCGGCGCGGCGCTCTTGGCGGCGTCCTCCTCTCTTGCGCGACTGGAGAAACAGAAGCGGAGCTCCATCGTGACTCTCCTTCTGCCATGGACGGCGACACACAGCAGTGAGAGATCCGGCGGCGGTGGCGCTACGGCATCGCGAACAGCTCGCCTCCCACTTCGCACCACACCACTTCTGCCTCCCTCAAACCCAGCGTCGTTCTCCCCTGCTCCTTCGAACTCGTCGGCGAGGGACCTATGACGGCACAGCGGGTCGTGCTCCTTCTTCTCCATCGGTGGCAGCACAGGCGTTAGCGACGGCGACCCGTGGTGGCAGTGACGCGGCTTGCTCTCTCTCTCTCTCTATTAGCAACGGCGCAGGGAAGGCGGCGACGGCAGTGGAGAAGCCCACCGGTGCCAGCGCCCCTCCCCCTTCTCTTATCCTCCCTGCCGCACTCAGTCTTCCTCTCCCTCTCTGCCTCAATTTCTTTCTTTCATGGAAAATGGGAAGCCTTGTGTGTGTGTGTGTGTTTTAGGGGAAGGGAGGTTTGCGGCTGCTGCTGCAGCTTCTAAGTGGGTGGGTTGTTGATGGGGAAACGGGTAACGGGTTAGGGTTTCCGGGTTAGGGTTTCATTTTCAAAAAATTAGGGTTAGGGGCATTTTAGTAATCTTACTTAAAAATAGGGATAATATAGAAATTAGAAATAAATTCTAATCCAACAAAATTAATGTATAGAAATACTATTTGCTCCTCCGTTTTACAAATTATTTTCAATAAAATGCCCAAATCTAAAAATTAGAAATAATATACTTAATTTCTTCATTTTCCAAAATAGCAGTAATAATATTTAAAATATTACTCATTTAATTAAAATCATGTAAAATCCATATTATTTCATAACTATCAACCTTATACTTTAAATATAGAAAATAATCCAATAATTGTGAAATTGGATAAAATCATAACTTATCTCAAATCCAATAAATCAAAACTTGCCTTAATTATCTATAATAAAATAATCTCTGAAATTAAGGCTATAAACAACTATATGATTTGAGACTTACTCATAAAAAGACTTTTCAAATATTCTGGGTCTTACATTTTACCCACCTTATAAAAATTTTCGCCCTCGAAAATTTGATGCAAAATGAAAGAAATTCCATAACAGTTCACCCTTGAACACATTTAAGGAAGACACAAAAATATCTCAAAATATAATCATATATACGATTTTCAAATACTTTGATTATCATAAGCATAAGGATGTAAAGGTAGGAGTGTGATTGCAAAGCAAACGTTTCAATGTAGGCTCAATGCAAAAGATAATATGGGTCAATCATGTGATAGAAGGGCAAGGCATCAAAGGCTATTAAACAGGATGGAGTTAAAACGACGTGCTCAACCTCCGCACACTAATCTCATATCAACCTCAAAGTTTCAACTTTCCAATTCCATCAAGCACTTTACAAACCCCAATTTCGATCATTAGCCTGACAACCACAAATCCGTTCGCAAGGAACAAAACGCCCACAACTCATACGTTGCACACCTACCGTTTCAACTTCCATATACACATATCACGTCTTAAAGAACTAACGTATCGCGTTACTACGTCTACAAATCGCACGTGATATCAAACAATTCTCGAGTCTACTCAGAAGGATACAAGATTCTAGCAAGGAGAAACGATATCAAGGATAGTACTCATAGATTAGAAAGAATATATCCAATCCCAGATAAACAAGGATGCTCAAGTAATGAAGTTTGCTAGAAATAAATCAATTGACAACTTCAAAGATAACCCTTGGATCAAAGAAGTTCAATAGGATCAACAAGAAAACCAGCGCATCAGTTTGAAACAAACTCAAACTGAGTCGATGAAGTATGAGGTTTACAGAAGAGAATATTTCAAACCCAAGATAAAGCTCACAGAACTCAAGAGCACGATTACGAATACTTTCGAATACATTGTTTTTAAAAGAATAAAAAAAAACTTGCAAGAAAGTCACCTCGCAGTTTAAAAGAAGGTTAAGCAATAAACATCCTTCAAAAGAGTAACAAAAACGTAAACGTGGCTTTGCTTTAATACAATTTCATGTTGAAACAGATCATGTAGAATTTTAAAACAAACTGTACACAGATTTTGGCTAAGAGCAAAAGTATTTCCTCAACTATTTTGGAAGATAGTTAGGTGTACAATCTTAATCAAAAGCAATCATAAAACTCGGAAGAGAAATCAAATGCTCGTTCAAAAATCCTCAAAATACATATTCAAACAAGCGTGTATAACATTTATAGCGAGAACAAAAGAGGAAGTTAAACTCTTTTTAGAAAAGAAATCCCGAGGTAAAAAGATTTGCTTACAATTGGTAAGGAAACAAGTGGTGCGCTACAAACGAACAGATTTCCATTAAACAAGGAATTTTTCAGAACCCCATTTAAAATAGCGCATGTCAATTCTAAAACAATTTTGTCAAAAATCGAACAATGGTTTCAATCTCAATCAAGCAACAGAAAACAAATTCCGTTTAAAACTCTTTACAAGAGAATTCAAAACTTCTTTAAAAGGTTCAAAACAAGACTCCAAAAGTATACTTGAAATCACCATCTCAGAAGGATATTCAAGAAAATTAGGATGTACTTAGAAAGAGTCAAGCCATGCAAGAGAGGGTTTTAAATCAAGGTAGTTCAAACAAGATTCACTAGTCGTGAAACATCCAACAAGCTTCCAATTGACCCAAAAGAAAAGTCGTAGGAAAAGACAACTCAATCATTAGTAATTCCTCAAGAATAAATCTTTAACTAAAAACTCTTGTAGAGAAAATGAGAGAATAAACAATACACTAATTTGAAACAAATCAAACTGACTCACATACGGATGAGATTCACAAGAAAGGACGAACCAAGATTAATGATAATTTCACAAGATGTAAAAGATTAGTTAAAAACAGAATCACGTATGACATTCATAGAGGTGAAAAGCTTAAGAAGAAACGAGTCCGTTCGTAAGAAGAAAGCTATGAGTCCAACATTTTCAAAAGAACAATAATGGCATAAACCCTATAGCATGCTGAATCAAACTCAACTCAAAATGACTTAAGTAAAGTTTATCAAACGAAATTCAACGGGGATAAAATGAAAAATTTTCTTTCCAAAATTTTGAAAAATATTCAAATACATAATCAAATGAAAATGTGCATTGGAACTATAGTAAAATTGCTAGAAAGTCAAATTGTAATTTTAAAGTAAATGCAGTTCCGTAAACCAGTAAAAGTACAGGCGAGGTATTAGAAATAAATAGTTGTCAAGCTGTGTAAGAAATCTTCAAAGTTTCATATATAGATAAGTATACATCTATTCAACAGCAATTTTCATAAAAGTCTCATAACTGGCTGTAATCACTGTCAAATAAGAGAAAAACCGAATCAACAATTTCTCTAAGAATGGACTCGAAATCCCGGAGTTAAAAATGAACAGCGCATTAGAACAAGTTCAAAGCTATATCAAGGAATATTGGAATCAAGAAGGACTCAAACAGAGAAGGACAGATACAACAAGGATTCTAACCAAGCATATGCACTTAAGATCAAACAAGAATGCATATGAATAGAAGAATGAAGTTGAAAAATTCAAGCTACTTTTCAAAAGAACTAGCAACAAGAACTTCAAGTTAGAATATGAAAGAACAGGCCGACTCGAACAAAATTCAAGACACAACTGAATAGCCTCGAGAAAAAGTTTCCAACGTTCCCAAAACCCGCGATTCGCTTTACTCAAAACTCGGATTTCATCTATGATAACTCATTAGTGCTTTCATATACAAAATTCACTAGTATTAAGCCGGCCAAACTTAATACCAAGAATTATGCAATGCAAGACTAACATCGTTAATCAATAGACCGTCATGTGCATAAAGCTCTAATTCTCGTCATTCGACAAGACCTAATACATGACAAACGCTCAGAGCATGCAAATGAAGCATAGTCAGTCCATTCCTCAGGCTCTACAGGAAGAACTGCTCTGATACCATAATGTAACACCCTAACTACCAAAGCTCACGCTTCCGGCTGCGCGACTCTGATAGCTCGAACATTACGACGACTCTTATACTATTTATTATTAAAATATGAGCCTGTTTGAAACTTTAAACCGCAAATACCGTTCCCAAAAATACTTTCGTTCGATATCGTACATCCAAAGAAACCATACAACTTACAAAAACTCATAAAGAGTACATCCATATATATACATACATATATATAAATAATATTACAGACATTAACCAATACAATTCCTATCCCTCTTACAGAATATATCAAGATAAAGGCGAGGGTACAATAAACCATGACTAAAACAATACAGAGCATCTCAATAACAAATAATTAAACTCTTCATAACTTCTGCGCCCAAATCCTGAAAGGGGAAAAATGTAGGGGGTGAGAACATCATCCTCGAAAGGGTTCTCAGTAGAGGGTTTTTTGGGAATTACTGTAATAGGATACATGAAGATAAACCGTACCAGTGATTAATAACCATCTTATGCCTCTTTTAAAAAACAACAGTTTACAAATAAAGTAAAGTCAGAAATCTTTTCGGAAAGAGGAACCGTTCAATTTTCAAAACATCAAAAGCATTTCAAAAAGGTTTATCTATACTGAACCAAAATAACCTTTCATATCTTATTCCAAACCAGAACCACAAAACCGAAATCAACCATCGGTCCATCTCATTCAACCACGGCCCTAGGCCCAAACAATCCAACCACAACCAATCCACCACAACCCAACATAGTTCCAGAAGCAAACACAAGTAGGAAGATGTAAACACAAACAAACAGTTATTGCAAGTAGAACAATTAACAGTTAATCACATAGGCAAACCAAGTACAATATGCATACCCAAACAATGTCACATAGATGCATATGATGCATGCCTGTCCCTAGTGGCTGATGATATCATCTGTCGGTTACCAAGCCAACCCGACGTGTCCGGTAGCTAACCCGGACACAGTCTCTCTGTTGCGCATTATTATCATTAGAGGGTATCTGCGCCCTGTCGCCATTAGAGGGTATATGCGCCCTGTCGCCATTAGAGGGTATCTGCGCCCTGTCGCCATTAGAGGGTATCGGTGCCCTGTCACCCTTACAACTAGAGAGAAAACACAAGCATACTCGCTTACAACTTTCATCTCAGCCATCCGGCTCACGGTTCAATCCAGAACCAATCAACTTATCAATAAATACAGCCCTTCGGCTTAAATTCATAATTCATAATTAGCCATACGGCTCATAACTCATTCGGCAATCAGCCATAGTTCAATAGCATACACAGCCATTCCGGCTCATATCAAAATAGCAATTCCACCATCCAACATCATCAAATTCATAAATCGGCATTTAAACCATAAATCACTTTTTCTCAAATCATTTCACTTTGAAATCAAGTTTCAACTCTTTTCAGCCTTGGCTTTAAAGATCTCATTTCTCAAATCATCTCAGGCTCATAAGCCAAATTTACTCAAAATGAGTTCCCTTTTTAAAACAAAGCCACTCTCGGCATTCTCTTTCCAAAACTTCCAAAACCATGGCAAGTTAAGGATTTATTTCAAAGTATTCAAAACCACCCATCCAACAATGAGATTTTATAACAAAAGTTTCTCGGCAGAGTCCCAAGTCTTTAGGGAAGGCCAACTTACATCAATTCCTCAAAATTCATTGAAACTCTTAAAATCATAAATTCTTGGTTCAAGTAAATAAAACTGAATTTATTATAAAACCGAACCATACAAAATCACAAGTTCCAACACGGTCCAAAAATCAACTCATTTGAAACGGAACCGGTTCATTTGAATCAAACCACTTTCAGATTTCTTTTTGGAACCCATTTTTCCAACTCTTCCAAAATGCCTCAAACTTGATTACTCAATCAAAAGTCTAGGTTCCTTTAAAAATCACTAAAAACTCCTTTTTATATTGAAATCAATGTTAGAGCATCATTCTTTCCTTCAGTGATTCAAATGGTAAAAATAGTTCATTTCTAAATAAGCCGAATTCAAAGTATAAGGTTCATTAAATAAAATAAGCTTGAAAACATAAATATTCTCTTAATAAGTCAAATAATACAATTTCTCAAATCCAACCCTTTTTAAATAACTTTTCAAACAAGGTTAGGATTTTGTAGAAATTTCGACAGCACCTCCCCTAAAACTTGGACTTTTGCCACCCGGTTCGGGTCCCAACTAAACCATTTCTCAGTCCTTTTCAACAGCTCAAAACCAGAAATCAATTCAAAGCAAGCTAAATCCAACAACTGCCTCAGTGGCGTATCTCAAGGATACCATATAAAAATCAACTCAATATCAAATCAATATAACTCATTTCCAAAGCTTTAAAGAAACGGTTCAATAACAAATCATTTGTCCAAAACCAAATCAATTAAAATAAACCAGGCTGAGTTTTAAAGTGCATTCGACTTTTCAAATCATCAAAATAATTAACTCAAATCAAATCAATTCTCAACGGATTAAACTCAGATTCAAATCTTTAAAGAATCAAGTTCAAACATTATATTTCACAAGCCGCACGACAATTCAGCCAAACCAACATCCATAATCATTCGAGTCAATTAAATAATACATAAGGCAGATACAATCACCAAATACATAATATCTCACATAAGTATCCATATGTAATAATTCCAATACATAAAACATAGTTTTTGGAAAGCGCCCCTACCTCAAAACGCAATTCCATAACCCAAACGCGTCACAGAATCCTTTCCGCCTCGACCCAAAATCACTGGCAATCAAAATCTCGGCTATGCTCGCTCTCTCAAAAGCAGAGACAGCCCCAAAGGCACAAGTAAACCGGATTCTAGCTCCTAAAACCATTAACATTACGATTACTTTATTACACAGAACAGAACACTAATGCAAGGCTTTCCAAACAGAATTTACTTACTGAAATAACAAAATAGGGCAGCCACAGCTCTATATTAGCCTAGCAACGGCTCCGTCAGTGGCCAGAAGCTCCAGTGGCTCAGCAACAAACCTCCATTTTTGACAAGAAACCCCATAAAGTTAATCTTACAACATATATTCATCCGAATCCATAGCCATAGATAATTAGAACGATTACGGTTTGAGTTTCAGAGCGCAAGGGGCTTACTGTAATAAAAAGGAATGGCAGAATGGAGCAGCGGCTCCGGCGGCTACCTCCTGTAGCAACCACACCGTCTCACGGCAACCAGAGGCACATCGGGGTTTCTTGGCGGTACAAGCGGCGGTGGTTGGGCACGGTTCTGCCTCTTCTCCTCTGCGCGACCCAGCGGCTGGCCACCATCAACAGAAATAGAGAGGTGATGTCGGTAGCTGGACTTGTCGACGACAGCGGCGGCAAGGGAACCGGCGACGACGAAGACGGCACAGACAGCGGCAGCGGCGCGGCGCTCTTGGCGGCGTCCTCATCTCTTGCGCGACTGGAGAAACAGAAGCGGAGCTCCATCGTGACTCTCCCTCTGCCATGGACGGCGACACACAGCAGTGAGAGATCCGGCGGCGGTGGCGCTACGGCATCGCGAACAGCTCGCCTCCCACTTCGCACCACACCACTTCTGCCTCCCTCAAACCCAGCGTCGTTCTCCCCTGCTCCTTCGAACTCGTCGGCGAGGGACCTATGACGGCACAGCGGGTCGTGCTCCTTCTTCTCCATCGGTGGCAGCACAGGCGTTAGCGACGGCGACCCGTGGTGGCAGTGACGCGGCTTGCTCTCTCTCTCTCTCTATTAGCAACGGCGCAGGGAAGGCGGCGACGGCAGTGGAGAAGCCCACCGGTGCCAGCGCCCCTCCCCCTTCTCTTATCCTCCCTGCCGCACTCAGTCTTCCTCTCCCTCTCTGCCTCAATTTCTTTCTTTCATGGAAAATGGGAAGCCGTGTGTGTGTGTGTGTTTTAGGGGAAGGGAGGTTTGCGGCTGCTGCTGCAGCTTCTAAGTGGGTGGGTTGTTGATGGGGAAACGGGTAACGGGTTAGGGTTTCCGGGTTAGGGTTTCATTTTCAAAAATTAGGGTTAGGGGCATTTTAGTAATCTTACTTAAAAATAGGGATAATATAGAAATTAGAAATAAATTCTAATCCAACAAAATTAATGTATAGAAATACTATTTGCTCCTCCGTTTTACAAATTATTTTCAATAAAATGCCCAAATCTAAAAATTAGAAATAATATACTTAATTTCTTCATTTTCCAAAATAGCAGTAATAATATTTAAAATATTACTCATTTAATCAAAATCATGTAAAATCCATATTATTTCATAACTATCAACCTTATACTTTAAATATAGAAAATAATCCAATAATTGTGAAATTGGATAAAATCATAACTTATCTCAAATCCAATAAATCAAAACTTGCCTTAATTATCTATAATAAAATAATCTCTGAAATTAAGGTTATAAACAACTATATGATTTGAGACTTACTCATAAAAAGACTTTTCAAATATTCTGGGTCTTACATTAATTAATTTGATTTGGTGTTTGAATTTTATATTAGGAGACTAATTTAATTGTTGACTGTGAAATTCAACAATCCAAAATGATTAAAAACTTAAAAGAGAGATCTATCATTGATTGCTGTCTCTTTTGTATTGCCACTAAGGATTTTATTCAAATTTTTTCTTTAAATGATTTTGGGGTGATTCACACCCTTTTACAAACATTATTATAAGCTATGAACCATTCATATAAAAATTCTAAATATATATATATATAATGAAGATATTTTAATTATTTTTTATAATAAAAATATTATAGTTATTTATTTTAAAAAATATTAATTTAAATGATTCAATGTTTGAATCATTAAATTTTTTGTTAAATCGATTTATTTAGTCTAATTTTAATAAAAATAATATAATTTAATCGATTATATATATATTAAATTTTAATTAATAAAAAATATCTTAAAGAAAAGACATTTTAAATTTTTTTATTTAAATAATTCTCATAAGTTATAGTTTCAATATGACAGTGAAGTCTCTTTTAACTTCATGCAAGATGAAAGTTATCTTTTTATAAGAAACTTTTTTAAGGCATCTTATATTAGGAAAATCCAGTGTTAGTACATATATTATTGCATGTTATTAGGTAAATGCATGGAGCCACACAATATATGTATATAGTACCCTTTTTTTTACGTTATTCTTTATGTTAAAGGTTAATTTGTTATATATCTGAAGTTTATTTAAAAATTTATTATTGATCAATAAATTATTATATAAATAAAATAAATTTTAAATTTTTAATATTTAATTAAATAGTAAACAAGTAAATTGATCACACTACAATAATATAGACTATTTTTTAGGATTATTATGTGTAAAAAAAATTAAAATTTGTCAAAAAACAAAATTTGACACTATTTTAACTATAAAAATATGTTAATAAATATTTTGTCAAAAATAGTATTTTTAACATATAAGTAATTGTAAAAAAAATTTAAATCTTATTTTGATAAATATTGGTCATAAAAAAATAATTTATTAAAAAATTTTGAGAATATATTTTTTGTAATACTTATTAACCGTCAAAAATATTATTTATTTTGATGCTTATGACCATAAAAAATTTTCAACAAAAATTTTCAATAAAGAATGAGATGAGATTTTGAAACTAAAGATTAAACTGAGATTTTGAAGATGAAAAATGAATAGTGTGATTCCAAACTGAGAACAATGTGATGCCAAAATTGACGGAGCTTAACGAAAAAAGGAATAATGGAGTAAGTTAAAAATAAATGAGTGTCAAAATTGAAGAGTAATTTTTTACAATAAAATTATTCATAAAAAAAACATAAAAAATTTAACATTTGTGATATTTATAAAAAATATATATTAATTTTTACACTTAACTATGACCATTAAAAAAATCATATTAAAATAATTCTCTTTTCTTTTCTTGTAAAAAAATCATATTAAAAAAAATATATATTAAAATCATACTGCTACTCAACAAATTTAAATTAGTTATAATACCTATTTATTTGGTAAGAAATGTGGATGATATCTCTTCCTCGGTTTTGAATTTTTGCTCTCACTTTTAGTTGAAGCCTAAACAAACCTAACAAAAATTAATGACACCTACTCCAATTAATTTCTTAAGTTTTTCCTTCCCTTTTCTTTTAACCTTATCCTTTGGTAAGTAAATCAGTGGGCTCATCTAGCTAGCTCGCAATATTTTTCTAAAAGGTTTTTCCCAAGTTAGAAAAAGTTGTTTTCTGATTTTATAAATAAAAAAATATATTAAATCTTTTTCACATGTTCCCAAACATTGATTCTCGCAAAAGAATCGTGTCTAATATGGTAATAAGCTTTGTGATTTTGATTCAAACCAAATACCATAATAGACAGTGAATGCTTTCGATGATGTGTTAAGGTTAAACACATCTCGTGCATACTAATCAAGTAATCATATAGGATAATAATATGAGATTGTAACAAAGTGGAATATTATATATTATTTTATATGCACTTTTTTATATATTTTGTATATAATTAATAAAAATGAAAAGAAAACAAAAATATATAAGATATATTTAAAAAACATTATTTATATACCAAATATTATTGATATTCGTATAAAAATATAATTATTATTAATTAAATGTGTATTTAAATTATTTTTAATTAATAAAATAAAAAATATATTTAATTATTAAAAAAATACAAATATCAAAATAATATTTAGTATAAAAATGTATACAAAATGAAATTGATAAAAGAAATAGTACATACAAGAATATATATATTATATATCACACTATATATATCACAGAGCAATTTAAGAATGGAAAAATATAGGGTACCAACATATTATTTGTTAATTTATTGTCAATAATGATTAGTTATTATATTTTAAATATATATATAAAGAGACACATTCAAAAATATATTTATAAAGGCACTTTTATTAAAATATAGCTATAAAAAAATATTTTTATTAGACACATCCACAAAGATATTTCTATTAAACACAATTATAAATAAGAGTTGGCAGATATTAATAGAAATGGTGTTGGTAACGTAGTGAGATTGTTTAAGAATATTCTATCAAGTCAAGCAAATTAAACTAATTAAATTCAGTTCCATGTCACCGCTCATTACTAATTAAATCACTAATTTTTAATTCCTTACCGTCATTCAAAAGTAGAATATAAACTTGCATTGTATATAATGAGCCAAGCCATGCATCCACAAACATTCACAACCATTATACAATAAAATAATATTGTTCTAGAAATTAAAAAAAGAAAGGCAAATCGTACCCTAATTGGTATTCTAGAATCTAGAACAGAGGCAAAAAGAAGAGTAGTGGAAGGTGGAAAGTGGAAACTAGCTAGTTAGAACAAAAGTAAACAACCAAAAGCATTATATTATATTATATTCTTCTTATTTATTATTATATTATTACCAGTTTAATTACTATACTACTATATGCATGCACTTTGCTTTGAGATTGCTTTCGTATTCTTTTGACAAATGGTCCAATTTTTTGTTAAAAAAAAAAAAAGAAATTCAGGTATAATCAACTTTACATAAAATTAATAATTAAGAACTATTAGATGATTTAACTGATTTAATTAAATTTTTATTTAATAGCTCTCAATTATTAACTTCATGTGAAGTCAACCATACCTAAATTTTCACCTTAAAGAAAAAAGATGCTTTTTCAATCTTCTTCCTTTTTACAATAAAAATTTAAGAATATAATATTCTCTCTCACACACCCTCTCGAAGGAAAAAAAAAAAAAAAAAGAGATATGAACAGAAGAATATTCATTCAGTCCTTTATATAAATACAACACAAGGATTAAATACGTTACCACCGTCAGTACTCAACAGAAAACAGAAAAAACAAACTTCGAAAGCCTTCTCTTTCTCTCTCTCTCAAAGTGTGTTTTAAACGATCTAGGGTTACAGAATTCGATGCCACAGGTGGATTTGGAGTCGCTGGTTTCTGCATGCGCCGGAGGTTCCTCCGATCGGAAAGTAGCATGCGAGACAATCGCCGGCGACGTCGATACTACTGATTGGCCGCCGCCGGAATCGATCTGGCTCTCCGGCGAAGCTGAGTTCGACTGGTTGGACCGAAACGCCGTCGTTTACGAGCGGAAAGAATCCACGAAAGGAAGCTCCGTATTCGCCACGTCGAACCCTGGCTCCAACAACAACTCTCAGCGATTCTCCAAGAATCTGATGAAATCCAAAGCTGCGATTATCGGACTACCGAAATCGCAGAAATCGGCGTTCGCTGACGCAAGCCAGAGCCGCCGCATCCACCACAACCGGCAGGGAAACGCTAGGCTGTTTCCGAAGCGGAGCGCTTCCGTCGGAAAATCTGACTCCGCCGTCGTCGTATACGAGCCATCGTCGCCGAAGGTCTCGTGCATCGGTAGGGTTAGATCAAACCGGAACCGCCGTTTAAGAACTCGCCAGCGGAGCATATCCTCCTCCACCGCCGCTGGAGCTGCCACCTCCACCGTCACCATCGCGAGACAAAAATCTTGCCGGAGCGGGAGACGCAAAACCGGTTTCTTTGAAAGCCTTCGCGCCATTTTCAGATCCGGTCGACGAGGAAAACCGGTTCAGAAACCCGATCCATCTTCGGAGGATTCATCGACGAAGAAGAAGAAGAATAAAAGAAGCAACAGTAGAAAATCGCGCGGTGACAGTAGCAACAAAGCCATCCAAAACGACGAGTCGTTTAACGAATCGGTTTCCATTGAACCTCCTGGTTTGGGTAGCTTGAACCGGTTCGCATCAGGGAGAAGATCCGAATCGTGGAGAGTAGTAGGTGACTCGGAGATCCACGTGGCACAGTAAATTTTTTGGCGCCGTTCAAGTTCGGTTGGCGATTAGTCTTGAACTGCGGGCCCCAAAGTTTAAAAAGTCGTTGATTGCTTACGTGGCACGTTGAAAACGGTCACTAACTGTTTTCCTCACTCCTGTAAGAAGATAAAATGTATTTTTACAGCGTCCTTTTTTTCTTTTTTCTTTTTTTTTTCTCATTGGAAAATAAAAAAAGAAAGAAGATAGAGATAGCATGTAGTTGTGACTTTGAAGCGTGATATAATTTTTCTCCTTATTTTGTAAATATACGTGTTGCCATGTGCATATAAATTTTATGTGGAGCTGCTTGATAATATAAAAAATTACACTTAAACAAATTAAATTTGTTTGTTTAGATTAAGTAATGAATGTGAAAATAATTTATTTACTAATATGATAAATTTTTTATATAAACTAAAGTTCTTACAATGAATATAAACCTTTGACTATGTATATAAGCCGTTGAAAACACTTAGATTCTATATTACGAATAATTACTTAATTAGTATAAATAATTCAATATAATCTAATATTCAACTCTCTTGCTTTAAGTCAGGATGATTTTGCATTTAAGTCATTGAAAAAACTTTTTATATGCAAAATGCATGCAGTTGTTTATTTTTATAGAATCTTATGCAAAATTATATATTTGTATGTGTTATTATTTTATTTCAATATTTTGTCTATTTAAAGTTTACTTATTTTCACACAAATAGTTTATTCTCAGTTTTGGAATTAAAAAATATAACTTTTATACATTAAATATAATGTAAGATATTTTTATATATACCAATATTTAATCATATATTTGCACATGGATTTTCAGATAATGACATTGAGAATCAACTCTATTTGTATATGTAATTGATTGCGTATGATTGCAAATATATTTACTATGATAGTGCATAAAAATTGAACACAAAAATTAACGTAAAAGCACAAAGATGTAATTTTAATAAATTTAGATTGAAATTAAATAATATATAAAAATTGAGTGAACATAATCAAACACTATGCCTTTAATAAAATCATGAATTAAATTTTAAGCCACTAATAGCCTAACAGTCTTGTGGTAAGAAATTTGTGTTTAGATTGAAGTTTTGAATTCCTGTCATATTGTCATAAATCAATGTATCGAAAAAAGAATCATGAAGTAAATTACTTATATATTAGTCTAGCTAGTGTGAATTTTGTCACTTGTAGCTGATAACGATTTTAATATAGTAGAATGAATACTAATGTTTGACGACTCCAACACATTTAATTGAGCTAGAAAAATGCATAATTATCCAAGGTTAATTATGTCAAAAATTCCATATAATATTATTGAAGGTCATCAATTTATAATATGCTAGTCTTATTTAATTTATTATATTAGTAGTATATAAATAAAATGAATGTTCGGTCTTATATATATCCAGTCATTGTTGACTGGTCAGTGAGGAGAATATGCATTATATTTTTTCTTTAAGGTGATGATTTGGAGTTTGATATGCTTTCCTTTTTTGTTTTCTAGTCGCTAATTTTATCTTCTTTTTTCTTAGTCAAACATATATAATAAGTATATATATAAAAATAATCAATGATATTATTTGTACAAATATTTTTAATCAAATTCAATTAAATTAATATAAATCCAACAAAATAAAAAATATGTTCATGTGTTACTGTTTTTCTTTTTCTGTATTTTTTTAACACAAATTTTTTTTGTTAGAGTATACAGAAACTTATTAATATGGTATAAAAGTTTTTGTACATAATACAATAATTTTTATATATAGCACAAAATTAATGATATAGTATAAAATTTTTTGTACATAACACATAAAATTTTGTTATAAATATATTTTGTTGGTTAGGCGAGTTAATATTTTGAATATGTAATTTTTTAAAATTTTATGTATTGTATACCAAAATTTATGTGTTGTGCGTATTTTATTAGTTAGATATTAATATTTTAGATATGTGATCCTTAAAAATATTGTGTTGTATATAAAAAATTTTGTATTGTGCATATTTTGTTAGTTAGATATTAATATTCTAAATATATAATCTTAAAAAAGATTTATATTATTCACTAAAATTTTTGTGCTATGTATCAAAATTTATGTGTTCGAATTTTTTAAACATATATAAAAAAAGATAAAAAAAAATGAAAATGACACAATAATAATAATAATAAAAGAGGACGAAAATAGAAAAAAGAAGACCATCACAATAATAATAAAGAAGGATAAAAAAAAATTGAAAAAAAAAAGAACGGACACGTATGTACGTACGAAGAAAAAGTGCCCCATGACGTTAAACTTGATTAAAAATGTGTCTGGCTATTTAATTCTATTAATAAATAATAACGTCAAAATTATATATATATATTAATGACTAGTACTCATAGGTTCACAAAGTAAAATGTCACTTTTGAAGTGGATTTGAAATCAAGGGATGTTGTTGTTGCCGTGTAAGCTAAGATTTAAAATCCTAGAAACATTATTTTCAAAGCTAATCCATATTTTGACTATGCCATGCAAATTTTCCACAAGGTAATTCATTCATCTATACAATGTTTTGAGTAAAACAAAAAATTGTTACTTGATTTTTTTTAATAACTACTTTAAGTGTCTATATATAGAGCTTTCCATTACAAAATGTTTGATATTTTTTATGATAATAAAAAGACTATACAATATACATACTTAAATATGTCCAAAAAAAGTTCGAAGATTATCATTTAAATAATTAAGTTTTCTTTTCACTTGGGAAGAAGTCTACATAGGAGAACTTTATATTATTCTTACACGCCATCAATTATATAATTCGGGAGGGTTTGAAAATCAAAGGCGTCAATGGTTTGATTAGCCCATTGATTTTATATAATAAACCATGCGATGCAGAAAATATGCACTATAAGTAGCAAGGTTATCTTATCTTAAACTTTACCTACCAAGTTGAAAGTTGAAGGCGTTGATTTATATGATAACGTTGGAGGAAAAAATAATCAGCTAACATTTCGAAATTAGTAAAATAAAAAGTCAATCATTGTTAAATTTATTATTTTTTTATTATGCATAAATTTTATTATCTCAATTTAAAGATGATTAGAATTTTATTTTCTGATATTACTATTTTTTTATCATTTTTTTAAAAGAACTGATTTGTCAAAATTAATATATGGTTGACGGTAGAATATGACGTATTATCATACTAATAATAATCATAAATAATAGAATTCATTCATTCAAGAATCAAGATTCAACACGCATGGTCGGTGACTTGGTGAAATTATGTGAAATTATGTCAAAGAGATGAATGATGAAGAACAACTAGTTAGAGTATCGAATAATTCTATTTAATTATTTCAGACGAACAATTTTCTTTTTGTTCTAAAAATAGATTCGTAAAAATAAAATGTTTAACGGACTTAACTAGATTAACTCGTGATTTAACGAATTGGTTAACAAAATAAACAGAGTAGCCCGTTTAGCCTGATTCCATTTTTTTTTTCTATTTTTTAAAATGTTTTTGACAAACCTTTTTTAATAATTCAAACTAAATATATTAAGTTTTAATTAAAAATATCTTACGTTCCAATTCAACAACCTAATAAAAAGGGGAAAAAAATCCCAAAGTTAGAATTTTAATCCTAATTTTTTAATTAAAAATTGCCTATTTAAATAGAGAAATAAAAAATAAAAATAACTGAGTAAGTGCATTTAATCTGTTAATTTTTTTTAAATGGGTCAAACTTATATTTTAAAGGCTTATATATATACTTGATATATAATTAGTCTACTTTTTTAAACCCAAGCACATGTCACATGAACCCATAGCATCTCAACATCAATTGGTTTTAGAGCACCCCCTTCTACAGGCCCAAAAAGTAAAATCTTTAACATTCTTTACCCTGAAGCATTCTTGGTGGATTACTAAATCATTTTATTATCTTCCTAGTCTTCAATCCATCTGCAAACTGCACATCTTTCTATTATCCATTTTGCATGAATTGGCTGAATTATACTTATTAGTAGGGAAGAAAAATTGAAAGGAAGTAACTAGAGAAATAAACAATAAGATAGTAAAGATTGTAACAAAAACCTCATCATTGTTCTTTTCCACTCCATTTGTCATAAGCAACCATTGTTCTTACATCAAACTAAACTATACCAAAGCAAAATCAGCTCTGTAATTACATAAGCTTAAGCATACCCAAATAGAGTGTGTATGTATAATGGATTGCTCCGAATTTTAAATAACAAAAATCAATTGTTAGACCACAAAATACAATAAAAATATACATAAAAATAATTGATTGATGACCTTGCTTTCATTTACATATCATCATCATTCAGAAGTAAATATCTGTTTGTTTTGACTGGGCTTTTAGATCCTTCAATTTCTTCAAAATGTTGGTGAAGTAATCCTGCAAGTACTTCTCCAGTGTAACTATATCTTTCGAATCCACGCCGAGAAGATTGTATGTCTCTCCCATCGGAACAGAGAACACAGTATCGCTGGTAAGGACCTGCAGATTTTCCAGTTTAAACGATTTGCCCATTATTAGACAGAGGTAAAAAAACTATGATTCTATACATAGAATAGATGATGCAAACTGCAGGCAGATCAACAGCTAATGAAAAACACATAACACTTGCTTGATAAACAAGATCCAAAGCCAAAAGGAAGTAACATCTTCTATTCTAACCTGCATTGGTATCTGCCTACACTAAGTTGCTAAATGAACCATAATTTTCTAATTGAGCATCAATAATATAACTTATCATATATTCAAAAATAAAATGCTTTTCAAATTCCCATGAACTCAGTTTTGATGTAGCATAATTTAGAGACAAGACTAGGGAAGTAATCAGGTAGAAAGATATCAAACAGTTAATTGGAATGCATATGAATATGCAATCGATGGACAAGAATATCTTGTTTCTCATGTTCTAACTTGATAAGAATTCTCAAGAGAGAAAAATCTTGGTGCTTAATCAAAACGAGTGATATTAAAATTCTGAGTACAAAAAATTTTAGTACAACCAATATGCAATAAAGGGAGCCAATAATAAGTTCTATAGCATAACTAGTGATATAGAGCCTATAAATTTTACCTCTGAAAATGCTAATCTGTCAGCAACATCATTTGTCCACTCAAAAAACCGAGTCAACTGGCGAGTGAATCTTAAAATCGAGACAGGAACTGTAGTTACATTAGCATCTTGGCCGGCAAGCCTCTCGCACAAAGTTATCACCTAAAAATGATCAAAGAAGTGCAAGTAAGATCCATAGACCATAATTAAGCAGCAAGCAAGCCAAATAGCACATTCAACAAGTTACCTCTTGGGTTGTCCATGCGCGAGGACCAGCAAATGTAAGAAGTTTACCATTCATCTTCTCATTACGTAGCGCTATAAACGTCAAACGCGCTATATCCTAAGAATATATGTACATCAATAATCCATTAGATGTTTAAATCAATCAACTGGATAATCTAAAGAAACATCTATCCACCTGTGTATCCATGTAAGCAATTCTAGTTGGAGCATCAGTTCCCCAAACAGATTTCTCTTCAAGTATAGGAACAGCATATTGGCCAATAAGGCCCTACATACAATTGCATTAAATCAAGATCAAGGTTAAGATTTGCATTAGAATTGACAAGAAAGAAATATAACAAGTAAGTGAAATTTAATTACCTGCATGAAACCACATAAACGGATTGTGATGTGATTGATGCCAGAATCACGGAGGAACTTCTCAGTGCAGTATTTGATTTCCATGAGAGGGACCTCAGGATGTTTGTCACAGTTATGTATGGAATAGAAGACATATTTCTGAATTCCCATTGCCTTAGCACATTGTATGAGAGCCACTTTCCCTTCCCAATCCACCTAAAGAACAAACTTGAGCAAATTACTGAGATACTGAAATAATTGAAGAGTTAGTTAATTAGTTAGTTAGTTAGTTACAGTTTTGATAGGCTCCTCGGGACGGCCGGTGGCACAGTCAATAACAGTATGGACGCCGACGAGTGTTGCCGGAATAGTCTCCGGTTTACTGAGGTCAGCCTGGGAAAAAATTAGCTTAGATTAGATGCGTTGAAAAAGATTATTACATACAAAATCAGTCACGCTACAATACAAAAGGTGGAAACTTTGGAGTCGACTTCACGTGAAGTTGATAGCTGAGAGCGATTAGATTATTTGATTGATTTGACTATCAAACTTTATGTGAAGTCGATTATACTGAGTTTCCACAAAAGTTGTTTCATTTTGATTAATCATAAAACGTTTAGCATAGAATTCCAATCACATCTATTTTTCATTTTTTTAAATGATGATTCATACCTTCTTTTATAAGGTGACACTGAGGAAATTACGGAAATTAGATATAAAACACGTGTGAAAATACAGTTTATTAAAATTAAATTCAATAATAAATATGAACATGAACACCTAATAATAATAATAATAATAATAATAATAATAATAATAATAATAATAATAAATAAATAAATAAATAAATAAATAAATAAATAGAATTACATTGACGACGGTTGCTCCCCAATCGCGAAGGAAGTCGGCGGGGGCAGGGCGAGGGCGGACGAGGCACCTAACATCGTAGCCCTCGTCGAGTGCGCGGCGGACAATCTGGCGGCCGAGAGTTCCGGTGGCGCCGACTACCAGTATATTGGTGGATCTGACAGGGGTGCCGCTGCCAACGGCAACATTCACGGCCTGCGCCGCCGCGTTGCATCTCACTCTGAAACAAGTAGAAAGGGGGGATCCGAATCCTAATCGCGTGCCAAGGTTGGTGGGTGCTACCGCCACATTGCAGCGCCATGATAGTTGCTGCTGAGATTGGGAAGGTGCTGTTAATGGTAACCTGAGGTTCAAGTTCGGATTCAGTAGCGCCATTTTCATTTTCCAGAACTCAAGTGAGTTCAGTGAAAGTGAACCACATTTCTTTGCATCTCATCTGATCTACATTTTGCCACATCATCTTCCTTTTCCACCTTTCTTTAGAACAAGGATATATATGTCTTTTCATACCTCTCCCTTTTTTTTTCTTGAGTAAAGTATCGTTTTTGTCCCTAACGTTTGGGGTAAGTCCCAAAGTTGTCCCTAACGTTTCAATCGTCCTATTTAAGTCCCTAACGTTTCAAAATTGACTCAATGTTGTCCTGCCGTTAGGGATCCGTTAATAGAATTAACGGCGGGACAAAATTGAGACAATTTTAAAACGTTGGGGACAAAAACGATACATAGAAATAAATTTTAATTTTATCCTTCAATAATATTAATTTTTACTCTAATTAATATTCAATCATTTTTTAAATTACAGTTAATCACATTACTTTTATTTTAAATAAATTAATTTTGTTATAATTTTATTCTTAAAGTAATGTAATTTTTTTATAAATAAATAAATTTTACACTTTCATTCTAAATAATGTAATTTTACTTTCATTATTTAATCACATTACTTATAATTTTTTTAATAATTTTACACTTTCATTCTAAATAAATTAATTTTTTTATAATTTTACATTTAAGGTAATGTAATTTTTTTTATAAATAAATAACTTTTACACTTTCATTCTAAATAATATAATTTTACTTTCATTACTTAATCACATTACTTATATTTTTTTTTTAATTTTACACTTTCATTCTAAATAAATAATTTTTTTATAATTTTATGCTTAAGTATTGTAATTCTTTTATAAATAAATAAATTTTATACTTTCATTCTAAATAATGTAATTTTACTTTCATTACTTAATCACATTACTTATAATTTTTTTTTATAATTTTACACTTTCATTCAAAATAAATTAATTTTTTTATACTTTTACTCTTTCATTCTAAATAATGTAATTTTACTTTCATTACTCAATCACATTACTTATATATTTTTTTTTATAATTTTACACTTTCATTCTATTCATATTACATTATTTATTTAGAATAAAAGTGTAAAATTTATTTATTTATAAAAAAATTACATTACTTTAAGTATAAAATAAAAAAAATTATTTAGAATAAAAGTGATGTGATTAAGTGTAAATGTGATTAAAAATAATTGAATACTATGTATAGTAAAAAATTATTATTATTGAAGAATAAAATTAAAATTTATTTCTATGTATCATTTTTGTCCCCAACGTTTTCGTCCTATTTAAGTCCCTAACGTTTCAAAATCGTTTCAATTTTGTCCCACCGTCAATTTTATTAACGGATCCCTAACGGTAGGACAACATTGAGTCAATTTTGAAACGTTGGGGACTTAAATAGGACGATTGAAACGTTAGGGACAACTTTGAGACTTACCCCAAACGTTGGGGACAAAAACGATACTTTACTCTTTTTTCTTTTATCCAAGCTATCATTTTTTTAATAATTTTTTTATCTTAATTTATCTTTACAACTACAGTAGCTGTAATTTATTAACCATATATAGAAGTAACTAAATAAATAAATAATTATAATACTTAGTGTCCAACTTTTATTATGCTTATAATAGTTGTAATTGTTTATTTTTATGTAGAAGTAATTTTACTTGTACCAAGAATAACTACGTTGAGCATCAACCAAATTAAAAAAAATTAAGGAACTTAACAATAGAAATTATCACAGGTTGTATACTTTTGAGATGGTAAATGAACTGTTATGGGAAAAGGTACTCCTTCAAAGGTGTCCTCTTGTGTTGACTTAAGTTGCATTAGTTATATTAGTTTCCTGTTATTTAATTGTCAAATTTTATTTCTACATAAAACTATTGTATAATTATCATTTTCATTCTTCTTAAGTATATATGAAATACACGTTGACTTTTGAAAGAAAGGTACTCAAACTAAACCTTGTTTTACATGAGTATGTGATTTGAATAATTCTTTTAAAGTGTATAAAAAATAGTATAAATATTTTTTTAATTTTATTCTTTGATTTTTGTTAATCTTTTTTAAATGTTTGTTAGATTGTTCATTTATTAAAAAGTGTCCTTATTTTTTTATTTAAGTAAAAAAGGTAGGATGAATATTGGGACTAGGGGAATAAAAAAATTGATTAATTAAATTTAGAATTAAACCTTGAATTGAAAGGCTAAATAGGACTTTATAAATTGGGATTTTTTTAAGAAGAGAGATTGAGAATAAAAGGCTAAACTAGAATTTATTGAATTAGGCACTTAGGCAAACTAGAACATTAAAATTAAAAAAAAAAACTAAATTACAAATAACCTCAAAGGTTATGCATATAAGAAATTTGGGGGAATAGAGAAACTTAAATATTTAATTACTGGATAGCTAATTATACATTATTAGAGTTAATTAACAATGACATTTTTGTTCATGAAATATGGTTGGGCTTGAAGTACATCTGAATTTTGCGATCATTGATGGGTTGAATGGGCCTTGCATTGATCTTGCATGTTGGGTCCAATGGGCCTTTTAGGAGCTCTAATTGTTTCTCAGATATGGTCCTTAGCTGCATGGCCCAATATCAAATCAATATATATTCTAAGAAATAATTTTAGTCTTGACAAAAAAAAAAAAGAAATCATTTTAGTAATGATTCTAATTAATAGTAAAATTAAAATTACTAAAATTTTGGTAATTAATTTAAACCATGAATACGATAATAATTTCCCTTAATTAATTAATTAATTAATTAATACATACCTTCCCAAGGATGTTCCAATGGACACCCTCTGTGCATGGAGGAGTGGTGAGAGAACCAATATATCTAAAATATCTATGTGGCCTTCTATTTAATTCCTTTATATCAAAGGTTCCAATAGCAATTTGAGTATTACTATGCCCTCTCCCAAGCTCAATCAACTTGTCTTCAATCTAATAGTCATGTTAACTATTAGTGTTATCAATTTAATAAATAAAATTCTCTAATTATTGCTAATATTCATGAGACAAGAATAATAATTTAATAATAAATAATTGTACCTTTGAGATGATAGGGTCAGGATTACCCAATTTGTAGAGCATTGCTATAACTGCTATTTCATTGTCTTCACTCTTGTGTACAAGATGAAGCTCAGCAACATGTCTGTGTTCACAAGATTTATATGTTTTAAAATTATTTATTTATTTAATTATTATTATTATGAAAAAACAAAATTTAGTTGGATTGGTTTTATAGTCATATAGTCACCTCCTATAGCAAAATTGTACTACTATACTCTTGGTTTAAAATAATTGTTACTTTAATTTTATTTATTGTTATATTTTTATTCAAAGTGATTAAATATTATTATCATGAAGTAGAAGGAATAATTTACAATAATAAATTATTTTGAAGAAATTTGGTGAAAACTCAGGTGCAATCGACTTCACGTGAAGTTGATAACTGAGAGTCGTTAGATAATTTAATTGATTTGACTAAATTTTCATCTTACGGCTCTTAGCTATCAATTTCACGTAAAATCAATTGGACCTGAATTTTCACTAGAAAGCTTACATGCGACCATTTGCACGGTGCTCTGCGGGAGAATGCCAATGCAATTGTTTCAAGGAATAATTTTTTCCATTTATATTAATATCTCCTACTTTTCCTCCAAATTGCACCTACAATTGGTATACAAACCTTTTAAGTATAATGGTTTCCTAATTTATTCATGAAAGAAAATTGAGAAATTATCAATCAAATATAATGGGCAGCCACAAAATTCAAACCTTTTTTTTTATGTATTTTTGTTATAAGTTATAACTAACATCATTAAATAATGAACCATGTTATGTATAACAAAAAATAAGTTACCAAATGAATTACTCTTATACCAAAAAAAAAAAGAAGTTATGTATACATCAAAAATCAACCATTCATGTAGAATATTTATTGAAATATAAAATACACATTAAAAATAAATTAAATAATACATATATTGTATATAAATACATAATTATTTCATTTAGTTGTTGATTTTTTGTGTGTACGTAATATTTTTGGTGTAAAATTCATGTTAAAATATAAAATATATATTGAAAGCATATAAAATATACATGTATATATAAAAATACATATTTTTGGATTTGATGGTTAATTTTTAATTAATTTTTTATAAAAAATATCAGAAATCGTTAGAATTTATTATTTTTTATCAGCAGTTAATTATTAATGTTTAAAAATGTGAGTTAAAATATTTTGTTAGATTACTAAATTAAAAAAATTAGATTGATGACTAAAAGTAATAGCTAAAAATAACAAGTTTTAATGATCTTCTAATATTTTTTAATTTTTATAATGAAAATAAAAGAAGAACATGAAAAAAGAAAAAAGAAAAAAGAAGGGAAAAAATAAGAAAAACACTAAAATTAAAAGGAGTAATAGTAGGTGAAGATCAGAAGAGAAGAAACCCCAATGTTGAATTTGTTGTTAACCAAAGTGGCATTTGTAGGAATGTAGTGTTTGTCTAAAGACTTAAGATCCTTGTTGAAGACAATGTAAGACTTGTTTAGATTCACAGGACTCTGAGATTCTCCATGAGAGCATGCTGCAAATAATGGACTCAAGCTTCCCCATTTTTCAGGCCCATTGTGTGGACCAGTGTAACTAAAATTAACTGATGAATCTATAGTGTAAATAAAAAAAAATCAATTAGAAAACAACTTGTTAGAACTAACAATACCAACATATGAAAAATTTAATGTATGTTAGAACTTAGAATCTCATATGTTTGAGTTTTGATTTTGGAGAAAAAGAGAAGGAAATAATAAATGGATTGAAATATATAAAAGAACTAAATTTTATACTTAAAATCAAATTAAAACAAAAGTGTACATGTATGGTATTGCAAAACTTGTACGATGAAGAAGAAAGAAGAAAAACAAAAGTGTTCCTTTTTTTCTCCAAAGAATAATTAGTGGGAATTCATGGAAATCTTACATTCATTTGCAGAAGTGTACAAAGGCAAGAAGAAGAGTGCAATGGAAACTATGGTTGAGAAGATAATCTCCAAGGCCATTGTTGAAAGTGGCTATAGTTATGTGTCTTCTCCTTTGATCTGAGAGCCTATGTTTTATAATAAAATATATATAAATATAACAATAATAAAAAAATAAAAAACTATATATTTGAAATGTGTTGTGTTGATATATATAGTTATATATTGATCTCCAATTATTATGATTGCTATGAAGTTGGATTGCGGTGCAGTTTGGTAAAGTTGAGCTTGGTTGTTGGATACTTACCAGATTAATGGAAAGTGAGTGTCGTTTTTTGTTTTGTTTTATTTATTTATCTTTTTTTAGTTTTTTACGTGTATCTCTCAATTCAGTAGGTCAATGATTAATTCGTCGTGATACTAAATTTTATTTAAGAATTTGTTATTGACTAATAAATTACTGCATACACAAAAAAAATAAATGCTTTTAATATTATACTTAACTTACTAAAAAAGACAAATAAATAATATTTAATAATTTTAAATATTTTATTTTTTATTTTTAAAACTAAGTTAAATAATTTAAACATCACAACAAAATTATCATAGAATTTATTTTTTATAGTATTTTTTTAATTTTTTCTATATATTCTCTGTTAATATTAGTAAAAATATTATTTATATACTAAAATTAATTATTAAAATTAATTATTACCTATTTATGTATAAATATATAATTTAATTTAATTTTAATATATATTTTATATTTTAATATATATTTTATACTAATAATTAATATTGGTATATATATCTAATATAGTTGGCCATGCTTTGTTACCATCTACCACAAACATTGCATGATTATATTTATTATCATTCTATTTTGGTGTATGTTGTTGTGTTGGGATAAGTCTTGTCTCTAGCTTTTACTTGCATGTATAAAAGAGGTAATAATAAAGAGTTTTTACAATATCATATTTGTTATGCTACATACATTGTAGTTGTTGGCTTCACAAATAGCACTTATTTTAGTTAATATAATAAATTATTTTACGATTTGTGTTAGAAAAGTAACTTTTCGTTTTCTAATCAATAATCATTGAATAAAACAACTTTTTTAAATCCTAATAATATTTGTTTATTAATGTGTATTTCTATGATGTTTTAATTTCTTGATATAGATCTAATAAAATCCTTACAGTAATTTCCCCTAAATTTTAGTATTAGTGAGAAAATTAATAATAACAAAGCTAGCCACTACATATAATCCAAGAAAAAAAAGTTTATTATTTAATTAATTCTTCTAATGGAACCTACTCAACCAAATTCATAACGAAGCTAAGAGAGGAGTATTTGAATTGCACACTAGTGCTAGAGAATTGGAGCAACCATTTGATTGTTCCAAAAATATAGGTTAAAATATGGATATATATCTTAAGATTTAGATCTTTTAAATTTTAAATTTTATTTTAGAAAATAAAATATAATTTTTTATTATTTATTTTATAAATAAAATAAAAAAATATGATAAAAATTATTTAAAAATAAAAAATTACATTTTATTTAAAAATTCAAAATTTAGAGATCCAATTTCTAAATCTTATGTATGTGTTTCCTTTTGTAAGGTAAGTCATTAAATTATCAATTAAATTATGATGTACTTTATCTAGAGACACGTGAATATATCCTTGTATTCTCAGTAAAGATTAATTTTGATATATGTAAAATTACTATATATAAATTTTTAATTAAATAATTTATTTACAAGATTCTAAAGTAATAAGTATTTGATAATCAACCATTCTTTTAAAAAAATTATATATCATTTTCTTTTCTTTTTTAATTTTTAGTGTTCCATATGATGGATGATGGACATTCCTTAAGGATAGGAGAAAAGTATAAGACATGCATGATGCATATAAAATAGTAGGCCACTTTGGGTGATACAAATTGAGATTTGGGGAATATTGGGTTTTGGAAACATACAAATTACAAAAGCAATTTAAGAGGTTGGGAATAATGGAGAGAGTCAGAGACACACATCCTCCATGATTGTTCTTTCTTGTACAATTCACTTTTCTTTTTCTTTTCTTTTTTTTTCAAAATAATTACATTTTTATTTATTTGGTTAGATTCTTTCATTTCATTGTGAAAATAGTACCAATCCATTATGGTTTATTTTGTTGGAGGTATTAAAAATAAAATAAGGTTTATATAACACAATGTAACCATTGTTTTAAAAATGTTATATGCATAACAAAAATTAATTATTAATTTAATTATTATATTTATATATAAATATGTTATTTAATTATTTTTAATATATATTTTTTACGAATAAGTGATATAATATTTAATATTGTAAACGTACTCAACATAGTTTTAGAATTTTTTTCGTTTATAAAATAAAAAAATTATTTATTTTCTCTAAAACGATTTTTCAACTTTATTTTCGTAAATACGATTTTTTTTTAATTAACAGCAAGTTCGTCGTCCCGACGAACTCAACCGCAACTCCTCGCGAACTCTATGATGAGTTCGCCACACTATATAAACCCCGTAAGACCATTGATTTGTCGCTTTCTTCTTTCATTCTATCCTCCAAAATTTTCCTGTAACTTTTTTTTCTACCTTTTCGACCTCTGTGAAGTTTGTTGTAGATAACAGTCTCAGTTTCAGGTTAGTAAATAACAGTCTATTCTTTTATGTTAGGTTGGTTTACTGCTTATATGTTAGGTTGGTTTATTGCTTATATGTTAGATAAAATTGTTAAATATAGATCGTTTGTTAGTTAGAATAATAGATTTATTTTTTACATGTTACTTAGGTAGACGTATTTTTTAGTGTTGTTATGTTAGGTATATTATTTTATGTTACCTTTTTTAATATAGTGGCTATGGATCATGATGTAAAAGAATATAGGAAAGTACATTATTAGATAATTTAGTTATTGGTATAACATTGTGTTGTGAGTTAGAAGGTAATTAGGTGAGCACTAAAATTTAAGGCTGAGTTACTTATAAATTAATATGATGACATCAGTTAAGTAGATTAAGCTTAAAATTAGTAGGTTTATAAGTCATTTCTGATTTAGTTAATTTTTTAATAATCCAGTATATGACTTTATTTTAGTAGATTGTGTTTCGATGGAGCAACAGTTATTGGATTTATGAGCATGAGATGTATAGACTGGATCAGGCAGAGCACATTGCTGGGAGGCTTGATCGTGTGGTATGAATTTTTAACCCCTTTTTTATTTTATTATAGTGAAGGAAAAGTGAACTTGCTATTGTATGTATTGAAAGTACCGTTATTTGTTAAAATTTTTTGTTTTTTCCGTTTGGTAGGCGTCTTGGATCTTACGCGCCAGACAGAACTTGATGACACGGCCGCCGGAGCAGATTAGGCCATATTTGAGACGAGCCGGTTTTGAGTATGTTGCATACATGGTAGAGTTTGAGCATGATTAGTCGCTTGCCTCAGCATTGATAGAGAGGTAGAGGCCTGAATCCCACACATTTCATTTACCGTGCGGGGAGATGACCATCACCCTGCAGAACGTGGCATATCAGTTGGGATTTTGGATTGATGGTGATCCTGTCAGTGGATGCATCGGTGGATGGAAGCAGTACCACCAGGGACGGACCATTGAGGAGTTGTGTGAGCAGATATTAAGTGTTGTTCCTGGCCCAGAGAACAGACAGTCACAGACTAAGTGGATTGTCAAGCTTACTTGGTTCTACAACACGGTTTGTGGAGAGCTAGAGCAGGATGCCACAGAAGAGCAGCTGATGAGGTATACGAGAGGATATATCATGCAGTTGATCGGAGGTATCCTCTTCCCTGATGCATCTGACTCTCGGGTGCATATCAGGTGGCTTTCCCTGCTGGAGGACCTTGATGCATGTGGCTTCAGGGAAGAGGATACCTCCGACCAACTGCATGATATATCCTCTCGTATACCTTATCAACCGCTCCTCTGTGGCATCCTGCTCTAACTCTTCACAAACCGTGTTGTGGAACTAAGTAAATTTGACAGTCCACTTAATTTATGACTGTTTGTCCTCTGGGCTAGGAACAACACCTAATATATGCTCACACAACTCATCAATGGTCCGTCCCTGGTGGTACTGCTCCCACCCACCGATGCATCCACTGACAGGATCACCATCAATCCGGAATCCCAACTGATATGCCACGTTCTGTAGGGTGATGGTCATCTCTCTGTACGGTAGATGAAATGTGTGGGACTCAGACCTCTATCTCTCTATCAATGCTGAGGCAAGCGACCAATCATGCTCAAACTCTACCATGTATGCGACATACTCAAAACCGGCTCGTCTCAGATATGGCCTAATCTGCTCCGGCGGCCGTGTCATCAAGTTACATCTGGTGCGCAAGATTCGAGGTGCATACGAAACGAAAAAAACAAAAAATTTTAACAAACAACAGTACCTTCAATACATACAATAGCAAGTTCACTTTTCCTTCACTATAATAAAATAAAAAAAGGGGTTAAAAATTAATACCACACGATGAAGCCTTCCAGCGATGTGCTCAGCCTAATCTAGTCTATACATCTCATGCTCATAACCCAATAACTGCTGCTCCATCGAAACACAATCTACTAAAATAAAATCACATACTGGATTATTAAAAAATTAACTAAATGAGAAATGGCTTATAAACCTACTAATTTTAAGCTTAATCTACTTAACTGACGTCGTCATATTAATTTATAAGTAACTCAACTTTAAATTTTAGTACTCACCTAATTACCTTCTAACTCACAACACAATGCTATACCAATAACTAAATTATCTAATAATGTACTTTCCTATATTCTTTTACATCATGATCCATAGCCACTATATTAAAAAACGGTAACATAAAATAATATACCTAACATAATAACACTAAAAAGTAAGTCTACCTAAGTAACATGTAAAAAATAAATCTATTATTCTAACTAACAAACGATTTATACTTAACAATTTTATCTAACATATAAGCAGTAAACCAACTTAACATAAAAGAATAGACTGTTATTTACTAACCTGAAATTGAGACTGTCGTCCACAACAAACTTCACAGAGATCGAAAAAGTAAAAAAAAAAAGTTGTATAGAAATTTTAGAAGATAGAATGAAAGAAGAAAACGACAAACTAATGGTCTCACGAAGTTTATATAGTGTGGCGAACTTATTATAGAGTTCGCCAAAAGTGGGGCGGCAAATTTCCTGTTAATTCAAAAAAAAAATCATATTTACAGAAAAATCGTTTTGGAAAAAATAAATAATTTTTTTATTTTATAAACGAAAAGAATCCCATAGTTTTGTAGTTTAAAATATTTTAATGCGGGAAATTACACGACAGCATCATTGCATCAATCATCAATTATCAATTATCAATGTCATCGTAATCTAATCTAGTAAATCATGCTTTGATAATTTCGAAACATGGCTTTGAACATTACATCATATTAAAAGCCAGTTGGCTAATTGAGTATTGTTTATTCAAAGCAAAAGGCCATTCATATATGAAAAAGGCAGAACACAAGAAAATGGGAATAAATTAAATAATTAAAAATTTTTGAATGAAGAAAACTATAGTATGAAGTTGTAGAAAATTACAATATTACCTTAACGACGAAACTAACAAGATGCATGAAAGTATTATATTAATGCATGTTAATATAAGAGGTTGAAAGTTTATTATGTATGTATTCTGAGAGCAAATAAATATCTTATTCTAGATTATTTAATTTATTTTGTCAAATTGAGATTAATTTTTTATTTTATTATTTTTTATAATTTAAATTAAAAATAACAATAAATTTATATTGTTAATATGAAAGACAATTAATTAATTAGAATGAGAGTATCTGAGAATATTTAAAAAAATTTTTGAGAGGTTAATTGCTTTTCTTTCAATCCATGGAAATATAAATTCTGTTAGAGATATAACCATTATTCCATTAATGTTATCTTTTTCTATCAGCTTAAGTTTTTGAGGTGAGTGATTTCATAATATAGTATTAGAGCTTTATATCTGATAGGTCAAGAATTCGATTCTTGGTAAGGGGAAATGTTAGAAATATAACTATTAATATTATTTTTTCGTATCAGCTTAAAATTTTTGAGATGGGTGGTTGCATGATAAGTTGAGCCCTAATTTTATGGTATATTATGTTTTTCAGGTGGTAATTAATTAATTAATTGGCTTAGTAAAAAAAAAAAATGGCTTTTGGCATCAATGAAAGAATACCATGGGTTAGACGCTTCAATTACTTATCACAAAAGCCAAAGGTAATTATTACATAGATTTAAAGATTTTCTCATATGGAATTGAAACTAGAAATCAAAGTGAAAAGCAACAATTTTTTTTTTCAGAAAAAAAAAATATAAAAAAAAAGAAGAGAAAAAGGTATATAATAGAGACTCCACTACTTATCCAAAGAGGCCCACAAAACAGTTCCAATATTCCGAAAGTAAAAAAGGACTACTTAGTCTACAATTGCCTCACATGGTTAGATTCCCATTATTAGGGTATATCAAAATCCATTCTACTCATTGAAAATCCAATTCAGTTTCATATTCTGCCAAAACTATAACGTATACATGCTACTACTTCTTTCTTTCTTTTGTATTACAAGCTTAGATCATAAGAGGACACCATGATGCAATTAATCTATCTATATATAAATAATAAATTACACTATATACTTATATTTAACTCTCATGAATTCAAGTTTAATTACACTTATTCTCTTTTTCTAAGATAAAATTAAAAAACATGTAAAATGTTTTTGTTACTTGGATTGTTCATAATAGCCTTTATCAATTAAAAATGATATTTACTAAATATGTATTTTACACATAACTATTTTGCTATTATTAATTGGGGAAAAAATTAGTAGTGAGTAGAAATTAATTATATTAAATTTTGGAGAAGTCACTGTAATTTATCTTTCATGAATTTATTTTTTGGCGTTTTATACTTTCATAAATTATGGAGTTTCTATTTCATAAATCATTATATTTGAATGTCTAAAAAAATAAACGAATGTTAACTCAAATATAAAATATAAAATAAAAAATTAATTATATATATATAACACGGGGGAATGATGGTACAAAATGAGATTATACCTCCTCCACTTAGGATAGAAATTCCCCACTAATAAACAGAAGAATTTAATTTTGATACACCGTATAGAGTAATTTTATACGTCTATTTAATTATATAATGTCACATTATAAAAGATAATTACTATTTTTATTGACTGCGTGAAATTTTTATTGATTGTGTGAATAGTTATCCAAAAGAACGCGACTATGTAAAATATTTTTCCGTCCATCAAAATTAAACTCATAAAAGAAACTGTTAGGTCAACTCATGTTTTCAAGCACCAGAGTCCAAAGACATTAGGGTTCTGATGAAAAACCCAGAAAAACATTAACAAACACAAGACTAAAACAAAAAACAACTTAGGTTAGGATTACTTGCCTCAAAACTTGTCCATCTAATCAAAGCTTTGGCATGGCTAGAAATGATGAATCAATGAGATTTGTGCAGAGAGAGAGAGAGTATGAAAATGTAAACCGTGATGAATGAATACTGAGATAGAATGATATTGATCTCTTAGCTAATACATGGTTACATTATATATAATTTAATTTTGATGTACGAGCAGTATAAAACGTTTTACATAGTTGTGCAATTACAACCGTTCTCTTAGATGACTATTTACTGTGTTAATATAAAAAGTAATTATTTTTACTAATATGGTATTATGTGATTGGATATATAAAAACGGTTTTACACTTACAGTATATTAAAATTAAATTCTTATATATATCTATAAGAAACTGAGGAAAACTTAATATAATAGAATAACTGAATGTTGCCAAACTGATTTATCATTTATGACTTAGACGCT
Organism: Arachis stenosperma; assembly: GCF_014773155.1. NCBI lineage: Eukaryota > Viridiplantae > Streptophyta > Magnoliopsida > Fabales > Fabaceae > Arachis > Arachis stenosperma. The sequence continues at coordinate 120,056,486 of NC_080378.1, forward strand.
ATGTAACTGCCTTGGATTCAGTCAGCTCTATTGCATTGTTGCTATTTTCCTGTAACTGCCTTAGACTCAGTCAGTTCTATACTTCTATTCCTTCGTTACTACCTTCCTCTGATATATATTCAGATTGTAAGCTACATTGAATTTAATAATTAGTATACAATTATTTTCTAATGAGATTGTGTCAGTCTACAAATTTTTTTTAGCATAAGAATAACTGGAGAAGACAAGAGCCAAATGAACCTTCCCCAGGAGAACCTTTATGCTAACAATGGCTAGAAGAAAAATAACACTTTTAGAGACAATGATACTTTTCAAATAGACCTTTGGATGAGATATTTGATTCTCCAACCCACCTACTACCATGTGATTGTGCCTTCTTTGATGTCCTTAAGAATTAACTTAATAAATTTTAGGGTAGATTACATTGATCTACCCTTAAACTAAGTGACATTGCATATAATATGTTTTTGATTTGTCATATACTTTTACTAACTCTGCCTATGTTACATAGTCAGTCTCAAGCCTTTGTAAAAACGGAGGGTTGTGTCAAACCTCCAACAATCAACATAAAAACTTTATTAAATTTTTATGACATGAACAAAACACAATATTGTGCTAAAGTTAAGTCATCGTCCAGGAGCAATATATTGTATGACTCGAGTACAGTGTCAAATGAATAAGAAGATTTGTATCGGTACTCAGGAGTAGGGTCATTTACTAAGATACTAACCTTCTTAGAAAAGATTTTAGTATTATGTTTATAACGAATGTTAACATTACATTATAAAATTAAACCTAATTGTTCAGCTTAATTTATCAAATCATAAGTTAATTTTGACTGTTTTCATTACAACATAGCTGAACTTATTTGAATTTGTTCAAGCTTATTAGACAATTGAGATCTTCAACACATAATCCAAACTCAGATATGTACACTTTATAAATGATAAATACTATGTAGTCTTAGACCTAATTAGTAGAACAAACACTCATTGGAGAGCATAAGTTGCTTTTATACTCTATAATCTCTGCACTCTCAAACATTTCTACCCCCGTGTTTGGATCTTCCAAAAATGGTGCCTGTGAAGCATAACCAATAACATTAACACTATCCCACTAACCAAACACTCTTTCATGAAACTATTAATCATGTGAAGTATAATCAAAATACCAACAGACAAACTCGGTAACTATAGCAGAATAAATCAAGTACCTGAAAATGTCCAGTTTTCTCATATAATATCTGTCGTTTCGGGCTACCTCGAGCACAACTACAATGAAATATTAAGGTTAGTAACATGAACAAACAAGATGGTATATACCAGAGAGATTAATTTTGTTAATATTGTAAAACAAATTTATACAGTCATCCAATAAAAATGCAAACGAATTGTGGGTAGTTACATAAACTTAAATGTTACATATATGTCCTACCTGGATGAAACTCTTATATATAAAGGTAAAACAATAAAAAAATGAACCTTTTAGTTATATGCTGAATCAGTTTGCATTATAGCATGAAACAAATGTTTACCTTACTGATTTAATGCAGAGGATGTGGATATATAATATAACAAATTAACAATTACTTTAACTCTTTAGATATCACTATGAATGTTTGAGACATCAGCTATAGATACCGAATTCCTAATTAAATTTTCACCTAAGAGCCAACCAGTAATTAGATCACAAAAAATGCTGCATACCAAGATAATATTTAGTTGTATAATAATAAAAAAAACGTGAAGAAAGACACAATATATTTTATTATAAACCCAGAAAGATGTTCACTATTGAATATTAAATCTGAAAAGTTTGAAGCTCAGATAATAAGGACTTTACTTGATAAGCAAGTGTGGTAGCTCCAATTCTACGATTACTTCGCGTACAAGTTTGCAGAATGGAGACCCCTGAAAGAAACAAGTACTTCAAAATTAAGATTTGGCTAGATTGTTGATGTGTCATGGTTATAAACATATACTCGCTTTCAATATATATGCCATGTTTCAAAGTAGTTAAGGTTTTAGAATAATGATCAATTTGTAATGCCAAATAACACTAGTTAGTTTTTCTAATAACATGCTTACATATGCATAAATATTCAGGGGTAATTTTGTACCAAGATCTATTTATTATTTTTCTTGATATTTATGTGTATGTGAGTGTGTTTTATATTGAATTGAAGAATCATTTACTGTCAAAAATAGAGAGCAATTTAGTGATAAAAATATTGAATTTGTTAAGCATGGCATGTAATGTATTTCATCGACGAACCTCATATGCCCATAATACAAGTGGCTTTGGTGGTAACTTTGCTGGAGTATAAGTTGATCCCTGGACATGAAAGAAAAAAAGAAGAAGAAGAAAAGGGTAGTTGTAATAATCTTTGATGATATAGCATATATGCTGATAACTCCTTCCTTGAATTTCTTGAAAATGGCTACTTTTCACACACAAAGAAAGTGTTGAAACTCTACCTTTCCGGCGCGAGCAAGCAAGCCAAGACCAGCAGTGAGTGTCTGCAGAAAAAACAATAGTATTTAGATATTAACATGGATTATAGTTCAACTACTTTGGAGGAGGGGAAATTGAAGGTGAGGTTAGGTTCTAACCGTTAAAACTCCAAGTGACAAAGTAATAGGAACACTTCCATCACCTACAGAACAGATAATGAATATTTCAACACTCAACAATTATGATAGTTTTGGTGTATAGCTTTCAAAAACTAGCATTCACCTAAAGACAACCTTAAAGGAAAATTAATGTTCCTAAAAAATGGAGTGGATCAATGTTACAGTGTTTAAATTATTAAGCATATACTGATATACATGCTGCTATTCAGAAAGAGAGTTTCTAGGAATGGAAAATAAGGAATTGCCTAACCTTGCCATTTTTCTAAGTGATGAAGAATAAGAAAATGTATATACCTAGCTATGATGCATGGATAACTGAGATTAGTATTCCTCTCTTTTTAGTTAAAGTTTGTGATTCATGTTATTTATTTTACCAACTTTATATATGATACTAAAGGCATATATTTGTAACTTCTAAACATTGTCATATTTCTGTATTGTATTGTATCATGCTTGTATCTAGTATAAATTTTTGTGTTCCATATATCTATATTTGCCATTCTTTTATGTTTATGGTGGCAATCTTTTCTCATATTGTCATTATCAATATGCCCTAATACTTGTAATGACTAAAATGGGATGGAAAAAAAATAGAGAAGCACAGAAGCACACAACATAAAAAAAGGGTTTAAATATGAATACACACACCATATTTGTCAACCAAATAACGAATTATGTCATCTGATTCATACATTGAAACACCTGTGTTTGGATCAACCTAAAAGCAAGAAACATGAGAAGAATTGTTTATTTTTCTCAGAGACAAAGTAATCATCATGAGGTATTATAAGGTAAGTGATAATAGATACATAACAAACATAACTAGTAAAAATTATTCCAAACTTTTTAACAGCATGAAAAAGGAGAGAAATTTAAAAAAAAAATATTTACATGGGTCTGTATGAAGAGAACAAAAACAGCAATTGACTTAACAAACTCTTGTCATGGACATGGAGAATGTGATACTTGCACCTCTTTTTAGCTTAAGTATTTCTTTAACTTTATAATTAAGGTGCGTATAAGATTCATAAAAAGCTACAATATTGATTTTGCATTGAATGTTCAATAAAAGTAGACTTGGTTAATGGATTTTCTGATTCTCCTCCTCCATTTCAAAAGAGCTGAGAAATCATAATAAGAAACTACTGATTCTTGTTTTGTTGTTTGTTTCACTTAAAGGAGTAAGGAGTTGGTCTTAGTTACCATGTAGGGAAACTGCTGTTTACCGCCCATCTGAGCAACCTTGGGACGAAAATTTGGGCCATTTCTCGGACAAGGATAAAAAAGAATATCAAGATCCAAAATGGCAACAATTTCTCTAACCTGCAGATAAGTCTACCACATCAGTACACACAAAAATTGCATCTTTTGACCAAATTTATAGTATAAATAAATCCTTCGGGGGAAGGAAAACAGATCTTCCAGACTAAAAAAAATCCATACCTTTCGACAAAATGGACAGCTGGATCCAACCCACAATAGTGCATAATTACAGTTTAGAAAAAAAGAAAATAAAAGATGACGTTAGTTTTTTCGTTAGAGTGGAAAGTAGAAGCCAAAAAAAGGTGCAATAAGCAAAGCAGCAAGGAAGTAAAAGAAAGGAAGATTGGAGTATCCAATCCATTAAGTAATACAAAATAACTAAATCCACATCATGGAGAAACTGTTGACAGAGAAAATATATAGTACCCTTCGAATTCGTATATCTCAATAGGCTTCTCTGGGCGAGGACCTAACTTCGCTGTTTCTTTTACCTTGTAACCTGAAACCAAACTACCAAAATTTATCAAGAAATGAAGGACAAAGATTTTATTTATTAAAAAATAATTTGTTGAATATCACTATGCTGTGATATTGGATGAGTACTTATGGAAAATATTCCGAACTATATATACAAGTGAAAACAAAGTAATGAGCTGATATAAGATCTTTACAATGCAGATACCTAAGGAATATTAGAAATCCAAAACCACTAGAAATTTGGCATACACTTGCCAATCAGTGAGAAAAATAACTCTATTTAACAATTGATCTATGTAAACAAGTATGCAGCAATGAGCATCAAACATATAAGAGAATGAGGAAGATACCTGAAACTTCCAAAGCATACTGGTTTGGTGGAATTTCATCCTTTGAAACAAATGAGAAAGAATACCTGCAATGATGGCAGTTCAAAATCTAAAAAGAAAAAAAGAAAAAGGAATTGCTGCCAATATTTTGATATGTGCAAAAATAACACAGTCCATTTAGAAATCCCTCAATAAGATCAGGTCAAAAAATATAAGCACAAAAGTTATGGTTGAGGTTGTAACACACTGCTTTGTATTTAGACCACAAACGATATTGAATTGACAAAAAATGTGAAATTATGAATCACTCCGTTATTCAGCAGAATCCTTTTGCATTCAAATGAAAATAAGCTTTCTTATTTATGATTTTCTACTTGATTTAAATAAACTTAAACTTCACAAATTGGTAGCTCTGCATAATATACATTCAAATCATAGATAAAGCCACTCAGAATGATAGATATTTTGATTCAAAACTTTCAGAAATATCTTCACAAATTAACAAGGACAAATAATATATACAGATTCATATTATATTACAGTACAGTGAAGAATGAAAAGCATAACTATCTGAAGTGCCCAAATTGCTTAAACTAACCAATGCTATATAATTCCACACATGTCAAAAAAATATTAGCATGCATTCTCATACTATTTCCATTTCTCTGTTGAAAAATTGAAACTTGAATTTACATTGTAAAGAAAGAAACAAAATTGAGAGAGAAATTCACTTACCCAGAAACAAAAACACCAGTAGCAAAGCGAAGGAGCAATGGAAGAACAGCTCCAAAGACCTCAGCAGTCTTGTCAGGTCTCACAGCAAAGCGTTTTGGTTCAGGAGGCTTGAAATTCGGTGGAGCTGCAAATGTTACTGAAGTTGAAGCTGAAGAAGAAGTTGTTTCTGAAGAAGAAGAAGTTGTTTCTGACATGGCTCTAATGGAAACACATGTTGTTCTTCTTCTTGGGACCTTGTTAGGCAGTGAGAGTGAGAAGTGAGAGAGACTGAAAGATGCAGCCATGGGTTGAAGAAGAAAGGAAGTAAAAGTGTGAATTTTGTTTATGCCTTGTAGGTGTTTGATGAATGGTTAGTGTTAGTTTTGAAGGAGATTATTGGGGAATCATGAACGTAATGTGTTTGGCCAATCAGCAATGAAATAGATACATAGATACTGTACTATCCAACATTATGGGGAGTTTGGCAGATTCACAATCTAATCTAATAAAATATCTATTTTGGAGGGATCTAACTTCTAACTCTATGCATGTATTGTATGCACATTGGTAACACACTCTCACCAATTTCTTTCTTCGTTTTTGCCTTGACTTTAACTTCAATGTAGATAAAGTCGACTTTACGTGAAATTGATATTTGAGAGCTGTTAGATGAAAATTTAGTTGAATCAGTTAAATTATCTAACGACTCTCAAATATCAACTTTACGTGAAGTCGACTCCATATAAGTTTTCACCTTATGTCCTCTTTTTTTTTCACCCTGACCTATTCTAACTTGATAGGCTAAAAATGAAGTATTTTAAACTCCATTTAAAAATTTGTACTTAATTAATAAGTTGTTTTTTAATTTCAATATTTAATTGAATAGGATTAGTTTTTATTTTTGAATCGGCTAATATGAATTTATATTTAAATATATATTATATATTATTTAATTAATTTTAAATATATATTTTATATAAATAATTATTTTTTTATATACTTAATATGGATATTAACATTTTACTTTTGGACATGGTAAAAATTTTACACATTAATTTAATTGAATTTATATGTTTAAAAGACTATTAAATTTAAAAGTTAGTTATTTTTAGTAATACGACAATGTATAATTTAACAGTTTTTGGTCTGTAAATAATTATCTTAACTTTTTTTTTGGTTTACATAATTTGGGCTACAGTCCAAAAACAGAGCTTCGAACACTTGGGCTGGAAGTTCCATTACATATACAAAATAGGACCAATAAGGCCCAAATGAAAAAAACCAACGTCGAAGGAATAATGACCCAAATATAAAGCTATGAAAGGATAATCAACAATAATTAAATACTCAACTCTACCCGTTGCAAATTTGCAATACCCAAAAAGAGAACACTCTTAACTCTTATGACCAAAAATGAAAAATTACTCTTAAATCTTAATTATAGTAGCAGCTATGGTGCCTTTTAATATGAATTTAAATTCTCTAATTTTTAAATTTTATTTTACAAAATAAAATATAATTTTTTTATTTTAAATAATATTTTTATGTTTTTTTTTTATTTATAAAATAAATAATAAAAAATTATATTTTATACTCTCAAATAAAATTTAAAACTTAAAAGATCTAAATTCTTTATTACATTGCGTCTGAATTCGAACTTTTGTCAATAATCAAATAGTAGATAGAGTCAATACGCAGTGTGCTTGAATTTATGATCCATCTCAAATAATAATAATAATAATAATAATAATAATAATAGTAGTAGTAGTAGTAGTAGAATAAATATTTTTGCCACGTCTTCAAAAAATATGGAAATAAAGTTTGACTGAAAAATAAAAAATAAAAAATAAAAAATAAAAAATTATTAAAGTTTAATTCTCTTTCTATTTATTAGATGTAAGATTTTAATTTGTTAAAAGATTAATTCTGTGCTTAGACAATTTTTGTAAAAGAGAAAAGTAGGAGAGCATTACTTAAGTTGATTAAGTGAAATAATTTTGTCATTTAAAAAAAATGAAGGTTTAAAAATTAGAGATACTAGATGTGTAAATTTTGTTTTATTAGAAAAGTTTGTTTAGCAATTACTTACTGCATAATAAAGATAAATTTTGGGTAAGGATTATGTTAGCAAAATATTTATCTGGGAGTTCTTACTTTTCATCCAATTTTTTTAATAATGTTTCAAGCACTTGGCGAGTAATTTATAAGATAATAGAAAAGTTTCGTGATGGTTTTGGATGCTGTATAGACAAGATGTCTTAATCCTTTGGGCATCATGCTTGGCGACCATCTGGAACACTAGCTCATTTGGTTCCTTTTATGCACGTACATTTCTGATTCTCTCTTGAAGTTAGAAGATATCTGGCACCATGGACATTGGCGGTGGGATATTCTTTGCACAATGATTCCGGAAGAAATTAAACTTGATTTGATGCTATTTGATCCTATCAAGCAGGCAGGAGATAAAACAGGTTGATTCTGAACAAACTCAAATACTCTCACCTACTCGACTAAAAGCGGGTATAAACAGCTATTGAAGAAGAAATTTGGTTGGAATGATAGTGAAAATTGGCTTTGCCTTTGACGCTTGAGAATACCGGAGAAGATAAAGTGTCTGCTCTGACTTCGCCTCAACAACGGAGTTCTCACAGCTACCTACCTGTTTTAAAGTGGTAAGTCTTGCTACTTCTGATTTTTGTCAGAGATGTTATCTTACTCTAGAGGATATTAACCATTACTTTAGGACTTGCCAAAAAGCTCGTCAGATTTGGATTAGCTTAAACTTGGGAATGACCGATGTGGATTCTGGTTTGGATTTTGTGTTTTGAATTCGTTCTAACCTCAACAAAAATGCGCTCCTCTTTGCAGCGGCCTTTTGGTGGATTTGGAGAGATAGGAACAATGACATCTTCCATCAATATGATCCATGGAGTAGGAAGAAAATTGTTCACTTGGGTAAACATGCTGCTCGAGATTTCTCCAATGTCATTACCACCCAAAAACATATTCCTTCATCTTTGCAATATAATTGGAAACCACCTTCAATGAATGTCTGTAAAGTGAACTGCGATGCAAGTATTTTTGAAAATGAGCAATTAGTTGGCTTTGGGTGTATTATTAGAGACAGCATGAGAATTTGGATAAAAGGTTGTTCTGCTAGTATATCTCTCTCTAGTGCTCTCTGCTGTGAGTTTCATGCTATTTAGAGAGGGGTTGTCATGACTTGGGATTGTGAGTGCAAAGAGGTCATATGTGAAACTAATAATTTTGATGTGTTTCTTCTTGTTTCGCGAGATATAACTAACATGATTAGGACTAGGGGTGTAATCGGTTCGGTTTGGTTTGATTTTGGACCGAAAACCAACCGAACCGACCTGATTGGTTGTACATTGATACCAACCATTCGGTTGGCTGCTATTTGAACAACCGAACCAACAGCGATTTGGTTCGGTGGATTTTTTCAATTTTTTTACACCTAATAATCAGAATTTAAAATACCATAAAATGAAGTTTAAAACATTCAATAAACTAGAATAACAAGAGTATATCACATCCAAATCCAATACAAATTCAACTTAATTAAACATAAAACAAAGACAACTAAAAATGTCTAGCAAAACAACAAAAATAAGAAGAAGAATGGGAGAGAGAAGTTTTTTGTGGGTGAATTGGGTGTAGCCGCGTAAAAGAAGAAGAAAGCTAGGGTTGTGGGCTTGTGGGCTTGTGGCTAAGTGGCCCTTTTATACCTAGGTTAAAGGGCAACTTAGTAAAAACACACTACTGAACCCTCACTCTTCGGTTCGGTTCGGTTCGGTTCGGTTTCTGCCAAGCCAACTGAAAACCGAACCAAACCGATCAGTTTAGTTCGAAAAAACAAAAAAACCAATTTTTTCGGTTTTTCAATCTGTTGTTGTAAAATTTGGTTCGGTTCTATGATAATTTTCGGTCCGGTTCGGTAATTTACACCCCTAATTAGGACTGACTTTGATCTGTTTGACGACAAAATCAAAGAGATGCTCTAGCATAATTGGACAGTTATGGTAGTACTCATTCAGCGCACAATAAACAGAGCGACAGATTTAATGGCTAAGACTGCTGCTTTAAACAAACAGGTGTACTTGGAGTGGTTGCTGCCCTCTGATAGTTTAAACATTATTATTAGAGAGAAGAGTTACTCTTTCTTTTAGATCTTTTTTTGTGTTATTTTCAGTCACAAAAAAAAGTCTAAAGATTTATTAATGTTATAAATATGAAGTGTATAAAATTAATTCCACACTAAAAAACGAAAAAAATAAAAAAATTTATAAAATAAAAAAACTCATTTATTATCTTAAAATTTTGAGTTTAATTTAGTATTTTTTTATTTTATATATCACACCACACCGTATTCAAAAAGAATATATTTTAATTCAAACCATGAGTTCATGATCTCCAAAAGTGTTTCATTCCAAGTTCCAACCGGCCAAGAATTAAAGAAAGGTTCTGGATTTTTTTTTTTCAAAACGCAATTATGGCACATGATGACTATTTATAGAGAACTATCTATATTTGCATTAGATTTTTGTTTACTTCTATAGGTAAACGTGCTTTGGCGACTGGCGTTTATGCCGAAAGCTAACTAAAAGCCAAGATGATATGAAGAAAATCTTCAATGTTTAATAGGACTACAATACTATATATGTTTCATGACTGATAGAACAATAGTATATATTGAGTATAAAGTATTTTTCTATCATATTATATGTAAATAAAAATTAATCACTAATATTAGTCATCGCATATAAAAATATATATTTGATATTTTATAAAAAAATCATTTATACTGTTATAATATTTGATTATTATTTTACTATATATATGATACATTTAATTATTTCAATGACTAATTATTTAGTTAAAATGTGTTAATAAATATAAAAAAACCAAGTTAGCATATATATATTGAGTATAAAATGATGCGGAATTATATTTTCTTATTATGATAATACAAATAATACAATCCTCGAAACATCGAACGATATGGAATAACACATGATACAAATAATATATACAATACCTTCACAAATTTTAATTTTCGTGTTATTATTTAATTTATCATCTTCTTGTGTATACAAGTATCAAAACATAAATAGTGTTTTTACTTTTTAAATCTTGAATTTCATAATCATTTTCCCCTTTTTTGAAACAAGATTATTTTGAACAATATAAACGAATTTAAATACATAACTAAATATCTTTCTTCATATATAGATATTCATATTCAGATTATCTTGAATGTTAATTTTAATTTCAATTTCATTTTGAATTTTATTATAAAATGATCACACATAAATTTTTGTAAAACTATATATCATAAATAGTGATTTAAAATTAAAAATAATTTTTTTCTTTCAATACTTAGTCTTAATTTTATTCAAATTTTATATTATTTTTAATTATTTCATTAACATAATTATACGAATGATAAAATTTTGTTGGTTTCCATCAAAATTGTATTTCTAAGATGATACTGATTTTATTTCATCAGTAAGTTCCATGCAATGCAAATTTTAATTCTACAATCAATTTATTTTTTAAAAATATAAAAAATAATACTCTAAAAATACTCTATTACAGATACTCTTATATTTATATTCAATTAAAAATTCTAACGCATTAAAACAAACCCTATTAAAATAACAAAAATATTTGACAACCAAAATAAATTAATAAAAAATAAGTAAAATTTATCTTATTTAGTATTTATTAATTATTATAATAATTAATAAATATTAAATAAGATAAATTTTAATTTTTTTCTGTTTGCTTAGTGTTACTGTTAAAATAAAAATAATAAATAAGTTTGAAGATGCAACAATGGGGTGGTGGCCGTCCAACCATTGAAATGCAAGTGTCAACATCTTGCAATGGTCTCCTTTAGTTACCACTTACCATACACTTCTTCAAAATCATTTTTAACACTTATTAAATGATTAAAATGGTTTAGTTTGATTTTTATTTGACCAAATATTTCGGATTTGAGTATATGAATAATGAAAACTAACACTACTAGCTAGTTACATATAGTAGTTCCTTAGCCTGTTAAAAGAACATATAAAATTAGTGTGGTTCTTAAAATATTTTTAACATGAGTTTAATGATTGAAATATATACATATATAGCCATATAGGGAATCAATTTAGTATTTATTATTTATTGTATATATTTAATCAATTAATATATTCATGAAAGTAAATGACTATTAGATTAGATTGCAGCCATATATATCTTTTAATAAGAAGTTAAGAACTAAAGTAACAATAATATACTCACAGACGTATATTTTTCAAGAAATAAATTGATTTTAAATTTTATACAAGATAAATTTGTTTCATATGTATGTACTTTTTTAAACTAAATAGTTAGTTTAGTTAAAATTTAATCAATCATCTTACATATATATAAAAAAAAAGCCGCTATTAAATTTATTATTAGTATAAAATATATAAGAAAATATAAAGTATATATTAAAAAATGATGCGAATCAATACATATATTTATACATATAAGATATATAGTCATTAATATTGAGTTAAATCCCATAATTTTATTGGCCCAATTAGAACCCTCAAATTTGTAATTGTGACTCCAACTTGTCCCTGCGATCATCTCCATCACCAGAATGCTAATTTGATGCAATTGCATGATACGGTGGATACTACGTACTTAAATAACGACGCATTGGTTTCGCGTCCAAATTTTTTGGAAACCACGTCGTTTCAGTTTTTGTGGGTTAAAACTCTCCTTCTTTCCACTACGACGATCATAAGTTACCAAATATCAAGAAAACCTTTACACTACGTGGTTTCCAAAGGTTTGCGCGCGAAACCAATGCACCGTCGTTTAAGTAGCATCCACCATGTCATGCAATTGCGCTAGATCAACATTCCGTTGATGGAGATGATTGCAGGGACAAACTAGAGTCACAATTATAAATTTGAGAGTTCTAATTAGAGCCAACAAAATTGTGAGGGTCATTTTAAGTATCAGACCAAATTTTAGGGTCAAATTGAGATTTAACTCCATTAATATTTGTTGTAAATATAATATTTTTAAATTCAATATATAGTACTATTAAAATTTTGTTAGATAAGAAAAATAGAAAATTGAGGAAATGTTGGAGGAAAAATACCAAGCTTAGTTGGTCAATTATGCGCATGCATGAATAATGGAAGAAGACTAGAAGAGTGTAGTTTTTTTTTATGACTTTAAGAGTAATTTAGAAAGGAACAGTTTTCTAGATTGATGGTGGAGTTAATTACACCCACTAATAATGTTTGTGTTCTTGAATGTCCAAAGTGATTAACAAGAAAAAAAACAGAATCTTTCCTCATTGAGATAAAGGGATGCTGACAATACAAATTAAAACAGCAGCAAAGAGCCAAATTTGTTGAAGAAAGTCAAGAAACTCATCCTTGCATGCATGTACTGCTATGCTCCAGAACCTAGCTAGCTTCTGCTTGGTTTAATTTACATAAATAATAATAAGATTAATATAATAAATAAGTACTGAAAATTTTTGCAATGAGGAATTTGTAGCTCATTATGAAACAAAAAATTTCTTAAAAAATTACTGTACTAAATATATAGATCTCTAATAAAATGAGATAAAATATTTACGTAAGATATAACTTGTCTAGTATATTTTAAAAATCTTTAAGAATAATGCTAAAATTTAGTTTTTTTTTGGTTTAGAAAACTATAAATCCATCACAATAATTAAGAAAAAAACATATTTATCCTATTACTCTCATTAATAATAATAATAATAATAATAATAATAATAATAATAATAATAATTTTCATTCTCCTTCGTTCCATTTTATATGCATGTCCCTTACACGAAAATAAAATGTGTTTTGTAAAAATGACTTTAATTCGTGAGATTTTTAAGCAAAACGAAAAGAAATTTAATTTTACACTAGTATTATTTGAAAAGGAGTTGTCCCACCAAAGATTGAGTTATTTACTTGGTTTGCACTGGTTGATAGGGTGAATACAAGGAAAAGACGGTGTAGATTAGATTTTATTGGCTATAATGATAACATCTGTGTTTTATGTTTCTGGTAAAACTGCTTTTCACTTGTTTATTGGTTGTGAGCTTACTTGGCAGGTGTGGTGTGTTTGATTGTTCGCTTTTGAAAGGATATAGACTATTCCAGATATGCTCAAGTAACACTATAAAAGTTGGATGATATATCAGCGAGAAAGACAGAACCGAAGAGAAGAGAAGATTTTGACGTTAGCTTTTACGATCATCTGGATAATTTGGCTAAAAAGAAATGATAGAATCTTTAAAAATCAAAATTCAAGTATGGTGGATATTATTAATAGATCTTTTATAAGTTACGATGAATTGATCGATGATGAATCTTGTAGTTGATGACAATAGCGGAGATGACTAGAAATTGTTATTTTTAGCATTATAAATTTTTGTTTCTTTTCTTTTCCACTCCACTTTATTGTGTCGAGCTTTTTTACTTAAAAAAAATTAATCTTACACTAACTTCTTGCGAAATGCAACTTGTGCATGCATAACTTCTCTCATATTTGCATAGGATCAAAAATATTATTTTTTAAAAAGATAGATACAAAGTAGCAAATTATTTTTTTAATAAAAAATTAAAATAAAAATGAAATAGATTGTTTTCAGAATTTTCAACTTAAGCCATCAAGTTCCTACACCTCCACTAATAACTGAGAATTAAAACAGTATGCGAGTTGACAATGCAAACACTAATTATTAATTAATCACTAGGGCCTACATATATATATCAATTTTGTCATGGTGCTGCTCTATCTTTGAATTATGATCTTACTTTATATAAATGCTACTTTTAGAAAATTAAGGTCTCAAGCTTCTGGTTCTTTGAACTATATTATTCCTACATTAATTATATCATCATGCATATGTAAAATTAGTTGTTCAAGACATAGATATAATTAAGTTTCAAAATTGGATCATTTATTTAGTTCATAATATATATCTTTCATTGTAGGGGTTGAATTTGTTTATCCGGCCGTTTTATCTGTTATTTTTATATTTTATAACAAATCTATAAGTAAATTTTTTAAGGTGATATTATTCTTCATATGATTCTAACTATGCACAATACACAATAAAAATATTAATACAATAAATAAGTTATTGAAAAATGATGTATGTGAATATTTTGATAAATATTTTTTATAATCAACTATCTATTTTGAATTCCTTAATACATGTGCAAATATAGCAGTTAAAATGGCATATATTATAACCACCAGTATTAATAAGTTCGAAAAAGATTAATTTTATATTTTAAAAATTAAAAGTGATTAGTATATAGTTGATAATAAAGAATATATATATATATATATATATATATATATATATATATATATATTATATATATAATTCACAAAATTGAGGATTAGAGTTACTTTATTCAATGATATATATGAAAACAGCAATGCTAGGGAACTAAGAGGGTATCAATAAAAAATTAGTCAAATATCTCTGGGTAAATTTAAAACTTCTACATGAATGGTATTTATGCTAGGCATTAAGATGTTTCTTCTACTGAATATCAGAATGTTTCATTTTCATACTAAATGAATGTTTTTTTATATATTTTATAAATTTTTTTATATACTAAGAATCGGGATTGTTGAAAGCAGAGTTCTGTGATCCCCGCCCCTAATTCTCCAACGTATCATTCAGAATTTTAATTTGAGGTGAGAAACAATTAATATCAAATATTATAAATTAAAAACAAATAAAATTAATTAAATATAATTATAAATTAGTTAAATTATTTACTTTTTGACTGATCATCTTTTAGTTTCATATACTTTTCCATATAAAAATATTTGTGTAACTAAGCACTCAATAAACTAACCTAAAAATACATCGTAATTAAGCTTTAAAGAATAACAATAATATCTAAACTTTAAGTAGTATTTATTTTTAAAAATTAAAATTGATAAGAGACTGAAATTTAAAATTATGTTTAGTAGTTAGAGATATAAAATTTTAGTTCTTTTCTGTATTTCCAAAAAATAAAAATAGAAAAAACTAACATATTTTAAAATTAAAATTTTAATAATATTTTTTTGATAACTAAAAATATTTTAATAAATAATTTTATTTGATCTTTATATTTATTTTGAATTAATAAAATATTAAAATATAATTTAATTTTATATATTTTATTCTAAATATAATAGAAAAATTTAATTTAGTATAAATATCTTAATTTTTAATTTTTTATCTTTTATTCTCTTTCTTTTAATCTTAATCTCACTGAATAAGGACGCTAATGTATCACCCCCAAGTGATGAGGTTCAGGATTTAGTTCCATTCCAAATCCCAAAGAAATAAAAAATAAAAAAGAAATGATCAATATGCTGAATGATGATTTGTCACTATCTAAAGTTCTAAACAAATAAAGAGTGAATATGCACATCAATAGCCGCAATATTACTTTTTTTCCTGTGTTCAAACTTTGAATTCTCTAACGTGAATTTACATGTTTTCAAGTACTGACATTAAAAGTGTGTTTTTCTCATTTTGTTGTCATATATATAATTTTGATGCAAAGTCGATTTTACATAAATAACTAGTCATATATTATCATATCAACAAAAATAATATAAATTTTTAAGTAATGAATTTTTAAGTTTATTTTTCTAAAAATTATTAAATATATACATTTGATTAATTAAATAATCATATAGAATTTTTTATATTATCAATAAATAAATAAATAAATATATATATATGCATTTTTTTCTCTAACAATTATGATTAAAAATAAGTCATTGGTACACACAAAAAGAGAAAATAGGAGGAGGAGGACAAGTTGTGACATGCTTAGCATTAGTGGCCAACCATAATTAAACATTTTTTTTAGTGCATTGGTTATATTTTGATGTAACACAAAACATCATAAGAAACACAACTACACAAGGATACTAGCAAATAGTCAATGTGGCATGGGATTTGTTCAGCTCATAAGGATCTGTGATGAAAAAATTTTACATTCTCTCTTATGACAAATTAAGAGTGCATTTATACTAACCTCCTTTTTTTTTAAGGAAAACAACGTACTTTTTTGTATAAGAAAAAAAATCAAATTATCAATTTTTTAATAGAAATTGAAAATAATAATTATAAAAAAATAATTTTCAAGTTCTTTAGATATATAAAACAAGAGTTTAATTTTGATGCACTGAAATTTGATAGTGTAAAATATATTTTACACAGTTATTTAATTATATTTGTCACTTGAATGATCATTTATGTGGGTTGCTCTCAACCCCTGACATGTGAAATTAGGATAGCAGCGAGGGCGGTTCTATTTGACCGTTTTTCTAAAATAGCCGCTGAAATTAAGTTTTGTTGTAGTGTATTTTACACTAATAATGTATAAAAATTAAATTATATAAAACAAATCGAATTATATATAACCTCTCTTTTTTGAAAATTCGAAACAAATACACCATAATTGATAATACTATGATGGTTAAAAGAGAAATTAATTTAAATATTACAATATCATCTTATTAAATACTAATTTATATGACTTTTGAGATAATAGATATGTAAATATCAATCATTTTTACAAATATTTATCAATAAATAAACAAGTAACCTGTTTTACTATTTTATCAAAATTAAATCATAAAAATCATGGTAATTGGCGAATAAGAAGGAACAAAATTTAAGTTTTTCTTTCTTTTTTTTTAATCATTGAAAAATAAAAAAATAATTTTTTTCCTAAAAAATAGTCAAGCACGTGGGCTTTTAATGGGCCTACTTGATCCTTCCAACACGGTCTTGTTGGGTATAATCTCAGTGTCATAGTGGGCCCACCTTGGACCATTTCGGTAATAATCCACTGCTAGCTCCACAACCACCTTGGGCATGATGAGTCACCGAGTCATTGACTCAACTCAACGAGTTGACTCACTCCCAAAACCCAACCATCACTCATTTATGAACTTAAAGAAAATTGAGATTTTACTAAAAATAAAAAATGTAAATTAAATACATAAAATATAAAATCGTAACAAAATTTAAATCATAAAATTGTTTTACCTGTTACAAATTTTATAAAATTTATTAATTCATTTAAAATTGTAACTTCGAAATAGTTTAAATTGTTTAAAACTCAAAAGTGCATGATGTTTTAACTCTTCTCAAATCTCAGTGGCAAAGCTATATGGAGGAGAATAATCTAGAGGGTAATTAACTAATTATTGGCTAAAAATTCATTTACAAAAGTACTCTATATTATTTAATTATAAAACATAGAATAATGGTCATTCATACTACTTTATATGTAGAACATATTTCAATAAATGTCTAAGATGTTTCAATCTTAAATAATAATTGAGAGAAAAGAAAATTAAAATTAAAATATATGCTCAATTAAAGCTAAAAAAACTTGACAAATGTTTTAAAAAACATGCAAGTAAAAATTTAAGCTCTAACAATTAAACAACTTAAAGACTTATATATATGCTATTCAAATCATCTATAGTTAAAAAAAAAAAACCAACTTAATTATAAAATGGAACTCAGGTGCAATCGATTTTACGTAAAATTGATACTTAAGAATCGTTAAATGATTTGACTGATTTGACTAAATTTTTATTTAGCAGCTCTCAAGTATCAACTTTACGTGAAGTTGACTGCACCTGAGTTTTCGCTTAATTATAACAATATGCCATGAATAAGATCTTTTAGAAAAAAATACATACACATACTTTAATAATAATAATAATAATAATAATAATAATAATAATGGATATTATATATTTTGCTAACTACCATAAAAGGACAAAATAGGCATATTATGTAATATTGGTAACATTTTGGGGGCATTATTCACAACCATTACGTTTAAATAGATGCTCCATAGAAGCCTCCTCCCACTACTTTTTCATTCATATATTTCTCAAAACTTGTTCTAACTCTTATAATAAGCTCCATATATATATATTACTATATACTAAGATTTCATTAGCTAAGTTCACCAAAGATTTATAAAGCTATGGGAAATTGCTTAGTTCTTCATTGTCATGAGAACAATATGGTAAGAGTAATGAAGAGTGATGGGAAAATTCTAGAGTACAAAGCTCCCATTAAGGTGCACCAAGTTCTAGCACAATTTTCAGGCTATCATGCAATATCAAATTCACTACAACCCATTCATCATCTTCACCCTAATACCAAACTTCTCAAAGGTCAGATATTCTACCTTGTGCCTATGTCGCCGTCGCCGTCGCCGTCGCTGAAGTCTAGTAGCAAGAAGAAGAAGAAGGTGAGATTTGCTGAACAAGAAGTTGTAGTGGAAGGAAAAGGTGCAAAGGAAAATATTAATACTAATGATGATGATAATAATAATAATGGTGTGGTTAGGATCAAAATTGTTATAAGTAAGCAACAACTTCATGATATGATGATGCAAAAGGGAGAGATTATTTCGGTTGATGAATTATTATCTTTGGTGGATCATGGTGAAAATAGTAATGGTGAAGAATGTGATGATGATAATAATAATGATGGTTCTATAGGGTGGAAACCATGCTTAGAAAGCATACCCGAATTATGTTAATAATTTGGAAAGTTATGATCTTATTATAAGAATATATATAATTTTTATACTTTGTAGTTAGACATTATTCACTAGGTAATATTTTATTGGGTTACTTCAATATTTTTTTTTTTTGAGAAAATACCCATGTAATTTTTATTATCATAAGTGTATGTCTAAATATAAAGTATTAAATTTGCATGAATACAAAGGAAATTTCTATATATGTTATGTAGGTCTTCAATAAGGTTTCTTTCCTTTTCTTAGTTTTCTTATTTTAATAGAATAGAAATAATTATATTTACCAATGCATCAAAAAAGATAATTTTGTTTGTCAAGTTCTGTTAATTGTGTTTGACATTCTGTAAAAGTTGGTGGAAATTAATTTAATTCTAAGATTTAAATAATACAAATAAAATTGAATCAATTTCACTTCCAGTTATTCCAAATGCAATACAATTTTCTTAGAAATAAGAAGAGTAGAGTAGTTTAGTCCAATTTTAGAATTAATTTTTCCCTATATATAATAAGAGAATTAATCAAATCCTAGATAAAATTTTGTAACAAAATCATTGACACGATGTACTATCCAACTTTTTCCTTTTATCCAAATTTATAAGTTTAAATGTGAAAATTTATTTGATCTAACAAAAACAAATTGAATTGAAAACTCTAGATTGCAAGAATTTATTCAATGTAAAATCTTATTTAGAAATAGTAAAACTATAAAAATTTAATTAACATTGCTTGAACTAAAGTTGCTCTAGATTCATCAAACCCTTGGAAATTTTCAGCATGATAAGCATGTTTGAGGGAAAAAAAAATGATTGTCATGGTGTTTATTATTGTTGTTCACCTCACTAATAATGGTAGTGGTACCAATACAATTTTTACAATTATTATATTACCAGCATTTGATAAATAATTTGATTAGCCAAGTCAAAAGCGTTCATAATCCACAAGAGAGTATTCCACTTCTATCATTTACATTATTATCACCACTAACTACTACCATAAGATAATTATTAGAAAATTGAAATTTTCTTAAAAATAAAAAACTAAAACAAATCTCCTAAAATCACACCAAACAAGAACTAACCTTTTTCTTTATATATTTATAATATATATTAATAAGAAAACACTTAATTTCACTAGAATTATATCATCAGTTTACCATTTAAATACAATAATGTCATTACACTCTATCATATATGTGTAAATCTCATTCAACACATCATCAAAATGCAAATAACTATTGTGGGAAATTATGATCATATAAGGGAATCTAACTATCTAAGTAACTAATGTCTCATGAGGCAAATGCTACAATCATGAGGAAAAACATTGAAAGAAAAGTTAAAAAACATCACCAATTAAATAGAAGGTTACAAACACGAGAGAAACAATTTCAAAAAGTCCAAGTTGACCAGACCCTAAACTTAAAACAAGTCTCAAATCATAATGTAATTAAACTATGGAGTGGAGGCTTGTTGCGGAAATGGATCCTCTCCAGTTTTTTCAACACTTGACAAAATACAGTGCAATCTCTCACCTTTGATTTTAATAGTGGGACCAGAAATAAATAAGAGAGAGAGTGTGGTGAATGGTTAGATTAAACACTGCACACCATTCAGTTTTTTATTCACTGGAGAGGATCCATTCCCCGCTGGGTATGCCAAGCTACAACATCTTTATAAACCATGTTTCCCCCAAAAATGTCCAATGCACTTCCCACGGTGACATCCACGTGCTCCATCCCCGCCATCTTTAACCTCTCTAAATAGTCCATTACAGTCACACCCCCAGCATATGTAACAGGAATCTGATTATGGAAATCTGATTTTAGAATTAAGACACAAAATTGTTAAATGTTTGTTAGAATTTAAGAGAAAAAGGCGCACGCACACGCTAGCACACACAAATCCCTTATTTATGGTTATAATTCAGACGACTGAAAAACCTTAATGCAAGCTAAGACTTCAATAGGCAAAGATAAAGTCAAGGCAGCTTAAGAAAGTTACCAACCGGTGAATGCTTGCCAAGCAAAGCCACTAGCTCTTCATTAATTCCCAGCCTGCAATGAGAATCATATATTATCAGCTGTATTGCAATGCGTGACACGGAGTTCTGTTTATCTCATTTGCATATAAAATGCTGGCCCTTTAAGTTGGAGTTTACAATATTGGATCGGACAATCGTAACTTACTTTTTACCTTCAACATCAACACCATGAACTAGAAATCATCAGCAAAGTTGGCAAGAAATTGCATTACTTTAGCATACATCACTGAACTTCTGCCACCTATCAGTGACAACTGCATATTTACCTTCCTGAACAAAGAGATCGTAGAAGCAAAATTTTAAAAACAAAAAAGAATCCAGTTACTTGAACATTTAAAACTTGAAGCCAACTACTTGAAACAGTTAATGTTTTCCTATTCTAGAACAATTTTCCTTGAAATAGAAAGATAACCATTTTGTACCTTTTTTCTGCAACTGAGATCCAACACAAGTCTCTCTTTTCCAACAATTCTTCTTTTATCCAGAAAAAGGGGGGGGAGGGGGGAGGGGAAGATTATCACGGTGGATAGGATTCTAAACCAGTTTGAACAGGTTTTGCCTTTTGATGTGATACATATTTAAAACCCTCCAAATATTTTTATTTAAAAAGAAAAAAATTAATTTCTGCATAATGTGTGATTCAGAAGCAAACAAAGGATGGCTATTTTGATATCACATTCCAAATAAGAATAATGAAATTTAAAGGGGAAAACATCTTAAAATAAGTTTGAGAATAAAAGAAATACTAAATAAGAAAACACAAGTCAGAAACTGGCAAATTGGGTACAACAATATAATACAATGATTTAGAATTAAAATAACAGAAAATCCAAAATATAAGCAACTCGTTACCGAAAAGTAGCAAAATAAAAATTAAAAAATATCGATATATATGCTTTGCTGGGAAAAGGAATAGAAAATCGCTAATAATAGAAGGAACTACTGAGAGATATACGCAACAAATGCTGCTCCTTCCCACTGGATCGAAACAAGGCAGAAGTTTGAAACATAGGAATAATCAAAGAGTCCCTACTTTGTTGACATCAGAACTATCTAAGCTAGACTAGAGATTTCAAGAAAACTAGCATAGTTGTCCTTGTCACGGTTTGTTACACATCCTTCTGGGATTAATAATTGATATTTCAGTCCTTGATGCTGCAAGTTCAACAAATTCAAACGGCGACAAGATGGTAGGAATTCATGTGAACAACAAGCATTGAGTGGGAACTATCACAGTCAAAAATATCAAAGATGACATTCCATATATTCCAAACTAACAATCAAATCACCAGGAAGAACCTTCATAAACTCATGCATTGGCAAACTTATTCACAGCAGCCGAATATGTGTGTTAATGTGTATTGGGCAAACAGAATTACAGTACAAAATGGTCAAGCACAAAAGCATTCACATTTCACAGCCAACCAATCAATATAAATAATAAAGCCGCTTTAGGGAACATAAGAAAATGATGACAAAAACATAGGCAAGCATTACCTTTTCGAAATTCAAATTTGCCTATTTGACCTTCTTCCCACTGGATGCCAGGGAAAATAAAGACAGCATACAAATCATCTCTTATTCCCCAACTCGAGACCTCCATTCTGTACATGTGCATGCTAAGGACCTTCCAATCTAAGAACTCACACTCCGTTGGGGGCCTCACAGACCTACGGAGGACCCGGGAGGGATGGTTGACAAACTTCTTTGCAACAACCTGAAGAACCAACACAAAGAGGACCGGGTCCTCTTTTTCTTCCTTTGCAGAGCCAGGTAACATAACAATAAACGTGCCTTTGCCATCAAGATCAACAAGCACAGGCGTTTTCTCATAATACAAGGACGGCATTCTATCTAAGCAGCCTTCAAGCCTTTGGAAGAAAAGGACACCCAATTCATCCACCTGGAATGCATATATCACTTTTTTCCCTCCAATGCGTTCGCATGAAA
Source organism: Arachis stenosperma (assembly GCF_014773155.1). Lineage (NCBI taxonomy): Eukaryota > Viridiplantae > Streptophyta > Magnoliopsida > Fabales > Fabaceae > Arachis > Arachis stenosperma. Next base: position 120,079,535 of record NC_080378.1, read on the forward strand.
GTGCCAGGTATTTGCCAGGATCAACCAAATCTGTAACAATATACCAATAACAGAATGATGAAGGGTGAAGAGTGAAAATTGCATATTTTACAATAAGACAAAGAAAATCATGTGCAATGCACAGTTGGAGAGTAATTATGAATACCTGGAATATGCACCCTTGGAAGAAAGAACCGACGCTGGCCATGGGATGCCACTGGGACACAAAAAGAACGCGTAAAACTATTGTCACCCTCACTCGTTGTCCAATGTAGGTTATGGGTGTCATAAGAGAAGACGACAACTCTTCCATCTTCGAAACAGAGTCGGATGTATAGCTTACCATAGAAGTCGAACCATGAACTGTGATCAATTCTGGAATGGTAGCCAGGAAGATCAGGAGCATCAGGCAAGTGTTCCCAAACCTTGGTCCCAGAGCGTAGAACCCAAAATTCTGAGCACCATTGTCGGGTAGGAAACCACCGCGACCACACATCAACATAAAATAATAATCACTTTCAATTTTGTGAAGAGTAGAGAACCCGGAAACAGATAACTCTGGAGCATCATCGATTGATTTCGACTCCTCTACCTCCTTCTTGTCAAGGTCTAGTTCGTAGACTTTATTGCAAGTTGTATAGTAAGCACCATCAAAATAATAATCATATCTGGACATATATTTGATACCTCCAACGAGATGAATCTTGGAATCCAGCTCCAAAGCGAACATGCGCCCCAATGGAAGATCCACGCTGAAATCGAAGGGCAACGGAGGTAGATTTTCCCAATCCACAGCGTCCTCCTCGTCCTTCTCGGGTGTTATCAGTTTCATGACGTCGATGCCGCATATCTTTGTACGCATTAGCACCATAAGGTATCGTTGATTCTTCTCCGCCACCATCCCTTCCATCTCAGCGAGAAAAGGGGACAAACCCTAGCAATGAGTAAATTGTTGAAGCAGCTAATACTGGAACGGAACGGAAAGCAATCCAGGTGGATCGATGACTACGTAGTCTCGTAGTGGCGCATGAAGTAGCCGGTGTTCGCGGGCGGGCCGGGTTTAATTAGATTTCAGATCCAACCTTAAAAAGTCAACAAGTCTATTTTTATTAGAATCGAAATAATTCAAAATAAATTGAGTTAAATCGCATAGATTCGATATAAAATAAGTATATATAAATTTATAAATTTTATATATTTAAAATAATAAAATATTATTTTTAAAAATTAAATTTAATAAATATTATATTATATTTATATTAAAATAAATTATTTTAATATAAAAATAATCTTGTATAATATAAAAATTATTAATTAAAATATAAAAGTATAATATGACATTAATATTTTTATTCTAAAATATATATTTTTATTATAAAAAATAACTTTAAATCGAACTGAATAATTTAAAACATAATTCAAATTTGATTTCGAAAGTAGGAGTATATATGGATCGGGTCACATAGGATTTGGCTTAATCCAGACCCGACCCGAAATATAGATTGGGTCTAATTTTTAGACCATAACTCGATTCTAGACCCAATGAAACCTATGTATCTTCGGATCGGATGAAAATCGGATTTTTAACATGTAAAAATCACTTAATCTCCAACAATTATTTCACAATCCACATAGTAAAATTCACTTAAAAAAATATACCAAGAATCAACTATTCTCTAAAATTAAAGCATAATCATAATCAATACTAATATTGTCTAATAACACCAAATATTTAAATCAATACAAATAACACAATATTATGCATTAGTCTAAAGTCTTATACATTTTAAACATAAAACATTAACTTATAATCTTATAATGACTAATAACACAAAATATTAAGATTTACAATATTTAAATTTCACATAAGAATCACTATCATTCATTACTAATAACACAAAATATTAATTGCGTATGATGACCAGGTCACCGGGACGAATTCGAGTGACCTGAGCTATGGCCTGAACCCGATCCGAAATAATGACCGGATCTATTTTTGAGACCCTTACCTGACCCTAGACCCGATGAAATCACACTAAATTAGCCCATAAAGTGTTCGAGTCAGACCGAATCTTTGAGTCGGGTCGGACCATATACACTCCTACTCGAAAGTAACACCTGATGAAAATAACAAGTTCAAATTCGACAAAAATATGTCTTGGGTCTGGCTCAGATTCCAAGTGGGCTGGGTCTTGAACATACCTAGGATAAAGTGCATCACAAGAAATAATTAGTTCTGCCAACTTATTTACAAGGGGAGATAAATTGGAGAGTGTAGTGTTTTGCGGTTAATTAGAGAAATATTTGAGTATTATTCTCAGGAGTAGGTTCCCGAATCCCGATTCAAATAGGGACATTTAAAATTTCTTGCATTGTTGATTGTAATTCCAGATTTCATCTTCTTCCTCATACATTCTTGAGCTAACATTTGATGCTTTTGTTGAGAGGGATGACCATATCCAATGAACTTAATCGACAAGCTGAGATTGCAGTGTTGCAATGTGAACATGTTGACGTTTACAAGTCAGTTCAACGTGACTAACACGCGCATGGATGGATTCGAGAATTCCCTACGTGAAATCCAAGGATCACTGAAAGAGGCTCTGAAGTTAATGAAGGTTGAACACAAGCCTGAAGCAGCTACACATGACTTTCGGCATCACTGAGGATTAAGACCACCATACTCGCCGATCAAGGTGATGAAGGTTGAGTTACCACTTTTTGACGGGGATCGAGTAGAAGAGTGGGTATTCAAAGTGAGGGAGTACTTCGATTGGTAGTCGGTATCAGTGGAGATGTGGGTACGTATGCTTCCTTTCGCCTCACTAGATCTGCTTATTCATGGTACTTTTGAGTTATCAACAACAACATCAGTCACACTTTGGAATCTTTTTTGGATGCTCTAGTGATTAGGTTTAGGCAAAACCAGTTTTATGATCCCAAGACTGCTCTTAAAGAGCTTAAACAAACCAATAACGTGGTAAAATACCAGAGTCAATTTGAAGATTCCTCCAATCAAGTCATTGGGTCAATGGCTGATTTTCCTGTTTGTAGAAGGTTTGTAGGAGTGGTAGCGTTTGGTGGAGAAAAACGGAAAGAATGAGACTGAAATACAAAGACTAAGAGACAGACAGGGATTGAAATAAATTTCAGTATTCTATTTGGTACAAAGTGGGAGACAGAAATTGAAACAAGAATAACATTCTAATTTAATTTGTACAAAGGGTAAAATTAGAATTAATTAATTAAAATGAAGGTATTTTAGGTATAAAATATTATTAAAGTTTCAGTCTCTATTTCTAAAAATTTTAGTATCCCGTGTCTCTACTTTTTGGAAGTACTGCAGAAATAAAAATTTTAGTATCAGTTTTCTGAACCAACAAACATGATATTAAATCTCAGTCTCTGTCTCGATATATCAAAATAAACGCTAACTAAGTGTGAGTTATTACTGGCCAAACCTGTCTCCTACATAACAACATATCCGAAGCCATAAGCAACAAAATGCTGCAGAAAATGGTTTCAACAGAAGTGGTAACTATTTTATATCACTTGAATTTGATTGATGGTGAAGAGAAAAAAGAGGCAGTAGCAGTTCCTACCGAATTGTAAGACATTTTATAGCATCATAGAGCTCTGTTTGAGAAATCATCGACCTTACCTCCAAATCGAGACATTAATCATCACATTAACCTTATTCTAGGATCACAACCAGTGAGTGTTAATTCATATAAGTACCTGCACTTTCAGAAGGAAGAGATGGAGAGACTAGTGGCGGAGATGCTAGAGGCTGGCATCATTCGAGAGAGCCAAAGTACTTTTTCAAGCCGAGTCCTTCTAGTTAAAAAAATTATGGTAGTTGAAAATTTTGTGTTGACTACCTCGCGCGGAATGCTATTACCATCAAGGACAAATTTTCTATTCACACTATTGGAAAAATTCTAGATGAGTTATTTGGTGCTGAATTCTTTTCCAAGATTGATCTCTGATCGGCATATCACGAAATCCAAATGACTGAAGACACTATTCCAATGACGACCTTTTGAAGTCATCAAAGCCACTATAAATTTGTTGTGATACCATTCGGACTCACTAATGCACCCTCTACCTTTCAAGCCACTAAGAAAAAGGTATTTCAGCTCTACCTATGTAAATTAATAGCTTTGTTCTTTGCTGATATCTTGGTATATAGTAAGACGTAAGAAGAGTACTTAAGACACTTAAAGCTGACTTTTGAGATATTAGCTCAACATCATCAATTTGCCAAAAGATCCAAATGCCTTTTTGGACAAAGACAGGTGAAGTACCTTGGACACATTGTGTGTGCCGAAGGAGTTAAGGTGGGCAACCCTACAAAAATTGACTCCATTCAAGTATGGCCTACACTTACATCTCTTAAGAAACTAAGGAGTTTCCTTGGTCTAACGGGTTATTACCGAAAGTTTATTGCATGGTATGCTCACATTATTTATTCGGGAGGAGATTCATTATCAAGACAAACCATCAAGGGGTTTAAGGAGTTGATGTCTTTGGTGAATTTGACACCGGATCAGCAATACTACTTGGCAAAATTATTGGGTTTCAATTTTGGAATTTAATATCGGCGATGGAGGTTAATCAGGTTGGGAACACCCTCCCTTGCCACCCAGATATACTTTCACAACCAGAATTGTAATTCTTATCCACAGTTCAATTGTCCTTAATTAAGTTCCTAAAAGAGGTCCTATACATAATAAGAAAATTAATCAAATTCTAGATAAAATTTTGTAACAAAATCATTGATACAATATACTATTCTACTTTTTGTTCTTTTATCCAAATTTATAAGTCTAAATGTGAAAATTTATTTAATCAAACATAAAAAAATTTGAAGAATTCTAGATTGCAAGAATTTATTCCATGTAAAATCTTATTTAGAAATAGTAAACTATAAAAAGTTAATTAAATGTGCTTGAACTATAAGTAACTCTAGATTCAGCAAACCCTTGAAAATTTTCATCATGATAAGCATGACCGAAGAAAATTGATTGTTGTTTGAGAAAAAAAAAAAAAAGATTGGCATGGTGTTTATTATTGCTTTTCACCTCACTAATAATAGTAGTGGTACCAATACAATTTTTACAATTATTATATGGTGAATTACAGAATTTTTTTTTATAGAATGAAAGAGAGATTGAAAAAGTTAAAATTCATATTTTAAATAATAATAAAATAATAAAAAATAACTATAAAAAGAATTTAATCAATTTATATTCTTCTTCTATACAACTTTAATCTAATCCGTATAATAGGGTGTCCTTTATTATATTACCAACATTTTTTATAAATAATTTGGTTAGCCAAGTAAAAGTGTTTATATTTTCCAAGAGAGTCTTCCTCTTTTATCATCTATATTATTATCATGACGGAGAACTATCATAAGATAATTATTAGAAAATTGAATTTTTTTAAAAGAAAAAAAAAAGAAAAAACAAATCTCCTAAAATCACAACCAACAAAAACTAACTTTTTTTTTTAATTTATAATTTAGAATTTAATTTTATTATACTGTCATTGTAGATACATTTAATTATATAACATTATATTAGTAAAAATATCTATATTTCATGTGTAAATAATCATAAAAAAAAAGTAAATATAAAACACTTTACACTGTCAACAATGAATTAAAATTAAATTCTATAAATTATAATAATAAAACACTTAACTTTACCGGAATTATTTCATCAGTTTACCATTTAAGTACAACAATGTCATTACGCTCTACAATATATGTATAAATCTCATTCAACAACCTCGTACAAAGTCCTTTTAGGTCGTCTCCTATCTAGTCTTCCTTTGATAATATACTACTATAGAATGCAAGAAAACTAGCATAGCTGTCCTTGTCACGGTTTGTTACACATCCTACTGGGTTTAATAATTGAGATTTCAGTGCTTGATGCTGCAAGTTCAACAAATTCAAACGGCGACAAGATGGTAGGACCTCATGTGAACAGCAAGCTTTGAGTGGGAACTATCAAAATAAAAAATATCAACGATGATATTCCATATATTCCAAACTAACAATCAAATCACCAGGAAGAACCTTCATAAACTTATTCACAGCAGCCGATTATGTGTGTTAATGTGTATTGGCCAAACAGAATTACAGTACAAAATGGTCAAGCACAAAAGCATTCACATTTCACAGCCAACCAATCATTATGGGATAACAATAAATAATAAAGCAGCTTTAAGAAAATGATGACAAAACAGAAGCGAGCATTGAATTTGGATCCTCTAAATTTTAAATTTGTACTTTAGAGGGTAAAGTGTGATCTTTTACCCTTGAATGGTTTATCTCTCATATTTATTCTTTGTCTCACCTATAAAATAAATAGTGAGAGATCACACTTTATTCTCTAAATTGAAATTCAAACTTTAGAGAATCTAAATCCGGGGAGCATTACCTTTTTGAAGCAAGCATGTTCGAAATTCAAATTCGCCTACATTTCTTTTTTCCCCACCTCTGGACCTCCTGGGCATTCTCTTCCCACTGGATGTCAGGGAAAACAAAGAAAGCAGGCAACTCATTGATGCCCAGCTTCATGCTGTACATGTGCATGCTAAGGACCTTCCAATCTAAGAACTCACACTCCAATGGGGACCTCACAGACCTACGGAAGACCCGAGAGGGATAGTTGACAAACTTCATTGCCACCTGAAGAACCAACACGCAGAGGACTGGGTCCTCTGTTTGATCGTTTGCAAAGCCAGGTGCCATAACAACAAACGTGCCTTTGCCATCAAGATCAACAAGCACAGGCGGCGTTTCCTCATAATACAAGGACGGCATTCTATCTAAGCAGCCTTCAAGCCTTTGGAAGATAACGACACCCAATTCATCCACCTGGAAAGCACACATCAAGTATTTTTCTCCAATGCATTCGCATGAAAGTGCCAGGTATTTACCAGGATCAAACAAATCTGTAACAATATCAATACCAATACGAATAACAATACTCATAAATAAACAACAGGAAGATGCAGGAAATTAGCTGATACCTGGAATACGCACACTTGGAAGAAAGAACCGACGCTGGCCACACACTGGGACACAAAAAGAACGCGTAAAACTATCGTCACCCTCACTGGTTGTCCAATGTGAGTTATGGGTGTCATAAGAGTAGACGAAAACGCTTCCATCTTCGAAGCAGATTCGGAGGTATAGCTTACCATAGAAGTCGAACCATGAACTGTGATCAATTATGGAATCTGAGTGTGGATTAGGATGACCAGGAGCATCAGGTAAGTCTTTCCAAACCCTAGTCCCAGAGCGTAGAACCCAAAAATTATGAGGAGCAGACCCGGGTATGAGACGGTCCCAACCACACATCTTTATCAAATAATAATCACTTCCGATTTTGTGAAGAATATAGTATCTGGTATTAATAAACCCTGGAAAATCATAGATTGAATTCGACTCCTTCACCTCCTTCTTGTCAAGGTCTAGTTCGTAGACTTTTTTGCAAGGCTCGGAAGCACCATCATAAGAAGCAGCTGATTCGGACAAATATTTGACACCTCCAACGAGATGAATCTTGGAATCCAACTCGAAAGCGAACATGCGGCCCAGTGGAAGATCCACGCTGAAATCAAAGGGAAACGGAGGTAGATTTTTCCAATCCACAGCCTCCTCCCCATCCTTCTCGGGTGTTATCAGTTTCATGACGTCGACGCCGCAGATCCTTCTACGCAATCGCACCATAAGGTATCGTTGATTCTTCTCCGGCACCATCCCTTCCATCTCAGCGAGAAAAGGGGACAAACCCTAGCAATGAGGAAATTGTTGAAGCAGCTGATACTGGAACGGAACGGAACGGAAAGTAATCCTGTTGGATAGATGACTACGTAGTGGCATGAAGTAGCGGGTTTAATATGATTCCGGATCCAACCCTAAAAAATCAACAAGTTTATTTTTGGTAGAACCGAAATAATTCGAAATAAATTGGGCTAAATCGGATCGATTTAATATAAAACTTGTATATACATATTTATAAATTTTATATATTAAAATAATAAAATTTTATTTTTAAAAATTGAATTTAATAATTATTATATTATATTTATACTAAAATAAATTATTTTAATACAAAAATAATAACATATAATATAAAAAATATTAATTAAAATATAAAAGTAAAATATCACATTAATACTTTTACTTTAAAATATATATTTTTATTATTTAAAATAATTTTGGACCGAACCGAATAATTTAAAACATAATCCAAATCTGAGCTAAAAGTAACATCTGGTAAAAATACCAAGTTCAAACCTCATCAAAATATGTCTTGGGTCTCGTTCAGATTCCGAGTCAGACTAGGTCTTTAACACCCTTAGGATAAAGTACATCACAGAAAATAATTAGTTCTACCAACTTAGTTACAGGGGAAGATAATGTTGGGTATATTACTATTAGAAGATGACAAAATTTTATATTTGTGTAGTAGTTTTAAGACACGATTAGATTTTTTTAGAGAGATATTTGTCCCCACACTTAGTTGTTATAGGGTTGATGATAATACTCTCCTAGGATACAATGAAACCTAAGAATTTTTTAATTAGCAATAGTAAGAAATTTTCAACTCTTTTGAACAAAGAAAATTTCTTAATAATTAACTATAATATACACTTAGTACTTCATTTTGACAATGACTTATTTATACATTTTACACGTAGCAATTATGATTAGTTACGTATACAAATGGTTGTGTCTTTTCTATTGCTAATAGATACAATGTTTTAAACATACACAATTCTTAAAGAGTTGTGTCCTTTTAGCCAATAGACACAATATCTTGAATATACACAATTCTTAAAAGGTTGTATCCCTTCAACCAAATGATACTAAACAGTTAGTGACCGTTTATTAATATTAATTAATCAAATTTGTAAATACCTTTTAAATAAATTGGAGAGTGTAGTCTTTTGCAGTTAGAAATATTTGAGTATTATTGCAGGAAAACTGAAAGAGACTCCAAAATTAACGAAGGTTGAACACAAGCTCTGAATTATTTCATCAGTTTACGATTTAATCTAATTCAACAACCTCGTACAAAGTCCTTTCAGGTCGTCTTCTATCTAGTCTTCCTTTGATAATATACTACTACTATAGAGTAAATGAACTTCTACATGCATTGTTTTACATGTACATCATCAAAATGCAAATAACTATAGTGGCAAATTATGATCATACAAGGGAATCTAAGTAACTAATGTCTAATGAGGCAAATGCTACAATCATGAGGGAAAGAAACACTGAAAAAAACATCAAATGGAAGGTTACAAACACGAGAGAAACAAATTCAAAAGTTCAAAGTTCACCAGACCCTACTTAAAACAAGTCTCAAATCATTATGTAATTAAACTATAGAGGCTTGTTGCTGGGTATGCCAAGCTACAACATCTTTATAAGCCATGTTTCCCCCAAAAATGTCCAATGCACTTCCCACGGTGACGTCCACGCGCTCCATCCCCGCCGTCTTTATCCTCTCTAAATCGTCCATTACAGTCACACCCCCAGCATATGTAACAGGAATCTGGCATAATCAAAATGCATCAGCACTATGGACACTTAAATGAAGTTTAAACTGATTTAAGAATTAAGACATAAAATTGTAAACATTTGTCAGAATTTAAGATAAAAACGCGCACGCATACGCTAGCACATACAATTCCTTTACTTATGGTTATAATTCAGACAACTGAAAAACCTTAATGCAAGCTAATTAGCTAAGACTTTAATAGGCAAAGATAAAGTCAAGACAGCTTAAGAAAGTTACGAACCGGTGAATGCTTGCCAAGCAAAGCCACTAGCTCTTCATCAATTCCCAGCCTGCAATGAGAATCATATATTATCAGCTGTATTTCGATCCGTGACACGGAGTTCTGTTTATCTCATTTGCATATAAAATGCTGGCCCTTTAACTTGGAGTTTACAATATTGAATCGGACAATTGTAACTTACTTTTTCCCTTCAACATCAACACCATGAACTAGAAATTCATCAGCAAAGTTGGCAAGAAATTGCATTACTTCAGCATCAAGTGACACATCACTGAACTTCTGCCACCTATCAGTGACAATTGCATATTTACCTTCCTGAACAAAGAAAACGTAGAAGAAAATTAAAAAAAAAAAAAAGAATCCAGCTACTTGAACATTTGAAACTTGAAGCGAACTACTTGAAGAACTTAATGTATTCCTCTTCAAGAACAATTTTCGTTGAAATAGAAAGATAACCATTTGTACCTTTTTTCTGCAACTGAGATCCAACACAAGTCTCTCTTTTCCAACAATTCTAACAAGATCTTTTAGTCTTTTGAGATCCATTTGACCATTGTTGAACACATACTATAAAGAGAGAAATCAATTAAACACAACATGGCTAAATTATTTCCATTGAAAAAAAAACACATAAGTGGCATTCTTGAATAACATAATTGGTTGAGAGAGTTAATACAAATGCTTTCTCAATGGATGAAAGTTAATGGCAATTAAAAGGTGGAAAAACTCAAAGAAGAACTTACGGATGTGACAATGACGTGGCTTGCTCCTTCCTCGATGTAACTCAAACAATTGTCCGAATTTATTCCCCCTCCAACTTGCAAACCGCCTAAATTTTACCAGTCCTCCACATTTAAGTTCAGCAGAGGAAAAATCTGTGTAAGTTTTAAACATATCATCAACCATAAAGGACAAATAAAATGCTAACATAACTTGTATATTGCTAAGACTCATGTTTCAACTTTCAACAACATCATTCTCAATAGTCAATAACAATTAAGAACACAACATTTTAGTAAATATGTTCCTTTAGAAAACACAAATGCCACTAATCAGTGGCAGCATTTAGAAAACCATACCAGGATAAGCATGCAATGCTTCAAGTGCAGCAGCTTTGCTCAAAGGATCTGCACCGAGCATGATCGCATGGCCGCCGGTAAGCCCATCTTGTTTGTAAAGAATTGCATACTCAGCTGCTGACTTATCAGATTCGAAATTTGTCACCGGATTCGACCCATCTCCCTTCAAATCCTGAAGGGTTGAACCAACAATTTGTTTCACTTTCCCCTGCCATAAGCATAAAAGATCACATCAATTGAACCCCTAGAATGCATCATCACATTTGGAAAACAAATTATACAAAAAGAAACTACTGAACATTATGATTGACACAAATTGTCGATCACTATAACCAAAAGTCATAGCAACCTTCATTCAAATTTCATTACAGTGATAAAAGGGTTCACCTCATTCATATAAAATCCCAGCATACACAGCATTCTCCAGAATCACAATCACATACTTTTTTTTTCTTCTAAAATTAGAAGAAAAAAAAAAGCTCCTTGATCATTTCACAAGTTACCAAATACGGATAATGCCACAAATTTTCAATCAATACAACACAAAACACAAACACAAGAACAAAAACAACCTTCACTGAAAATTTCAATAACGTAAAATAATAACCTTTTCTTAAAAAAATAAAATTTTTAACAAAACAAAAAGGGAAAAAACATGAGAAAGTAAAAGGGGTGGCGTACCTTGTGTATGTCGATGCAGGGTCGGAATCGAACGGCACATTGAATAGAATTTGAAAATGTTGAAGTAGCGGAGCGTGAGGGTTGAAGAAAACGGAGGTGATTGGTGGAGCTGAAAAAGAAGAGTGATGAGTTTCTGTTAATGGAGAGTGGATGGAAGGAACGAGTTAGAGTTGCAGGAAGATTCCGCATTCTCAACGATGATTGCGGCGGAGAAGAAACCAAAAGGAAACGGTCTCAGAAACTCAAATAGCAAACCCAATTTTATTTATTTTTTTTTAATTTTTTAATCTCTTTGATGAAACTTTAGTATTTAATTTTGTCTTCCAAAACAAATTTTCTATATTTTTATTCATATTTTTTGTTTTATTTTTTAAATTTAGCTTTATTATAAAATAAATGTCTCTGTATAATTTTATAAAAATTTTGTATTTATGTTATCTAGAAATAAAAATAACATATTTATGTTATTTCTTTTTTTTGGTTTACCATATTAATTATGTTAATTTTTTAGTATTTTTATTATGTCACATGCTTAACAGAAAACAAGATTTTTTTTTGGGCTTGAAAACAAGATAATTATTTTTGTCTAAATAAAATATTTCCTTCATTTGGGCCGATGTAGTTTATCCCATTTAAGTTTTGGGCTAAATGTTAGAAGCCCAAAATAAATTAAGAAAGAAGGAAACATGGCCTAATTGTGATTTGATATTTACATCTTAATCCCACGTTATTTTGTGATTATTAAAGGTGTCTTTAGTTCTACTTGGTATCATCCTTCTAAAGAGACCACTCTCATTTTATTTGCTGATAGAAGTGGGGTTTCTTTTCCCCGTTAATTTATTTTGTTTTTTGTTTTGTTCCTGGCCTTAGGGCCTCCAATGTACAAAAAAAAAAAAGTGTCTTTAGTTTATATATATATATATATATTTTTTATTTTCACTTCTTATTATTTTTATTTTTTATTAAATTATAAAAATAAAACACTAAAAATAAAAATAAAATAATAAAAATTTAAACACTTTCATAAATCCCAACTTATTTTAAAGTGGTCAAATTTTGGTTGTATTTTTAATTTAAAAAAAATTAAAATAATTTAATATATTTGACTAAATTATCACTTAATGTTTTTCGAATAACTTGACGGTGGACGTAAATTTCGACCAAATTTATTACTCAAAAGTTACAACCATATATCTTTTGAGTGAGGTAGGTAAGGAAGAAGCATGCTTAAAAAAAACTTAATGGTCCAAAATTATGTGGCGGTGAATGTAATGTTAGTGTATTTGCATGGCGAAAAAGATGCAATTGCCTCCACCAAAATCTTGTGCACCTTCAACCCCTGCGGCATAAACTACTCTTTCCCAAGGTCATCAATCTCCAACTATCTAGGACTACTTATATCCAGCTTGAAAACACGAAATCCTTTTGTTGATGTTAAACTCGTCTTGGTCCTATTGAAATTGGAAGCAAATACATTAAGATGATTAACAAGTTAGGCACACGGTTTGGTTCTATTTGCGATACAGTTTGAATTAGATATTTTGTATAGACAATTTAATTTAATTTAATTTAATTTTAAGCGATTCAAAATGAATTTGATTAGATTTATTATTTTATAAATTTAAAAAAATATATACATAATAAATTTTTATATTAAATTTTAAATAATTAATAATAATATAACAAGTTTCAATAATATTTTAAAAAATCAATAATAATATAATAATAAAAATAAAATTATAAATTAATTAAAATATATTAATAAATAAATCTCATTTTTAAATTTATAAAATATTTATTAAATAATAATAATAACAATACGTGAATAAGAAAAAAATATATAATAAATTAAATATGAGATAAATAAAAATTTAAATATAATAATAAAATAATAATATTATATTATATTATAATACACAGAACTATATGGCAAATAATATGGCACTTGGCAGTTTTTACTACCAACAAAATTATTCAAGTGACAAAAGAATAAAATGACTAACAGCACTTAATATCGATATATATACATACATACATGACTCATTAAAATATTAAAATGTACATTAATCTACCATATAAAAATTCACATGTACTCTTCGGACATCAAATCTCCCCAGCAACTTCTTCCATTCATGGACTTTATCTTGTCGGTATAATTTTAAATATTTTAAGAATGCCAATATTTAGAAAATATTTAGAAAATCTTATATTCGATCATATAGTTTAAATTCAAACTCAAAAAAGTTTAGAATCAAAATTATTTTTTATTATTATCTTCTACATATAATAACAATTACAATTTTTTTGTTTCTATAAATATAAAGTATTAATATCTTTTTCAAACAAGTGATATCCTTTTACAATATCTTTTATTCAAAAATTATTTTATTTTATTTTATTGGTTTTACCACATTCACTCATTTATAAATATGTGCCACCAAACTGACTCATGATCTATTGAATTGTTTTAGCTGAATTGTTTAAGTTTTTTTTTTTAATTTTTAATAACAATTTATCTCATCATTTATAGATGAATTAAACATAGCGTGCTTTATTTGTTTATTCTTAATTAGGAAACAACAACCAAAATCAAACTACTACTAAAAAAAATAGTGAAAAGTCAAGTACAGTCAACTTTACATGAAGTTGATAGTTGAGAGCCGTTAGATGTAAATTTAGTTAAATCAGTCAAATCAGTCAAATCATCTAAAGACTCTCAGTTATCAACTCTACGCACGTCGACTGCACCTGAATTTCCACCATTAAAGAATCTCTCCAAAATAAACAAGGACCAGACATTTAGATTCATCAAAAGCTAAAATCATATAACTTATGATATACTGAACTTTGGATTCATCAACATACATTTATATTTTTATATATAATACGAAAATTATTCAACACCTGTTTTGTATTGTTAATCCAGCACTACTTGTTCTTCTACCCTCTTGAACTAAAGCTGCTTTAGCCATCATGATTCTGCTTGGAACTAAAGGAGCTTCAAATGAAGTGCAATCGATCCAATCTTTCAAGAGCTCTTCTTGACCCCATGTTTCTGGGATCCATACCCTTCCTGCCATTGAAATTTTATGCCTCTTTAGCTTCTCTCTTACATTGTTATTATTACTATTATGATCTTCTGCCATGGCCACATCATGTTGAATCTTCGTGTTGTTAGAAACATGGGTCTTTGTGGTTGATGGGGTTTCTTGATCCATTGAAGGAGATTCTTGCTCTTTCATGCAAAGATATAGCAAATGATAATAACAAGGAACGGAAATTTGTTTATGAACAATATGTTGTTGTTTTGGTGTTTTTCTTGTTCAACTTCATTTTATGTAGAGAGATTTGATTTAGAAAATGGTGATGTGTGAGGGAATAGAGCCAATGAATGAATGGGTGGGAAGTTTAGTTACACGTCAACCACAAGAGTTTCTTCTTTGTATGGTAAGTTTAAAAGGTACGTGTCACTCCTAATAAGTAGTATGTGGGGAAACTAAGTTTTTTTTTTTTTAAAAGTTAAGAGTGACACTCAAATTTATAATCTTTAAGTAGATATAGAGAGATTATGTCATCTAAGATTTTGGATTATAGTTCATTGACAAATTGGATTATTTTTTTAATTAGCAAACATAGAGGTTTTGAATTTTATTTTTTTGCATGCAACATCTATTAGTTAAGACAAACCCCTTAAATGAAGCTCGTATTCATGATGGATTAAACTTTACTTGCCGGAAAAGTATAGGGTACCAATATATTATCTGTCAACTTATTGCCAACAATGATTAATTATTATATTTTAAACACATATATAAAGAGACACATCCAAAAAATATATCTATAAAGACACTTTTATCAAACACAGCTATAAAAAAGACATTTTTATTAGACACATCCACAATACATTCACAAAGACACTTCCATTAAACACACTTATAAATAAGAGTTGGCAGATGTTAGCAAAAATGTTGTTGATAACGTAGCGGGATTGTTACTTGCCAAACTAAAAGACTAAGAACAAAAAAATAGTGAGTGGAGAAGGAGATTTTATGAAAAGGTAATTGCTAGCATAAAGACATCTTTATATAGAAACAATACTTAAAATATTAATAAATATTATGTTAAGCGGTTTTAATAATTTTTAATTATTATTTTCACATATAAATATCTAAGATATGAACAAGTTCGGTTTTTAGGTCAGACAATAAATAATTAATGACTTATGTGTAAATGGTTAGGAAGTAGTTAGTGTAAGATGTTTCTTCATTAAT
Organism: Arachis stenosperma; assembly: GCF_014773155.1. Taxonomy (NCBI): domain Eukaryota; kingdom Viridiplantae; phylum Streptophyta; class Magnoliopsida; order Fabales; family Fabaceae; genus Arachis; species Arachis stenosperma. Next base: position 120,095,376 of record NC_080378.1, read on the forward strand.
TCTCAATTAATTGTCGTTTTAGAAATTTTTTTTAAGTTGGTAAAGTATGGAGGAATTTTCAGTTGTTCAAATAATAATAATAATAATTAATATCTAGTTTTGATTTTTTTTTTAATAATATATTGTGTGGCTGGCTTAGATACAAGTTATATAATGCAAGTATGAAAAATAGAAAACGGAGACTTGGAAAGATTTTTTTTGTGTGTTTGAAGACTTGGAAGAGAGTGAGGGACTCTTGATCCATTTTTGGTGGATTCTAAAATTGATGTTGATTGGTTATAATATAATGTGTATCTTGATAATGATATATGATGGTATGATTCTTGCCTTAAAATTCAATCAATGAGGTTGGAGGATTTTATTTTCATGGTGGACTCTATTCAACTAAAATTGGAAAAGATATCAAATTATGTTCCACTACATTTTATTTGGAATTTTATGTGCAAATTTTATGAGAACTATCAAATAAACTTAAGTCTCAATAAACACTTTATTTTTAGATATGTAAAAAAAAATTCTTTTAATTAATATTATAAAAAAATATTCTTTTAATTAATAATTATTGAAATGTCTTTAAGGAAGTAACATGTTTGTTGTTACTCATTTCTTAGACGGTTAAACGTCTATTCTAAAATTTAATAATTATGTCATGTCTTTTTTAATTGATTTATTAAAATTTGCTATTATTGATTTTTTTATTATTAATGTTTCTAGTAAGGGAGAAGAAAAAACAAACTGAAAGGTGACAGCTATAAACAAATTGTTAGTAATTTTTCAAAGAAAAAAAAATCTTTGTCTAGTTTCTAATGACTATCCATTATTTTATATAAACAAACTACAAATTGAATGTCCCTAAATCTTAACAAAAGAAAGAAAAACATATATAAGTAAGATTTTTAAGAACAAAATAACAATAACAAAACCTTATCTCGCTAAATAAATTCGATTACATGAGTCTAACAATGTTATTAATGTCAGTAGAAAATTAGATAAATTAAAAGAAAAAAGAGAAAATAATAGTAGAATTCATTTATAACATTTAAACAAATGATAAATAAAGAGAGGGTTTGGTTGTGAGTTAAATCAAATCAAAGATGTTATACAGTGTGGAGAATGACAAGGAGATTAAGATAATTTTATCAATGAAAATTGGAGTGACTATAACTTCCACATGGTTATGTCTTCTTAAAGGCCCTACTAAATAAAATTGCATGATTCTTTTATAAATTTGTGACTCTTGAACACTTCACAAATTTTGTGGTAGACTCACATAAATAGTCTTGAGCAAAAATAATATAGAGAAAGTTCACGAGGTCAGCACTTTTATTAAAATCTGACCAGCACTTGGCCAGCAAAAGAAAAATAAGTAATTCTCTATCATTAGATGTAATCTCACACCATTAAATACACTATTGATGACTAATTAATGGTTACAAAATACAAAATCTGCTAACCCCTAACACTCCACAAAAATATATTCAATGTTCAGATGATTTTTGACCTGACATCATGTTGAAACTTCAGTTTCTTGCTAACATCAATGGCTATTATTGTATGAAAAATTATTCATGAGTTTGGAAGACACAAACTCTTTTGAAAAGAATGTATATGGATGCATTTAGTTTATGTTTTTATTTCTAATATTTTTACTTTTAGGATTTTGTAAAAGAAAAAAAAAACGATGAAAACAATAAAATTCTATTTTTTATTTCCCCTTCCTATTTTCGCTCTTTCTTTTTTAAAATTCTGAAAATTGAAAATACTAAAAATAAAAACAGAAAATAAAAATACAAACCAAACGACTGTTTCTTTCATGTATCTCATTATTTTCTATTCCGAGACACTTACCAAACACAGTCAAAGAAATCAATTAACAACAATCATAGTATTCTTATCTATTTTTGTGTTGGTAGTTTGTTTGAAATGATATCATTAAATACAGGGTTAAAGAAAAATTAAGAATAGTTATCTTGATACACAATAATCATGTTTTTCTACACCAAGTCAAATATATTCATGAAAAGCCAAAGAACTATATAGCAAAATCTTACCATTGCTGAAATATTATATGTACAAGAATTCAAGCTAATAAACTAAAAATCAAATATGGCAAGGCAAAGCATCATTGCTGGAAAGTAATTTGCATTCATGATGAATTTTCAAAGCTGCAAAACTAAGTAAATAATGCTACTAATGGTGTTTAAGGACTTAAGACCTAGAAAAGCATTATTTTATATCCTTACAGTGAAAATTGAAGAGAAGCAAGAGATTGAAGCAACTGAGAAAAACACATTTAAGCCCTCGGATAGCGTGTCTGGCCTTTCTTCTTTAGGAATTCGGGGATCTCAACAAAACCTCCACTGGTGAACGAGGCAGATCGCCGATTGATACCAACTGTCGTATCTCCCTGTGCGAGTTGAGCAGCCTGTATGTAGAACAAATGCCAGAATTACAAGTTTGCATAACAGGTTCAACAAAAATTCTCGAATAGACACATGTTTAACACATTATCTTCGGTTTCTCTTATCCTTCAAACTTCTAAATAAAGAAACTTTTGAATTTTTATCTTTAAGATGATTTTAGAAAACAATGTATATATTTGAATTTTTACTCAGTTTAAGTATTAAGAGGATAAATTAGGACTCTGAATCATTACTCGAGCAGAAGAATTGAACCATACCTGTGGGGGCCTGCCCTCGCCGTCCTCTTGACGCTTGAATCCGGTCGCAATTAGTGTTATGCTTACCTATATGAAACCAATGACAAAATCCATCATGCTGATTATACTATATGTTCAAAACTTCAAATAATTGAACAAATTTAGAAAAATGGCCGGTTGAATGACATTTAAGTCCTAATTCCAACAGCTACAAAAGATGAAAACAAAAAAGGGTAATGTTGCATAATTCATTTCTGGGTGAGAAACTGTATATCAATGGTTTAAGAAACTTACTTGACCACTAAGTGATGGATCTATAACTGCTCCAAATATTAAATTCGCCGTAGGGTCGACAAGGTCATATATAACCTCTGCTGCAGCATTTACCTGTGAACAATCAAGGGGTATCAATTAAAGGAAATGCAAGACAATTGAAATTCGAAACATGGTAACCTGATAGCGGTGGATTGTTACAAATACATTTAGGAAAAACGAAACTGTAAGAGCGAGAAATCGTTATAGGCAGCCACCTCAAATAAGGTAAGATCAGTTCCACCAGTTATGTTCCATACAATTCCAGTAGCCCTCTCTATTCCAATATCTAGCAAAGGTGATTGGATAGCGTTTAATGCAGCATCCCTTGCCCTGGATTTCCCTTAAACATAGAAGAATCCACATGAAAAATTTCAGTAATATATAGAGTTCAAAAATTAGAATGTGCTTGTTATTATGAACCGAAAACAAGAGCAAAAAGGAACCTTAATCAAAGGACAGTGCAATATATAGTTGACTATCATATTCATCCTTTACACACATTACACAGTTTATAAAATAAGCAAAAGAGCAAGCTAAGATCTCCTAGGATATCATTGAATGATTATTTGAGTCGCATCGAAGATCATCATTTAGGGACTGCAAAGCAAATGTAGTTTAGACACATACCAGTGGCAGTTCCTATCCCCATCAGTGAAGAACCTGCATTGGCCATTATTGCTCGAACATCTGCAAAATCTACATTTACCATACCAGGTATCTGTGCAATCAATCATCAAAATCAAAGAACATTAATGAATATACAGAAAACTACCATTATCAACTTTATGCTACCTACATATGTATTGAACAGGGATTAAAGCTACAAAAACAGATAATTTCACAGGATACTTCAGGTGATAATATTCCCAGTGTACTCATCTACATCAACTTTGATGAGTATAAGCTAAAATAAGAACTAAAAAAGAAACAATGTTCATACCATTATAATATCAGATATGCCACGAACACCTTGTCGAAGAATATCATCAGCTAGATTGAATGCTTCAGTTACAGGGGTGGATTCAGAAACCGCTGTTAGTAGCTTGTCATTTGGAATAACTATCAGAGTGTCAACATTGTCTCTCAAGGCTGTAACTCCTTCTTGCGCTTGAATAGCTCGCTTTCGTCCTTCAAATGAGAAAGGGGTGGTGACAATACCAACAGTCAGTATACCCATTGATTTTGCAATACTAGCAATAACTGGAGCTCCACCTGTGCCTGTTCCCCCTCCCATTCCGGCCTGTGAAAAGTAATTTTAAGGTTAGCAAATTATACCAATAAAGAACCAAATTTTGAAAAAAATATACATAATTTTAAGACATCAAATACCAAGAACTGTTGGTTCCTTATACAAATGAAAGTAAATTATCAACAATCAGAATGCTAAATTGGGCATGTGAACTAAGTCTTATGTTGTAATATTGAAACAATCATTAAAAGGAAAATCATATGCAAAACCATATTTCAATTCATAGAAGCTATAAACTTGAAGAAAAAGTAGCTGAACCTACTGTTACAAAGACCATGTCAGCTCCAAAAAGTGCTTCTTCTATTGATTCTTTGCTTTCTTTTGCAGCATTCATGCCCATCTCAGGGTTACCACCGGCACCAAGACCTCGTGTAAGCTCCAGACCGATTTGCAAACGGTTTTCAGGCAAGACAGGTGACATTCTCATGGCTTGAATATCAGTATTAACAATCCAGAACTCCACACCACCCATTTTACTCTCTATCATCCTATTCACTGCATTTGATCCACCACCTCCAACACCAATAACCTTGATCTTTGCTTCACTGTAATTACTAGGATTAGGAGTAACTCCTAAAGTCTCCGACACATCTCTACCCGAACCATCGTCCCTTCTCGGGTTGCTCCCTGAATTGCTCCCTTCTCCTCTTAACATTGACACCTCAGGATGTAAATTTAGAAAAGGGTCTTGACTATGATATGGACTAACCCTATGGGAATTTGCTGAACACTTAACTTGAACTAGACCCGAGTTTCGAATGCCACCCGAAAATTCATACTTCTTGTTATACATTTTCATGAAAAAGACCCTACCAAGGTAATTCTCTGTCAATGTTCTCCCCCCAACAACATTAAGCACCATTGCTGAATTCCTGGTCTTACAAGGTGCAAAACTTGTTGACATACAAGTAGCCATCATTTTTATGCTATCCAAGCTTCAAAATTGCCACAAGTAAAGTCAAATTTATGGTGGAAATTTAAAGTCCTAACCTAAAAGATTCAAATTTTCAGCTGGCCCAGAAATTCTTCTTCCAATACCTGTTCATTAAAAAAAAAAAGTGCCCCCAAAATGTTACATAATCATAATGCTAAAAAAAGGAATATATGTGTAATCAAGGGGAATACACAAAATGGAGATAATAAAGATAAGAACAAGGAATGTTAAGACCTACAATGTGAAAACATAGTATATTGATGTGAACAGAAAACCATATGTAATCAATTATGATGGAATAGAGAATAGAAATCAACACAGCAAAGAATAAAGGAGAAGACATAGAATGGTGATTGGTGAAAGCAACGAAAAATAAATTGGGAAAAAAAGTTAGAGAGAGAGAGAGAGAGACCTGAGAAAATGAAAGAGATGGAAGCAGTGAATACCAAAAATGGAAGGAAAAAGAAGGAGGCGTTTTCAGTGTTAGTAGCTACATCAGCAAAATTATGCTGCGCTTTTTTAACATAATTTTTTTCTTTTTTATTTTTTTTAATAAAAATACTTTCTAGTTTCTACACACTTGAAATTAATTACTATGTATGTAATGTATTATTTTAATATATATATTTCGTATTGTAATATTTATTTTATATGAATAGTTAATTTGTAGATAATTTTTTCTATAGGATATTTTTAATCAAAATGAAATTACCATGTTATAAGTTAAAAATTTTAAATTCCTTGATTGTATTATTCAATGATTGAAGATGGAATAGAAAATAATGTAAGTTATAAGATTCAAACAAATTTGTTAGAAGTAAAAAGTGTTTTGAGTTTTACATGAAAAAACAAAATTTTGAAATTTAAATATAAATTTTAATGTATTACTATTAGACTAATTATATTATATGAAATAAAATATTATAAATGCTTTTGGTTATTTTTCCTTTTCAATGTATGTTGTAAAAATACGTTTTTATGCTAACAAAATTTTCTGTAAATTATCTTTCAGAAAACCAACAAACAATATAACATAAAAAAAAATAATGCATTAAAAAATGAATATATATATATATATATATTGTTCCGAAAATTACCTGAAACGTTGATATGGGTCTGAATGTGAGGTTCAGGTCCCTTTGCGTGGCAGCATCCGACTTGTTGGTATCGAGATGCCGAAGTCTGAGTTCCTCGTGAGGAGGTGGAGGTGATACCTGCAAGAGACTCCGATACTTAAGTCAGCAAGAGCTTGAGTGTTAGTGTATTTATAGTAGAGTAGATAATCACCTTTTTTAATAATTTCACCTTTGTTGGTGGATAACCATTCCTTTTATCTTGAAAGTTTGTTAGGATCTATCTTTTAGGGAAGATGGAGATAGTTGGAGAGATTCGCGGAGGCAGTTACTTACTTAGATAAGCAACATCTGTCGCTTTTCTTCGTGTCCGACTTTTTTGAAGAGGTCGGGTATGTGATAGAGGCCACCATCTTAGGTGGACCTTTCATCCTTATTAAGCATGACTTTTGTATTTTCGGTCAGGGTATGAACAATGCCACTGCTCAAGGTTGAGCTTTATAAAGTTGGACTTGAGCAATTAGATGACCAAGTCGAAATGTTGAGTTGTGGAGAAGTTGTTTAGTAGTTTTGAGGTTTGAAGCGAAGGAAATCGGTCGACTCAACATGATTTGAATGATGTAACATTTCCGTAACGTTATTCTGTAACTATTTGTGCGCTTTTTCCGTGTGCTATCTTTTTGTTGTAGTGTAGATGTTACTTTGTCATATTGTAATCTGATATTACAAGTCGTTTTTATGTTCTGTTCGACTTGCTCTCTTTATATGACTTGTTTTTTGCCAAGTCTTTTTTCTAGAACTGCTTTGTACAACTCGTTCTTTCCGAGTTATTTAACGCTTGTAGGCTCTGTATGACTGGTTTTAGCACATCTTGCTTAACCAGAGAATATTTCTTGTCATAATTTCGTACAACTCATTCAGTTCAAGTTGTTTTGAGGATGCATGACTTGTTTTAATAGAAATCACCTTTCTGAAACTTATAGTTTTAATTTCTTACGATTTATTTTGATACAAATCGTTTATTTCAAAACTCGTAACTATTTTTTAGTATAACCTCGTCTAGTTCGTTCGATACGAGTAGTTTTAAGGTTTTACGATTTGTTTCATTTCAAATCGTTTAATTAAAATGTGTCTATTTCATTATCTGATTTCATGTAACTCGTTTAGTTCGAGTTGTTTTTAGGACTTCACAACTTGTTTTACAACTTGTTTACTTTGAGTCCTTTTAAAGTATCATATCATCTTTATAGCCATTGGACTTTGTTGTTTTATTCATTGTGCCCCTCCTCGAGGTCGAGTTTTTTGAAGTTGGACTCGAGCAATCAAGCGGATCAGATTATCGAATGAAGCATTTTAATGATTTGTTCAACTCATTTTATACTGAGTTTTTGATAGATGATTTGTTTTTTATACAAGTCACTTTTTTTAAGCACAACTCGGTATATATCCAGTTGTTTTCACGATTTGTTTTGATACAAATTTCTTAGATCATATGGTTATTTTTTACTCAATTTCGTTCAACTCGTGAGTTTGAGTTGCTTTAAATCATCAAGTCGTATTATAACCATTGGACACCAATTTGAACCTCGTTGCTTTATCCGAGCGACCATTGAAAAGGACGGCTCGTGATTTTTGCACTTTGTCGAGCATAAATTGGCACCTTAGGTGAATAGATTGTATACTTATTCTCTCCCCTTTCTAGTTTTTACAAGGTTGTCATCCTTATATATGATACAACTCGTTTCACCCGAGTTATATTAATTAGAGGATTGTTTCAATTTTGTTCAAAACATTTACAATTCTTTCTTTCCTTTCCAACTCATTTCTGTATGAGTCATTTGGTTGAAGGATTATTTTTGTTTTTACCCTTTTGATTTTTTATAACTCATTTTATATCGAGTTGTTTCAATTTTGCTTTAGTAATTCATTTTGGTGCAAATCACTTTTTAATGCATTGCTTTAATGATTTGTTTGATACAAATCACTTTTAAATCTTTGCTCTCAGGTTGACACGACTTGTGCTTAATACAAGTTCGTTGAAAATATGATTGACTGGCACAACTCGTTTAAACCGAGTTGTCTTTATGTCATGGTGCATGTTAGAACAAGTTTTTTTTGAACAACTTGTTTTTGTGAAGTTGTTCCATTTTATACAACTAAGTCGGTTATTTTTAGAACTTGTAGAGATGAGATCATGGGCTTGAAATTTTGTACAATTTATTTGTTACTCGTGTAGGTCAAGTTGTTAAGTCGTATTTATGCCTCGAGGGGCATATTTAGTTAAGTTATTTTTGTGATTTGTTCTAAACACAACTTTTTTAACCGTTTGGCCTGAGCTATTTTGAGGTGTTTTTCTTTCCAATTCGCATATGTAACTTCTTTTCACCAATTGGTTCCTCGTCGCTTCACTCGGGCGACCTCTATAGGAACGGCTCGTGATGTTCACGGTTTGTCGAGCTTCAATTGGTGTGTTTTAATTGTAGAAAATCCATTTTCATAAGAAATTGTAGTATTTCCTTATGTTGGAGGCATGTCGCAATCTAGGTAGTTCTTCACTCTTGAGGTCGGACACTTTATAGTAGCCCTTTCCTAGGACTTCAGTAATCTTGTAGGGTCCTATCCATTTTGCTGTCAGTTTTTCTTCGCCCGACCTCAATAGCCCGATACTATTTTTTATCAGGATGAGGTATGTGGTGAGTCTTGTCATACCTCGTAGTCATCTTTTGTCTCAAAACATCTTTTCTTATCTGAGTTTGCTCTCGGATTCCTAGAAGGAGGTCGAATTTTTTCTTTTGTGCTCTGACTTCATTGTTAAATGTTGCTCTTGGTTTTTCTTTATTTATGTCGATGGAAATCATGGCTTCTATGCCTTATGCATGTTTGAAAGGAAAATTTTTCAGTGGTAGTTTGAGTCGTTCCATATGCTTATAGCATTTGTGTGAGTTCTGAAAAGTCGGTCAGTAGAAGTCAGCTCGTAACACCTTCTTGCCGATGACCTGTCCCAGATGAATTCCACAGATTTCACTGTGGATTTCATCTAGAACCTCTTGTATTCTAAGTCGAGACGCACTTTGTTAGGGGTGTTAAGATCCCTCTTTTATAGAGAATATTACAACTAAGGTGCAGTGTCGAGCTTCTTTCATTAATCTCCTTGCCTTCCTTTACTCTTGAGGAAGGAAGTTGAATTTGGTATATTCAACGCTTGGAGTTATCGATCCTTAGATTGTGAGAGTCGTACCACCGTAATATCATTGACTTATGACTCGAGCATAATGATTTGAATATTATGGTGTTACATTATGGTATCAGAGTAGTTCGTCCTCGTGAGCCTGAGGGATGGAACTGCTTATGCTTTAATGCATACTCAGAGTCTGTGCCTGTGCTAGTTAGGGTATCTAACCCATACATCTAGCATGAAGTCCATGAGTGTACCTTTGGTATTTTGAAGCACTATACTTCCGATATTGAGAATGATCAACTTGATCTCATTTGTTTGGTGTGTATAGGGATTAGATGGCGCCTCGTGAACGCGGTCGAGGCCGTGAGAGAGGTCGTACTAGTACTCAGGGACCGGAAACCAACCCGAATAACCCGGTAAACTTCATTGCGGTGTTGGAGAACATGGCTGCTGCTATGCAGGCCACTGCAGAGGCTCTTGGGCAACATATCAATAATAATAGCAATGGCGGAAGTGGAGCTCAGGGCCCGATAACACTGGCTACCTTCTTAAAGGTCAATCCACCTAAGTTCAAGGGAACCACCAATCCGACTGAAGCCGATACTTGGTTTCAGGCTATGAAGCGAGCACTGCAAGTGCAGTTGGTACCTGAAGAGCGGTGTGTTGAATTTGCTACCTATCTGCTCATTAGAGAAGCATCGCATTGGTGGCAAGGAGCCCGACGTCTCCTGTAGCAGGGTGATGACCCTATCACTTGGGATGCCTTCCAGGTGGAATTTTACAAAAAGTACTTTTCAAATTCTGCCAGGACGGCCAAGGAACTGGAGTTACTGCAACTGAAGCAGGGTACTATGTTCATGTCTGAGTATATAGATAAATTTGAGAAACTATTCAGGTTTTTCTGTATGTGTCAGGGAGCTCTAGGAGACTTCGAGGAATGAAAGTTCATTAAGTATGAAGGAGGGCACCGGAGCGATATCTTAAGTTCGGTGGGACCAATGGAGATTTGAACTTTCTCAAAGTTGGTGAATAAGAGCATAATTGCTAAAGAGTGTGTAAAAAAAGTGGCTGCAGAGAAAGGAAGTCATAGCGAGCCCAATCAAGGATTCGCACCAAGGGGTCGAGAGTTTAAGGAGAGAGGATGCACACAACACTTTCTCCAAGGACGGAATAACTTTGCAACAAATGAGGAGTCCCAAGGGAACGGTAAGAGAAAACAGATAGCGGCTGCTTCAGATGTTTCGAGCTGTCAAAGATGTGGAAGTCATCACCCAAATAGACCGTGCCGATTGGGGTTAGGTGTATGTTACAAGTGCGGGTTACTAAGGCATGTATCAAGAAATTGCCAACGAGGAGGGAGTCAGGATGCGGGTCGATTGCGACAATAAGATTGAGGTAATTGCAATAATCAGGCTTAAAGGACAGTGCATGATTTTATAATACCACATTTACAATAAAACTGGGAATGTCGAGTTTAGTACTAGACTTAGAACCAAACCGGATGGTCCGAGTAGGGGTTTGCTTTAAACAAGAATGCTTTGGGCTCTGATACCATAATGTAACACCCTAATATTCAAATCCTTATGCTCGAGTCATAAGTCAATGATATTACAGTAATACAACCTAGCGATTTTATTTTTACTCTTTTCAGACTTATCGATTAATACTCCTTTCAATTTTACTTATAATTATGTATTAAAAACCCACCTGAGAGTCGTACCACCGTAATATTATTAGTTGTAATTAATTTTTTTTAATATAAACACTTACACATATTAGATGAATAAAACGAAATTTAGGAATTTTAATATTGACTTCAATGCAAATTTATTTATTTAAATTTGTTTTAAGATTTTATTCAATAAATTTAAATTTATTTAAATTTACCTGAAAAACAAAATATTGTCTTTAAAGACGATGACAATCTTGAGAAAATCATGGATCAAGAGAAAGCGAAAGGTACAATGTTCTTAGTATGGATGGAGGCCAACAAAAAATTTGAAGTATGTCAAATTTTAACGTATGCTGAGTTTCCAAATTAATTTGTTTATGATAGAGAAGAAAGGGAATGATATCCACACAAGAGAGAGTATTCTATCGGAAGGTTAAACTATGTTCCACCGGGTACATGTGATATCTACTATATGAGAATTTTGTTAATTATTCAAAAAGGTTGCACAACATATAAGTCTATTAGGACAGTTATTGAGATTACATATCTTAGCTTCCAAGATGCTTTCTATTTTATGGAACTATTGTGTGACGATAGAAAATTTATTGCAGCTATTAATGAGGTTTGGTCATCAATTGAGAAAACTGTTTGTATTGCTATTGATATCTAATAGTGCTAACAAACCAAATCGTATTTGGAATGCAACTTAGACATTATTGGCTGACGGGATACTATATATGAAGAGAAAAACATTGAAAAACTAAGGTATTTCACTATGTGGCAAATCATTATCATGTATAGGACTTTACTTGCCAAAATCAGTATTCACTAATGGGCAACTTTACATTGTTTTGTCAAGAATTAAGAGTCCGGAGTCACAATGGTGTGAATATTCTAATTCTAGATAAAGACAGCAATCCAAACTCATCAACAACAAATGTCGAATTCAACGAAGTTTTTAACAATATTTAGATAAGAAAATAGTATTTTCATTTTAGTAACATGTTATGATTTACACTTTTGTATAAATATTTGTCGTAGATATAACTAATTTATTAACTATACTTTCACACTTAGAAATAAAATGTGTAACATCGAGCACAACATCATATGCTAATTGCTTTTCTAATGAGATTAGTAAAATACTAGGTTGTCGACAAATTTTTATTAGCCTTATAATATAAAGTTTAGTATAAAATTGACATACTACTATTACAGTTATATATGTTCTTATTTTTTCAGGTCTCTTTCCTTATGGCTCAAAAATATTATACACTTCAAACTGTTCCATTTGCATTTTATTTTGAATAAAGATAAAACAACATATTAAGTACATTTATTATATAATGACGATAATAATGTTATACTAAACTGAAAAAAATTATAATTATAAAATATTATTTTAGATTTACCATGTCAAATTAAAATATAAGTCCGTACATCGCACGGATTTAACACTAATAGTAATATAAATAGGGAGCTCTTATGCTGACGTGGTACTCATACATTAAGTTTGAGAATTTATTTAATTAAGTATCGTCATTAAAAATTTTTAAAATTTTATTTACAAATTATAACTTATTATTTGGTTAAGTTATTACCTTCTAAATTTTAAAATATGTTTTCTTAAGTTGTTAGGTATTTAATTTTTAATATTGTTAAACTAATTAAAATATTTATATTCTAATAACAAAAAACGTTAATAGAAGTAGTAATATATATATATATATATATATATATATATATATATATATATATATACTTCTTTTACATTCCAATTTCCTCAACATAGTATAAACTATTTTGTAGTCTTTGTTCTATATTTTTTACTATTTTGATAACAATACGTATAATATTTTGAATTTAGATTAAGAATTTTTTGTTGTCTTTTAAGTTTACTCATTATGGTATTATTGCAAAAAAAAAAAAAAATCTGTTGTTCAATATTTTCATAAAAAATATGGTATGGAATTCCTGCTATCTAAGCTAGAAGTGATGCTAAATTTTCCTATTTGCCTATAGAGATTTATCTCTTAGCTTCTTTTGTTTACAATGATTGTTTATACACTTGTAGTTTTTGTTCTATATTTTTATCTACTTTGATAATAATATGTATAATATTTTAAATTTAGATTAAGAATTCTTTGCTACTTCTTAAGTTTATGGCATTATTACCAAAAAAATCTGTTATTTAATATTTCCATAAAAAATATGGTATGGAGTTAAAATATCGGAGTCTTACTGCTATGTAAGCTGAAAGTGATGCTAAATTTTCCTATTTATCTATAGATATTTATCTCTTAACTTCTCTTGTTTACAATAATGTACCCATCGCAATAAAGAGGTTTTCTAAAAATTTTAGCAGTGAAAGTTAAGGGAAAATGATATCTTAATTATCCATAGAATTTTTGTTATAATAAGCATATTGTAAAATAATATCAATACTCCATTAGCTCCATATCTTTTTTAAATTTCGATTTTAAAAGCCACCGTTATACATTGCTGACAAATCAAAACGTCACAAATGCGTAGATTAAAATTCATGATTTCTAATTTGCCAACTCAAACGCATGCCACCCTTTAGAGACAAGCAAAGCAATTAGAACAACATTATCCAATTCATTTCATGAATACATAGTATGAATTATGAAATAAAGAAAAAAAAAACACATCAAAGGAAATGAATAATATATATAATGAACCAACATAAAGAAACCTTAGTGCTATAATGGTGCACACATGGTCTTATTTTCTAATGACATAACAAATTACTACGAGTAATTAGACACAGATTCTTAAATTAATCACTATTATTAATTAATTAGTTAATAGTTTTTTGTCAGAACCGCTTTCTACAAGGCGTGTAATAGCTTATGATTTGGTTGCCATTAATAAATTTACACAAAGTTGTTCTTTTTTTTGTTGGTACTACTATATTATATTATATATCCATTATTATTTGAACATAGTACATAAATTATATATATACTATATAAGTATATATGCATGCCTCAACTTAATTATTATATTGTAAAATGGTAAGGAATGTAGGACCAGATCGAATTCGCTAATAAAATATTTAATTAGAAGATTAAATTTCAAAATTGATATGTGCTTGGAACATGTGATAAAAGTTGTCCATCATATTATCAGATATTATATACAGTGTTAAAGCGTATGTGTTCCATTTTAAACATACACTGAGCTTCTAAAATAGTATATATGGTAATTAAATTAATGTTGTTATGCCATTACATTAATAATTAAAATGTATGATGTGAATATTAGGATTTTTATTTTTAAATTATTTAAATACTTCATATCATTTATTGAAAATGTACAATAGGTAAAATATTTACGTTTTTATATTGTTATTACATATTTGGGATACAAAAGATAGAAGACAGATAAATATAAAAATCGAATATTGTATACTCGAAATATATAATACTTTAAGAAATAAAATATTTTGGGTGTACTTAAAATATGTTACATTTGTGTATGTAATATATTTCAGGTAAATCTGAGATATTTTTTTAAGGGAAAAATATGAGGAGTCAATAGAATATTTATATAATGTGTACAATAGAGGTTTATGGAGTATTATTAGAGATATAACTATTAGTGTTATATTTTTTCATCAGTTGAAACTTTTAGGATATTTATTTTGTAACTCAATAGCCTATTGTACACATTGTACAAATAGTCCATTGTTTTCCTAGCGATATCATTTTTTAAGATGTTACACATCTTGAGTTTATAGTACTCAATTTTTATGTTTATTTATCTTTTATCTTTTGTATTTAAGATGTGTAATAGCAGTGTAAAAACATAAAATATTTTATATTGCATGATTAAGTAAATAAAATATTAAAATAATTTAAAAATAAAAAATCGGTGAATATTATGAAATATATATAGCTCCATTATTTGCAGACCTTGTCAAACAAAAAATTTATTAATATTTCATATATAGCTCCATTAGTAGGACCAGAATTTGCTAGAAGCTAAGAATAATGATTTATTGGAACAATTATTATTATTAGTAGCCGAATATGTGCCTAAGAACATGTAACAAAAGTTATCTCTTATACAATGTAATCATTTCCTAGAGCCTAGTGTATTCATTTTAAACACAATGATATATATGAGCTTCTTAAATCATATAATAAAGTTATATATATACGTGTTACATTTATATATATATATATAAACTCATCTCACTCTCATTGTTCAACACACAAATTATATCTCACCAAATTAAAGGAAAAAGCTTAAGAATGTTTTCACAAAACACCCTTTTGATTTTCTTTGCTATTTTCTTTCTCCATGTTTCCACCATCACATTTGCCTCTGATCCTGATCCAGTTCAAGATTTTTGCATACCACACCAAAAGTTATTAGGTTCCATGAATGCATCTCATCACCATGGAACTCCTTCCATTCTCCCATGCAAGAATTCATCCAAGGCTACGGCTACTGACTTTGTCTTTTCCAGCACGAAAGCGGCCGGAAACTTCTCTGAAGACGGCATAGCCGTGATATCCGCTAGCCTCGCGAACTTCCCGGGTCTTAACACACTCGGAATGTCATTCGCGAGGGCGGATATTGAAGTCGGCGGGATAAACCCGCCGCATTTTCACCCTAGGGCAACGGAATTGGTGCATGTTGTGGAAGGGAAAGTGTATATAGGTTTTGTTGATTCAAGCAATAGGGTTTTTGCTAGGGTTTTGGAACAAGGTGAAGTTATGGTGCTTCCAAGGGGATTGGTTCATTTCATGATGAATGTTGGTGACAAAATTGCAACAATTTTTGGAAGCTTTAATAGTCAAAACCCTGGCATGCAAAAGATTCCTTCTGCTGTGTTTGGATCTGGGATTGATGAGGAGTTATTGCAAAAGGCTTTTGGATTGGATTCTAAGCAGATTGGAAGCATGAGAAGAAAATTTGATCCAAATTCAAAGTAATATGCATCATAATAATAAGGTATTAGAAAATGTTGAGATTAATGATGTTATTATTAGTTAATATATAGTAGTGATCTATATTGTGTTATTACATTTTGAAAGTTCATATGACTTATGAGTCATAAATCTTGGAGTCTCTAAGTTTTGTTACTTTTTTTTTTTCTTTTCTTCAAGAGTTTGTGTATGTCTACTTCTTTTTCTTCTATAAGTTCTTATTATAGTAATGGTATAATAATATTAAAGTAATATGTATTTTTTTTGCATATATTTTTATATTTTTTAATTTTTATATTAAAAAATATCAATAAAAAGTGAGAGGTGATAAAAAAATGTTTTATATACTATAAAAAAATATACAGAAGTGTATACAAAAAGTAGTATAAGTATATTTTTTTTTCTCTATTATAAAACATCAAAAATACTCATTTTTACTTCTCTTCATAATATGAAAAAAATGTTTAATTATTCATTTGATTCTTATAATTTTAACAAATTTGCAATTAAATATTTACAATTAAAAATTTATAATTATGACTCTAAATTAGATAACAAAAATGTTTAATTAAGTCCTTTCTAACAGTTTCTTATTAAAAAGTATGAAATATAATTGTAATATACGTTTTTGTTAAATGAAAGATGATTATATATAGGTTTATAAAAATTAACAAAATAATTAAAAAAATATCAATGTCATCCTAACAAAAATCACAGTATCTTGAGATTTTAAAATGACAAATTTGTTACTCACACATACCACCAACTCTAACTTTTCAACAGAGAAAATAAATAAATAAGTAAACTAATGAACATATTCATTCTGTCCTACATATAAAAATATTTTTATTAGAATTGATTAGTTATTATATATATATATATATTTTAAATAATGCGTAGCAACTATAATTTTATTTTATTGCTAGAGGCCAGATTGGAACATGGAAGCAATTTAATAAAATAAAATAAAAGATTCAGGTGAAGATGGTTTGAAGGTTGTGTACTTGTTGTGTTCAATAATGTTTAGAAGATGATGATCATGATTGATGACATAGGCGTGGCAACAATGTGCCGCAAACTTTTTATTTGCCACAATACTTTATAAACTACAAGTCATCATAATTCATAAGTGTTTCTGCCTAGTGAAGGACATCATAATTCAAAACAAAGAGACATGATTAAAATTGAAAAAAAAAATCTATAATGTTATGTGAAACCAATATCTATTTATTTAAACAATTAAAGCTAATATCAAACCAACCGGCAATTGCCACCTACCAAGCATGCAAGCAGAAAACTTTGCATATTCAATTCCTCTCCAAAAATTGCATCCTCATGTTGCACATTGAAAAGGATGTGTTTGGTTTGAGAAAATATTTTAAAAAAGTTATGAAGCAAACAATAAAAATAATGAAAATTTTTTATTTTTATTTCCTATTTTCACTTTTTTATCCATCAAATTCTTGGGGGGGGGGGGGGGGGGGGGGGGGGGGGGGGGGAAGTAAAATTCCTTGTGCTCTAGCAATTTTCAAAGATTATCAAACTCGAATTTGTAGAGGTTAGATAAACTTTACCCTAAAACTTAACTCATACACTCAATTTAAATACCAGAAACAGTAAGCTCTTGAGAGTTTGATAGCCTTGATAGTTGCTAGTTACTAATAATCATGGACAATGACCATCACACTCATCAAAAAGAAATTCATATTTCAAATCAATTCAGGTTCATAGACTCAATGAGGCTGTAGAGAAACATTTCAGCTTCTCTTTCAATATGTTTTCAAACAAGAGATAGAATTCATGTTTGAAAGTAACCTGATTCTCCCTACAGCTATGTGTACTCAATGATGTTTCAATGTAGATAATACATTTCCCTCTAAGCAACTCTCTGAATTCTCAGATAGGGAGAAGCCGAATCTCGAAGCCGGAACAGAACAGCCACTAACCATAACATAGAAGCCTACTTTGCACCTAAAAGTGACTTAATGATAGTATCACTCATACCATCAAGATAAGGGAACAAGTGACCAGATCCTTTGAGTTCATGATACTGAATCCAGGGAAGGTTTTTGGCGATGTATCGTTGCACTATAACAGGCACCATCAAATCTTCCTCTCCATGCCAAAGATGGACAGAACCTTCATTATTTGGAAACGGATTTTCAAGATCCAAAGGACTAAAATCCCATTTACCGAATCCGATATTTAAGTCACGGTGGAGAGTCTCGTATTCTCCTTGCTGTCTTGCCTGAGCCTGTAGAAACAAAGTAAAAAGTGAAATCAAGAACTTTGGTTAATTCTCTGGCAAAACAATCACCATAAACTTTTATGACTATAACCAATATAAATTATTTTAGGTCACTAAGTTGTAGCTACCTAAAGGCTTGGTAGTGATACTTACCACATGACCCTTTTTATTAGACCAAATTGTTGAAGTAAGCTCTTTATCTTGACTTGAAAGGATATCTGTATTATTATAAATTAAACTTAATCCGGGGAACCATTTTTGAGTGTTCCACCAGTAAGTTAGCCACGGTGTGTAGTGAGCAACACGAAGTGTCCATTGATCTTGTAGTAATTTTCGGTAATAGGCTTCGTTAGTTAGGTTTGCCGGAAGATCAGGCCACCAGTAGTTGACAACTGGGGCTAAAAGAACTGCACCTGCCAGCCTATCATCACCGAAATAATTTTTGTTAGCTTGACATAAACTGAAAGGCCGACAACTCTGTCTCATACCACCAACATCTAAAGACAAGCGGCAGATCCAGACATACTAAAACAGAAAACAATAAGTTGAACCCAGTTTCTGAGACAAGGTTTGGATCTCAACAGAACATCAAAAAGGCAGAGTAGTATAAATCATACCTGTGAGGTATGTACTTAAGGCACTTCCAAACAACCTGTCCTCCCATGGAAAAACCAACCACATAGAATTTTGATCCTAATCCAAGCTGATCGGCAAGCTCTTCTACATCTAAGGCAATGCTCTTTATTGTACGGTTGGGATCAGGATCGCTTTCACCGTAACCAGGTCTGTCAAAAGCTACAATGTAGATCCCCAAGTCCTCAATAACATCCTGCAAACAAAAAAGAACCCAGCTTAGATGGAAATACCGCAAACTACAAAGATACCATAGAATGCTTACAAAGCCAAGCATACAAAAGAGCAATGAAAAGTAATTACAGGTGAAAGCTTTTTGGCAACCACGGCATCATGCCTGCAACTATCAAAACCATGTATATATATGAACTTATACTTGGCTGCATCTTTTGGAACACCGTGCTCTTCGTATGCCAAATGTCTTCCATCTCTTAGTTTGATTCTTGATGCTGTTACAGGTGGGCCATCAGCAGTGCCACAAATCTTCGGGGGAGGAGGTCGAGTAACTTGATAAGCCCAAGCTAGAAACCCAATCAACAATACTACCAGTGTTGTTCTAAGGATCCCTACAAGATTTTAATGCCGATTTAGGGAAAAGAAAATAGCATTTAAAATAGAAACAAATAACATCTTGCAGTCCATAATCAAGCATAACAAATTAGTCCTTTAAAAATACAAGAATTCATGAAACAAATTCAAGAACAACTAAGTCTTGCACACTAGACAAAATTGGCTAGATGAATCAAACAACATCATAGTGTATCATAAATCATATATGTGTTTAAATCATTTATAATCAAATTAGTTATAGTAATTTCTTAAGTCTCCCTCTACCTCTAGCTATAGGACTCCCCTTAATCCACTCTCTTAATCGAGCCTCAACAAGCCTTTTCTGAACATATCCATACCACTTAAGATGGAATGATTCAACCAATCTCTATAATCTCTGCTACCCTAAACTCTCTCAGATGGAACGATTCAACTAATCTCTATAATCCGTGCTAAACTCTCTCGGATGGAACAACTCCTAACCTTTTCTAGTCTAAACCTTATCTCTCCACCATTAACCAACATCTCTAAGCACCATTAAGACACAAATCATTGTCTAAATATATATTAGAGACTTAAATGAATGTATATTTCAAATAATGAATGTCCAAATTGATGTTTGAATTAGTTAGATTAATTTGAACTGTTGCAAATAGACACACATAAATTGCATCAAAGCAAGCAGGGAAGATCAATCCCAACCATACAAATGAATTGAAACATACAACAAACTTAATTATATGCATCCAAAAGCTTAATCTACTACGCCTAGTTAACCTTATGTTCGGTAATCCTACTACTAGAGTTAACTATTCCATTTCTAATTTTCTAAATTCTCAACAGTGAAACCACTTTAAGGTATTTTCTTACTGCATTAGTGATCATCAAAAAGGTTAACCCAAAAGGTTGAAGAATCATAACCTTAATCATCAACTGATACAACTTGGCATGAGGTAGAATCATAGAACCGATTCCCCAAAAAAGAAAACTTGGCCTAAGAAAATGAGAATTTTGTATGAAGAGAAAGTGTGAAGGATTTGGACCTGAATTGAGCTGAAGAGAAGAGGATTTCTTTGACTTTCTGGTATGAGCCCTAGCTGATGCAGCTGAGATTTTTCTGTTCACTGGTGTCGCCATTGTTGAGACTCCGAAACCCAACAAAAATCAGAAAAATTGAAGAATTGACGTAAAGTTGAAAAATTTTATGCAATATCGAAGATAGAGACAGAGATCTGGAAAATAGAAAGTGGAAATTAGCATGATCTAAAACGTCGTCGTATTTACCATTTCTACACTTAGCTAATAATTAATAATAGAGTAATTACCTAAATCAGTCCTGAGGATTTCAGAATCAGACATTTTAGTCCCCAAGGAAAATTAATACACAGATTAATCCCCAAGGTTTTACTTCGACAGACAAATTAGTTCTCAGTTCATTTTTCGACAGTGTAATTACCCAGATCAGTCCCCAGAGATTTTAAAAACGGACATTTTAGTCCCCAAAAAAAACTAATGTACAAATCAATCCCCAACGTTTCTCTCTGTTAGACATAATAGTCTCCTGTCCAAAAATAAAATAAAATAAAATAATTATTATTATTAATTGCACAATAATATTGTACTATATTTTTTGTATTTTTTGGACGAAGATAATGATAAATTTATTTATTAAATTCTTATATATATATAGTGTCAATAATAATAATAATAATAATAATAATAATAATAATAATAAAATTAGTAGAGATTATTTTACAAGAAATTTAAAGTTAAAACCATTTGATATTTTTGTATTTAATATAATCAAAAGATGTTCTTGGTAAAAAAAATATATATATGTTTGTATTAAAAAATATGTATTAAAAGAAAATATTTTAATTTGGATTAATATTAAATACATATTTTTTTAATACAAACATTTTTTTAAAATATTACATCTTTTGATTATATTAAATATAAAAATATCAAATAGTTTTAACCTTGAATTTCTTGTAAAATAATCTCTAATAGTTTTATTTATTATTATTATTATTATTATTATTATTATTATTATTATTATTATTATTGAGTGACTATATATATATATAAGAATCTAATGAATAAATCATTATTTTTATCTAAAAAATACAAAAAATCATGGTATAATAATTATTATGTAATTAATAATAATAGTACATCTTTTAATTATATTAAATACAAAAATATCAAATGATTTTAATTAATAATAATAATAATCAATAAAATTATTAGAGATTATTTTATAAGAAATTCAAGGTTAAAACTATTTGATATTTTTATATTTAATATAATCAAAAGATGTAATATTTTAAAAAAAATGTTTGTATTAAAAAAATATGTATTTAATATTAATCCAAATTAAAATATTTTCTTTTAATACATATTTTTTAATACAAACATATATATTTTTTTTACATACGCCGTCTTTTGATTATATTAAATACAAACATATCAAATGATTTTAACTTTAAATTTCTTGTAAAATAATCTCTAGTAATTTTATTATTATTATTATTATTATTATTATTATTATTATTATTGAGTGAATATATATATATATATATATATATATATATGAATTTAATGAATAAATTTATTATTATTTTTGTCCAAAAAATACAAAAAATATAGTACAATATTATTGTGCAATTAATAATAATAATTATTTTATTTTATTTTATTTTTGGACAGGGGACTATTATGTCTAACAGAGAGAAACGTTGGGGATTGATTTGTACATTAGTTTTTCTTGGGGATTAAAATGTCCGTTTTTAAAATCTCTGGGGACTGATCTGGGTAATTACACTGCCGGAAAATGAACTGGGGACTGATTTGTCTGCCGGAGTAAAACCTTGAGGATTAATCTGTGTATTAATTTTCCTTGGGGACTAAAATGTTCGATTATGAAATCCTCAATGACTGATTTGGGTAATTACTCTTAATAATAATTATAAAAAAAATTTAATTAATTAATTAAATCTACAAAATGGAATGAGTTCAGCAATCAGCATCGAAGAATGATTAATTTTTAAATGTACCAAACATTGAGAAGTAATGAAATTTTAATGAATATACATGAAATTTATATATATTCTCCTTCCTACGGGGTAATTGATTTTATTTATTTTTTGTTTCTTAAAATAAAATATATTCAAAAAATGGATTGGTGGGCTGAGGTGATTCCCTTATTTTGGGCCCAAATAATTTTATTGGGCTAATATATTAAGCATCACAGTCTTCTCTAGTGAGTTAATATATGTCTAACCAACTTTGGTTGATTGAGTGGTCAACTTACTCATTTGTTTAAACAAGTGTCAAATGTTCGAATTTTAACTTGTGCATGCAGTAATTCATTGGCCAATGACATATCCTTAAATAGAGTTCAGATTCGCGATGAATTAGTCCTTGACCTGTCGAGTTGAAGAATACCATAGACAAAAAAAATTAATATGTCTACTTATTACAAATGTCATTTGTGTAAACCCCGGTTAAATTAGTTAATAAATTAGTTTTTAATAAGGAGGATTAGAAATGTGAATATTATATTAAATTAGGATAGAGCTCATCGAAACGAGAATTTTGACACTAATTTCGAAGAAAACGGTCCAAAATTGGACCGAACGGGCCGAACCGGTTGAACCGGGCCCAAACCGGGCTGTCGGTCCAACCGGACCCACACTTTTAATGAGCCCGAAAGCCCTTCTTCTCCATTTCACCAGCTGCAGCGTGAAAATGCCCAGGGAGGAGAAAAACACTCCTGAACCCTTCCCCGTAACTTCTCCGTCCGAGCTCCGATTGCCGCACCGTTTGCGGCCACGCGTCCACCGCGTCGAGCTCTACATTTCTACCGGAACAATTTCATTGGTAACTTGTTTAATCACTCTCAGCTTCATCTTCCCCCAATTTTCAAATTTTAAGTGGGAATATTGAATTTCTTTGATTTCTGATGTTTTAGGATCCAATTAGCTTGAGAGAAACGTTCACTCTTGCTTATGTGAAGCTTGGGTAAGGTGAGGATACGATAATTCTATTTTATTTTATTGAATTTGAGCTTTGAGTATTAAATTATATATATATGTGTTATGAATGTGTATTAGGTTGTGAATAAATAATTGAAGTTTGAAATTGTGAATACTGGAACTTGGAGGAAGCGGATTAGTTGAGTTTTGAGGGGCTGTCTTGGTTTTGAATAAATAGCTTTGGTCGTTACGTGGAAATCGGCTAAGGTATGGTTTAGGTTTCTTGCATTTAATATATAATGTTCTGTGAAAACTTAGGCTAGATGACCATAGGATAAGTTGGAATGCAGGTGTATGTTTAATATTTAGTAATTTGTCGATGAATATAATTGGTTGAAGTTTATTGGATAATTAGTTATTAATTTTGGATGGTGAATGTTGTTATGTTAATTTGGAGAGAATTATAGTTGAATGTTATTGTTGATGAACATGGTTGGTTTGGTGCTTGTTGATTAATTAATGATTCGGTGAATTATTGATTTGAGGTATTTTGTGTTAAAAGCCTAGGATTTGTGAACTATGACTCTTAGTTGAATTTTGGTTGTTGGATTTGAATATTGTATGAGTTTAATTGTTGATCTGAGGTAGATTTTTTGTGGAGATTGTTATGATAATGAGGAAGGGTATGTTGAATTGAAAAGGAAGCAGGTTTGGACCCGAAAAGGGTGGCAAAGTCCGAGTTTTAGAGGAGATACTGCCGAAATTTTATAAAAAATTAGAGATTTTGTTTATATGATTATTTAAAAAGATTTAGATTCAAAGGTTATATGGTTTGATTTAGAGTTATTAAGAAAATGAGTATGTTTTAAGTTTGATTCATTTAGAAAAGAATGAGTTATGTTTTGAATTGGAACTATTGATGGACGGAATGGGAGGTGTGATAATGAAGGATAAGGATTGAATATGATTGATGTATGATGATGAATGAAATGCGATTGAGAATGATGTTGAAGTTGATGAATTATAATTGAATTATTTATATGGCTTATGAATT
The DNA here is from genome assembly GCF_014773155.1 of Arachis stenosperma. Classification (NCBI taxonomy): domain Eukaryota; kingdom Viridiplantae; phylum Streptophyta; class Magnoliopsida; order Fabales; family Fabaceae; genus Arachis; species Arachis stenosperma. The sequence continues at coordinate 120,119,878 of NC_080378.1, forward strand.
TGAATAATCTGAGATACGAGATTTCCTGGATTAAGTGTCGTGGCTTGCCACCACGTGTACCAGGTTGAAAACTCGATACTCTGTTGACCCTACGACGTAAGTGTGTGACCGGGCACTATATAAATTCCCGGGAATGTTACCCCCATTGAGTATTATTGATTATTTGAGAAAAACTATGCATAGACTCTTGGGGATGCACGTCGGGGGACATTCTAAGTACAATTCAGACTTGTCGGGTTGGCTGGATAACCGACAGATGAGCCTCATCAGCCATAGGACAGGCATGCATCATATGCATATTACTTGAACTACTTGCTTGTGTATTAACTGGGTGTGCCTAAATGTACTTGCCATGTTAAATGTATATTTGTTATCTGCAGTACTTGTAACCTTCTTGTGCTTGCCTTTGTTTGTTTACTTGTCTGTGAAAATACATGATGGAGTTGGAGGTAAGGAGGAATGGCAGAATGGGATTTAGATTTAAGGTTAAGTTAAGTTAGGTTTAAATATCCTTAGTAAACCACATTTTATGGCTTCTATTTAATACTTTAAGCTCTATAATCTGAGTGTCGGCGTTCTAGGATTGCCTCTGGCATTCCCAGGACCTTATATATTATGTGTGTGGCACCTTTACCATATTGAGAACATCCGGTTCTCATTCCATACTATGTTGTTGTTTTTCAGATGCAGGTCAAGAGGCATCTCGTTAGGCGTCTGGACCCTTGAAGCGGAGTGGTTACAGGGTTATTTTGTTATGCTATGATGTGTATATATATACTTGGTTTTCTCTCCGCATAACTTGTTCTTTTGATCCTCCTAGAGGTTTATAGAGAGGCAGGATTGTGTATATGTACTTTTGGGTTCTGGATATGTATGTATATATATGTAAATATTCTCCGGCCAGTCTTGACTTCGCAGGCTGAGTTAGGAGCTTGTTATTTTGTATCTTTGGCACTTTATTCCTACTTCTGTTATCATATGTTTAATAGTTATGGTTTCCTTAGCACGCAGGTTAACCCGTTCCTTGAGCGTTGCGCTTTTATTTTGCGATTTTGTTTCCTCTTTTCTTCACGGCTCCTAGCATATTATAATTCTTCTGCTATTATATGTACTTATTTTATTTTAGAGGTCGTAATACCACATCACCTCTGTTTTACGGCTTAAGCGTAAAGCTTAGCGTGGTAGGGTGTTACATTATGGTATCAGAGCAGTTCGTTCCTATAGAGCCTGAAAGACGGACTGATTGTGCTTCTGTGCATTCTCTGTATATGTGTTTATGTGCTATTGGGATATCTGACTGATATATATGGCATAAACGTTTGTGAGCATGCATTTGGAACTTAAATCATTTGACTTGCGATATTGAGACTGATCAACTTAATATCACTTGTTTGGTGTATATAGGGACCAGATGTCAACTCGCGGACGCGGTCGCGGGCGAGGTAGAGGTAAGACAGGCACCGTTACTCCTGCCCCCATAGGGACTGATCCAGTAGACTTTATGGCTGCCCTAAGAAATATGGCTGCAGCTATGCAGGCGACAGCCGAGGCACTGGTAATCAGATAAATCAGGGAAATCATGGGAACAATAATGATGAGGGCGGTCCAATGACACTTGCTACATTTCTGAAAGTTCACCCTCCGACTTTTAGAGGAACCTCAAATCCCACTGACGCAGATAATTGGATTCAGGCTATGGAAAGGGTGTTACAGGCACAACAGGTTCCTGAAGAGCAATGGGTTGAATTTGGAACTTATCAGTTGCAAGGTGAAGCTCAGTATTGGTGGCAGGGAACACGACATATCCTGCATCCTGATGGTGCTGCGATTCCTTGGGAGGTTTTCCGGACAGAGTTCTATAAGAAATACTTTTCTAATTCAGCTAGAAATGCCAAGGAACTTGAATTAATGCAGTTAAAGCAGGGACAGATGACTGTTGCTGAGTATACCAGTAAATTTGAGGAGTTATGTCGCTTTTCTCGTATCTGTCAAGGTGCGCCTGAAGATTTTGCTGAATGGAAGTGTATTAAATATGAGGGAGGTCTTCGGAGCAATGTTCTGAGCTTCGTTACCCCAATGGAGATCAGGGTGTTTTCTGAATTGGTGAATAAGAGTAGGGTGGCTGAGGATTGTGTGAGGAAGGCGGCAGCAGAGAAAGGGAGTTTGAGGGTGCCTTTTCAGAGACCTTCAGGAAGGAACTTTGCTCCGAGAGGTAGGAATTTCAAACATGGAGGCTCTGTTCCGCAACAGACTCAGGGTCAAGGTAATTACAGAAGGCTGAATACCAATGTTAATCAGGGAAGAAGGTTTGGGAAGCAGCCACAGTAGGATCTGAATTGTCAGAGGTGTGGAAGGTATCATCCTGGAGTTCCGTGCAGAGTAGGACTTGGAGTATGCTATTCCTGTGGACAGCCCGGACATATGGCCACCAATTGCCCGGAGAAGAAGAAGTATGAGTCTGGTAGGGTGCAGCAGCCGGGGAGAGTATACACCACTTCTACCATAGGTGCTGAGGGATCTGAGACACTGATTAGAGGTAATTGTGAAATGGCTGGTAAAATCTTAAATGCTTTATTTGATTCAGGTGCAAGTCATTCATTTATTGCATTTGAAAAGGCCCATGAATTAGGATTGAGAATGGTGGTTTTAGGTTATGATTTGAAAGTATATAATGCTACTCATGAAGCTATGGTGACTAGGATAGGATGTCCACAAGTTCCCTTTCGAGTACAACAGCGTGAATTTGTGCATAATTTGATTTGTTTGCCTATGACTGGTCTTGATCTCATTTTAGGATTGGATTGGTTATCCAAGAATCATGTTTTACTTGATTGTTCTGAAAAGTCAGTACAGTTTATGCCGGAAGGGTCAGAAGCACCGGTTGTGGTGAATAGTTACTATTTGAATTCTATGATAGTAAACTGTTCTGGAACCGAATGTCAGGGTATTATGTTATTAACCGCGGGAGTATCAGGTGATGATTAGAGTTTAGAGCAAATTCCGGTTGTATGTGAATTTCCAGATGTGTTTCCGGATGATATTAATGAATTCCCACCTAACCGAGAGGTTGAATTTGCAATTGAGTTGGTACCTGGATCCGGTCCAATTTCAATTACTCCTTATAGGATGTCGCCTTTAGAAATGGCTGAACTGAAGGCTCAGCTGGAAGATCTGTTGGGTAAGCATTTTATCCGACCAAGTGTTTCTCCGTGGGGAGCGCCAGTGTTACTGGTAAAGAAGAAGGATGGGAGTATGCGTTTGTGTGTCGACTATCGGCAGTTGAATAAGATCACTGTGAAGAACAAATATCCGTTGCCTAGAATCGATGATCTAATGGATCAGTTATAGGGAGCCGGTGTGTTTTCTAAGATTGATCTGCGATCCGGATATCATCAGATAAGGGTTAGAGATGAGGATATTCCGAAGACTGCTTTTAGGACGCGTTATGGTCATTATGAATATACAGTAATGTCTTTTGGGTTAACTAATGCCCCGGCAGTATTTATGGATTATATGAACAGGATTTTCCGACCGTATCTGGACAAGTTTGTTATTGTCTTCATTGATGACATTCTTGTTTATTCTAAGACTGAAGAGGAACATACTGATCACTTGCGAACTGTGCTGCAAATTCTAAGAGACAGGAAGTTGTACGCTAAGTTATCTAAATGTGAGTTCTGGAAGAGTGAAGTGAAGTTTCTCGGCCACGTGGTGAGTAAGCAGGGAATAGCTATGGATCCTGCTAAGGTTGAAGCAGTGATGAATTGGGAGCGACCAACTTCAGTGACAGAGATCAGGAGTTTCTTAGGTTTGGCGGGGTATTATCGCAGATTCATTAAGGGATTTTCACATCTCGCCTTACCTTTAACTAAATTGACTAGGAAGGATACACCTTTTATCTGGACTCCGGAATGTGAAGAGAGTTTCCAGGCATTGAAGCACATGTTGACTACTGCACCTGTATTGGTATTACCTGAACTAAGTGAACTGTTTGAAGTGTATTGTGATGCATCTCTGAAAGGTTTGGGGTGTGTTCTGATGCAGCACCAGAATGTTGTAGCATACGCCTCACGGCAGTTAAGGCCGCATGAGATGAACTACCCGACACATGATTTAGAACTTGCTGCTGTTGTGTTTGCTTTAAAGATTTGGAGGCACTACCTCTATGGCGTTAAGTTTCTTGTTTTCTCAGACCATAAGAGTTTGAAGTATCTTTTTGAGCAGAAAGAGTTGAATATGCGTCAGAGGAGGTGGATGGAGCTTTTGAAAGATTATGATTTTGAATTGAATTATCATCCAGGAAAAGCGAACGTTGTGGCGGACGCTTTGAGTCGAAAGTCTTTATATGCAGCTTGGATGATGCTACGGGAGGAAGAGTTACTGAAGGCATTCCAAGGTTTGAATTTGGGAGTTAGAGAAGAATCTGGAATCCTATGTTTGAGTCAGTTACAAATTTTTAGTGATTTTAAATCAGAACTTCTGAAGGCTCATCGAGACAGTGAAGCGTTACGTAAGGTATTACCAGCAGTCGAACAGGGGAAACAGTGGAGAGTGTCAGAAGGACAGGATGGTTTGTGGAGGTTCAAGAACCGGATTATTGTGCCAGATATTGGAGACCTGCGACAGAGAATCTTGAAGGAAGCTCATAAGAGCGGGTTTTCAATTCACCCAGGGAGTACTAAAATGTATCAAGATCTAAAAGCGATTTTTTGGTGGCCAGGGATGAAGAATGATGTGGCATTACATGTATCTAAATGTTTAACGTGTCAGAAGGTTAAGATTGAGCATCAGAGACCATCAGGAACCCTTCAGCCTTTGGAGATTCCACAATGGAAATAGGAGAGTATCGCAATGGATTTTGTGATAGGTTTGCCTAAAACCCGATCTGGTTGTGACGCTATATGGGTGGTTGTGGATCGACTAACAAAATCACCTCACTTTCTTCCTATCCGAATAAGTTGCACAATGGAGGAATTGGCTCGAATGTATATTAAAAAGATTGTCAGGTTGCATGGCGTGCCTTCTACTATCATATCTGATAGAGATCCTCGTTTCACATCAAGGTTCTGGGGAGCTTTTCAGCGTGCATTTGGGACTCAGTTAAGCTTGAGTACTGCGTATCACCCTCAGACAGATGGTCAGTCAGAAAGAACTATTCAGACCTTGGAGGATATGTTAAGGACTTGTGTTTTAGACCAGCCGACGAGCTGGGATCGGTATATGCCATTAATAGAATTTGCTTATAATAATAGCTATCATGCGAGCATCGGAATGGCTCCATATGAGGCTCTGTATGGCAGAAAATGTCAGTCTCCACTATGTTGGTATGAAACTGGAGAAAGAAGTTTATTAGGGCCTGAAATGATAGCTGAAACAACTGAACTGATAAAGAAGATTCGTAGTCGAATGCTTATAGCTCAAAGCCGCCAGAAGAGCTATGCTGATCAGAGGCGAAAGCCTTTGGAGTTTGAAGAAGGAGAACATGTCTTTTTGAAAGTTACACCAACCACTGGAGTGGGAAGAGCTATTAAGACTAAGAAACTGAACCCCCGTTATATTGGACCGTTTGAGATTCTGAAGAGAATTGGACCAGTGGCTTATAGAATTGCCTTACCGCCGTACCTTTCGAATTTGCACGATGTATTTCATGTATCACAGCTTCGGAAGTATACTTCTGATGCAAGTCATGTTCTAGAACCAGAACCAATCCAAGTGAGAGAAGATCTAACACTCCAAGTAATTCCGGTGAGGATTGATGACACCAGTGTTAAACGATTACGAGAAAGGGAAGTATCATTGGTAAAAGTAGCTTGGAGACGAGCTGGTATCGAGGAACATACCTGGGAACTTGAATCAGATATGCGAAAGGACTATCCACATCTATTTTCAGGTAACTAGATTTGAATTTTGAGGGCAAAATTCTTTATTAGGTGGGTAGGATGTAAACCCCGGTTAAATTAGTTAATAAATTAGTTTTTAATAAGGAGGATTAGAAATGTGAATATTATATTAAATTAGGATAGAGCTCATCGAAACGAGAATTTTGACACTAATTTCGAAGAAAACGGTCCAAAATTGGATCGAACGGGCCGAACCGGTTGAACCGGGCCCAAACCGGGCTGTCGATCCAACCGGACCCACACTTTTAATGAGCCCGAAAGCCCTTCTTCTCCATTTCACCAGCTGCAGCGTGAAAATGCCCAGGGAGGACAAAAACACTCCCGAACCCTTACGGTAACCTTCCAACCCCCGTAACTTCTCCGTCCGAGCTCCGATTGCCGCACCGTTTGCGGTCACGCGTCCACCGCGTCGAGCTCTACATTTCTACTGAAACAATTTCATTGGTAAATTGTTTAATCACTCTCAGCTTCATCTTCCCCCAATTTTCAAATTTTAAGTGGGAATATTGAATTTCTTTGATTTCTAATGTTTTAGGATCCAATTAGCTTGAGAGAAACGTTCACTCTTGCTTATGTGGAGCTTGGGTAAGGTGAAGATACGATAATTCTATTTTATTTTCATTGAATTTGAGCTTTGAGTATTAAATTATATATATATGTGTTATGAATGTGTATTAGGTTGTGAATAAATAATTGAAGTTTGAAATTGTGAATACTGGAACTTGGAGGAAGCGGATTAGTTGAGTTTTGAGGGGCTGTCTTGGTTTTGAATAAATAGCTTTGGTCGTTACGTGAAAATCGGCTAAGGTATGGTTTAGGTTTCTTGCATTTAATATATAATGTTCTGTGAAAACTTAGGCTAGATGACCATAGGATAAGTTGGAATGCAGGTGTATGTTTAATATTTAGTAATTTGTCGATGAATATAATTGGTTGAAGTTTATTGGATAATTAGTTATTAATTTTGGATGGTGAATGTTGTTATGTTAATTTGGAGAGAATTATAGTTGAATGTTATTGTTGATGAACATGGTTGGTTTGGTGCTTGTTGATTAATTAATGATTCGGTGAATTATTGATTTGAGGTATTTTGTGTTAAAAGCCTAGGATTTGTGAACTATGACTCTTAGTTGAATTTTGGTTGTTGGATTTGAATATTGTATGAGTTTAATTGTTGATCTGAGGTAGATTTTTTGTGGAGATTGTTATGATAATGAGGAAGGGTATGTTGAATTGAAAAGGAAGCAGGTTTGGACCCGAAAAGGGTGGCAAAGTCCGAGTTTTAGAGGAGATGCTACCAAAATTTTATAAAAAATTAGAGATTTTGTTTATATGATTATTTAAAAAGATTTAGATTCAAAGGTTATATGGTTTGATTTAGAGTTATTAAGAAAATGAGTATGTTTTAAGTTTGATTCATTTAGAAAAGAATGAGTTATGTTTTGAATTGGAACTATTGATGGACGGAATGGGAGGTGTGATAATGAAGGATAAGGATTGAATATGATTGATGTATGATGATGAATGAAATGCGATTGAGAATGATGTTGAAGTTGATGAATTATAATTGAATTATTTATATGGCTTATGAATTTGAATAATCTGAGATACGAGATTCCCTGGATTAAGTGCCGTGGCTTGCCACCACGTGTACCAGGTTGAAAACTCGATACTCTGTTGACCCTACGACGTAAGTGTGTGACTGGGCACTATATAAATTTTCGGGAATGTTACCCCCATTGAGTATTATTGATTATTTGAGAAAAACTATGCATAGACTCTTGGGGATGCACGTCGGGGGACATTCTAAGTACAATTCAGACTTGTCGGGTTGGCTGGATAACCGACAGATGAGCCTCATCAGCCATAGGACAGGCATGCATCATATGCATATTACTTGAACTACTTGCTTGTGTATTAACTGGGTGTGCCTAAATGTACTTGCCATGTTAAATGTATATTTGTTATCTGCAGTACTTGTAACCTTCTTGTGCTTGTCTTTGTTTGTTTACTTGTCTGTGAAAATGCATGATGGAGTTGGAGGTAAGGAGGAATGGCAGAATGGGATTTAGATTTAAGGTTAAGTTAAGTTAGGTTTAAATATCCTTAGTAAACCACCTTTTATGGCTTCTATTTAATACTTTAAGCTCTATAATCTGAGTGTCGGCGTTCTAGGATTGCCTCTGGCATTCTCAGGACCTTATATATTATGTGTGTGGCACCTTTACCATACTGAGAACATCCGGTTCTCATTCCATACTATGTTGTTGTTTTTCAGATGCAGGTCGAGAGGCATCTCGTTAGGCGTCTGGACCCTTGAAGCGGAGTGGTTACAGGGTTATTTTGTTATACTATGATGTGTATATATATACTTGGTTTTCCCTCCGCATAACTTGTTCTTTTGATCCTCCTAGAGGTTTATGGAGAGGCAGGATTGTGTATATGTACTTTTGGGTTCTGGATATGTATGTATATATATGTAAATATTCTCCGGCCAGTCTTGACTTCGCAGGCTGAGTTAGGAGCTTGTTATTTTGTATCTTTGGCACTCTATTCCTACTTCTGTTATCATATGTTTAATAGTTATGGTTTCCTTAGCACGCAGGTTAACCCGTTCCTTGAGCGTTGCGCTTTTATTTTGCGATTTTGTTTCCTCTTTTCTTCACAGCTCCTAGCATATTATAATTCTTCTGCTATTATATGTACTTATTTTATTTTAGAGGTCGTAATACCACATCACCTCTGTTTTACGGCTTAAGCGTAAAGCTTAGCGTGGTAGGGTGTTACAATTTGGTTAAACAAATAGTAAGAATTTGAATTACACAATAATTTATTAGTCAATAAAAAATTTTTAAATAAAATTTCAATTTGCGATAAATTAATTATTAATTTATCGGATTAAAGAATACCATAAAAAAAAGTTAATAATTCATTATGTTTTAGTAATTCTCAATAGTTTAATTTTTGTCTTGGTCAATAGATAAATAGACACTTAGAGCCCGTTTGGGAAGTAGCAGAAGCTATTTTTTTTAACTTTTGGATTATAAAAAGTCACAATCTATGTGTTTGGCACTATTTTAAAAAAAAGCTTTTAACTTCCTGAAAAGTTAATTTGCAGCTTTTTGAAGAAGTAGAAATATATGACTTATTATTGCTTCTCGAGAGTCATTTTACCACTTACTTAAAAAAAATTAATTTTAAAACAAAAAAAATCTACTTTCCTTCTTGACTCTATAAAAAATACTGACCCTTCATCACCATTTTCACATAAGGTCTGCTAGAAGTACTGGCCTTCCACCATCATTCTCACGCAATGTTCCAAGTCTCACCATTTTTACGTAATGAAACATCTGATGGAAGTATTGATTCTCCACCACATTTTTAGACAATATTACATCTGAACAACGTACTGCATATATTCTTTCTAAGTATTTTTTTTATCATTTTATCACTATTTTTTATTATTAAATTTGTATTCAAGTGTGGTATGAAATTTCAGTTTTAATTTTATTTTTTTCATATGTAATTTTATAGCTTATTATTATTTTCATAGTTAATTATAACAAGTTCTTGACTTCAATAAAGGAGAAGAGAGTTCTAATAGGAGTAAAAATAAAAATAAAAAACAGCAATAAAATATATATTGACACACATTTTATATTTATTTTTTATTTTCACCTACCATATCATACACAATATTAGTGATTAGGTTATGTAAAATCAACATTCAATATTGAAAAATATTTGTTATCATGGTTATTTTAATATTCATTATCTTTTATAAAAAAAATTTATCTTTTGCATTATTTATCCAAACGCTACAACTTTAAAATAAGTACTTTTATAACTAAAAAACCAAATACAAAATAACTTATTTATAAGCTGCTTTTAATAAAAGTCTTTATGTTTTAAGCTCCTTTTCCAAAAGAACTTATTTAAGTTATTTACCCAAATTGGACATTAATATAGTCACCAAAAAAAATTGGGCCCTAATATTTTTTTTTTTTACTTTCTCTCTCATTTTGACTTACTCATAGATTCTATATAATTATTTTATTTCCTTACATAAAACTCACAAGTTAGTAGACTAATCTACTACTAATAATCGTTTTCTTTTATTTAATTTGCAAACCTAACGAATTTGAAAAATTTTGTGTAATCTAGAAGCAAGTTCTATCAAAACATTTTGTATCAGCAACAACTTTGAAGGATTAATATCTCATTCTTTAACCTAAATTATTATCTTAACTCACATATACACCTCACCTATATATATTTCCTTTAATTACCTCTACTTTGTAATCTTTATGGAACACACATGCATATACCATAACATGCAATTAATATTACACATGATTTAAATACCATAATCATATATAGAAAAACTAAGATAATAACTTATTATATAACATAGGTTCAAATACTACTCTCTCTCTCTCTCCACCCCCCAAAAAAAAATATAGGCTACATAAGGCTATAGATCTATCTTTCTTAGATTTGCTTTTACCATGTTAAATACACAGGTAAAAGGAGTGAAAATTGTAGCTCTGATCGATTCGATAGAAGAAGAGACAACACCTTTTATAATCTTTAAGAATAGTGCATATGTAAAAAGTAAGATAACCCAAAATTTATGTGCTGAATAACTTATAAGAATTTAGAATAACTTAGCTTATTGAAGAGTATTACAGAATTTGGATAATTTTTTTTATTGGAGTTTATCTTTGATAGTTATAATAAGTTAGTTTTAATTATTGGTGAATTCTATGGTGTAGAAAGAAAAAATTTTCTACACCTATAGATTTGTGTTGTCTTAGTAAATAATTGACAAGTGTCCTTTAAATAAGAAGACAAAATCTATCATTTTAAAAGTGAGATGGAGCTTTACAAGACTTTCTCTCTGTTGCATGTAAAATTTTTAATAGTTAAGCTAATTAATTATATTTAAAATGATTAATTATTTTAACATGATAGTATTGTGTACTGATTTTTTTCGTATTTGGATATTACAAGAATAAATACAAAATGAAAGTTTGAGTTTATAAGTTTATGAGCTTATAATATTATGCATATTATTCACTCATTTAATACGTAACATTCATTATTATTGCAGTGAAAAATAAAAATAAATCTTTTCTATTTTTTTATTAATATTGTTAATTGTTAAGTGTATTTTTTATTTCATAATATATTTTTTTATATTTTTTTAGTTTTATTTAAAATTACATAATAGAAAATTACACTTTATCATATTTATATAAAAAAAATAAAAAATTTATTTCTCAAGTATAATTACTATTTTTACTAGTGATCTTCCTATGATCATTAACTCCCATATATTTTTAATTTTTATAAAAATTATTTAGGATGGATTGATTTTATTAATTATTCTCTTAAAAAAGAGTAATTTTTATTATCTTGGATTTTATAAATTTGAAAAAAAAAGCTGAAAACTAATTTTGATTAGCTACCATTCGTTTAATTTTATTATAAAATAAATTTAAAGAATCAATTTTCCTTTATTTGAAACAAATTATAGAAAAAAAATGATTGTATTACTATTATTATTCAAAAACACAAAAAAATTATCTTTATTATTAAAAAAATAAAATTATTCTTTTATAAATACTTGTATATATATAAGAATGAGAATGTTATACTAAAATTTAACCGATAAATAAAAAAATTAATTTTTAAATTTTAAGATATTGTCTTATTCTTATATATTTTTTAGTTAAAGAATGAAATTAAAATTAACTCGTATAAATATGTACTAATGGATATATGTTTTAATAAATAAAAATTATGTGATAAAATAAAAAAATGTGCTTTAAGATTTATGGAGCAATAACATAAAAAACCTTACTTCAACCCAAAATATTTTTTTTTTTTGTGCAAAAACAAAAAATTCTAACACATTATAATTAATTATGATAAATATAATTATTTAAGCTAAGCATTAAAATTCTAAGGTGAAAGAGAGAGAAAGTCTTTGTACTTCATTTTTAAAGCTGCATCTCACCTGCAAAACAATAGACTTTGTCTTCTTTGTTTAAGGACACATGTCAACTATTTTTTATGACAACACAAATCTACATGTGTAGAAATTTTTTTTCTTCTATACCATAGAATTCACCTTAATTATTTTATAATTAAATTTGTCAACGTTATAATCTTTTATTATTAGTTTTAGTAGTTTATTATTCAATTCAATTTTTTAACCAACTTAAATTGGTCGAGTGATTGACTCATTTTAAATTTCGTTTTATGTATGTCAAAATTTATTGGCCAACACTATTTTTAAATGAAATAGTTTTTATCTTATCGGACTAAAAAATTTTGTAAAATAAAAAAGTTAATAATTCATTTTGTTTTGATAATAATTGGCAAAAGTTTAATTTTCAGTTTTTGTCAATATAGATAGACACTTAATTAATACTTTCTTCTTGCATTTTAACTCATAGATTCCATATAATTATTTTATGATTTCCTTGCATAAAACACACAAGTTAGTAGACTAATCTACTACTAATAATCCTTTTCTTTTAATTGCAAAACCTAATGAAAAATCTATAACGTATATATTTTTGAAAAATAATCTACTAGTAAATTTAGAAATAAACTCTCTCTCTCTCTCTCTATATATATATATATAGACCGGGTGAAACCTATACACTTTCGGGTCACGATTATATCGGGTAAAAATCGGGTCGTTAACATTATATTACCTAGATATCTTCTTGTAAGTTAGCATGTAAAAATATCCAAATTTTCAAAACTTCAACTATTATTTGACATAGTAAAATCCACTTAGAAAAATATAACAAGAACCAATTCTTCTCTAAAATTAAAGCATAACCATAATCAATACTAATATTGCATAATAACACCAAATATTTAAATCAATACAAATAACACAATATTATGCATTAGTCTAAAGTCTTATGCATTTTAAACATAAAATATTAACTTATAGTCTTATATATAACGATGATAACACAAAATATTAAAGTTTACAATACTTAAATTCCACATAATAATAGTCATTATCCATCACTAATAACACAAAATATTAATGGTGTATGATGACCGGGCTACGTGGCCGATTTCAGGTGACCTGAGTTATGGTTTGAATCTGACCCAAAATAATGACCGGGTCTATTTTTGAGACCCTTATCCGACTCTAAACCCGATGAAATTACACTAAATTAGCCCTTAAAGTGTTCGAGATTGGGCCGAGTTTTCGAACCGGGCCAAACCATGCACACTCCTAATTAAACCGAATTAAGGATTTTATTTACTAGAAAAGTGAAGAACTCTTTTAAAGGAAAGTCATCATCATAGGTAGGTGTTATTAGTTTAGTTTAAACGGGTATATTTTGTGGAAATATTTACTAACTAAAAAGAATTAGCCAAAATATAATTAGATTTTATCTTATTTAATATTTAATAATTATTATAACAATTAATAAATATTAAATAAAATAAGACAAAATCTTCTTCCTTTAATTTAGACGGTGGAATTTTAAGTCTCAAATTATCAAAAAAATAAAAATACCTCACTAATCTTAATCTTTATGCGAACACATATACCATGTCATGTCATGCAATTACACATTATTTAAATATTATAATCATATATAGCAAAACTAAGACGAAAAATTATTACATAATTTAGGCTTAATCCCCTCCCTATCTCTCCCAATAGGCCACATAAGTCATAAGTCTATAGCTATTTTTCTCAGATTTGTTTTTACCATTTTAAATACACAAATTAAAATAAAAGCAATGAAAATTGTAGCTATGATATGATGGAAGAAGACAATAATAATAGGGAACAAAAAAAGAAAGTATGCAATACTACTCTTTATTTTTAGAAATAATGTGTATGTAAAAATAAGAATAATTAAAAAAAATATATAATAGTACATCCAAATCAATCAAAACATTACGATTATTCGATTAGAGTACTCTTTGTCTTTGGAAATAATGCGTATGTAAAAATAAAAATAACTAAAAAAAATATAATAATACATCTAAATTAATTAAAACATTATACTATTAGTTGATTAGAATATTATTTGTCTTTAGAAATAATGTGAATGTAAAAATAAGAATAACTAAAAAAAATTATGTATGTGCTGAATTGCTTATCATAATTCTGAATAATTTATTTAGTTTATTATTTAAAAGAACATAGAAATCGCTTTAATTTGTCCACAACTTGTAGAATGAGTCATCAGCTTTCTATATTATATTCTAGGAGCACAAATTAAATGCCTAAAAATATGTATGAATGAACATGCTAAAATTTAATTTGTAAATATATAATTATAGTGTTAATGAAATGTTTTTCATAATATTATAAAAACTGTTACATTATAGTATTAGTGATTATTATTGTTGTCTTTAACCAATAACTCTTAATATAAAGTTATATACAAGGGAGTACAATTTGAATAAGTTTTAAGACAAAATCTTTCATTTGATGTAAATACTAATTTTATTTGTGGTGCAATTTAAATTGAATAATTTTTTTTAGATAATCTAATTCAATTTCAAACAATTTGAATTAAATTAAATTTGTAATTTTTTAAATTAAAAAAAATGATTGTGACTTTGAAGGATGAAAAACTAAATCAATGTGAATATGTAATATATATAATCCTGTCGAATATCCGGATCTAATAAGAATCATTAAATTGGAAACATATGCAAGCAGAATAATCTAATTAAATGATAATTATTATTGAGTTTATAACTATCATCTTTTAAATAGAAAAATAAAATATTTAAATTATGATAGTTACATCATATGCAAATATAATATTTAAAACAGTAATAAAAAATTTGTTTAGTCATTGTTAGAGTTTAAAATGATAACTATAATAACCACCCAAATAATTATGTAAAACATTTTAAACATGCATAACAATTAATTAAACTCTATGCTATATATGCTTTAAAAAAAATAGATATAGATTCTAGATTTGCCTTAATCATGATCATGCATGCCTTGCCTGCAAATTGATAAGAACACAAAAATCTGCTCTGGTCTATATCTATCTATCTATATGTAACAAAAAACAATGGATTCATATGATTCTAAATCAGGATTCTTTTTTTGCCAAAAGCCATTTCAGACATTTGATATGTAAGTTTCACTGACATTCCTTCAAACATTTATACACACAATATCTCTGGTGGGGGGCATGGTGATTGGCTACTCTAATATGCAAGCACGGATATAATAAATTTCAATAACACAAATAAATAATATTTTTAGTATGGAGAAGAATACTTTGTCTTATTATTCCAGCGCATAGATGATTATTATACTCTATGGTGAGGTACCATTATTACATCAAATGTCCTATATATGCTTCATTCTTTGTTTTATTTGTAGCTTCTCTTTTTGGAGGGAAGAAAAGTGATTTATTGATTTGGTCGAATGTCATGAAATTATTTACTCCAAAAATTTAAATTAATAGTATTATGGTTTAATTTTTAAATTGGACTTAAAATTATAATTGTATCAAAAATATTTTTTTATAAAAATATGAATTTAAAAATAAAAATAAATTTTAAATCATATTTACGTAGAATTTTGTATATATTTTATACAGATTTATATAAATTTTTTTAATTTATTCTCTAATTATTATAAATAAATGACCCAACACATATTCTAAATATATTATATATCTATGATTTTTATATTTTTTAAATTATTATTAACTTAAACGTCATAATCTTTTACAAAAAAAATCTAAAAAAAACAAACACAGGTCTTAGCCTCCTTTCTCCAATTTTTTGAAACAAAAATTATTAGTAGAAAATAGTGTATATATGTAAAGGTTATTATATATTATATAATTTTATTTTGTATTTGAAAAACAAGGCAAATAATTATCTTATGTACTAATAATTAAACTGTTAAACACACTTAATGTCAGAGTTTAGTATAAGTAAAATCCAGATTAAATATTATCTATCTTTAATAAACAAAGGATGAAGTGATTCAAAACAAAATTTGAAAAAAATGTACCGTAATCACTTTTCAATTGGGTAAAATTCTCAAACAATATTTAAAATATGTGAACTTCAAACGTTATGAATTTGATATTCTTAATATCAAATTGAGTAATTTGAGCAAAATGTTTGAAATGTGCTAAAAATTAATAAAGACAGAAAAATCTTTAATATATTATTTGATTGACTAATTTGATTCATTTGATATTAACTTTTTTCTGTTTTAAACGTTACAATCGAAAAATCTTTTTTAGTTATAAATATTATAAAAAATAGACTTATGAATAAAATAAAAAATAATTTTTTTTATTTTTTGATTTACATTAAAAAATTATTAAAATATTTAATACATATTTTATTGTTAATAAATTTTACATTATAAAATATCATTATATACCACTTCATTCAAAATTTTTATAGTAAAATGTTCACATATTTTTTATAATTTAAAATATATTTTCTATTACTATATTTTTGTAATACATTTAGATTATATAGCTTATTTGTATAGATCTTAACTTAATTTATATTATGTATAATTTTAGTCCCCTAAATAATTTTTTTGGATCTATTCCTGCTTAGTTTGCGAGTACACCCCCATTTTGTGTTGGAATCCTATAAATTTATGTTCTACGATTACAACGAGAAATAATATTAATTTTTGTATTTTACCTTCACTTTTTGATTAAAAAAAATAAAAGTTTTTTATGGATGGATTTAATACATAAGATTGTACAAGGATTTTAATTTATTCATGAAAATTTTCGTCTTACTTTTCATCCTAAATAACAGGACACATAAAATTAAGATTTTTTATTCACCTTTATTTTATTTTTTTTTTTTTCATCTAACATTCTTAAGTTACAATATTCTTTAAAAATGTTATTGAAATAAGAGTATATACTCAAATAGGTCCTGAAAAATTTTGTATCGGACATTTTCGCTTTCAAAAAAATTATATTATGTTGAGGTTCCTGAATTTTTTCAAAATAAAATATATAGGTCCTTGCATCACACTTTTGAAAACTTATTTGTCCGAATAAAAACAATAGATCTAACTAAGGTAGGGATTTATATGTTTTATTTTTGTAAAGTTCAAGGACCTTAATGTAATAAAAAAAATTTTGAGAATGAAAATGTTGAATATAAAATTTTGTAGGGACCTATTTGAATATATATTCTTGAAATAATAATTAGGGTTAAGCATGATTTTGGTTTCTAAGGTATAGGTCGAAATTTTTTTTGTCTCGAACCTTTTTTTAAATATAAAATCGTCCCTAAGGTTTAATTTGGTTTTAAAATCATCCTTACCTTAGAGACCAAAATTGTACAGAGATGATGGTAAAAGCAGAGACAGAAGTGGATCGTGGACAACTTCTTTCTCTTCTTTCCTTTTTCTTCTTCTCCTCTTTTTTGTTCGTAGGAGAAAAAATACTCTATTTCTCTTATTTTTTCTTTCTTTTTTATTTTATATTTTTTTGTTATAAATAATTTAGTCTAAAATTTTAATATTTAAATAAGAAAAACAATTTTTAAATTAATTTTAAATTTTGGAGATAATTTTATATAAAAAAATTAAAAATAAAAATTTTTTATTTATATTTTAAAGATCAAAATCGTATTTAACCTTAATAATTAACTCTAGACCCTCCAAACAAAACATGTCATGAATGTGATGAAAATAAATGAGCTAATTAGGGAATTAACGGTGAGAAGGGGGCACACATCTCATGTGTCAATAGATTCTTTGCACAATTGCACCACTCAGCCGCCCCCTACACTCAATTTTTGACTACTCTTAATTCAAGCAACAACACATTTTATCTGTTTAAGTATGGAGAAATTCACTTTTTTTCCCCCAATTTTCTCTTTTCGGCCTGTAAAAGCAATTTAAAACATTTCCATTTTAATCATGATCATCTTCGTCACTATTAAGTACTAACATATCTATTCATCTATTTTTTTATTAATTATATACTATAATATACCGACATTGACACTATAAAAATACAAAATATAATATAAGACATATAAATACACAAATTTTAAATTTTTATAAGATACGGAGATATAATATTATATATATATAGTTAAAGTTTTTTTAGATAAATTAGAATAGTTTAATATTTTATTAATATTAAAATATAGATTATTAGTTTTTAATTTTTTTAATATTTTTAATTATATAAAATATTTAATTTTTTTTAAATAATAATATATATTATTTTTAAATTTATTTTAAAATATATGTTAAAAATAAAATTGAACATATTAACACATAATAAATTTAAATATGTCTAAGTGTATTAAAAAAATTATTTTTTCTATTTTATTAAAACAAGATTGAATAGAAGACATGTGTGTCAATTGAGTTTTATGGCTAAAATATAAAAAAGAAGTGAGTTAATATGGAAAGGTCGAAATAAATCAGTATTGCTTTACTAATTATATTTTTTAGTATATATTCATTTTGGTTCTTAAAGAATTTTAAATTAGACATTTTAGTTTTTAATTAAAATTAATTACTCGATTGATCTCTAACAATTAATTTCATCAGTCACTTAGGTTCTTGATTCCGTTAGCTCTAACGGAAAACAAAATGGTCCATGAAAATTCTAATATGGAAAAAAATGATTCCGGACAACTCTAACGAGGGACAAAATAATCCCTAACCCCTTTATTCGAAAACGACACTGTTCTTCCCCAATTTTTATCATATCTCGCATAACCCTAACATTCATACTCTTGTTCTTCACCTTCACAGCCTTTTTTTCCATCTTTTCATTCCTCCTCTTTAGCTCCAAAATTAAGCCGTTGTGTAATTGTCACATGTGTCGCACCTACCTCAACATGTCATCAACCACACACTTCCTAAATCTTTGTGACTGGTACATCCACTTCCTCAGCACTTCACCCACCAAAAGCATCAACTTTCACGTCTTTGATAACATCACCTCCAACCCCGACCACGTCCATGACATCCTCAAGACCAAGTTCCACAACTACTCTAAGGGCACGCATTTCTCCACTCTTCGGCAAGCAATATAGATTGTTGGACATTAGGACATCATGAGAAGATTCTCCTTCGACATCATATGCAAATTCTCATTTGAAATAGACACCGAGTGCTTCATTCCTTCTTTCCTAGAGTCCAAGTTGGCAGACAGCTTCGACCACGCATCCAAACTATTACAACGAGCAATGTCGTCGTTGCCGCTCATATGGAAACTGAAGCGATTACTGAACATTGGTTCGGAGAAGAAGCTGAAGAAAGTGATCGGAGTGATGGACAATGTGGTCATGGAGATGTTAGGGCAGAGGAGGAGGGAGATGGCAACGACGACGACGAGTCTTAACAAATCAGACTTGCTGTCTAGATTCATGGAATCCACGAAGATGACAGCTAGTTGAGAGACATAGGCATTAGTTTCCTGAGTATGAATTGGTTGAGAACAAATTGAGAAATTTTTTTCTTGTGAACATTAAATTTATAGAGTGTGCATTGTGTAGTTTGAAGTTACAGTGTTAGACTGTTAGTGTTATGCGAGATGTGATGGAAATTGGAAGAGAACAGTGTCGTTTGCGAATAGAGGAGATCAGGGACCATTTTGTCCCCTATTATAGTTGTCAGGGACTATTTCGTCCTTAGTTAGAATTAACGGAGTAAAAGACCTAAGTGACTAACGGAGTTAATTGTTAAGGACCAATCGAGTAATTAATTTTAGTTAGAAACTAAAGTGTCCAATTTAAAATTCTTTGAAGACCAAAATAGGTATATACTCTATATTTTTGGTTCAATATTAGGTTAAAAAGTATTTTAATTTTAATATTTTTTAAAAATTTTATGTAGAGTAAAATGTAGCGGTTTTAACACCGTCGCAATTGTTTTTAAAATCAGCAAATGAAATGCGCCGATTTTTAAAACCATCATTAAAAAATTTTCAACATCTTAAAGAATGGCTCTTTACTAAGCACTATCGAATCAATTAGCGGCAGTTTGAAACCGCTACAAAACTCCTTACACTAAATTTCTCTCAACTTTCATTATAAATTTTAAATAAGGTAAGCATTTGATGATTGTTAATTATGTTTAAATTTTACTTAATTTAGAAATTAGAAAAAAAACCTTTTAGATAAACTATATTATTAGCAAATTCTCTATTATCACTCTAAATAATATATAAACCTAACCTAAACTACTGCTGATAATATTTTATAATATTAGGAAATCAAACCTGAAATAAATATTAAGGAAGAAGGGATAATCTCTATTACACTGACAAGACGTGGTTATATATAGTTTAATTTTATATTGCGATGAACTTTAAGAATATATAGAAGATATAAAAATAATAGGAAATAATAATGTACGTACAACTAAAAACAAATTAAAAAAGAAAAGAAAATAAAAGAAAAATTAGTTCATGCACCAAATTAAAATGACTAAATGTTCCTTATTGAATTAGCATCAATCACTTTTGCCTAAGTAAAAACACAACCATGGGTAGCTAGCTTAATTAGCATTTTTTTTTCAATAAAATAATCTAACTTTAAAAGAAAGAAAATGCTTCTTAGCTTCTGCTTCTAAATTTGGAAAAGAAAATTCTCACACTCACCAAAATTGAAGCAAATTCTTCAAGCCATCAAGTTTCAAGAATCACGCAACGTGGCACATTAAGATAACTTTTAGTTTAATTAAGACATGTTGAAATAATTAAATGGTTCGTGGATTTTTTTAATACAAAAACAATAACTACTAAGGATATGTTCTCCGAAATCCTAATAAAACAAATTGTTGAAGCTGAAATAAATAAATATATTTATCCAAACCTTAAGCAATAATGAAGATGCATGAGCTTACACGTGGCAACTCCCTAATTAATTATATTCTCTTAACATTCAACAAAGCACAAAAGACAAAACAATCTTAAGAAGAGCAAAATGGGTTCTAGTTAAAGAAGCTCCACCATGAACCCCTTTTTCTAATCTTGGAACTTGGGGTTGAATATAATTTGAGACAGTATTATTCTGAAATGACATTAGGCACTGACAAACTATAGGTCATAGACCACCCATATGTAGCCATGTATGTATAGATTAGAGAGGAATTCCCTTTAATTAATAGCCAATTTTATAGTGTTTATAAATTGTTGTCTAAATTTTGTTTAATGTATTTTTTACAGTAAATTTTAATTTTTTAAAATTATTTATTTATATATTTTTTAAATTAAATATTATTTTTTATTTTTTATTTTTAATTTGATTAATAGCAGATATTTTTTTATAATTAAAATAAATTTTTTTTCTAAAATTAACAAATTCTTACTCTCACTCTTATTCTTTATCTTTATCTTTATCTTTCTTTTTTCTCATTTTCTATTTTTTCTATCTTTCTCTTCTTTCAAATATTTATTACATATAATTTGGAGAGAATACTGATGTTATAATTAAAAGTTAGAATCAAAATTTAATTGTTTTAAAAAAATTAATTTTGAGTTAATTTTATAACTATCAGTATAATTTTTTATACTAATATCTAATTATAATTTTATATATATAGAAAGAAAAAATATTATTTTTAAATAGCAAGTATAAAAATTAATTATTTCTATTTGTGCAACAAGCTTAATCATTAACACCTAATTAAATGTAAAAGTATACACATTAAATTATTTTAAATTTTAGATAATGAATGTTAAAATTAATTATTAATAAAAAATTAGACTTTTTCATATAAAAATAATAACTAAAAATCTTATTATTTGATTTGTTATCTACAGATACCTTGGTCATTTTAGTTAAAAATTTTTGTCAATCTACGACTTTTTTTTGTAAAAGTAGTTTGATTTTATAAATCTTTTGTGCTATGCATAATCTATATTGTCATAATAAAGTAGACCATAATTTAAAAAAATTTATATTCCTATAATATTATTACGGATAAAAATACTAGTTGTTGTTTAAATTTTGTTTAATTTATTTTTTATAGTAAATTTTAATTTTTAAAAATTATTTATTTATATATTTTTAAAATTAAATATTAATTTTTTATTTTTTTAATAAATAAACATTACTTTTTAGACACTATTGTATTTACCTTAATTAATTATGCCATTGTTTAAGAATTTTTGTATGAAAAAAATTTCATTTATAACATCCAGATATAGATATAGAAAAATATTATATCTAAATTTTAAAAAAAGTTCAGATCATTTTTTGTATGATGAGATTGGATACAAATTTCGATTACAATAAATCTTAAATAGAAATAAAGATGAATCTAAATATTTTTAGTTATTTGATCTTCTACACAAAAAATGCCACAATAATATGAGATATATATTGTTTCTTTTTTTGAGATTAAATTTACATATTTTCTTGAACTGAAAATTTTTCTATGAAAGAAACACTCCTATTAATATATTTTCATTCGAGATTTGAAACTGCACTGCTATGTTCCAATTATCTATACCAGAGACAAAAAGAGAAGAATACTCCATAAAGAAATTATTAGATCTGAAAATAAACTAAATAGAAAAAATAGAATAATAAAAAAAAAAGACTAAAAAAATTGAAGGAAAAGAAAGACAAAAGGAGGAAGAGGTGAGTGAAAGTGAAGGACAGGAAGGGAATGTCAAGAGGAAAGATGAGAAAAAAATATTAAAAAAAAACTAAGAGCGTAAATCAAATTAAGTTAATTCGATTTATATATAAATAATATAAATTGAATCAATTTAATTTTATTTATATAAAAATATTTAAGATAGAGCGTAACCAATTTTGACTTATGATATCTACATCATTTTAAATTTCATTTGTTTTAATATAAATTATCCTAATAATTATATAATTATGAATATTACATACATAAAATTATACATATTAATTTAAATAAAATAATATTAAATTATTATTTATTTAATAGTATTCTACTAAATAAATTCTAAATATAATTATTTTAATAAATATTTTTTATCATATTTTTATTTTTATCTAAATATCATATAAAGTCTATATATATATATATATATTTCAAATGAGGCTACGGCTCTGGGGAAGAAGGAAGATTCACATCCAATAGCAATAAAATGCATTATTCTGGGTGCATGCATGTAATTTGAGAAATGTAATTCTTTACGCAAGTTAAGGTATTCAATAAAAATAAAAAAATGTACACTTTCATACTTCTTCTTTTTCATCACTCTCCCGCCGATATATTATTGATGCCTTACTTTTTCTTGACACAACTTGTATCATATACTTTTCAATAACAAAACAGAAAACATATTCTTTACTTTTTTTTTTCTTTTGTTGTTTAAACCTTTTCATCAAGTAAAGTAGTATAGTAATACAATTTCATTAGGTAAATAATGAAAAATTTAAATAACGTAAATAATAGGCTGATTTTTTAATTCATTGAAGATTTTTAAAAAAGAAAAACATTCCAACTCAAGTTTTAAAAAAATTCTTTTAATTTTACCATTGAAAATTTTAATTATTTACTCCCTTTTAACTCTAATTACACTCCTTTTTAATCCAAATTCCCTCTCTAATGCCGTCATCGATGGTCATCACCAACTTCAAATGCCGTATTAAGAACAATTATCCTATTTGTGTAAAGAACAAATATCCGATTTACATTAAAAATGAACATCTTATTTATATTAAAAATAAACATCTCATTTGCATAAAAAATAAACATTACATGCATATATAAAATTTTTACTACATACCTTCTCGCAGCATCAATCTACACATCCAGTATGTTGTTGTAAACGTAGCCTTTTGAATTGTGAACACCGGAAGTATTACCGAAAAGAACATAGTCAAAGTTCACAAAAATAAGATTGTCTCGATAGGTGAAGTAAGAGTAAGCGTTGATCATGAAAAGAGCAGTAATATTGGCTAAGAAGGTAACAATGTCGTCATTACAGAAACAAGATTCATGGCTAAAGTGGCGGAGAAAAGGAGAAAGAAGAAGCGATAGCTGCCATGCTATCATGGCAAAGGTGGCGGAGGAAGGAGGGAAGAAAAAAGCGAGAACCACCATGCTGTGGGAAGCGAGAACAGAGTGAAAATTCTGCGTGGCTTTGAACAATGTGTTAGCGTCAAGATAGTTGCAACAGCATAGGTGAAGATGCGGCCGGTAAGAAGGGGAACAGAGATTGCTCGATTACGGAGGAACAATGGTGGAGGGAGCTCATCGACGGCGTCAGCACGGTCAGGCGGAGGGGGTTGTAATGGCGCATGTGAGGCTACAATTGGCAAGAGAGGTCTTTTGAATATGTCTCTTTATACATGTTTCTTCTAGTAGAGGTATTTTTTATATTAATCATTGTTGACAATAAATTAACAGATAGTATATTGATACTCTATACTTTTTCTTATTTCTCTATACTTTCTTTTATACATAATAAAAACCATCTTCTTAAAAAGCTCTTTTGTCTAATTAATTAGTCTTAATTAAATTTCACCATGTCAACTAAGCATTTGAAATTTAAAATAATTTAGATTCATTTTGTTTATATAAATATTAAGATTCGAATTTTATTTTATATATACAATAATTTAATAATTTAATAACAAAATTTTAAATAAAATTTAAATTATTAATAAATTATTTTTGCAATAATACTAAAAAAATTAATAAATATTAAATAAAATAAATTCTAACTGTTTTTTACTAATATTTTTTTTTACCAAATATTTCTATTATTTTTACCTACGTTACCATAGCTTGCATATATATATATATATATATACTTTCCATCTAATTTTGCGGACTTGTTTTTTTCTTTTTTGACATGATATACATACGTACATTTTGAGAAAAATAAGGAGTTTTGATTAGTGTATATAAAAGAGGACTTCGTCGTATGCAAATAATATATGTATTTGAGCCAACATGTAAACAGTAGTGAATCGACAAACTTTTTCAAAGAAAAGAGAGAGGACCCGCATGGCAATAGCACGCAAATTAAATAATGATGCCTTCAATTCTGATTTCTGAGTACAAAAGAAAAATTAGCCAATTAATAAGAACCCATTCAGATGGAGACAATATTGTACCTTGTGAGAATTAGAGAGGGATGTGATTTATTTGCGTCATAAATAACATCATCTTCAGCTTATATATATATATATATTAATATATCTTTAGTATATATTTAACCGTTCTTTTCCCAATATTATATATAATGAAAAAATTTATCAATAATGATGCGAAACTAATATACTATTTTGATATTAAAGTTTAGACACGAAATCTCAACTTGTTTACGTAATAATGTATTAATTATTTATGTTTACCATTAATTAAATGATATAAATTTATATATACTTATTTTTATGTAAAATTAATAATTACAAATTTTAGATGATAATTTTATTAAATATATTAAATTATTTAATAATTTTTAATTATTAATTTCATATAAAAATAATTTTATGTGAATTTTTACTTAACTAAAAAATCGAAAGTCTTTTAAAATCGTTGAAAGATCACTTTGTTTGAATTATTCTAAAGAAAGAATGTATCTTTTATTGAAAAATTAAATATAAAATTTAAATTCATTTTAAAATAATAAATCCAACAAAAAAATTAATATTTTTAATAAGTAAAAAGGGTCATTATAAAAATAATAATAAATCCTATACTGTGAAGTTATTAAAGTGCAAAAAAAGAGGATTTTTGAAGAAAAAGATGATAATAACGATGATATAATTTAAATTGTAGAAAATGAACAGAAAGTCTTGATGTTAAAATAATTTTATATTTAATTTTATCTTTTACAAAAAAAGAGACTAAAAGGTGAAAAAAGATGATTGTGGTGGTGACAATAATAACGATAATAAATTAATAATAGTAGTAAGTAGTATAACTTAGAAAATAAATTTTAAAAACTGAAGAGATAATTCAGAAGGGTTTTAGTGACATTTTATTTATAGAATTAATTGTTAATCAACGTCTTATTAGTTTTGTCAAATATATTTTATTTTTTATGAATATTACATTAATTTAATTTATTATAGTTAATTTTGTCAGTAAACAAATTTTTTTATGGTTAGAACTTAGAAACGATCATTTATCTATTTATCTACTAGTATCCTTTGGAGATCTATTTATCTATCTATTAGTATCCTTTTTATCAAAAGTTTCTTTTCTTGTAGCTTCATTTGTTTAATTAGTTTGTTTTTCCTATAGATATTTTTTTTTGTTACCATCACTAGATATATAGAGAAAATATAAATATTGGAAACAGATTAAAAAATATATTTAAAAAAAGAGATAAAAAACTTAAAATTATTATTATTATTTTGTCCCGAAATTAAAACATTATCCTAGAATATTGGTTTGCAATAACACAACCCCCACCCTCCCCAAAAAAAAAAAAAAAATCTCAGCAAGAAGGTTGAAATTAATTAAGGCAAAGAAACAGTTGTTAATTAGGAGTGATCGTTTAATTAATTTATACTTGTGTTATTCCCTCCAAGACTTCTTTAATTTCCTCTATTTATTTATTTTTGAATATAAAGATTAAAGAACATGAGCACCACAAACTTTTAAAAGATAAGAAAAGAAAAATAAAAAATAAAAGTGACAAGTGACCTTTAAGAGTATTATAAATATGGATGTAGAGATCACACTCCCATTATACCCAACAACAAACAAAATTCACTTCATATTCTTCTTCTTCTTTTCTTTCTTTTTAACAATGGCAAAGATGTCATCTTCAGATCCTTTAGTTCTTGGAAGAGTGGTTGGAGATGTCATCCACTCTTTCAATCCAAGTGTTCAAATGTCTGTCACTTACAACACCAAACAAGTCTTCAATGGCCATGAGTTCTTCCCTTCTGCTCTTACCACTAGGCCTAAGGTTGCCATTGATGGTGGTGACATGAGGACTTTTTACACACTGGTAATAATTTCATTATTCATACATATATATATATAACTATATTATTATTTCTTATAATAGAAGAGAGGGAAAAATTAATAAATAATTAATAAATAATATTATGGTAGATATTAAAAAAAAAGTAAGGGTGATCATTATTGTTGATGATTGTGAGTTTGCTTTTTTTTTTTTCCTATTTAATTTTCACTAGATCAATTTTACTTACAAGATTTCACTACTATTTGTTAATCCTTTTCTCTCCCAAAAAGGGGGGAAAAACAAAACCCTAGGGGTTAGTTCTTACAAAATTTGGAGCTATTTGAGAAAAATTAATGTATCCTCTTGTTTCTTTTGTAGATCATGACAGATCCTGATGTTCCTGGACCAAGTGATCCTTATCTGAGAGAACATTTGCACTGGTAACTTCATATATATGATTGAATTTGAACCTAGGTTTTTTATTTTTATTTTTTTATTTTTTTTCTAGTAAATTTAGATTTAAATATATAACTTTCATGTAATACAAAAAAAAGGTTTGTCTTATATATACTCATGTAAAAACATACTACATATTTTTTTTTTTTCAAAAAAGCTTCATAAATGATATAAATATAGAAGGTGCAAGGTATGAACTCCTAAAAGTTGACCTTCAAAAACAAATTATGAGAAGAGAAATAATGACAATAATCTTATGATTAATATATGAACTTTTGGTAAAGGTATACTAGTTAAGAATACTAATGCAAACCTTTTTTTGGCTTTTCAAATTTAACTAGTGTATTTAGAACTTATTAGCCTTTTCACTTTTGAATACAAATTTTCTTAATTTAATTAAAGCATTAGCTATAGATAAATCCCTAATATGTTTAATTTATCCACTAAAAATAGTGATATCACATGTTCTAGCTATCTTATAATTAAGAAGAAGCCTTTTGTTTCCTCCTAATATTCACATTTTAAACAAATACTAATATAATTCTTGTACCATTATTATAAATACATATACTTGGTATAATTTATTTTAATATATTTTTAAATTTACCTCAAACATATATATCTATTTATAGCAATTATACAAAAAAATTATACAAAATTAATTATTTATATAACATTTTTGCACATTTTAATACACAAAAAATAATTAAGTGTAGATAGAGAGGCTTCTGATCTAACAGTCTACTCTTAATTGGTTGCTTTTGCAGGATGGTTACAGACATTCCTGGCACAACAGATGCCACATTTGGTAGGTTTCATTGATTCATAGATCTAATTAAAATACACCATATATGTGTTATTCTTTGTATTCATTTCTATATATAATTGAAATTGACCTACCTTATTATTATTAAATTAAATTTTTTTTATACATTATATAGACTACCCAACTATCAAAATGACTATACTAATTTTCTTTTTTCTGTATCTTTCAAAAATAAAATAATTACACCAAATACTTTCATGAACTGAAGTCTAGAATTTAGGTCATATTATTGTACTATATTATGAATACAATCACTACTAAAATGATCTACTATATAAAATGATAAAGACTCACATGCCGTTTTAAAAATCGTTAAATAATAATTTAGTTAAATTTGTCAAATTAATTAATAATTTTTAAATATTAATTTTATATACATGAAGATAATTTTATATACGTGAATTTTCATAATATAAAATCTATATATTTATATATAAATACATAGTGACTGATTTTAATAGCTAATAACTGTGTGATACGAAAAATTATATATAAATAATAAAAGAGATGAATGAATAATAGTGACAATTTTGTTTGATGTAAAATGAAAGGGAAAGAGATAGTGAGCTATGAAAGCCCTAAGCCACAGATAGGGATACACAGGTATGTGTTTGTGTTGTTGAAGCAAAAGAGAAGGCAGAGTGTAACCCCACCAAGTTCAAGGGATCACTTCAACACTATCAACTTCTCTGCTCACTCTGACCTTTCTCTTCCTGTTGCTGCTGTCTACTTCAATGCTCAGAGAGAAACCGCCGCTAGAAGACGCTAATTCATATATATATATATATGTAGCTGCATGCACACCTATATATATTTATTATTAGTAAATATATAAATAAATAAAGCAAGAAGCATGCAAGCAAGGTTATTAGGTTATGTTTCTTTCTATGGCTATATATCATCATCATCATCATGAAGAATGAAAAGGGTATGGCACGTGGCTTCTTCTCATAGGTGGTGTTAATCTTGGATATATAGTTTAGGTGTCACTTATTATTATATCATGCATGTATGTGGCTAATTAACGTATTGTGTTAGTTGTATGTGTTGTTTGTGAGTTATGTAATATAATGTTATGAACTTAATTAAGAATAAATAAATATCTTTTTATTATTACCATATAGTAACCTAGTTTCCCGCTCTATATATAGTGTTTTTTTTTTCTTTGCCATATATATATAAGAATAAAAAATAGTCATTTTTACAAGCCAAAAAATGATAGAAATTAATAACAATAATAATGAACTTATTAGAAAATATTTAAGATTTGATCGATCATTTATTCATGAAAAAATATAGGAAACTAAGTTTCAGATAATTAATATTAGTTAATGGTTTTTTATTGTAAAATTTTTTCTTTAACCTTCATTTTTGAAAAAAAAAAGGATTTAGAATTAGAATTTAACATATAAAATTAAAAAAAATTAGCTCCTTAGTTAGAACTCATTTCATGCATCCTAATTGATGCTTTTAGTTTCATTTATTGTCAGGAATGAAGTAAATGACATAGGGGTGTTTGCAATTATTATAACCAAATTTCTAATTTTCAAGCTTAAAATAATATATATTTTTTTTTTCATATAATCACAGATGTTCGTGTATCATTTAACGGCCATAACTTTTTAGTTTCAACTTTCAGCATTCAAATTAAGCCAAAATGTAATCTGCATTAGTTAGGTTATTAGTGTGAGAGAAAACTCAAAATTTGAGTTATAATAATAATAACAATTGATAAATCATAAAGTTCAATCTGTTGCTAAAGAAAATTCAGCAACACTCATATATAAGGGTATGTATTATAAAATAAATCATTTTGGAATTGTTATATATATTAATTAATATAAATACAAAAGATCGAATACATTTTTATCAAAAAGTTCAATTTCTGTTTATTTTTCCGAAAGATGATATGACTTCTAACAAAAATAAATCACAAAGGCTCTTAATTATTCACTTTTTGAGACAATTTGATCTTCTTCTTTTTTTTTTTTACCTAAAACAATGTTATATTGAGGAATTGAATAGTTTGTATTTTAACAAAAACCCGATGTAATTTGGAATTAAAAATATCGGGGATGTCTTAAACAAGGTAAATAATTAAAAAAAATTCAGTTTATTTAACAAAAATAAATATTAATGATTATTTTATTTATTTTAAATTTAAAAGATTAAACTATCTGATATTAAAAATTTTTAAGAATAATTAAATTTGAGTAATTATTCATTACTTTTTTCTCTTGTGATGTCAATTAGTGAATAATGCATGAATTTATTTTAAAATACGAGACTATAAGGAAAAAAACTGAAATAGTTTATTTTTTAAAAGTTTGTTAAATCTCATTTTAAGTAATTTGAACATATAAAAAAATAAACAATGTTCAATTAAAAGGGTGTGCAAGATAAACAAACAAAAAATAAAAAAAAACCTTAAAAAAATTATATAAAAATGGTAAAAAAAATCATGTATAAATGAATCCTAATATAAATATGATATATAATAAAACACAATTGTTGAGACTAAAAAATTTAGATATGAAAGTAGGGTATGTGTTATATTTTAATATGATAATTTTTGTGTTTTTTAAAATTATGGGACGTACACAAATTAGATTTTTCGATTTGTATTTAAAAAAATTTTAAAATTTGGGATAGTCCGATTTATGTACTCCAAATTTTTTAAATTTTTTAAACACAAATCGGAGGGTTCGAGTACATAAATTGAACGGTCTGATTTTTGTACCTAAAAATTGGACGGTCCTATTTTTGTACCTCTTAAAAATTGAACGGTCTGATTTGTATTCCGTAAATTAAATCATTTCACGTTTTAAAAAAATATCACAATAGATCACAATTCAAAAAAAACACGTTAACCCAATATTAAAAATAAGAGCAATGACCAAAAGGGTATTAGCCAAAAACCAGCCAAATACCTTTGTGTGAATTCAAAATCTCTACCAATTAATATATATGGATGTTTCTTCTGCTAAGTATCAGAATATTTCTTTTTCATAAATTTTTTTGTATTGCAAATATGAATGTCTCTATTTCTTTAAGAATTTTATATTTTTTTAAATTTTATAGATATTTAATTATTTTTACTAAAATATAATTAGATGTTTCTTTTGTTAAGAATTAGGATGTTTTTTTCATATTAAATGAATATTTTTTTTATAATTCTATAATTGTGTAGTTTGCAGTCTCTTTAATTATCAAAATGACACTTAATATCCCAAAACGCAGAGAGCAACATCTGCAACAAACCCCTAATTACAAACATGCGTGTTGAATACAAAATAGAAACCCATCATCCACCATCCTGCACTCTAACATGTCCCATGCACACTTTAAGTACAAGTCAATCAAACTACTTTCTACATGAGAATTTCTATGAAACTCACTCTTAATCATCTTAGCATGAAACTGCATCCCCCTGCCAAATCCTTGAGAAGTAAAGGCAGTCAAAACACTAGCCATAGTGAACATGTCAACCTCCAATCCCATCCTAACCATCTCACAGAACAGTGCCAGCACCTCCGATCCCTCGCGATGTTGTTCGCACACCACAGTCATCGAGTTCCAAGAAACCTCATCCCTCCCACCAAGTCCTATCTCATGAAATGGCCTTTTCGCCTCACACAAAAATCCCTCATTGCTATAACTCGTGAGCATGATATTGTTAACAGAAGTATAAGAATCAAATTCACCCATCACCACGAAACACAGCAACATTAGTGTAAGAAAGATTTCTGTATGTGATTATTGGAAGTAGATAGATTAATGTGAGAAAAAAGAAGAAGACTTTTATAGACTTTAATTAAGTTTACTTAATTAATTTTAAATTTTTTAAATTTTAAATTTAAAAAATTTAAAATTAATTATTAATATAAATTAACGTGATTTTGTTCATATAATTTTTGTAAAAATAAAAATGTGAATTCTTGAATCCATATAAGTCAGTGGCACTAGATACACAATACTAAAAGAGATTCGGGTACGATCTTTTCAAAAGGTTTTATTATTGTTGTTTTGTCGTACAACTTATTCAAGTCTTTGAAACGAGAAACCCAAGGAGCCCCAAATGTGGCCTATAGATCTATATAAGTAGAGTATGACTTTTTGGAATGGAGAGTAAGAGTATAGAAGCAATGCATCCCAAAATGAGTGGATCCTTAGATCATCACATAATCAACAACATTTGTTGTTTTCTGCTTTTCATTGATGTTAACATATGCAAATAATATCAAGAGTTTTATGCGGCTAATATTTTTTTTGTAATGGATTGGAGGAGTGTATTATGCATAATTATGAAAAATTTGTGTGTTTTTTATGAAGGTAAAAATATATTTTTTAATTAAAAACTATAAATAGGAGGCTTAGATTTGAGTAGGAGTAGAAAATTGTGGGTTAGATTTTGGGTGAAAGTAAAAAAATGAAGGTAATCAAGTTGGGTTAGTCTAGTGATTAGTTCAGTTGTCCGCTTAAGTAAGTGTCGGGAGTTTGAATTTTGCCTTATTATGCATGCAACAACTCATTAGTCAGCGACAAACCCTTAAATAGAGTTCAGTACCGCAGCAGATTAATTCTTAACCTGCCAATTTAGAAGATACCGTGAAAAAAAAAAAAAACTAAAGGTTGGTTTTGGGTGAAGATAGAAAACTGGGTCGATTTTGGGTAAAAAAAAAACCAAAAAATTCAAAAAAAACTCAAATTGAAAGTCCGATTTGCATGTTTAAAAAATTTTTTAATGTTAGAAGACAAATCTAACCCTTAGATTTGTAAACTTTTAAAAAATAAAAAATAAAAATCACAAATCTAACCTTTAGATTTGTAATATTTATACAAATTAAAATTAAAATACACTAAGTTTTTACATTATTGAAAAACACTACTTCTACTTGTACTACAATACAAAAAGTAAAAAGCTCGTTTTATGCGCGTATGTATATATATAATTATGGAAAAGTATATATAATTGGAGGAATGTTAGATGACCATCAGAATTTATTATTTTTTATTATTAGTTAATTATTAATGTTTAAAAGTGTGAATTAAAAGTATGTTATTGAATTATTAAACTAAAGAAAATAAAATTAATGACTAAAAATGATGGCTAAAATAATAAATTCAGATAATCTTTAAATATTTTCATATAATTATAAAAGGGGATGGATAGCCAATAAAATAGTTAATATTTCATAATAAAAAGAAACATCTAAAATTAAAAATAATTTAAACATTTAAAACTTATAAAAAAAATTAAAATTTAGTATTTAGAATTTAAAAATTAAGATTTAAAATTTATGGTTAGAATTTAAAATTTTTACTTAGAATTTAGAGTTTAGAATTTAGAATTTAGGATTTAGTATTTTTTTATTTAAGATTTAAAGTTTTAAATTTAGTATTTATGATCTAAAATTCAAGGTGTAGAATTTAGGGTGACCAGTGGCGGCTGATGGTGGCGGTGGTGGTAGGCCACCGTATGTGGTCGTTGCCGACGATAGAGATGACCAGCGGTGGTCACTGGTAGCAGCAACAATGGCTAATGGTGAAGGTAGGTGACTTGTGATAATAATAAGTATGTAAAGTTGAAGTGTATATATGTTGAGAGGGAAAAAAAATAATTTTGAAAAGAAATATGAATAAATATCGGATCTTTTTGAATTATTAACTGATATTGACTGATTTTTTATTAGTTAGCTAGCATAATTAGAATTTATCAACATTTATAGAGCTTAGAAGATTTCATAGATAATAAGCAACTTGCATATATGTGATGATAATACATAATTAATTAGTCACTAATTAATGGTGAAACTTGAATTGAAATTGTGGTTTTGTTTTGCCATGCAACAATGCTCCTATATCCCCCAAAAATGGTAACCTGAGATATTCCTCCAATGAAAAAGACTCAGAAATAACAACATTATAATTATTACTACTAATATTTTTACTCTTATTACAAGCTGGAATTGCACTAGAAATATCTGAAATTGGCATCAAGCAATTCGCCAAGAGTGCATTCTTTTTCCCTGTGGAATAATTAGA
This sequence comes from Arachis stenosperma, assembly GCF_014773155.1. NCBI lineage: Eukaryota > Viridiplantae > Streptophyta > Magnoliopsida > Fabales > Fabaceae > Arachis > Arachis stenosperma. The sequence continues at coordinate 120,154,014 of NC_080378.1, forward strand.
ATTAGTAGTACTACTTGTAGTGGCAGTATTGTAATAATGTGGTTTTGATGGTGATGATGAAGAAATGCAATTCACTAAATCAAGATCAATCTCAAATAGGTCTTCATCATCATCATCTTCCATAATCAAGAAATGATGACTATGATCTTGGGGAACCATGACTTCTCTTCTCTTAATAGTAGTCATCACCATGGTACATTATATTATATGTTATTATTGTATGTCACAAACAAGAATTGCAATTATATTTATAGTGGGAATTTATGGTGGTGGATGTGGCAAGTAGAACGCTCTCCAACAAATCTGAAAAGGGATGAAATTGATGAATTTCGGACCAGCAACTCCTCTTAATTAATTAATAATTAATTAATTAATAATTAGAGCTGCTCCAATATAAAATTCAACGCTCGTGTTGCTGACATATGTGACAAATATTTGTTCCCTAATGTCAAATCCATAAACGTGTGAGAATACACATAGATTATTTTTTCTGCTTAGTTATCCATTTTAAGGGGGAAAAAGAAATTCAAAACCAAAGTATCTTTTGTATTGAGCGAGATTGGAATTCATGACTTTGTTTAAGGAGAACTAATAGTATATTTGATGAGCACATAAAATTTTAGCAACTATATATTTTAACCATTGTAATAATATAAAGTCCGTTGAAAAGGAGAACAAAATATATCTTATATAAAGATGTCATTATTACAAAAATCATTGTTAGTGATAATTTATTTTTTAGCAATAATAAAAATAATCGCTAATATATTTACTGATAATTAGATATTAATTGTCTTATACTTTGTCGCTAAAATATTTTAGGAACAATTGTATAATTATTGGTAAAATATTTTTAATGTCCGCAAAAAGTATATAATTGTCATTATAACATATTGTAATAACGACAAATATATAATTTTTACAGAAATATAAATTAAATAAGACATATAATAACCATTATATTATTGTAACTAAAAATAATTTTTATTATAGTGTGTAAATACTTTTCTCTTATGAATATATTTTGATGGATCAGTATAGAATTTTGTTATCATCTTTACCATCAAAAATAAAATCGTGAGGCATACTATTGTCATTTTTATTTTCATAATATCATTTTTATTTTTAACGTATTCATAAAAAATGTAACAAAAGATACTATGCATTTTGTGACATTATAGAAAATAAAGGTGGTAAAATCTTCGTATAAAATATAATGAGAAGCATGCAGTTGATTCAGTTTCACCAAAATCATAACATGAAGTCAAACTTAGAGCTACCTACCTCAACAGAACACTAAATTGTTGCCATATATGCTTATAAAGCTAACTAGTTAAGTAACATAATATTTAGAGTGGCGAACTACTTTCCTTCTGAAAGCGTGCTTGACTTAGAAATCCTAATATTAATTAATAAAGAATAGAAAAAAATATATGGTTAGAATTTTTTTTTTTTTAAGCTAGAAGATAAAAAACATTTATGTTTTATATATTTTTGGTTACCCACGGTATCCTCTAAAATAAGTCAAAGACTAATCCATTACTGAGCTCTATTTAAGGGTCTGTCGCTAACCAATAGGTTGTTGCATGCACAAAACGGAATTTGAACACCCAACACTTACTTAAGCAGACGAGTGAGCTAACCACTAAGATTTATATTTTATATATTGAAGCACAAGATATGTGTTGAGCATTGTGGGATCAAACCCATTGTCATTGGTATATACATTTTTTTTTGGGCCCTTTTAATTAATAGAGTTAGGAAACTGAAGAAAGAAAAACCTAAATGACCTCTAAGAGCTAAATTAGTTCATTCCAAATTTCCTTGAATTAATAGGTTTCCATAAAAAAAGAGAGAGAAAAAATTGAGCATTAAAAAGAAATTAATAAGAGATATGTCTTTTTATCATTGTCAATCAAAAACTAAAATTTATATCATTGGTTAAAAGGAATGATGATTATCTATTACAATAACTAACTTTTTTTTTTTTGGTAAAATACAATAACTAACTATATCTATGGTTAGAAGCAAAGTAATATCTTTTTTTTTTTGGGTCAGTGAAGCAAAGCAATATCTAAATATGAACATTTTTTTTTACTTGTATCTATTTTGGGCCGAGGTCTTCCTTCTTGTCAATAACTTCCATTTAAGAAGGTTAGATCAACAAGCCCAACCCGCCAAAAACTTTAAGCCCACATTATATTTGGGCCGACCTTATTAATTTCTCTTGTTAATTAAACCATAAAATAATGCAAGCCCAAAAAAATTATGAAAGTGATTATATAGGTTTAGCTAACATGTATCTTAAAGACACATGATAAACTTATTATTAGTAAAAAAAATTAAATATTTTTTATTTAATAAATATAAAATAAATACGTTAAAAATTTAATTTTTTATATTTTTAATTAAAGCTTTTTTAATTTATAAATTTAACATGTACCTTTAGGACACAAGATAAATAAATCCCAAATATATTTCAATATTAACTACTTTTGAACATTTAAAAAAATCTTTGTAGAAATCGTTCAAATCTTGATGATAATATTTGAATTTTCAATACTTAATTATTTAAGTATATTAATGAGTTAATTACAGGATAAACCCAAATTGATTTTATTGATCTTCCATTTAGACAAGAGAACAAAGGGGTCCCCATTAAACCTTTTTGAGTCACGAGACTCACAGTCCATACCCAACCAGTGAACAAAACAACGAGCAAAACACCATCATGTCATTATGTAGAGAAGCCAATATATATTTATATATACTTGTACCATTATTTTATCATGTGACACAACCAAGCCCAAAAAATTAGACATTTACCAACATATTGAATAATAATGTTTTGTTTTATTTGGTTCTCCTTAGCTTATAAATGCATGCTGGTGGATATACCCTCTTCATTCTCACACATAACCCCAAAGGCATAGAGGAAAGTGCACAAAAGAAGAAAGAAATTAGGGTAAGATAATCCTACTCTTTTCTCCATCTTCTTTGGCATTTACCAATTTCCTTTTTCTTAGTCTTGTTACCTATGTGATGATGATGATACTCACATCTTCCTCTTCAATTTCTTTCATATTGTTAAATGTTAATGAATAAATTTATTTGATTCATATATACAAACACATATCTATCCATTATTATATGTAAATCCTTAATTACAGCTAGGATGTATATACCACATTATGAGAATAAAAGAGAGAAATAAAATATGTTTTAAAGAATCTGAATACTTTTTTTAGACACGTTTTAATAGGTTAAGTAATTTCTATATAATATGTAGAAACTCAGTGCAGTTAACTTCACGTGAAGTTGATAGTTGAGAGCCATTAAATAATTTGAATAATTTGACTAAATTTTCATCTAACGACTTTCAGTTATCAACTTTACGTGAAACTGACTGCACCTGAGTTTCCACCGTATAATATATTGAGTGTTAAAATGGACAATATTCTTAATCGACATGCTTTTATAATTTTATCATTTATATAAAATCTATTTGTCAATAATTTAATATATATTTTTTGCCATATATATGGATATTGTTAGAGATGGTATATGCTTGGATTATTGTAGTGGCCATTTTTGTAGCCTATGGTCACTATGATAGGGTAAATGCAACCAATAACAATAATGTGATTTGGAGAAGATTACAAGAAGAAGAAAATTGCAATTTCTATGAAGGGAGCTGGGTGAAAGATGAATCTTATCCACTCTATGATTCTTTATCATGTCCCAACATTGATTATCAATTTGATTGTTTGAAATATGGTCGTCAAGATCAAAATTACCTCAAATACCGATGGCAACCTAACAATTGCAATTTACCAAGGTTTGTAATTTTTTATTCTATTCATAATAATATCTGTCAATTTATATGTATATAATAGTTATTAGATAAAAATTTTAATTTTCATCCAAAATAAAAGAGTATAATATATACAATCAATCATGTATTATCACGTTAGTAAAAATAGTTAATGTTTAAAGTAATATATTTAAAATGTTATGAAAATGTATAAATATAATTGAATCTTTATATTATTAGTGTATAAATGTATTAATATATTTTAAAATAAAATATTTTTTATTGTTATATATATTATTTGGAATGTAATTTTGCAGATGGGATGGGAAAATTTTTTTGGAGAAATTGAGTGGAAAGCAAATAATGTTTGTTGGAGATTCTATTGGCCATGACCAATGGCAATCACTTGTATGCTTACTTCATGCATCTGCACCTGAATCTGCAGTAATACAATCTGATTCAGAACATGCCTCCTTCCACAACTTCACAATCCCAGTTTGTAATTTAACTTTGTCTTAAGCTCTCTATAATTGATATATTGGTTAGAGTAAATTATCAATTTAGTTCTGTAAAAATTGAAAATCTGAGATAATTTAGTTCCAAAAATTTCTTCAGAGAGAATTTAAAAGTTGCGGGGTTCTAATAAGGGACTAAATTAATAGTTTATTCTCAATAATAATAATAAGGGTAGAGTAGGTTTTTGTTTCTAATATTTGTGATTTTTTTTAAAATATTTTTAATGTTTAGTTTTATTTAATTTTTTCTTTAACGTTTTCAATTTATTGCAAAATTATTCCTTAATTCTATGTAAGACTTTAGGAACAAAATTAAAAATTTTTAAGGGTAGTTTTTTATACAACTTAAAAATATTAGAGACAAAATTAAATGAATTGAAAATGTTAAAGATAAAATTGAACAAAATTAAAAGTTAGAGATATTTTTAAAAATATCACAAACATTAGAGATAAAAAATATACATTTTAATAATAATAATTTTAAGTGAATTGTGACATAAATATAGAGATATATTTTAAAAAATTCTTTTGGTAATAGATAAAAATATAAATTTAATTTTGATACAATGTCGTTCATCCAATCACGTAACACCACATAAAAAAATAATTATTTTTTATATTAATAGTATAAAAAATCATTCAAAATATCAGATATAATTGAATAAATATATAAAATAGTTTATACGGATAGTATATCAAAATTCAATTCTAAAAATACGTGTCTCATGTTATAAAATTGTTGTATTTTGTTCCCTTCAAGATGTGTGTCATATCTATTTCACATAGATTTATATAATAAGCATTTCCATTGTTTTTTTCCAGGGCTATGGAATTTCAGTGATTTTTATGAGACAGCAATATTTGGTTGATATTGATTATGAGGATAAAATTGGTCGAGTCCTAAAACTTGATTCCATTAAAAATGGGGAGTTATGGAAGAAAATGGACATTTTGGTTTTCAACACTTGGTTCTGGTGGAACCGCAACGATTCTGGAACACCGTAGGAATTTTACAAACTCATATATATTTGTTGATTCTTATTTTTGCTCTACCAAAATTATGATTAATTAATTAATAATTATGCGCATTATGATTAGTAATAAAATTAAGTGTGTCACCATTTTAATTTGTTGTTGATGCAGATGGGATTATATTCAGAATGGGGATAAGATTGTCAAAGACATGGATCGTATTGAAGCTTTTAAGTTGGGTTTGACAACATGGGTTAATTGGGTAAATGCAGAGATTAATCCAAACAAGAACAAAGTTTTTTATCAAGGGATTACTCCTTCACATTGGAAGTAAGATTTAAGAAATAATTCCTCTTTTAGCAAATTTACTAAAAGTGATCAAAATTTCAAAAAATGTTATTAGTTTAATTCTTAAAATTATATTTATTTTTAGTTTTCGAAAATACACTTTGCATGTCTTCTGAATCCATTTTACATTTGTATGTATAAATTATTCTCGTAAAATATTATAATTGAATTCTAACAGTAGTCTCAATTTGATTTTTCATATTTGAATTGCATTATACGGGTCTTTGAGATTGAGTTCCAAACACTATAATAGACTTTTGATCTTTTTTCGACACTAACTCAACAAATACAATTATAATGTGGTTCTCACTAGAGAATGTCACATTATCACTGTTTTACTAAGTTAGCATAACAAAGAATATAAAATTATTATAGTTTTCACTAAATTAATATTTTTAAATTTTAAAAACTAAAATAAGATCTTAGAAGCCAAATTAAATATTTAGTCATTAGTTAAAGGGAAAGTCTAGAACGCCAGCAATTCTATTGAATTTTGGCTAGCATGTAACCAGTAGAAAAAGGTGAGTCATTGGATGAAATCTCACACCAATCTCACACCATCAAATCATCATTAATGACTAGTTGATGACTAACAATCACAAAAGTTGCTACCCCTAACATTGCTCTTAGTTAAAAACTAAAATAATTAGCTTGTTATATCATCACTTATTACTTTATTATTAGCGTTATATATATTCTGATTCATTTTATATTTTGTGTACTAATAGGGGTGGTGAATGGAACGAACCAGAAGTGAAAAATTGTTCATTGGAGACAGAACCATTAAGTGGATCAAGCTATCCAAGTGGATTGCCACCTCAAGTGTTTATAATGGAAGATATATTAAATAAAATAACCAAACCATTTCATCTACTTAACATTACAACACTCTCGCAGCTCAGAAAAGATGCACATCCTAGTATTTACAATGGCCATAGAACCATGGATTGTCTCCATTGGTGTGTGGCAGGCTTGCCAGATACATGGAATTTACTCATGTATGCAACACTCATTACTGATGATCATTGAAGATGGTAAAGTCCTACATCGATTGGAAACAGAAACAAAACATGTTTTATAAGTAGCATGGCTAGTTCGGGGATTCATACATGTAAGTTTTTAGAGAGAGGGGAGAGTGCTAAGGCATAGAAGAGAACAGCGAAAATTTTGTCAGAACAAATATTCTAGTTATTATTATATTTTTTGAAAGAATTTTTGTTAGATTTTAATTTTGATGGTTCTGTTATGATAATTGGTGTATTATAGTAAAATTTTCAAATGGGCTTGTCGGGCCCGTTTATACTCGTGGATTTGAGTGAGTGGACCAATTATATATCAATTGTATTGAGTCTTTAAAATAAAAGTCTTATCCACTTAAAGAAAGTTCATCCGGTTTTTTTATTATCTTGATGGGTAATTTTTAATTAAAAAATAAAACAAATGATTTTTTCAACTAAAATATAACTTTGGGCCAAAGTGTTTACATTTTTAATATATTATTGGGTTAAAAATTAAAATATTTTTCATAGAACTTGAAATATTTGGATTGGATTATTAAAAAATTTTAAAAGCATAAAAAATAAAAAATTAAAACAGATTAAACGAACTAATCTATTTATTTCATGAGTTAATCTGTTTAATTTACAAATTAATCGAATCTATTTTTTAAGTCAAATATCTGTTTATTAAATAAATAAACAACTCAATTTAACAGACTATTTTTACGGCTCTATATCATACCTTATAATTGCATAATTCTAATGTTGAAATGCTGTTTACTTACCCCTGAAGTTATTCATTAAAAGACATTGTGATGTGTTGTTATTTAAGAAGTATTCACTTATGAACTTATGGTCAAGTCACTGTATTCTAAAAGACTTCTATTTTAAAAACAAAAAAAAAAAAACAAAGTTTTTTAATTTGTTAAATAGTACTCAATGAATTTTGATGTAGTATTACCAGGATGCTACAAAGTTGATTTTCTAAGAATTGTTCTGTTAACCTTAAGTTATACACATTATTTTATATTATCAGGATTATTGGTGAATTTAGTGTAAGATTGATATATAGATCTCTAGTAATTTATACAACAGTCCTTAATATGTAAAAAAATTTCAAAGGTAAATAAGTATATAAATAAATTATCCAAACAACAAAGAGTATTTTTTTTTTACCCATATAAAATATTATAGGAGAAAACAGAGTTGAAACTCAAGTACAATTTTGCTTATCATTGACCATGCATTCATGCTAAACCAATCATAAAGATGATGCTCAAAATTCAACAATTTTGGGTGGTTTCAAAATTCCTTCAATTAAATTAATTCTCTTACTTGATCTAACCTTTTTCATTTAAAAAAAATATAATGTAATTTTTTTCCATCTTCTCATTGCTATTCCCCTATGTTCATGATATCATATCATATATGAAATGAAACACGTCCTAATTCCATAATGTAGTATTAGATATGGTTATGATGGCAGAATCTACATACAGCAGATACTCTGTAGCAAAGAGAATATAATTTCAACAAAACATTTAATACAAGTAAGTTAAAATCCAATACTTTCAGTGGTAAAATGTAGGGACATGCTGGCCCTCCCTCTCTCCCTCTGCTACTCTTCAAATAATTTTCAATTATTAATTTATTATTTATCTTCTCTTTATATATATATATGAGCTAGAACCCATTCTTGCTAGTATATGTTAAATCTATGATTAACATTGCTAAACTTATTATTTTTTCTATACTACTTGGTAGCGTGTAACACAAAAAAAAATATTTTTTGAAATAAAAAAATTATTAATTTTTTAAATTTTATTTTTTAATTTTAATTTTTCAAATACATTTTTTTTAATTCAATAGAGAGTTCGCCTAATTTCGGCAAACTTCACTTTAAATTTATAAAAAAAATGACTAATTCAAATTTTTAAACTTTACGATAAACAATGGCAACTATTATTATCGTTTCCAAAATATACAGGAATACACAAGAGTATACAAGAATAAATCATATTTTTATTGGGAAAATAATATTTCTTTTAACTTACAATAAGAAAAAATCCTTATTAAATAGGACTTATTTTCTGTGTCTGTGTAATTTTGGAGACGATGATAATGATCGTCACTGTCTTCAGCAATATTGAAAAAACCATACTTGTTGTGTATCTATTTTTGTGTACTCCTATGTATTTTTTGATACGATAATAAATTGATAATGGCTTAAAAATTTAAATTTTATATTTTTTTAGAAAAAAATTGAAATAAAATTAAAAATACAGAATAGTTGAAAAGTGTGGTAAATTCGTCCTAAACAAAAAATTGTATTTAAAAATTAAAATTAAAAAATTAAATATGAAAAATAGTTATTTTTCATTTTATTTCTAAAAAAAAATCTCAAAAAAATAAGTTAGGAGATATGCTTTTCAATTGTACTGTAGAAAAAAAAAATGGATGTCTCCAATTTCTTGTTTAATTACAAAGTAATTTTCGAAAATCAGACTTATCAATTTATGCTGTTTCAGTTTAACTTTTTTTTTAAAAGAATCACAAATAAAATGTTTGATTTCCGTTTTTGAAAATTAAAAAAAATTAACATTGAAATTAGTCTCTTCAATTTTTATTTTTAAAGAAAACAAAATTTAAAAGTATAAACTAAACCCTTGGATTTGTAAATTTTTTTTTTCTTTAAACAAATTGAACAGTTCTTTGGGTTATAAATAAAATGAACATCATCTATACTATCCAGAATAAGCTAATTTTGGGTTCACCAAGGTTCGAACTCTTGACTTTCCGGATTTGGAACTCTAATACCATGTCCTGAAACCACTCATCGCAAAAGCATAACCTGATAGGACAATGTAACACTAATAATCATATCTCTAATACTTTCTAAACCTTCATTGTACACATTGTACACTTAGATCATTGGCTCTCTATACTTTCTCTAAAAAAAATTCATATCAAACAAAAATATCCATACTTCCAACAACAACGTATTGCACACATACTTAGTCAATATAAAAAAAGTTAACCTGAAAATTCACCATATAAATAGTTTTAAAATTTTATATCAATCTGATATTATTTGATACATATTTTATATATACTTAAATCAACACAATGCACATTTCTGTTTAGTTATATATATTTATAAAATTCAGTAAAAATGTGATGTGTAATTATAATTTAACAATTAAATTAATAGAAAAAAATCAAATATATTAACTCTTACACAAATGCATCTATATGGACATAGAGAGAGACATACATTAATATTATCTATTTACATATATTATTTTTGTTGTTGTATTTAAATGTATTAGATATGTTGCTGACTTATGTGGGTCTTGGAAAGGGAATCTGAGTCATGATGCCTATGGTCCTTAATTCTAATATCAAAATTGACATTCTGAGCTGGTGATATGCTTTGGTGACCTTAGGAGGGTCAGTTTCAGTTAGATGATGCAGCAGAAGTAACAGCAAGAAAAAATTCTGTGAATTTCACTCATTTTGATTAGACATTATCCTTCATATTTATTGCATTACTTTCAAGAAAAAAAATATTTTTATATATTAAAAATTAGTCACTAAATTAATTATTATATATTTATATATATTTTAATTAAATAATTATTTATTAAAATAATAAAATCTATAATATATTAATAATAAATTTTTTTATAAGATGTCAAATATTTTTATACTTAATAATTGATTTTTAGAATATATTTGTATTAATTTTGAATATATCAGAGTAAAAATTACATTCATTTCATAAGTCTATACAGAAATTTTTTTAGTTTAAATCTGTTAGGCTCAAATGTAATTGCTTCCTTTAAAAGACTTGTAATTTAGAAAAAAAAAAAGGTACTTAGAATAATGTGATGCAATAAATTAAAAAAAATAGATCATGTGACTAGATTTAATCATTTAACCACTATTTTATTTTGATTTTTGTCTTAACTTTTGGATACATCATCCTGGCTTTATAGCTTATAGTATTGTTATACTTTTTTTCTTTGTATCTTGAAGTTTGATCAAGCAAGTTATAAAAATAATTAGTGGTCTTATAATATTTATATTTTTTTAAAAAATAGATAGAGAAGTGATCGAAAACTCTGACATGCAGTAATGTATTTTTGAACATAAAACACAGTCAACCATACTGAAATCAAATTATGTCATGTCCTATAGCATAATAATAATAATAATAATAATAATAATAATAATAATAATAATAATAATAATAATAATAATAATAATAATAATTGTGGATTATATCTTATCCCTCTTCTTTCTGTTCCTCACACACTCTAATAAATCCTCATTGACTTTCAGTATTCCTGAATCTTGTAGATGATGTTATTTGTGTGATTAGATTCTCTCTTCAAAACAGAATCTGAATGATAAGCCTTCTATGCAGTCCTTCATATCCAATCTTTAAAAATATCCATAAAATGATTTATTTTGAATATTTAATTTGACCTTTTATCCCACCTTAATATTTTGTGACCTTATTTTTTTTCTTGTTTTGGATGTGATTAAGGGTTAATTATTTATTTATCATAAGCCAAACATTTATCATCAAATTGATGAATTGTTTTAATTTTCAATTTTTTAAATATATTTCTAAATTATTGTATTAATTTAAATATATCTTGTATATTAAATATGGACTAATTATTATAATAATTTAGAAAAATTAGAGTGCACACATTTAATTTTTCTCACAAGCACAAAAACAGAGAGACATAAGGAATGAGGGGGTAAACATATGGTACTAACTTTATATTCCTTTTTTTTTTTAATTATATAGGGTCTGATACATCATACATATACCTTGGTAGTTCAGAAATTCATATATCTAAAACCCTCCCAAAAAAAGAAGACATGATTAAACATGGAAATGGAAGTAATAGTACCCTGCTAGAACATTATGCTAATTTTGTCCTATGGAACAGACACTACTACTACTACTACTACTACTACTACTTCCCACATTGGTTTTACACAAAAAAAGAAAAATAAAAATAAAATTAATAAAAATAAAAATAATAATAGTCACTAGTGGGGTCAACATTATGCTTCTTCAATTCTCATTCATATACCATACACTAATATTAGATTAATTAAGCCACTATTTTTTTTTCTATTATTATTTTCTAATTGGTGGAATTGGAAGCATTTTGAGTTGAACTTGAACTGAGGCTAAGATCAAGAAGGGTATTTGGACCATTAATATTATTATTATTATTATTATTTCCCTTATTACCCTTTGAAAGCTTTTGCTTCAGCTCAGTTAAAAGTGCTTGATTTTCTTGATTGAGAAGTTGTGCTTTTTTCCTAAGCCTCTCATTCTCCTTCATTATGTAACAGTTTTGCAAATACAGCTTTGAGTTCAGCCTCTCCATCACAATAATAATTCTCCCAAATGAATCCTGAAATCAATAAAAATTAATTAATTAGTTAATTAACTAATTAAATTAAATAATTAAGAATTAGCATGATCAATGATATATAATTAATATATGAATATGATTGAGAAAAATAATGAAAAGAGGAGTGTGATCATTAAGATAAAGTAAGATGAATAAGAAAGACACACAACCAACTTATTAGGTAAGCCAAAAAAGAAAAAAAAATAATAAATAAATAAATAAAAAGGCTTCCTTATGAATGTGTTGCTTTTATGAATTTTGCTTTGGTAGATATAATTATGACACTTAAACAAAGAAGCCAATTACAACAGAGGAGGAGTGGGAAAAAAAAAAAGCATGTATAGAACAGGTGGAGGCCAGAACATAACAATTGAGTTTTTTTTGTTTTTGTTTTTTATTTTATTTGGACCACAATGTCAAATAAATAGAGCATATGGGTTTGTCTCAAAAAATAAATAAATAAATAAATAAATCTAAAGAATAATTAAGGAGAATGATATATAGTTGTACAAAACCTGCCCTGAGTTGAAAGCAAGTGAAAATAAAACAAATAAAATAAAATTGTTTCTTTTTTTGGCTATCCCAAGATGGAAGAAAAGGATAAAGGCTAATATGTGAAAGGAGACAAAGCTTCATACCAAGATCTTGTGTGTGTTTGTATGTCTCATAAAAAAAATAAATAAAAGAATAAAATAAATAAAATAGTTCTTAAATTTTTCAAGCATATATATAAGTAAGCCAAAAGTTTCCAAAAGTAAAATGGAAAGAAGGAAATAATAAATAAACATGACATTAATTTTTATAGTAAAGAATTGGTGGTTGTGGCTAGAGAAAGACAAAGAAACTATTTTGAGGAGGCTATTATTTATTTATTTATTTATTTATTTATTTATTTATTTATAAACCTAGTATTATAATAAAAAAATATTAACATGGGAATTTAAAAAAAAAAAAACAGAGGAAACAGAGGAATCCCACTAAATAAGAAGGAAAAAAAATGGTTTTGAAAAGAAAACATTCCTCCCACAAAACAATGTGACAAAACCTTAATGTATGTCGATATATACATATCATGTTGATTCTTCATTCTTTGTGAAAGTAAGAAGGAGAAACAAAAAGAACATAAATGTAGAAAAAAACAAAGAGAGGAAAGTGGGGTCCTCTGTTTATTTCTCTCTTAAACTTTTCAAAAAAGATCACCTTTTTGAAGTGGTGAATGTTGTTGGAAGCAAGAAGCTCTATCTCTGGATTGTGGAAGAGGAATGAATAGTTAGAAGAATGAGAAGAATTGGAAGTGTTATAGGATAGAAAGGAGGGAGAGAGTTTAAGCAAAAAAAAAAAAAATAAGAGGGTTAGTTAGTTGTAAAGTGAGGGACAAAGAGAACAAATGGGGTGTTAATTTATAGAGCCAAAAAGTGTGTAAGAGAGAGAGGTAATAATAGATAGAAGCTAAGAAGCAGAGAAGAAGAAAAAAGAGCACAGACACAAAGGATGAGAGAGAAAGAGAAAGCGAAAGAACAATGGGAGTTGAAGAGAAAATTTGTTTCAACATTTAATTAGAGTAAAATAATATTTTAATAATATTATTCTTTAATAATATTAATTATAGAAAATATAATTTAACTTAATATTTATTAAAAATTAGATTAGTTCAAACATATTCTATTTTTTATGATTAAAACTATCAATATTTAAATTTTTCATAATTGAAATGTGTAATTACTCTGTTTAATTTTATTGATTATCAAAATAGAATAAATTGATTGAAATTTTAAACTTTGTAATAATATTAAATATGAATAATTTATTTATTTATTAAAAAAAACTATATTATTGTAATCACTAATTTAAAAATATATATTATAATATTATTATTAATTATAAATATTTTGAAAAAATAGGTATGAAATAAAATTGAAGATAGTAATAAGGATATTTTGAGAAGAAGGAGGGGGGACGTGCCCCTTCTGTGTCTGACACAACAATCATGCATGTGTAAGCATGGAAGGCGGCCGGTTAGTAAGCCTAAAAGATTTTATGTTTTGGTTCTTATGATCATCATCATGCTTATGGCGTCATGTGAATGATGATGGTTTCTTTTTTTTTTATTTGTGTTTGTGTTTTTTGTTCATTAACTTGTAGAGAGATACATGATAGGCTGTTAAAGTGTGAAGAATAACTTAGATTATCTCGTTAACTTGGACGAGTGGTCAGTTCAAGTAAGTATCAGAGGTTCAAATTTTATTTTGTGTATACAGTAATTTATTGACCAAAAATAAATCTTTAAATTAAACTCAGATCTACAATAAATTAATTCTTGACCTATCGAATTAGAGAATATTGTGGCCAACACAAAGTGCGAAAAAAAACTTGATTATTTCATTTAAGATATATAGTTACCTAACTTTAATGTGTGTCTAGTGTGTATAAGATGTTTCACTTACTATATATATAAATTAGGAGAAAAATGATAAAGTATTATCTTAGTTCTCATTTTTGGATTAAATTTTAATTTAATATTTAATATTTTAAACGTTTTATTTTAATTTAAAAAAATTAAATGTAACTAATGTTATCATATTTTTAAATTTAATATAAATAATTAATAAAATGAGTAATGTGAACGTTAACGATATTTTTAGTTAAGTTATATCTTTTTATTTTTGTGTATTAAAAAACACAACCAAAATTTTGTTGTAATACTTCTTTTTTTATTCTTTTTCGTATAAAATCTCAAACCTAAGCAACCAATCATTAAGGTTTCAAAATCTAAAGAAAATTATTTATATTGGCGATAGTCGAAGGATAAATTTTTTTTACTATTTTACGCACTAAAATCGAACGATATTGCATTTTTAATGTGTTAATTATTTGTGTCAAATTTAATAACGTGATAACATGAATCTATTTAAAAAATTTTGAGATTAAAATAAGATGTTTAGAACATTAAAGATCAAAATAATACTTTCTCCTATAAAAAATATTGACCATAAGTATCTTAAAGGCACCTCTAAGATTTTGAAAATGAAAAAAATATTGGACAACTAAATTTCTTGAAAGAATTTTGCTACCAAAATAGGAAAATATTAGCTATAATTTTCACATAAAAATGAGTATTATAAAATTTCTTTAGATATAAAAAAGAGTAAAGATTAATAGTTTTAATTTATTTTTTTAATTATTCTCCAAAAACAGAAAAAATTTAAAATTTTTATTTAAAAATTAAGAAAATAATTAAAAGTATGAGTTAAGAATTCCAATATTTTTCATAAAGAAAAAAAAATGGTGCCGAAAGAACCAAATATAACTTTTTTATGAAATATCCAATACTTGAATAAAATTGCTTCTAAGAGGATACTTAATTAGCATGGGATTCTACTAAAAAAACATAAATTTGATTTTGTTTGTTTGTATGAGAAGAGGTGGTAAGGGCAATATGGGAATAAAATGAAGGCATAATGGACATGAGAGGAACAATAATGGGGGCTTTCAGTTAGGGGTTTCTAAAATGATGATGGGCTAGGCCGTCCCAAGATATGCAATGATGGTTTGGATTGGGTCCAAAACACACCATCACTCACTCACTCACTCACTCACCACCCCCTCTCTCTATCATCAATTACTCTCTTGTTTTTATTATTATTTTCTTCTATTTTTTAGCCCTTCATAATTACTATTATATATTTTTTTCTTCACTTTCAATCATTTTCTTTTGTAATTTTTATTTTTCTTGTGTTGGGAAGTGTTGGTAGTAATCATTTTAGTTGCCGTAATGTTATTCCTTTTTCTTTTGTTGAAATAGGTGTTTTTTGTGTGCATTGAGACCTCAAGAGAAAAGGAAGACACTGCCACTTGTTTATGGAACGATCGAGTTTAATTTTGATATACTGACGGTATATCGATTAATTATTATTTTTGAAAATCATTTGTGCTGTTAATATATGATGTAATTATTTTTGTTGATATATTGTTATGTAATTAAATGTACGTGTAAAATTATTTTATATTAATAATTAATAAAAACTAAATTATATATGTATAAAATTTTTTAATTTTCCTAATATATTTAATGATTACATTACATATTTTTATTTTTGAAAGAAAAAACAAAATCTTTATGTGTGTGTAGAGCTGAGGTGTAGTGTTTGCCAAGAACCCTCTATTTATTCTTTGTTTCTATGTGGTGTGTTAGGATTAGAAATTTAGAGGAGTACTTTTCTTTTAAAAAACAAACTCAATGTGAAATCATTAAAAGGGTTCCGCCACAAAAAGGGAAAGAAAAAAAAAAAAGATAGGGAGGGTGTTGTGCATTGTCATTATACCACTAAAGCAAAGCTTGTTCCAAAGTACATGCTCCTTATAAGAATCTATTCTTACTCCTAATGGAGGGTTTTGCATTAACATCACTTGGAACCCAAAATGACCTATCTTTCTCAATAATAACATGTGACTTATGAGCTAATTAAATTATAGTAAAAACTCAGGTGTAGTCGATTTTACGTGAAGTTGATAATTGAGAGTCGTTAGATAATTTGACTGATTTGACTAAATTTTCATCTAACGATTCTCAATTATCAACTTCACATGAAATCGACTGCACTTAAATTTCTACCTTAAATTAATTAAACAATAATGTTTTAACCAATTAGCCTAGGTGTATAGTAGTTGTTTTAAAATTTTAACATAAGACAGAATTTGAACTTTTGATACTTACTTAAACAGACGAGTAAGTTAACTACTCGACTAATCTAAATTAATTATTTTATCGTCCTAATAATATAATTCATTTCGAACAAAATTCTTTTAAATTCTAATTATTTCTGTTAACACTCATTTTTTTTCTATTTCGATATTTTAAAATAAGAATTATTGAAAATATGATAACCTAGTTATCATTTGACTAACCCTAGTGTTGATACAATTGATGGTCATTTTACTTTACCTTAATACATAATCATGGTAATTATAAGGGAAACCCTAGTAGTATTATGTTAATTAAAGCACTCTATATTGCAAAATTGAGGAATAGGAAAGAAAATGTTGGAATAAGAGAAGGGGACAAGCAGCACCCAAAAACCCTCATGGGTTATGAGTGGCATAACGTGGAACATCATGGTTGACAGTTGGTAATATGTTGGATTGTGTCTACTAATATTTTCCCATGTTAGAGTGAATTTTTGTGTTAACCTCTTACCTCTTCTCTTCATGAGTGCCTTCCCCTGTTTTAGGACTTTTCTTGCATCAAACTATGTTGTCCCCTGTTTAGGGCTAGCTCTTTCCTAGATTACCCTTTGGTCCTTAAGGATTATGTTCCTTTATCTCCATATATAAAAAGAATACAATTATATTATGTTTACGTGGAATTAATTTGGGTTGATCGAGTGGTCAACTTACTCGTCAATTTAAATAAGTGCTGGGAGTTCAAATCTCGTCTTGTGTATATAGCAACTCATTGGCTAGCGATATACCTTTGCTAATCAATGACTTAGTATAAAAATATATATATATATATATATATTTAATATCTCATAATTTTTTTATTATATTACTGTAAAAAAAATTTAATTATCTATCTATTACATATTTTATTATTATAATATATTATTATTCTGATGGCTGATTATTTAGTTAAAAAATATAAAGGGTAATATGTATAAATATACATAAACATATAGTAGCTAGTTTAGTGGTTAAATTATAGTGTACATATAATATTTTTTTAAAAGACTACATAGGGAGATTAAAATGTATTTCTTAAAGAAAAAGTAAAAATACATATTAAAATCCATGATTCACCACAGAATCAATCAAAATGCTAATATATATAACATAAAGAGTGATAATATAAACTAAAATACTTTTCAGCCAAAAGACAAAATTCAAGAAATTAGTTCAGTTGATAAAGAGAGATTTGGCATCTCTTTCTTTAGATGATAGAGTAAGACAAATTCAGGCTACTATTAGGTATATGGTCCATTCATATGAAATCTTATATTTAAACTCAAATGACAACTCATATATATATATATATATATATATATATGCAAGCTACTATTAGGTCAACTAACTCATATTAGTGTGTTTGGTTTATATGACACATTGACACTTACCTTTTATTTTTTTTAAAGTAAATAAAATAAAACCATATATAAAATTAGATGGGAATAAAATGAATTATTTTAATTCCTATTTCATCCTTTTTTTTTCCTTAATACATGAGAGCTAATATAATAATTAATACATATGTGAATTTGCTTTAAGTTTAATTTATATTTTACATTTAATATTTTTATTTTCTACTATAGAAGAAGAGGAAATATAATTTATATCCAAAGGATATGGTTGAGATTCACTTAAACCAAAAACTTGTGTTAAAGTTAGACTTGTTGATATTTAAAATATTTAATCATATACAGAAATAGTATGTTGGAACCCGAAAATTTATGACTACAACTACCATGCACCTAAAATTATCTCTTATAATGATTATCTGTTTTGAGTTCTAAACTTTTTCTTGTGATGTTCCCTTTACCCACAAATGGAACATAACACATTAGTGCCTACCTAGCACCTACCCATATCCTCGTGCTCTGCATAACAAGTTTGCCCCAAAATTCATCACATTTTTTCAAGAACTTTTTGCTTGCATATACCAATATCCAGAGTATTTGCTGTGCGATTTGGATCAATTTTAAATTAATAATTTATTCGATTCAAATAATAATTTTATTTGTGATGCGATTTATATTTAATAATTTTTTTAAAAAAATTTGATTTAATTTTAAACGGTTAAAATTGGATTAAATTTGTAATTTTATAAATTAAAAAAATTAAATATATAACGTATTTTAACATTAAATTTTAAATAATTAATAATGTCATAACCAGTCTCAATAATATTTTAAAAAACAACTACAATAATATAACAATAAAAATAAATTATAAATTAATTAAAATAAATAAATAAATCTCATTTTAAATCTATAAAATATTTACTAAATAATAATAATACATGAATAGCATAAAAATTTATAACAAATTAAACATATTATAAGTAAAATTTTAAATATAATAATAAAATAAAAATATTATAACACATTGTGCAGTTTAAATTTGTTTTGAGAAGTAGATTCGAAATTTGATCTACCAATTTATGCGGTTTGCCAAAAATAAAATTCAATCAAATCCAACTTAATACGATTTTAATTACTTTTTTATTTAAATTGAATTGAATAAGCGGTTTAATTTGAATCGATTTAGATTTAAACACCCTTACCAATATCTAACAAATTTGTATATTATTTTATAATAAAATTGTTGAGATTCGCAAATACTATATATAGTCCCCATATTTTGAAAAAGTTTAGTAAGACTAAGTTATATATTATCAAATATAAAACGAGTTTTATTATAAAAAAAATAATTAATACAATTAATATTAAATTATATAAAATTTTGAGTTCGATTCTCAATGTTAAGATTAATAAGATGAGTGATGCCTAAGCTATCTAAGCTTTAATTTGAACAAATAAAAAAATATTTAAATTAATCTATAATTAATTTAAATTAAATATTTTAAATTTTAATAAATTTTTACTTCTATCCGACAAATTAATTTCTCTATTATTTTTCATGAAATTTAATATGCGTATTTGACAAATTAAATAAACAACTAACAAATTTTATTCTAAATCAATTTGACATTTAAAATGATGGAAATATCAATTTTTTTTGTTTTCTACTGGTATCCCTTAACCTGACAGGTTAAGGACTAATTCGTCGCAATATTAAATTCTATTTAAGGGTTTGTTGCTGGTCAATAAATTGCTGCATACACATAGAAATATCAATTTATCCGATATAAATAATCATCTAGGACTTTTAAACAATAAAAATTATTGAAAAAAAAAACAAAATGCACTATCTAAAATTTCTTGAATATGACTTTTTTTTTGGTTTCCCACGG
This sequence comes from Arachis stenosperma, assembly GCF_014773155.1. NCBI lineage: Eukaryota > Viridiplantae > Streptophyta > Magnoliopsida > Fabales > Fabaceae > Arachis > Arachis stenosperma. The sequence goes on from NC_080378.1 coordinate 120,174,071, forward strand.
TATTCCTTGTCCCGACAGGGCAAAGACTAATCTGTCGCGGTACTAAGCTCCATTTAAAAGTTTGCTGTTGGTCAATGAATTACTGCATGTACAAAGCGGACTTTAAATATGTAAATATATATATATATATATATTATATATATATATATTGAAATTCTAGGTCCATATTGCAATGATATGGGCCCTTCTTTTGACCTCAAAATGACATATATAGCTACCACCAAGTGTATGGTGAAAATAAGCAAAATCAACTCAAAGTTATAGCCTTCATGAGTTGCTATCCTAATTCCTATGATGACATGTTCAATAAAAACATATTCACTATCCCAACATGTGCTTCTGCCTTCTTCTTTGGTCAACAACTCCATATATCACATATCTCATCAAATTAATTTCATAAATCATAATAAATAATAATAATTATTATATAGTCAAAGAAAGAAATCATAGGGAGGCAAAAGGGTATCTCTTATTATCTAAGGCTAAGGCTAAAAAAATTGTGGCAGTAAATTGGTGTAAATGCGTGAGTGAATCTAATAAAAAAGGGAGTTATAAAATCTCGTCAGAAACAAACAATGATGGCAAAGGCCCAACAATAATGGTTCTCTTCTCCCTTAGTAGTAATAATCCATTCAAACCCCCCTCTTAAATAACCCATTTTCCTTTTACCCCTGCAAAATATTGAGTATTCACTATTCACTCACCCCTTTCCTTTTTTTTTTTAATTTATTATCAATAATTCAACACTTTTTTTAACCTAATTTAATAATCAAAAGTAAAAGGTTTTTAGGGAATAATAAAAAAGTTTAATTACTCCGTTGGTCCTATAGTTTCGTGAAATTTCCAATTAGATCCCTATATTTTTTTTTAATTGAGTTTCTATAGTCTATACTAATTTTTTTTTTCAATTAAGTCCTTCTTAGTAGTAATTGACTTAATTTTATAGGGACCCAATTAAAAAAAAATTGGTATAGAGACCTAAATAAAAAAAAAAAGTGTAGAGACCCAATTAAAAAAAAATTGGTACAAGGACTCAATTAAAAGAAAAAAAAATATAGGGACCTAATTGAAAATTTTGCAAAACTTAGGAACCAACAGAATAATTAAACCTAATAAAAAAACAAAACAAAATTTTCAATGATGATAAATATATAAATATATGAAGTATATTGAATAAAAATTATACTTTTGAAGTTTTAACAAAAAATGGTCTTAAAATAAAATATCTTTAATTTGAAACACTTGTTAATTAACAAAATCAATAATTTAATTAATTAGTGTTCTAAAAATATTGATTTTGAAAAATAATTATTTCAATTAGTATTATTAAGAAAAAGTTATATTTATATATATAGTCACATAAATATAACTGGCACTCATGAATACCCATCATCATACACCTTGCTTATAATTACAATTATGCAGAGTGGTAATGACCCATCTTTATTTTTCACCAAAAGGAAAGAAGAAAAAAAGAACAAAAAACATTAAAAGAGAATAGGAGATGATTGCATCAGCCCAGTAGTGATGAGAAACCAAAGCAAACTATTATTATTATTATTATTATTATTATTATTATTATTATTATTATTATTATTATTATTTTGTGGAGCATCATCAAGCTAAGGACCAACACACGTGAATGCCTTTGAAATTTCATCACCCTTACTTATATCTTTCTCATCATTCTTCAGCGTGTGATACTATTGGCAATTCAAAGATCTTAATGTGACCCACAGGGTAATGAGTTAATGTGCAACAAAATTAAATTTAAAAAAAAATAAAAAGAGGGAGAAAATTATTAAATTAAATTAAATTATTTATATTTTAATTTTTTTAAAGTGTGTAATTTAATATTCTAAAGTTATCAAATAAAGTAAAAAACAATCTTTTATCAATTTCTCTGTTAGAATTATAATTTAATTAAAGAATAATTTGTGTAAATTTTAAGAAAATTAGCAAATTGTCATTTTTTAAGTTATTTTATAACTTTATGAAGTCAAATCCAATTATTATATATTTTAAAAATTTTAATTTTAAATTAAACATGTACAAAAAAATAGTATTTTATTTGTAATTTAAAAAAAGTGAAGAAAGAAAGAAAAATTATATAATAGAAAAAAGATTACAATAGAGTATTTAATTCGCTTAAATAAGCGTTGAGAGTTTAAATTTTGTCTTTTACATGTAATAATTTATTAATTAATAATAAATTCTTAAATAGAATTTTAATTTACGACGGATTAATTTTTATCCTGTTAAATTAAAAAATACAAAAAAAATAGGGCATTTAACAAGGGGAAGGGGCAAATGGCATGCATGACTTCATCAATGAATATATATAAATATTTATATTGTTGCAAAGTAGAGCTTTTAAGTCTATCCCTTCATTACTTCTTTTTCTGAGGTCATTTATAATGATTTCACATAATACCAATCCCTGCACTACTAATGATGAATTTTTACATTATTACGGTCCGTAAGTGCATTGAACCCTACACGTGAGCTTATATATAGGCCTTTGATTTTTCTCTTTTTTTTTGTTCAAAAAAAAAAAAAAAACTAGGGTTGGCATACAAGACTCTCTCTTTGGGGGACCACATATGTAGGAAAAACATACTTCAACATATATTGTGTTCACACATGCAAATTGAATAAGTATATTTTAATTAGTTAATATATTAAATTTTTATTATAACTTTTTTAATTTTTATGTTTTTGAATAATTTAGAATTTAGAATTATGATAATTTAAGATTTAAAATTTAAAATAAAAAATAAATTAAAAAATTAATAGATATTAATTAAAAAAATAATTCTCTAGTTGAATTCTTCCAAATGTTACTAAGATCCTAAGTAAATTTATCATTTGAATATTTATGAATGGAAAATGATTGAGAGTTATAATTTATTTTTTAATTTTAAATAAAAAAGCTTTAAATATTTTTCTAAAAATTTAAAACTTTTATTTATTCAAATATTAAAAATATAATTAAAATGATAAATTAAGATTCTTAATTATTACTTTTTTATATGCTTTTGGTTTTTAAATTGTCATTACCAAATCAAATTTAATATATAAGAGAATATTTATTGGATTAAATTATTTTGCTAAAGTAAATAAGTATGAATAATGAGAGGATCACAAAAATTCTCTTTACTCAAAACTTTCATCTTATATTTTCTTTGTAAACAAACTACCAACTTGGTTGCATGTGTAGAAAAGAGAGTTTGTTACATTTGTAGATGAACTATCTATAAGTTCTTTTAAAAATAAAATGAAAGACAATTTTCTATATGTTTTTGTATTTTTTTTTAATTTTGCATATTTTAGGTAAAAACAAAATTTTGTCTTGTTCTCACCTAGATTTAGCCTTTTCAGATATAAGGCACGCTTTCTTTCCTTCTTTAAGACATGAGCCGCATTTATAGTACAACAAAGGATTAATCTATGCATCACATTCTTGAATACTTTCTATTAAAAGTTTGAACACTTATTTTAAAATTTTAGGATCAACGAGTTCAAAATTGCAAATGGACCCAACTGGGTCTAAATTCATGATATATAAACCCTTCACTCAACCAATTTCAATTCATTTTTTTCTCTTTTTGAGTAAGAGGGATGGTTAAAGAGAAGAGAGGTGGGAGCAAACTATTTTTAACTATTCATCACTATCTTCAATTGCTCACAACTTTTACAAATTGTTTCTGGGCACGCGTCATTCTCGACTCCCTCTTTATTTTATTTAACTTTTATGGTGAGTAATTTCAAGAACCCATCTCTAATTCTCAGTTTACTTTCGATTTTGAATTTGGGTTTGAAATATTGAAAGAATGGTGATTTTGATGTTTAGGAGAGGATTAATCTTGCGTCCTAGTAAAATTTTTGTCCAAGATTTTGTTAAAAAATATACTTCCGTTGATTTCTCCCATCATATGTGAAATCCTATGTTAAAATGTATGAAATTTGGTATTATTAGATTAAATTAAGATGATTGGGAGATTGGTTTGCAATGTGGAGCTTTAGTTGAGGCTAGATTGGATGGTAAAGGAAGTTCAAGAGGTTGAAAACCGCTATCAATAAAATAAAATAAGAATTGGTAAAGGAAGTTCAAGAGGTTGAAAACCGCTATCAATAAAATAAAATAAGAATTTTTCTTAAAACTATTTTATTACTAAAGATTGTTATAAATTGAAATCGATATGAAAATTATATTTTTGATGATTATGTGAGTCTCATGAATTGGTATGTGTAATTTATGATGTGTTTGAATGATGAATTAGTGTAAATATTGTGCTTGACAATAGTTGAGAATGTATGTTTGATTAGTAAATAAATATTGTGATTTGGAATGCTTTGTGATGAGCTATGAAATTGAGTTGAACGATGTTTGATATGAGAGTTTGGGCTAAGGCCAAAATAGGGTGAGGAATTTCCTATTTGATAAGTCATGATAAGTGGTGATTACCATATGTGAATTGATTGTTAAATTAATGAGTTTTGAATGAATTGAGAAGTGTTGTGTGTTATTATTGTTAATGGGTGTATTTGATGGAATGTGCTAAACGAGTTAGAATTGGGTTGACTAGGTTTAGAATGGTTTGAACTTGAATTGGATTTTGAAAATTGGTCAAAATGAGCGTCGTGTGAAATTTAGTAAAAATGGATTTTTGACCAACTTCGACTGGTCATAACTTGGCGCTCGGAGCATGAAATTGAATGAAATCTATCTTACATTAAAGCTAGTTAAATGATCTTCAAAACAGTCCAAGAACATGTGAAAAACAAATTTTGTACCAAAAGTTATGAATTTTGAAAAATTGGAATTTAGAACTAAATTCTACAGAAGTTGCAGAAAGTTAGGGTCTTGCATACGCACGACCCATGCGTACGCAAGGCATGCTTTATAGAATTGAATTTTTTTCGTTTGCGTCCCATGCGTATGTGCAAAAGTAAACTCGTGCTTACGGATAAGGCATGCGTATGCACGACTGTCCTATTTTTGAAAAAAATGCTAATTTTAACTGTTTTACCATTTTCAACCAACTTTTTGACCCATGTAACCCTCGTATGAATTTTGATAAACTGTTTTAAGACTTTATATACATTAGAGTTGGATTTTAATGAATTAAACTGAGTTTTCTATATAAAACTTGAAAAGGTCTTGAAGTTAGTTTTAACTTTTTAGTTGAGTAAAAATGAGAATTTAACTTGCCTTTTCAAAAAAATGAATTTAAAAATAGTTTATTTTTTGAATGCGCTAAGTTTTTAGGTAAAAGTAATTTTTTGGTTGAACCAAAAGTGAGTTTTATTCAATTAATTCTAATTAAGAGTTATGTTCTTGAAAATTTTAAATGAATTTGAAAGAATTGATTATTGAAGTTAGTTTGATAATCCAGTTAAAGAAAACTACAATATTTATGATTTTATTAATTTGGGAAATTGATTTGTGAGTTTCAATAATTATAAGGAAATGGTGAGGATCTTAGGACTAATTTAAGTTAAATCTGAGCAGTTTGAAAGTTGGGTTTAGTTAGCTCCTAAAATGATTAATTAAAGAATGATATATCAAAGTGAATGAGAAGAATATTAAAGTTAATTAATAATGACTATGATTATGAATTGAGTTTGATTGTGATAATGAAAATATGATTGATGTTGTGAGGACAGTAATTTTATACCGTTCACGGATAGAAAAGTTGAGGATGGAAGATTTCCTCTTTTGTTGTGGTGTAGATGTGAAAAAGGTGGAAAGACACACTCTTTTGATGTGAAAAGGCACTCTCTTTCGTATTATTTTTCCAACATCTCTCTCTGACAGCAAGGTAAAAAGACACATTCCTTCTATGTAGAAAGACACTATCCTTCGTTTGTATTCCTCTTGGGGATGTGAAATCTAGAGATAATGTTCGGGTTAACTACCAGATATGTCAGGTTCTGACATTTTAACCGACATGTGAGCTCATGACTAGTAGAACAGTAATGTAACATACTGCATTTGTTTGCATTTTCTTGGGTTTGACTTGGCTTGCCTAATTGATATCCTGTTAATTGCTAATTGTACTATTTGTCTTACTTGCTCTCTATGTGTGACTGTCTGCTTGTCTGTTTGATTACTTGAGTTTGTCACTTGTTAGTTTGGAGTGTGGTGGCATATAATTGATTATATGTTGGGTCAGAGGCTGAGATTTGACATTACTTTGAGTTGGAGGCCGAGAATTAATATTGATGTAGGCCATAGGCCAAAATTTGATTATTTGGACCAGAGACCATAACTGGCTAGGACAGAGGCCGTAATTTGATAAGTTGGTAAAGGTTGATACGCGCGTTAACTTGTGGTGATTTGTGTGTTGATTGATTTTGCTTGTAACAGGGGTCGTAATTGATTATGTGATGGGTTGGAGGCCGTGATTGATTTATAGTTACGGCTTGGTAAAGTATGAAAGATCAAACTAATTCAACATAGACTTAATGGAAGTATGAATTTGGGTTTTGAATAAGTAACTCTTGGTTTTTGAAAAGATTCATGAGGCGAGCGATAATCACTGTGGTTGAAATCCATTCTTTTTTTTACACATATCTTCTTATGACAATTCTAAACTTTTTGTTGAGACCGTGTGGTTAAGTTCTCACCCCTACAGACTTCTCTTTTCAAGAAGCGGACGAGAAAGCTTATGCTGTGATTTCTATACTTCATGGTTGTATTATTGTTGATGTCTTTTGCCTCCCCTTGTTATTGAGATTTATATTTTTGTAAAGAGATATACGAGCTATCATTATAATGATTATTAATGTTTGTAAGTTACTTAGCTTGTTTAAAAGATCTTTGTATGTGTGTGTGTGAAGTATTGTGATTGGTATTGTATGTATGCATGTTTGTAGAACGAAAGAAAAAAGTAATTTCGATTTTTCAAAGAAAACAGCGATATGGTTTCGAATTGAAGGTTCCTATTTTATTATTATATATGTATGAAAATGGAAGTCATCATAATATCTGCTCTGTCAAAGTAGCACAATCGAAAACGTGACATTCTGATAATAAAGATGTTACAGAAAAAAAAGCTTAATTATTAAATCATTATGAGTAACCTAATGGTAAAAATTTTGTATAGTAGCCTAATTAAATTTTGAATGGTATACCCGAATTATCTGATAGTGTATATTTTTTGTTTTTCTTTGATATTTTGTAATTTGATAGATCAAAACTTAATGTGTCGCGGATCGGAGTTTCAATAGACTATTATATACATAAGACGAGATTTAAAACTTCAAGACTTATTTAAGTGAATTAATAAACTAACTATTATATCAAGTCGAATTAGTTGATTTTATAGCGTATATAACATGGGTAAAAAATTAAAAAATATTAGTATAGGTAAGATTATAAGTTTGAATTTTTGTTAAAATTTAATTTTAATATATTAATAATGTAAATAAAATATTTCTCATAAATATTATATAAATAAATATATTTTAAATATATTAAAATTAAACTCTTTTATTATTGTGTTTATAGATTATCTGTATATAGATAGGCTTATCCATGCCCTAAATAATTATACTTGATGTGGGACTTTTTACCATGTTTATTTATTTCAAGAGAATATTCTTGCTTCTTTGAAAATGTTGTCCCTATGCTAGTTCACCACCAATTAATAAGGGTATATACTATGGAAAAGTATGAGGAGACAATAGTCTTATTGTACAACGCATACAATAGAATTTAATTGTAATTAAAATTAAATTATGGGTCATTATTTAATTTTAATTTTTTTTTAATTTGAAATTTGAATTAAATTAGAATTACCCTCATTTATAGAATCAAACCTACGAATCCCTCTTTCAAGACGGTGTGACCTCCGTTAACAACGAACTGCCGTCTGCATCTGTTTCAACCGCACAGCATAGGTCACCGGCAAGCACTGCGTCCCGTTGTTCTATTTCCACCGCCCTCTTGGATCGCCCAGTCCACCGCCCACCGCCGGCGCCCACCCTCTCTCTCTTCTCTTTCTTTCCTTGTTCCCCATTTCTCCCTGCCGTGTTCACTGACCCACGCCCCTGTTCGTGCCTGCCAGCTCCGGCGAGCAACACCCCGTGCAACCCAGCAGCGGCTAAGTTCTGTGCCGCTGCGACACCATCACTGCCCCGTTCTTCTTTCTCTCCTCCATCAACACAGGTTCCATCCCTTTCCTTGTCCTCGGTTCTTTCTATTTTATTTATTTCATTGCTTTTAATTATGGTTTCTTCATATAGATTAGGCTTAGGACTAGTTAATATCTGTTGCTAGATTGAATGTGTTTGCTGGCTGAATTTTATGGGTTGATTGCTGCTTCCATTGAACTTAATGCTTTGTTTACACATGATGCACACCATATGTTCGATGAAATGCCTAAAAGAAATCTTTTTGTTTAATTCTTATGTATGGCTAGCATTTGACTTAAATTCTATTCTCATGAGGCATTATAATTTACAATTGTGCAGTTTTATGTGATTTCTAATGATGTTGAGCTTGAATTTTGTTATGCACTTGTTTGTGATTTTTTTTATCAAAACACCAATTTGGTTAAAAATTCAGATGTTATTAATTGTTTGGTATATTTTTCATTATGGCATTACCATTTGGGTATATACATATGCACACGTCACCTTAATTACACATAATTATATTTGTTATATTATCTTTGTTTTCTTTAATCTATCATGCAGTCACCTTCACTTCTTTGTATATATTATGAATAATCATTGTATGTGATTCTTTCATTGTACTACAGGTTAGAGAGTGTGAACATCAAGTGCAAGAGTGGGAGAGCAAAGATTCTTGGGACATTGGTGTGCATAGGGGGTGCATTGTTGTTGACACTCTATAAAGGAAAGCCCTTGTTTAACTATGCTTCTGCAACTTCTATAGAAAAGACAGGAACAAGTAGTAGTAGTGGAAGATGGACCATTGGTGTTGTGACTTTGATTCTTGGAACACTGTTTTGGTCATCTTGGTACATAGTACAGTTAAGCATAAGCAAGAGGTTCCCATGTCAATACTCAAGCACAGCCCTGATGATCTTCTTTGGATCCATTCAAGCAGCTTTCAGAAGCTTGTCCATTCAACACCATGATTTCTCCATTTGGGTTCTCAATGGAAAGCTTCCGATAATTGCTGTTCTGTTCTTTGTGAGTCACTAAAGGAGATGTTCATTTTACTATGATTGTAGATGATTATTTTCATTCTAAAGTGGATGATTATTTTGAGTATACCATTTGTTGTATAATTTATTACCTTATTGTGTTGAAATAAACAAAAAATTAAAAGAAAAACTAAAATAGACCGGATGTTCATTTTACTAGGTAAGTCAATGGTTATTTGCATTGTAATTTAGATGTTTGTTTGATTTGGATTAGTTTTAACATAATTTTTCTGGATTAAAAGACTTTATTAAAAAATATTCTGGACCCATGTCTTGTCCTTTCTTTTAGTACAAAATTTGATCCTTTCACATCTAGCATCTTATATATATGTTCTATATATAAATAAACTAATTAAACATCACATATAAGAAAATTAATTTCTTTATGTAATATGTTCATAATAAAATTAAAGTAAGTCATATATGCGATAGTAAATATCTAACTTGAACTTCTTCAAGTAAATCAATGGTTAATGTTCCAAAAAATTAAACAAGTTGGTATTTTGCATATTAATATTATTTTTAATTTTAAAAGATTTAAGTGTAGTTCAGTCCTATAGAAAATTATACTGAGGGGTCACTCTGATGAAAAATAACCTTCCAAACCCTGCTTAAACTAACCATCCGATTTGTATGGTATAACCTCATGATTAAAATGAATTATTAGCCAATCCAAAAGCAACCATACATCTAATATTTAAGGCAACTTGTTTAAATTCAATTATCACCAAACAGAACAGCAAACTTATATTTAATTGATTCACTTATTCAGTCCAAAGCTCAACATGATGATCCTATTCACGTTTACAGTTATTGGAAGAAAAAAAAAAATTAAAACTAATCAGATACCAAGCTTAGTTATTTATAATGTAAAAACGTGTCAAATGACACGGGCTTCAAACATGCTAAAACTTTGTAACACAAAATATCAGTCCTTATAATATACACCAACCATCCAAGAACATACTAAAGTAACCATCCAAATAGTATCCAAATAGTGTCATGTAAACAACAATGGTCAATTAATTTACGTCAGGTTACATGTAAAGGTCTACACAACGAACGAACAATACTACACTATTTAAACCAAACTTTTGAATAACTTTGCGCGCCAACATAAAATCAACAGCAAACAAATACAACAGTAACTTATTCTACATGTTCCAGTCCCTTGAAATTGCAACAATGAAGTTTTTCCTTATGAAAAATCAAACAGCTTGGCAGATTCATTGCAAGTACAACTAGCAGCAACACAAATAGTTATAATCGCATTAGGAAATCTACCCACTAACCTCCCGTACATTCCCGACAACGCAAGGTACTCGTGGGTCGCAACAACAATGACGTTGACGTAACGGGCTTGGACGGAGGATGGAGGCCGCCAGGTGCACACACAGGGGTCCCGGTACTGGCGCCGAGTCGAGCAGCGACCCAGCCTCATGCGAGGCGCAACCCAGCCGACGTTGAGGCCGCCGGCGAACTGCACCCGTGTATCGCGACGGAGAACATCCAGGGGGGACGTCCTTGCTGCTGTCGGCGACCGAAGATGCTCGCGCAGAAGGGTGAGCAGTCGGCGGGTGCAAGGCGCTGAGGAAGGTGCGGGGTCAGTTGGCGCCGCTGCAGTGAGATGGTTATCGGAGGTGGTGACGGTGGGGTTGAGAGGGGTGCTGTCGGTTCACCAAGAAGGTATTGGGTGAAATTTGAAATTAGAATTAGATGGTTAGGATTAAAGTGAAACTAAAGGATTTTGTGATAGTAAGTTAAAAAAAATGGGTCCATTTTTAATTTTAGCTTTAATTGGGGCAAATAAATTGTTCATTGTATATATTGTATAGCTATCCCATTGTCTCCCTAGCGGGACTCATATACTATATACAAAAAGTCTTTGTAATTAAAGTATCCTAGAAACGAGCATGGTAGGAGTTTCCAAATGAAAAATAAATAAATATTTTTAATATATTAAAGCCATGCATAGGTGGAGGAGGAAGAGAAAATCACCTCTCTTTAATAAAAATGATTCACCCTTTTAATATTATTATGCTTCCGTGGGTCCAATGCAGATTATAATGTTACATTTTTATCCAATTATATTTGGTAGAGTAAACTAGTTGTCAACTCAAAAAGATTTAAATGTCACATCAACAGTTAAATAATGCTCAATAACAAAAACAAATTGAAGAACATCAACAATAATAATAATATATATTTGACTTATTTGCAAAACAACATCGTTATAGTACTAAAAGGAAATTTGCTAGTGTTTTAGGATGCATAAAGAAAGGAACAAAAATGCCTTTAATTAATTACCACATGGGAAATTATTATTGCAACCCTAGATAGCTATGAATGAATGAATGAATGGCATAGTATTACTAATAGGGAAGCAGGGGAATTATGCTTTATCAACTAGAAACAGTAACTATATTGATGAGAATAATTAATGAGATGAGTAGTTATGCTTCAAGTTTTATATTTTAGGGTTCAATAATATAATAATGCTTCATTCTTCATTGTTTAAAGGGATTGATATGCCATTTGCTAATTAATGCTTTGAGATATGTTAATTGCTCTCTATCCAAAAAGAACAGAGAAATAGTGTATCATCTTTTTGTTGAAGTCAACTCATTTTAATATAATATTATTGGAGAGGATGAGAGAACATTTACTTAATTTATATGTCACACTTTATCATTTATTTTATGTCAAATCATACAATCACCTTTAAATTTACCCCGTGAACAATAAATTAAATATAACTTCGTGCACATTAATATTTGTTATATATTATTTTTTTATGAATAATAGATTAATGAGAATATAAATTAGACTTTCAAAAAAATACACTTTATTATTATCTAACAGACTAAGAACTAATTCATCGCATATCTTAACTCTATTTGAGAGTCTGACCAAAAGATTATTGTACACACAAGACAGAATTCGAATTTCTAATATTTATTTAAAATTTAAACAGACGAGTGAACTGACTACTCGATCAACCTATATTGATTAAAAAATACACTATTGCAGTCTTGGATATCTCATCTATGTTGAGAGGGTTTTTTTTTTGTTCAAAATTTTCTTTTTGGTCTGGCATTTTTTGTTCAAGATGATTAGACCTCACCTTTATGCTATAAGTTGTATTTGGGCTTTTACCAAAAATTAAATGTCATGCCAAATTATTAGGTTTTTGTTTTGTACACAACCATGTCTATACCAGTATACCTATTCATTATTGGTAATACATACCCAAGAAAAAACATTATTTGTTATCATATATAGTTTTGTTTAAATTAGATTCGTCTAATAATTAGTTTATTAGTTCATTTAAACAAGGGTTGAAAATTTGAATATCGTTTTGCGCTTGCAGTAATCTATTAACCACCAACAAATTTTTAAATGAAATTCAAATTTATAACGAATTAATTTTTTACCTATCAGGTGAGAGAATACCAACAAAAAAAAGAAAAGATAATTTATGCAACAATATTCTCCTTTTCAAAATGTGAACTCAAAATTTTAATATATCAATATTCTAAATATATTAAAATGGACAATTTTCTACTCTAGCTCTTAGTCTCTTTCTGAATAACCATGTGTTTTTCCGGTTATTTATTTCTTGAAGTATATTCGGAAAGATATATGGATATTCCAACAAAATAAATAACGATCTTGTTGAGATTATGTTAATTAACATAGAATTTCCAAAGTCTTTGTTTACATGATACGTAACATGATCTTAAATACAATATTTTACAGTCTTTTTGTACATATGCTATTGCTACTTAAGCTAATCAAGTAACTAATTAAAAAAAATAACTAACACAAACTATCACTATATAAAAGAATTATATTTTAACGACGGTTAAAACCGTGGCTAATATACAATAATAAATATATAAAATCAACTTTTAATTAGTTAATATTAGTCAGTATTTTTTTATCATAAAATTAATTTTTTAACTCTAAGTTTTTTATAATCTGTTATTTAAAATTTAAATTTAAAAATAAAAAATAATTGATATTAACTGAAAATTAATTAATTTCCTAGTTATATTCATTATAACTTATTTAAAAATGATAAATTATTACATTTTTTTTCCAAAGGTAAGTTAACTTTTATTTTTTCAAAAAAGAAATAATATTGTCCAAAGAGGGACATACACATAGCAATTGAGAAATCCCACTCAGGATAACATAGCAAAAACAGATGGCTATTGCGATGATGAACAAAACATTAGGAAACGTACTAAATCCTTAGTAACAACTCAACAGTATCGAGCTACTACCTCAGTTATCTCCTCCACCGTCATCTTCTTTCCTTCAAACACTTCTCTATTCCGAGCTTTCCAGAGTTCCCAGCAGATAATCACAATTCGAACAAGTGTTTCGGTGCCCTGGTTTTTGGTGATGACGCGCATCCACCACGTCGCAAAATCAGGAGACCCATTTCGAGCAACAGTCTCAGCAGGGAAGAGGGTGTTCCAGGTTGCTGCTGCAGGGCCACAGCGATGGAGGCAGTGGGTGATTGTTTCATCTTCCACTCTGCATCTTAGGCACAGGGGCGATGTGTTTTCAAATCTGCGGTGGATGACATGCATCACAGGTAACCTTTCATGCATAGCCCTCCATAGAAATATCTGTAGCTTAGTTTGAATCTTTAATTCCCAAATCTGCTTCCAAATTACCTGATTTTGTAACAAAGGAAAAAGCTGTGCTGTTGGAACATGATAAAAATTGTAGGCGATTGTATACCCAGTAGCGACATCATATTACTTTCTTTTGTTCCAGATCCACTGTAGCTTGTCAACACCATCAGCATTCACCGGAATAGAGAGGATACGAGTTGCTGTCTCCGGAGGAAAAATTTCTTCTATCTGCTCTTTCTTCCATTGCCGATCCACTGTAAGTAAATTCTTGACCCAATAGACTTCTGTACCTATGTTGTTGCTGAAACTAGGAATAAATGGGTATGGGGGAGGTAACCAAGGGTCTGTCCTTATACGAACATTAGAACCCAAACCTATGCTCCAGCTAATACCTTTTTCCACAACTTTTCTTCCTTCTAAAAGACTTTGCCAACCCCAAGAAGGCTGTGATCCTTTATCGGCTGAGAGTGTGTTTGCATAGCGAAAATATTTTTCTTTTAGCATTCTGGTCAGTAGAGAATTTGGATTGATGGTAACCCTCCAAAATTGCTTTCCGAGCAGTGCTAAATTATGTACTCTTAGGTCTTTAAAACCCAGTCCTCCTTCTTTCTTAGGCCTCGACATCATATCCCAACTAACCCAAGCCATCTTGCGCTCTGAACCCTTTTGACCCCACCAGAATTGCATCAAGATCCGATGGATCTCCCCCAATAATGAATCTGGTAATCGAAAGCAAGAAAGAGTATACACCGGAATCGCTTCACCAACTGCTTTAATGAGTACATGCCTTCCACCTGATGATAGGAGATTTCTTTTCCACGCTTGAACTCTCTTCTGAACTTTATCTTTAATGGCTCCAAAAGTCGCTCTCTTCGAACGCTGGACCACTGATGGCAGTCCCAGGTATTTATCCTAGGCACCCACATGTCGAATATTAAGAGAACTTGCCAATTCTTGACGCGTATTAGTAGAAGTGTTATGACTGAAGAAAATAGCAGATTTATCGAGATTGACTTTCTAACCACTGGTTATTTCATAGTAATGGAGAAGAGTCAAAATGTTAGAACATGTCTCCTCTGAAGCTTTACAAAAAAGGATAGAATCGTCAGCAAACAATAGATGATTAAGACTTGGACTCCTCCTGTGAATCTGAATCCCCTGAATAGTCCTGTTTTGCTCTGCCTTGTGTAGCAGATAGGAAAAACCTTCTGCACAAAGAAAAAAAGATACGGTGACAAGGGATCTCCTTGACGAATACTCCTTGTTGGCCTAAAGAAGCCAAATGGTTGACCTTCCACCAGAACAGAGTAAGAAACAGTGGTGACTAACTCTTGAATCCAAGAAATCCACCTAGAGGCAAATCCTATCTTTTCCATGATAAACCATAAAAATTTCCATTCTATCCTATCATAAACCATAAAAATTTCCTGATAAATTATTACATAACCTAATACTTTGGAATAAATCATATTCCTATTTTATTTTGGTATATTTATATTTAAATAAATGGTCATTTATACTTATAAAAAATAAAAATGCTGACATATGTATTCATACTAAATCGAAACTAAACTTATATCCACGCAAGATGCCTTCCGTGTGACAAAAGTACCCTACATGTCACTCCAATCCTCCAAAGATAAAGTACTTTTGTCACACGGAAGGCATCTCGCATTGGTACAAGTTTAATTTCGATTTAGTGTGGGTATATATGTCAGTATTTTCATCTTTTATGGATACAAATGGTCATTTATTCTTTATATTTTATTAATCTCCTTGCATTAAAAGTTAGGGTTTAATTTACAGCAAAAGAAGAACATCATCGTTGGCATTGATTGGCATGCATCACATAATGTTATGTGTGCGTGGAAGAGAAGCAAAGAATAGTAACCCAATGAGGATTATTGATCTTTGCTGTAAGATTATCCAACTCATTTCACCATTTTTTTTTTCAAATTGGAAATTGCTTGACGCCATTGCAATCACACACCCTCCACACAAATTAAACTCAATTTTCAGTTACATTATTTTATTAATTTGATGATACCTTGTATCACTAATACAAGGCTACTACAACCTTATATATATACATACAAATTGAAGAGAAAGAATTGATTAAACAAAATGGAAGGCCAAAACAACAAAATGATTAGGAATAATAATTCTCTTCTCCTTCAATTATTTTCCTTCCTTTTATTATTATTATTCCCACAGATGATACAATCACAGGAGAAATCTTTTTCTCGCCAACCTTCTGGTCAATTTATTTTCACTCCTCATGAACGCTCAGATTCTGAACCTCAACAGGTTGGTTTTAATTTATTGTTAAAATTATAAACGATAATTAATCAACATTTCATGTGTCTCTCCAATTTCATGCATTTTTTTTGCTCTCTTGGGTGAGAATTATAGTTTTTAGTACTTTATGCATGTATGTATATCAATTTTTGACATGTGTTACTATATTAATTGTGTAAGTTTGTTAAATTTTTTCTATCTCTTACCTCTTGGCAAAAGTTTGCATATGTCAAAAGATTGATTTATATGTCTAAAGTAAGAAGTGTATTTCCAGTTAGGATCGGATTTTTTTTATATAAATAAATAATATATAAAATTGATTTTTTATAATATATATATATAAATTATAATTTATAAATTATGTTTCTATTATTTGAGCTAGCTCATGAGCTTTCGTTGAACCAAACTTAAACTTATAAAATAAGCTCGATTATTAATAAGGCGAGTCGTGAGTCAAGCTTAATTTTTTTTAGTTGAACTTGAACTTAATTTAGCTCGACTCAGTTTGTCTCATTTCTAGCCTAATTATAGATGTTGTCTTATTTCCCATCAAATTAAATAAGATTTTGATTGATTATGAAGTCATAAATATATCAACATGAGAAATCAATATGTCTCTTTTTTTTTTAATAAATATGGACTTTACACAATAAATTAAATATTTTTATTTTATTTTTTATTATAATATTTCATAAAAGTAGAGGATGAAGATAGTATTCTAATGAATAATGTTTAAATAAAATTAATCAAATTACGTATTTTTCAAATTTTAATTAAAAGACCGAAAATACTTTTTTTCCGTTTTAAAATAACTGTCTCTTTTACTTTTTAGGTTTATTTAAAAATTAGTGTATCTAAATAATAAACATTGATTTTTTAATAAAATTCAAAAGTGGAAACAACAGTTATTTTAAAACAGATAGAGTATTTAAATAGTCAAAAGTATTGGTAAACTATATGAAAGAGCAAGGATACTAAAAGATTACAATAGTATTCTTAGTATAGGCTTGAATCTAGGCAAATAAAAACCCTAATTGAACAAAACAAGAGCAATACACTTTTTATACACTTTAACAATTTATGAACAAACCAAACTTGAATAAGAACCCTAATTATTCATCATATTGTGATATTGTTATATGTTGTAGGTTCACATATCATTGGTGGGGAAAGATCACATGAGAGTGTCATGGGTAACAGAAGACAAGCATGCAAGATCAGTGGTGGAGTATGGAACAAAACAAGGAGGAGAATATGAAGCAAAATCAAAGGGGGAACACACTTCATACAATTATTTCATGTACCAATCAGGGAAGATCCACCATGTGGTTATTGGGCCTTTGAAGCCCAATACCAATTACTTCTATAGGTGTGGTGGTTTGGGCCCTGAGTTTTCCTTCAAGACTCCTCCACTCAATTTTCCCATTGAATTTGTGGTTGTCGGTAATTTATTTGCTTCATCCACACATTAATTTGTTTTTGAATCGTGTTATTTGTATTTTATTATATCACAAAATTATTTTTAAAAATTTAAATTTTTAGAGAGAGATATATAAATAATTTTAAGAAAATACTTTTTTATTCTTTTATTTATCAATTTGATTTCATAGGAAATAATAATTTTGTTTTGTATGGAATTTTTTAACATCTTCTTTATTTTTAACATGGATAATTGTTAATATAACAATTAAGCCTTTTTTTTCTTTATTCGGAGATCAAGCACTTAAATATTCCATTATCAAGTAAAGCTCCTAAATTTGTTCCCTCTAAAAAATAGTTAAGCTCCTAAGTAGCTAAGAAACTTCTTTTGTTTTGTTTTGTTTTTTTTTTTTTTTGAAAAAAAGGTTTTACGATAATTCTTAATCATTTAGATTCCTTAGAAGGGAGGTGATCAATGTCTGCTTAAATCCAAAGCAAATTAAGGTGGCCTTGGCATTTCAGAAAGGTCACTAGCTAGGACATAGGATATGGTCATCAAAGAATAATAACACTTTAAAGGCTTTAAGGTATTTGTCAGATCATAAAATTAGATGCGGCAAGTACTATATGTTACATACAATAATCAACTACTATAGTCATATATAAGTTTAATCCATTTAAATAAATATCATAAATTCAAATATTATCTAATATATACAATAATTTATTAATTAAACTTTTAAATAAAATTTAACTCTACAAAAAAATAGTCATTAATTTACTAAGTTCGAGATATGCTGGTGAAAAAAATCTATATGCTACTATTTTTGTCTAAGATAATGATTCATTTAGATAAATTAATATAAATTTAATTTTAAAATACTATCAGTAATTTTATATACGTATTCAATCACGTAATGTCACATCAATAAAAATAATTATATTTTATATTGACCGTGTGAATGATCATAAAAAAAAAACATATTACACGAGAGTGTAAAATGCATAAAAATTAAACTCAATTAATATCTTATAAATTATTTCAAATGTTTAACATTTTTTTAAAAGAAAAGAACTTGGATTGAGTAACATTGAGAACAAAATATTTTCATGCATGATGTAGGTGACTTGGGACAAACAGAATGGACAGCATCAACCTTAAAACATGTTAACAGCAAAGACTATGATGTGTTTTTATTACCGGGTGACCTATCCTATGCTGACACACAGCAACCACTATGGGACTCCTTCGGTCGCCTGGTGGAACCATACGCCAGCCAGAGACCATGGATGGTCACTCAAGGCAACCACGAAGTTGAGATCTTACCGATTACCGAGCCAACCGGTTTCAAGGCCTACAACTCCCGATGGCCCAATCCCCACAAAGAAAGTGGGTCCAACTCAAACCTCTACTATTCCTTTGAGGTATCTGGGACCCATATTATTATGTTGGGGTCATACACTGATTTTGATGACCAATCAGAGCAGTACACGTGGCTTGTAGATGACTTGGGGAAGGTTGATAGGAAGAGGACTCCATGGGTGGTTGTGTTGTTGCATGCACCTTGGTATAACACCAATGAAGCACATCAAGCTGAAGGTGAAAGCATGAGAAAATCCATGGAGGTCTTGCTTTTTGAGGCTCGTGTTGACTTGGTCTTTGCTGGCCATGTTCATGCATATGAACGCTTTGTAAGTCATAATAATCATACATATATTTCATATGCTCAAAACTCAGGTAAAGTCGACTTTAGATCAGGTGAAGTTGATATTTAAGAGTCGTTAGATGATTTAATTGATTTAACTAAATTTTCATCCAACGTCTCTTAAATATAACTTTACGTGAAGTCGACTTCATTTGAATTTTCACCATGTTATTTCAATATAATCAAAATAAATATAATTTTTTTTAAATTTTTTTAATTATTAGTTAACAATAGTCAAAATTTTTATTATTATAAATTTATTTTTTAAATACAATTTACTAATATTAACAAAAAAAGAGTAAGCTCTTTAGTTAAACTCATATAATATTTATTTATTAGGAAAGAATGTTTTAAAATGAGAAATTAATAAAATAAGAAGTTACTCACCATTAAATTTGTGATTTTTATTATGCGAGATTCATACAATCTTGACTCAAAGATGATATGATAATTAGAGTCTTATTTTTTTATTTTACTAATTTTTTCGAAGGAGCTTGATTCTATATATATTAATACCATAAAAAATTTTGTTGAAATGCCTTTAAATTATGTTTGGGTTATTATTTGTTTACAGACTAGGGTTTATGACAATAATGCGGATCCATGTGGTCCAATGTACGTGACAATTGGAGATGGAGGAAATCGTGAAGGACTTGCATTATCGTGAGATATTAGCTACTACTCTTGATTAATTAATAAGTTAATTTTCCGTAATTTCAAATGATTATTTTTATAGGGTTGTTAATTAATTGTGATTTTTGATGGAATATAATACAGGTATAAGAAGCCGGTAAGTCCACTCTCATTGTATAGGGAAGCAAGCTTTGGTCATGGAAGGTTGAGAATAGTGAACGAAACACATGCACACTGGTCATGGCACCGTAACAATGATTCTGATGCTTTTGTAGCTGATGATGTTTGGATTCAGAGCTTAATTAGCTTCAAAGAATGTTGGAACACACAACAACATCACCTTGTTGCTCATCAAGAGCTATGAAAAGATATATACACATAAGAGTAATTAATTTTAATTCTCTTAATTGTATTATACACAGCTAGCTAGGACTTAATTTATTATGTGTATTTTGTATATACACATCCATTTTCCTTCAATAATCACACTTAGCTTGTATAACCTTCCATATTTCTTTTTTTCTTTTTCTATTCTAGCAATACGTATTTTAGAATTGAAGAATAATCCTACCATCCTTGTATGTCCCAACTAACACAATTTCTTCCTTTTTTTTTGGATAAATAGAAGAGTTCTCCTTTCTCAATCATTTGAAAAATTACTGTATTTCAAGTATTTTTCCAATTTTTTTCAATAATTCAAAAAATAAAAAGACACTTTTTTGTGCCAATATAAAAAAGAAAACATATTAGATTAAAAAATAAGGAAATACAAAAATAGGTCAATCATAAAAACAAATAAAAAAAAACAATCTACGCATACATCAAAAAATCATAAAAACCTCAAATCAAATAGTATGAAATTTCTACATAAAAAAGAGTCATTAGACAATAGACATCATATTTTATGACATTTCTTCATGTTCTTAAACTCTAGCTAAATATCTCATATTTTTATTATTCCTCTTCACTTGATCAAATTGATTCAAAAATTTTGACTATTGTTAACTGATTACAAATTAATTTTTAAAAAATTTTATATTTATTTTGATTATGTTCAAATAACATTGCCAATTTATTACCATCAGTCAAATTTTTGCTATATCGGGAAAGGGGAGCACTAACCCACCAAGCCCAAGCCCAACAACATTTTCTCTCTAAACTTCTTTGTTCAATCCAACATTGACCGCTCAGCTCAAAAAAAAAAAAAAAAATCCAACATTGACCGCTAACATAGTTGTGAATCGTATTGTATCATAAATCATAATTAACAAGGATATAAAAGTGATGAAAAAAATAAGCCACTTGCGTGCAAATAGCCAAATATGATAACTTCACTTTCGCATTCATTATAGAAAGCAACACAAAACGCTCCACTGGGCTTTTGCCCACTTGTAGACCCAACAACAAAACCACCAAATTCTCATTTTCAACTACCTTTTTAATCCCTAAAGATGGTGTAGTAGTGGTGGATGAAACTACAATCTTTCATTCATTTTTTTCTTGCTTTTCACACTTTACAAAAGCTAATACCACATAAAAAATCCATGACTTATTCAACCTTTCTAGTGGAGACAGCCAAGCAAGCAAAGCAACCAAACTGTTATTATTATAATATTAAAATTTAATAATAACAACAAAGATAAGATCATTACATCATAATCATATTTTTTTATAGTACATCTCTCAGTTGCACCGGATGTCCAGGTGGACGGCCACGATTAACTCATCTAAGAAGGACTTACTCAACAATAACCATCTGCTTTGTGTAGGCCCATACGTCTGATCCAACGGCTGAGAAACAATTCCCATATTTCCCATCAGATCCTATCGAGTTTCTCCGCCTTGATCACGGGGTTGGCACGTGCTATCTCCTCTCTTCCCACCGTCTTAAAATCGAAAGCGCACGCGTGTTTCTCCGGGTACCTGTGGGCCCCGCAGAACGTGACACCGCACCTGCACTTGAACCCGGTCAACCCGACTCGTTTACGGCATGTAGCACAACGGTTCGGCTGAATCGGAGCTCCGGGATTCGAGCTGGTCGTTACAGAAACCGTTACGGAGCTCGAAGCTTCTAGCTCAACCGGTTGAGGAACAAAGGATTCGACGGCGGCTGGCGTTGGCGCCGGAGAAGACGACGTGGACGGTGACGGAGATGGAAAGGCGGCGACGCAGGAGGTTGCGGTGGCTGTGGCGGTGGAGAGAGCGTTCTCGATCGTAGATTTTGCGGATTCTTGTTCTCTGAAGCATTTGGAGCAGAGATTCATGGTGGCTGAGCTACCGAAAAACCCGCAGTTGTTGACACAGAGCCTGTGACCTTCAGGAGCTTGGCATGGATGTTCTTCCGCCATGGTTACGTTTCTAGATCTGAGCTTGAGCTTTTCGAATTTCTGCTTTTTCTTGTTTTTTTCTGTTTTAATTTTTTCCTCGTCTCCTTTCTTTGATGAGAAAATTCACAATCAGAACCGCTGTGAATGTTTTGAACCTGATCGGAATTTACAGAAGTTCATAAGAAACGTTAGCTATCTAAAATTTAGATTCAGAAAAATTTGAAAAAGCTTATTGAGATTCAGAGACTAGAAATATGATTTTGGTTATGGAGTGTTGGAAATATCTTGAAGATGAAGGAAATTTATAGAGAGAATTGAAGAGGAAAAACAATTGAAAACGTTGAGTTAGTTTGGATTCCGAGAAAATCGAATGGAAAAAATTGGAAAGATAGTTAAGAGTTATAACGAAAAAATACGGTATAAAAAAACTGGAAAAAACAAATACAAGTTGCAAAAACCATATACGGTTTTTTCTTTTTGGGTTATTTTTGAAAATTTTGTGGCCCGTAACCAAATACAGAAAATAAAGAGAACAAAAAACGACATAAATTTAAGAAAAAAGGGAAATTGCGATACCTGGTTGTGGTTTTGTTTGGGAAGAGGTTGAGAATTGAGGTTGAGAATGTGGAGAAAGAGAAGGGAGAAGGAGAAGATAATAAGAATGGTGTGAGAAAGAATCTTAATGGAGAAGGATTATTATTAACCGAGTGGGAAAAGGATTATGAGAGAAGGAGGAAGAAACGGCGAAACTAGACAAAATTGTAATAATTATTTTTAATTTATTAGTGTTAGTATTATTTAATTCTGTTTATATGATGTAGAGACTAGAGAGAATGGTTGATCTTATCAAAATAAAAGAAATGATAAAATAAAATAAATGGTTGATGATGCTGAGGTGAGGAAAATATGCATTATTGGCAATTTTTTTAATTATACAGTGTAAAAAAAATTAATTTTATTTGAGAGAAAGGGACAGGCTGGTTGTGGTGGTGCTCAATATGGATTTGGTCGCCACTTCAGCAACTTTTTTCTGATTCACAATTTCCTTTTTCTTCTTATTTTGGTTTCTAGAATAAATTCTGCTTTTCTTTATATGCTAATTTTTTTAAAGATGGGGGTAAAAGTTATAAAATTAATAAAAAAATATGATTCTCAGATTTTATAACAATTGAGTTATAGATTTTGTAAATATATAAATTAAAGAATCTGATTTTTGTTAAAATTTAGTGAAACATAAATTTAAGAATTAAATTTATATATTTATAAAAATTACAAATTCAAAACCATAAATTTAAAAGTTAAATTTGTGTACTAAAAAAATCTGATTTTATAATTTGTTGATATTCAACTACACATCATGATAAGATATATCAAATTCTAATATAGCTTAAAAACACAATTCATAGTTCTATTAAAATTGAAAAGTAGTGTTCTTTATACATATATGACTTTTTTTGGTACAGAGTTAAAAAAGAAAAAGTATATAATTATTAAGTATTTGAATAATTAATTCATTATTATACCAAATATATTCTCAATGTTCAAAGTAATTTGGAACACAGAAACAAATGGGAGTCGTTGCAGCGTGTCCGTGTCTGCCGCGTAGAGAGGCTGCGATAACGAAAGGATTAAAGGAATACCAGTTACTATTACTTTATTTTTGTTTAAAAATTAAAATATTATCTTTCTAGACATACTCATTTTAAGCATACAAAATTAATTTCAAATATGTAATTATCATGAAAATTTCCAGATCATAGTTATTATTATAAATTTAATTTTAATATATGTTATATCAGTAAAAATAATTATCTTTTATATTAATTATCTGTATAAAATATTTTATACGACTAATATATTAAAATTGAATTTTACTATTATATAATGTCTATCAGTATATTTAAACTTAATTTGGTAAAATTTTTATTTTTTAAAAATAGTTTATAAAAGTTAATTTTTAAAAGATGATTTTTTAAGAAGTGTAACATCTATATTTGATAAATTAAATTAAAAATAATTTTTAATAAATACAAGCAACAAACTAACAATAATTACGTTTAGTAAAATAATTTTTAAAATTTAAAAAGTAGTTAATATATAATATTAGACTTTTAAATTTTAAAAAGTACAAGCTAATTTTAAAAATTTTTATCTTAAATATTTTTAAAAGTATCTTAATCTTTTAAAAGTTACAAATATAAATACATAAATTTTTTATTTATTAAATATAAAATAAAAAATTTATGCTTTTAAAAAATATAAACATCTTTTTAAAAAATTTTACTGAACCAAATCTTAACTTAGTTTGGTTTGTTGGGTGAGAGTGAATTGTCAAAAAGAAATGGAAGTGTAAGGAGGTTAAGGTTCGATGAATACTGCTGTTGTTAAAGGGAACCACGGCTTTGGGTTTAGTTGTGCTTAGCTGGAAGAACCACATCAAATTGCATCCACTCGAGGTAGTGGCCCACACCTGTTTCTAACTAGTGTCTATTTCTCCTATTTTTTAAAATAAATATCTCTATTATTTTTTAAATTTATTAAAAATTTATCATATAGAAAAATCTTAGATAATTAATATTTTTATTTTTATCTTATATTTAAATTAATACTAATAAATTCTTTTTATTTTTTTATACTAAAATCTTTTATTGTGTAATTTGACAGCAAAATTACTTTTAGTTAATTAGTTCTAATGGATTCTGATTATTTATATTTTCATATTACACCTTTTTAATACAGATTTATGTAAAAACATTACGTTTATCTAAAAAATAAAAGATCTTTTCTAGGCTACTAAATATAACCTTTTGAGATAGATTTAATTAATTTATTAGTTTCTATAATTTTATTGATTTTTTTATATATTTACGGTTTACAAATTTAAAATTAAATTTTTTATATTAGATAAAATTTATAAAATAAATAATAATTCTAGATATTTATTTCATAATATTTTATAATTTTTTATATTTTATTTTATATCAAACACAAAAATAAATATTTCAAAAATTTGTATCTTTAACAAAAGATAATTAAAAAATTAATTGAAAATTTTTAATTCAATATAAAAAATTAATTACAAAATTTTAAAATATAAAAATTAAACTAAAAATTTAATAAAAAATATAAAAATTAAAATAATTAAACCTTTTAAATATCTATAGAAAAGAGATATATAATATAAAAAAATTTTCACATATATTAGTACATCGAGATTTTAATAAATTTTAATTATTGATCTTAATTATATATTTTTTATAATTAAAATTAATAATTAAAAATTACTAAACATCAGTATATCATAGACTTTAAAATTTTCTTATAATATAATTTAATCCCAAGTGTTTTATAAAATAAATAAAAATTATATTAATATGATCAACTATGATGCATATCATGATGATCCATGTGTCATGTGTGAGGGATGAAGATGGATCATGGGCTTTGGAATTGAAAGGGAACCGCACCTTGTGACTCGTGTTGTGTTCTTTCTGTGGGCTGGGGTCGGCCACCGTCTCCTAAACTTTGCCGCACCCTGTCTTGCATACCACCATGTCATTTCATATGCTTTCATTTTTCTTCCTTTTTCTCCACATAAAAAAAAAAGAAATAGCATGTTCATGTATTTGTCATCCAATAGCAATTTGACAAATTGTGTTGTCACTATTTAAAAAAAAAATCTCCACGTAAGATATATAATTATTGGTGAAAAATTGATATCTAAGAGCCGATAAATGAAAATTTAGTCAAATCAATCAAATCATTTAACAACTATCAAATATCAATTTCAGGTAAAATTGACTACACCTGAATTTTCACCATAATTATTTAACACAATATATATGATGGGTTAAGTTAGTACTTTTTTATTAAATGATCATGTGAAGTTTCTTTAATCTGAATACAAATAATTCAACGGAAGGTCTTTTTCTAATTGCAAAAATATATTTTTTGACTTCATTACGAGATGAATTGTTTTTTAACACGATCTTTGCTTCTGTTTTTTTCTTTAATAAAATATTATTAAATTTTTAAAAATATTTTTTTATAAAAATATTTTTTACAAAAATATATTCATATATATTTAAAATTTAATAAAAATACTTTATTTTTTATATTTTTTTAACTCAAATTAATCCAAACCAATACTAAGTAAGAACATGAAACTATATGAAGGGTGGTAAAGAAGTTCTCCATTAAGCCATTCAACTATGGTTATGTGAAACGAATCCTATTAATCGGTTTAATCGGATTAATTAATTCAAGTAAAATTTGATCGGTAATAAATTGGAATACTCAGTTAAAGAACCAATTAATTTGACCAAATCGGTATTTTTTAAGCGATTAACTGGTTTAAAATAATAAAACAATATATATATATATATATATATATATATATATATATATATATATATATATATATATATATAGGAAAAGTATAGGGTACCAACATATTATCTGTCAACTTATTGCTAATAATGATTAGTTATTATATTTTAAACACATATATAAAGAGACACATCCAAAAAATATATCTATAAAGACATTTCTATTAAACATAGTTATAAAAAAGATATTTTTATTAGACACATCCACAAAGACACATCCATTAAACACAATTATAAATAAGAGTTGGCAGATGTTGGCAGAAATGGTGTTGGTAACGTAGTGAGATTGATATATATATATAATTTTATTATATCCGATTCAATTTAAATTAAATTTTAATTTAACCTTTAAATTTTTAATTCTATTAATTCAATGATCGATTTGATTAAGAACTTTTGATTCAAATACATAATTAACCTATTTCGCAAGGCATACTTCTTTGCACTAGCTTCATTTCAAATGGCCAATTCTAATATAAAAACTTGTGAATTCTGTTAACCATGTCATTTTCTTAATATTTTTAAGTTTGTAATTTAAAAAATACAAAAATATATATAAAAAAATATGACATTAGTTTGTCAAAATTGTATAACTATAGTCTCCATTTTTGATCATACATTTTAAAATTAAATTGAAAGGTGAACTTAAAAATAATCTTTATAATTATACAAAATTATTTCTGTGTTTGTAGAGAAGAAAATTAGTCAAACAAAAAATTGAAACCTTCAAAAAGTTCTAATATACTTGTGCTTTTTCCCTTCAAACATGTTTACCAAATACACTCTATGAATATCTAAACGCAAGAATAACTAAAAGAAAATTTCTAAAAGAATGAACAAAGATTAAAAACTAAACTAAATTGTGAGTATTCATTCATCTTAAAAGAATGAACAAAGATTAAAAACTAAACTAAAGTGAATTTGACATATCATGCTACAATGATTTCTAATCGACTCGAATGAGTTGTTTGAAGATTTCAGTGTAAGCGTTGAAAACAAATCTATCTTTAGCTGCAGTTCTATGCAATTTATTGTACTTACAAAAATACCTCAAATCTTCTAAAGTGCAAAACCCTATGAACTCACCTAACCAAAGAAACAACCAATTAATGGAGTGATCCTTCCAACTTCCAATAACAGGTTTCACACTTTTTTCTTGGCCGCAGAATTTGCATGCAATCGGATTCGGATTCATCCACTCTTTTGGACATCGACTATGCATAGAAGCTCTGTGATCCTTCAAGAACTTTCCATGCTCTGTAGCCTTTTTCTTTAAATCGAACTCCATTTCGAATTTTTTGCGACAGCTTCCACATTGAACGTCTCCTTTGATTGTTAAGATCTTGTTTTGTTTCAGATATTGGAGTGTGTGGACTTTCGCCGGACGATCAGTGGCCCATGGAAAGGGAGGAGTGATGATTATGTCGAGGTCGTCGACGACGACCTGTGCCGGTGGTGGTTGTGGTGGTGATGAAAGCTCTGGATCCTGTGAATGATTGGAAGAAGGTGAAGATTGGAATAATGGTCCGGTAGGGAAGAGAGGGAGTGTCTGCAATTCTCTGATTTCTGGATCTTGAGGCTCTGGATTGGGCTTCGGTTTCACATTGCGGCGGTGGTGGTAGTTGGTGGAGGCCGATGAAAATTGATCTTTTCTCTTGTTCTCCATTGTTTTGGAGTTCTTTGATTGTTCTTGAGTTTTCTATGAACTTTTTTTTATGATTTTGAGTTTTCAGAGAATGACGGTGTCTAATTTAAAGTAATTAATTTGAAGATTGAAATTTGAACTCTAAAACCGTTTGTAACAACTTTTTAAATTTTAATTTAAAAGGATAAAATGAATAGAATAAGATTAATTATATTTAGCCAATGAATTATATTTTAAATGATATAGTCTCTTCATATTTATTCAAGAAATTACAAGTTTGAATCTCCTATCTTTGGTAAAAAAAATTAATTATATTTAGTTATATATGTTATTATTCATACAAAGTAGGTAATAGTAATAAATAATACATTAACTAGATAAATTAGATTTATAAATTATGCTTTAACAATTAAGTTGGCTATATTTTGCAAATTATATCATAACTGTAAATTATTATCTAATTATTTAAAATGTAAGTAGTCTAAAAATATAGAATTAATCAAATAAGTCAATCAATTTGAATTCATTTATTGGTTAGTTTATTTTAAATAGATATCAATAATTTGAATTCAAATCTAAATAATATTAAACAATTCTATAATAACAACAAATTTTGTATTTAATTTTTTAAATATAAATATTGAGATAAGACTTATTTTTTTTTATAAAAATTAAAACATGCGTATGTTACCGATATCATAAAGCACATCATAACATTATGTCAATTGAGTTTGGGCTTTGGCAAAGAATAATAAAGATAGAAATTAAGATATCGTGGAATAATTACTCAATATAATATCTGCATGCATATTTGGTGCATGTATACTATTTATTATGCGTTGCTATAATGTCAAACATGGTTTAGATTTTTTTTATCTACAAATAAAATAATTTAAATTATAAATATTAATAATAATTTATATTTCGTCGTGTATATAGAGCTGATAATATATATTCGGTATTTAATAAGAACCAATTCATTTTGAGTAGGGTTGTTTATTCGAACTGCTACAGATAAGATGAATTTTCTATGAATTTTTTTTAATGATTTTGAGTTTTTAAAAAATAAATGTGTTTAATTTAAAGTAATTAATTTAAAATTTAATTTAAACTCTAAATCCGTTTGTAACAATTTTTTAAATTTAATTCGAAAAGATAAAATGAATAGAATAATTAGTTATTTTTAGTTATATATGTTATTATTTATACAAATCGAATAAAATAGTAATAAATAATACATTAATTAGATAAATTATAGAGCATACCTTAACAATTAAGTTGGCGTATCTTTTGTAAAGATAACTTTATCAGATTATTATCTAGGCCAATTATATTTTAACTGAAAATTGGTATCTAATTATTTAAAGTTTAAGTTAAGTCTAAAAAAGATAAAAATAATCAAATAAGTCAAACAATTTGAATTGATTTATTAGTTAGTTCACTTTAAATAAATACTAATAATTTAAATTTAAATCTAATGATATTAGACAATTATATGTCAACAACAAAGTTTGTGTCTAAATTATTTAAATATAAATGTTAAGAGATAAGACTTACTTTTTTTATAAAAATTAAAACGTGTGTATTTTAATTTTTACAGAATCATAAAGCACATCATAATAAAGATAGAAATTAAGATATCTTGGAATAATTACTCAATATAATATCTGCATGCATATTTGGTGCATATATAATGTCAAACATGGTTTAGATTTTCTTTTTATCTACAAATAAAATAATTTAAATTATAAATATTAATAGAATAAAATTTGTTTATTTGATTATTTGCTTCTGAAATTCAATTTCGAGTAACTGCAGCTGCATCAACCACCATGGATCCTCAACCTCCGGTCCCCACAGCTCCAACAACTACCGCCCCAACCGCTGCCGAACCCTCACCGCCACAACCTCCTCAACCATCACCATCACCATCACCACCACCACAATCACAACCTCCACCTTCTCCTTCTCCTCCTTCTTCGTCTCTCCCTCCATCTTCTGCTTCAACTCCCCAAATCCAAACCCTAGCTCCGTACAAATGCCAACAACAACCTCCAAACCGCTCGCACCATCCCCAGCCCCTCCTCAGCCTCGCCACACTCCTCCTTCCTTCAGCCGCAACCCGCCACCGCAACCACCGCAGCAGCATCAGCCTCACTCTCACTTCTCGTCACTCCCTCCATCTTCCTCTGCCGCTGCTCCTCCTCCTTCGCAATCCTCTGCCTCTCCGTCCGTTTCTGCCGCTCCGCGTGGCGGGATGGCGATCGGTGTGCCCGCGCACCACCAGAGCCCTTCCCCTCCGCCATTCTCCTCTTCCTTTGGTCAGCATTTCGGTGGTTTGGGCCGAACCGGAGTTAGCATCTGAGAATCTGCCTCCAATAATGCATCTTCTCAGGTATAGGCCCCAAATTTTCCCCCAACTGTTTGGAAATTTTGGTGTAGAATCTTCGTGAAATCAATGCTGGTTTATTGATTTTATAGGCACATAACTAGTTATAGTTAGCCTGTTAGTTATTAATCGAACAGTTAAAGGATTGGTTGAGTAGTTAGTACTTAGTATTGAGTGGTAGTTGAATAGAACAACTATGAATACACTAGTCACTGGCAAGATCAAAACTCATAAGTGTAGTCCTCAATAATTAGAGATAGTATCATATTAACCCTGTTTAAGGGCTAATGTATTTGGTTATTTGGTAGTTAAACACTCAAAAGGATTGATTCAACCTCTTTGTAGAAAAACAATCAAACTTAGAATGGGAAATAGTTACTGGGATATAGATTGGGGAGTTTAGTTCGATAAATTTCACAAAAGTAGAAATAGGAAACAATGAGCTCTTGTTTTTCTGGAAGCATATAGAGTTGCTTGAGCTTGAGTTCCTGCATTTTACTTATATTAAAAGATTTTTTCCCCTTTCCGTATTTAGGCAGTTGTCCAAATGTGCCCCATTCTGTTTCACTAGTTGTTTGAAATGTTTAGGTGAGACCACCAATGCAAGGAATGGGAATGTTGGGTTCGCTTGGATCTGGATCACAAATGCGGCCAGGTGGGATACCTGCACATCAACAGAGACCTGTTCAATCATCTCTCAGACCACCACCCCCTGCACAGAATAGTCCAACTACTGTTTCGCAAGTTAGTCTTTGCTTTTTCGCTACATTCCTCTGCAGCTTTGTAAAAGTGAATTTTATGACTTTGAGCATGCTTGTATGCTTTTCACTTATTTGTTTTGGTAGTTTTTGCTTTTTCTAGTCAGAGAGATAGTGGCAATGGGTTTTGAGGAGTGTGATATGTTTCAAAATATAAGCAACTGATTGATATTGTACTACGGTGATTTGTGAGTGTGCGTATAGCTATATATTAAGAATAAGAATATCTCTTTTAGCTGTTTCAACTCATGTTATTTAAGAGGATTTCTCACTTCATATGTCTTCTGTTGCAATGCCTGAGCTTTGTATGTAAACATACAGAAAAATAATGTTGGTCAGTGATTTTGCAATTTGTCTTGTTTTCTTTAGAGCTTCCAAGGGCATGGACTTATAAGAACCTCATTAGTGGGAACACCTGCAACACCATCTCCAAGTGTACCTCAAAGTATGCAGTCACTTAATCAGCCGTGGTTGACATCTGGACCACAGGGGAAGCCTCCTTTGCCGACCTCTTCTTATAGGCAGCACCCGCAGCAAATAAACCCACCAGTGTCCTTGCAGCAAAGGGCCCACATTCCTCAGCAGCTGCAGTCTACACCAACAGCATAACAGCCGCAGCCATCTTTGCCATCTAATCAATCACAGGAGCATTTTGGGCAACAAGTTCCCCCATCAAGGGCTTCACATGTCCCTCAGCAGCAGCAGGTTACAAGGCTAGAGGTCCCAGAAAATCAGAAACCTTCAACTCTTGTGGCTGCTCAATCTGCTGCAGCTCAACCAGGAATTCAAAGTAGATTAGCTACTGTGAATACTGATGAACCTTGTAATAGTGTTCTCAGCAAAAGAAGCATCCATGAGCTAGTCAGTCAGGTCTGCAATGCTTCTCTATTTTGTTCAGCGGATAAGTCAAAATTTGAATCACGGAATGCAATATGGCACAAGGCAGTTCAATTTTGATAGTTTTACTATAAATCTGTTTGGCTGTTCAAGCCCTAGTTCCATGAATGTGTTACTTTTGTTTCCTATATTTACGCTTCTACTTTATTGGCAGGTTGATCCAGCTGAAAAGTTGGATCCTGATGTCGCAGACATTCTTGTCGATATTGCAGAAAATTTTCTAGAGTCTGTGAGTAAATTACCTTTAACTTAATTGTGTTCAATGAACTGTTGGAAAACTTTGTCCAAATTTTTGCAATTCAATAAAATTTGTTAAGTCTATCTGTTATTGATTTATTTGTTTATTTATTTATTGTTCTTTGGATTCTCTATAAAGCTGATTTTTCCATCTCATTTACTTGAACCAGGAGTTATACAAGATTTCTACGATATATGCATATGAAAGTAGATCAGATATTTAGTTTTGCATTACATATTTATAGAAATAAACTAACCACACAAGCAATCTTGTCTTTTTCAGATGATCCATTTATCTTGATTCATTTTCCTCTCCTTAATACTAGTTATATGGTTTGGACTAATGATTTTCTATCCTTTCAATAGATAACAAAATCTGGTTGCTCCCTAGCTAAGCATCGGAAATCAACAACTTTGGAAGCAAAAGACATACTTTTACATCTAGGTTAGTGATTAGAAAATTTCTTCTTGCTCAGAGTTTGGTTTCAGCACATTTCACATTTAACTCCACATCTTCGTCTTTGTAGAGAAAACTTGGAATATGATACTTTTTGGATTTGGTGGTGATGAAATTAAAAGCTACAAAAGACCGGTAGTCTCTCTCTCTCTCTCTCTCTCTCTATATATATATATATATATATATATATTCTTTTGAATGTCATATTCTAGACTTGTACTTATCATGCTTTTGCAGGTTGCAAGTGATATTCACAAGGAGCGACTAGCGGCTGTAAGTATTTTTTCTTTCTTTCACTTTAATCTAGTAATTATATTTTTTACCTGTTAGATGATAGTTGTGATTATTATTATTATAACTATTATTTTGTTTATTTGTTATATGTTCAACAGATAAAGAAATCAATGGTAGCAGCAGAGGCAGCACATGCTAGGGGTTCTGCTGGCCAAGCATCCGGTGGCGCAAAGGGTAGCGAGGCAAAGGCACCCTTGAATGTCCTTGGCTCTCCCAACTCTAAAAACTGATGAGAGATGCAGACTGTTTATGTATTACACAATTAAGGAGAAACCCCTTCGAAAAGGTAACTAAAATTATATTGAATTGAACCAAGCAAGTTTTCCTGTGTGCATTGTAGTCACAAATGACATTTACAATCATTATTTATCTTGCCACTTGAATTGTAGTTCTAGGAATGCTTTAAAGGGGTTTTACTCAACCAAAATTGTGACAAGAAAAAGTGTTGCTTTTTATTTCTTTGATCATGAGGAACACCCTGAACTTTGAGGCATTTGAGTATTTAGAATTCTCCTTCTTTTGTATAAATTATTTTTTCCCTTTGAATTCATGTCTTGGATCTAATTTTCGTTGCAAGTGTCTTGCTCCAAGAAGCTCGCTGCTCTTCCACCTCATGGAATCAAATCATCACAAAAGTTTATTTTATAGTATTTATTTATTGATTTATTTCCTTTTTGTAAGCATCATATGCCCCAAAAAGAATCTAGAAACATTTCACAACATTGTTACCTAAAATGCTCATCATCCACTCTCCCACTTCATGGCATCAAATTATCACAAGAGTAAAAAATAAAAGATTTCTTCTAACTTATAATAAGCATTTCCCCATCTGTACATTCTCCTTTTAACAAATATTTTAACATTCAAATCACCTTGAAATCTTGAATAGTTTCTTCTGATTTTCTGTTCATATAAAGTAATGTTCGTACCTCATAACCTCTGTGGGAAAGATCATATATAAATAATCATTTTTAAACTTTTTTTTTGGTTCAACACTAAGTTTAATAAACTAATTAAAACAGATCGCACATGGACAATGTTAAACTATGGTTCACTCAAGATAATTATTCGCTGTCTAAATTATTGCTTCACTATATATTATTATAATTTCAAGTGGGATTGGATTGTAGGATCATTTAGGCTCTCAGCTGGCATCAAAACAAAAATTGATCATTTCTACTATCATTTTTTAATTCCTTTCCAAATATTATGACACAACAAGGATCCGTAATTAGATTTAATTCTTATCTTCCAAGTCATCCTTGGCATGGAACGGCCAGAAGCTTATGCCAAGAATAAAGCAGTTTAAAAAAAAACAAATCTAAACAAAACTCCTATACATTTTGTATTTTGGCCACAAAACAAAATTAATTTAATTTGAATATGATCCTTGAGTTATCTGTATAAAGTTTTTTTTTTTTCACATGATCATAGAAATAGTTATTCATCTAATTATGTATAACTATCCCATAAAGAATTTCTTTTCACTATTACCATAATCATCTAAAAAGTTACAAATAAATATAAAACTCGCTACACTTGCGTCAAAATTAATCTAAATTAGATTGAATTATATGTTACAAGATATTCGACTTTTCAACTTGATGAATGAGTTGTTTCACTTTTATGCTTCTATTATGTGTAAATTAATCACATCATCAAATTTAGTAAAGCTTGAGAATCAAAAGAAAAGCTTAAATTAGTTTTTCTTTAAGATAAAATAAAATAAAGAAGCTTAATGTAAAAGCTGTATCTTTTCTGGGGAAGATTATCATTAAACTTCTGAAATTCAGATAAAGTTCGTCGTCTTATCATTAAAAAAATCAGAGATAGAGGATTTGTTGAATGCTGACAAAGCCCATACTGTCACCAGCTCAACATATACATATTAATACGTTAAAGGCTTTTCCTTTTCAAGACCAAAAAAAAAAAAACTTTTCCTTTTGGGGTAGTAATTTTAATGTTTTTTTCATGAAAGAGCATAAATATATTTAATTATTCCTTTTATCTTTATAATTTTATTAATTTTTTAATTAAATTTTTATATATATTTTTTTAATTGAATCCCTACATTGCTTTTAATTTTATAATTAAATTCTTTTCATATAAAAAAACGTTAAAATTAATAGAATATTTTTCTTAAAATATAGATGTCGTCAAATATCTAGTTAGGTTTTTAATTATGAATACTTTTAATTTACGAAAAAATATTCAGTTAACTCTAACATTTTTTACACTAGAAAGAACCTAATTATAAAATAAAAAATAGTATATGGACCTAATTAAAAATTTAGTGAAACTATAAAAACTAATAGAATAATTAAAGCTTACAAAAATATATATATAACATTATGTTATCTTCTCTAAAACTTCAAACATAAATCTAATCTCTTGTTAAGTCCATAAATTATATTAATATTAAATCATATTTTGATAGAGATTTGAAAGCGGCATCATAATATTCAACAACTAACATATCTTCACATGTTTGATCTAAAGTCTGTAAAGGAAAATAAAATAAAATAAAATAAAAGGCTAGTGACCTAAGTGCCTAACTTTGTCACTACAATACATCCTCATTTTTTCCTTTACTTTTTTTTTATTATTATAAATGTTATTATATATATATTCATTATGCTTTCTGATACACACATACAATGATACAAATCATTCCCACTTTCCTTCACAAATTATCATAAATCTCTTACCAACTCCCATGGCGAATTCTCTACTCCATGAACCTCAGAAGCTCATCATTGATACTGACCCTGGAATTGGTGAGTTCATTCTCTAACTTCTATATATGTCTATCTAAAATTAATATTTCATAAATATTAGCAAATGATATATAATTTTGGGGGAAATGATATTTTACTACACAGCACTTATTATTAGATGGACGACGCAGTAGCATGTTTGGTTTTCATTAAAAATTTGCAAAATTTCTAATCATGATTTGAGCAAAAACTTTCACCATAGTACCACTTTATATGTATATGATTATAAATAATTTGATTGATCCAATAAATTAGTGAGATTTCTTATGTCAAATTCTTAGACCAAAATAACAATGTTGTGCTTATAAGTAAAAAAGTAAATAATAGAATTATTTTTGAAGTTGATAGTTGGTAGACCAATTATAATATTAGAAGAATCTCTCCAAATAATTGTCATGATGAATTTTGGCTCCTTTTTTTTTTTTTTTAAATATGAAGATGATAGCGTTACAATTATGATGGCATTTGAGAGTCCAGAGGTGGAGATCATAGGCATGACCACCATTTTTGGTAATGTTACTACACAAGGTGCCACACACAATTCTCTTCTTTTGGTATGTCTTCATTTATTTTCAGCCTCTAATAATTCTGAAGCAGATCATAATATAAGGTGCATGTTATAGTGGCTTATATCATAATATTTTGTAATATTATTTAATATTTAGAACTACTTTTTAGTTTTAAAAAAAATGTTATGATAAAAAGGTAAAAAAATATTACTTTAATTTTAGTAACACTTTTTAAAGTGTTATAAATTTATGTAAGCACTATAACCACCATAATAATAGTCACTATAGATTTCACCAATATAATTAATTAATTATATTTTTGATAGTAAACAAAATTGTGCAGTGTGAGCTTGCAGGACATCAAAATGTTCCAGTAGCTGAAGGCAGCCCTGAACCACTTAAGGTGATTAATTATATTTTATAATTCATATATTTGGATTGGAATTTCAAAAGGGATATATAATTAAGTTTATGGATCAAATTTTATACTCACGCTAAAACCCTTGATATATGGTAAAAACTCAGGTGCAGTCAACTTAATGTAAAGTTGATAGTTGAGTGCCGTTAGATGAAAATTTAATCAAATCAATCAAATCATTTAATAACTCCCAACTATCAATTTCACGTAAAGTCGACTGCATCTGAGTTTTCACCTTGATATATAGGCTTCATCCTTCAGACATCTACTTAGGTTTGCATAATATAATTTGTATAATTATTTTATTTTATTTTCCTTTTTGTTTTTCCAAATTTAAGTGAAAATGAAATATCACACCAATTTGATAATATTAAGTCTTTTATTGAATTTTGAATACCAAGGTTGAAACCTTTTTTTCTTTGGTAACATTATTATATATCTGTGAGATATGGTTTATTATTTTTGTTGTCTTAAATAATGGTTTATTATATTATGATAAAAGGGTGGAATTCCTAGGGTTGCTGATTCAATTCATGGTTCTGATGGATTGGGAAATATGTTCCTGGCACCACCAAAAGCTAAGAAAATTGACAAGTTTGCTTCTGAATTTTTAGTGGAGAAAGTTTCAGAATATCCTGGCCAAGTATCTGTTCTAGCACTTGGACCTTTAACAAACTTAGCTTTGGTAATTATTGATAACTAATTAACTAGTGAATTTTTTTTATGGCCTCTGAATTTTTATTTTTATTTTAAAAAATTAACTTTTTATTTTCAGGCCATCAAAAGGGATTCTTCTTTTGCAAGCAAGGTGAAGAAAATAGTTGTTCTTGGTGGTTCTGTTTTGGCCTTAGGAAATGTTAATCCTGCTGCAGAAGCAAATGTGAGTGATCATATATTATATCTATAGTTTTTAGAGTTTAATTTTGATGCACTAACAACATAAATAATTATATACGACCATTTCATCAGATTCATATATTTAAATTATTTTTTAATTAATAAATTTAAAAATTCGTTATTTTTGCTTATATGCCAATACTCGGTCAAATTTTTTTTCGATTTAATTACTCTATTGGTCCCTATAGTTTCGCAAAATTTTCAATTAGGTCCTTATATTTTTTTCTTTTTAATTAGGTCTCTGCACCAATTTTTTTTTCAATTAGGCCCCTCTTAGTAGTAATTGACTTCATTATATAGGGACCCAACTAAAAAAAAAATTGGTACAGGGACTCAAATAAAAAAAAAAGTGTAGGGACTCAATTAAAAAAAATGGTGCAAAGACTCAATTAAAAGGAAAAAAAGTATATAGACCAATACAGTAATTAAACTTTTTTTTTTTCATAAGTATAATTTTTTTTTCATATTGTCTATTAATGCAATGGGTATTTGTAGGTAAATCATCATAAAAAATAAAATACACAAAAGTAAATTTGGTCAAATTTCATGTCCTCCTTATTCTATTTAATTATTTGAAGATCTATGGAGACCCAGAAGCAGCAGATATTGTGTTTACTTCTGGAGCTAACATTGTTGTTGTTGGATTAAACATTACAACCCAAATCAAATTCACAGGTGATGGGATCATAAATCACAATAATCAATATATATAATTTATTTTCTCTAATTTAATTTGTATGGATCAATATATATTTTTCACTTTTCAGATGCTGACCTCCTTGAATTGAAGGAATCCAGAGGAAAGTATGCACATTTATTGAGTAACATGTGCAAATTCTATAGGGATTGGCATGTTAATTCTGATGGTTTCTATGGTAAATTCACAAAAATGTTGTTTTGAATTTTTTTAAGGGACAATACATTTTTAATTTATTCATTAATAATTTATTTATTTTGTTCTGTGGTTCCAGGAATTTTCCTTCATGACCCTGTCTCTTTTGTGGCACTTGTGCACCCAGATTTATTTACTTATAAGAAGGGGGTAATGAGAGTAGAGACACAAGGCATTTGTGAGGGACATACAATTATGGACCTAGGACTAAAAAAGTATGATCAAAATTTTTTTCTGGTCTTGAA
Organism: Arachis stenosperma; assembly: GCF_014773155.1. Classification (NCBI taxonomy): domain Eukaryota; kingdom Viridiplantae; phylum Streptophyta; class Magnoliopsida; order Fabales; family Fabaceae; genus Arachis; species Arachis stenosperma. Next base: position 120,213,088 of record NC_080378.1, read on the forward strand.
ATATGATCAAATTTAAAACTAGTATACACTTGAATAGAGTGGGCCTTCAATTGGGCTGCACCTACAGAGCCACAAATTTTTAAATTTTAGGGTTTATAATTTAAAATTTAAATAGAATTATGTAGTAACAAAGATAATCCAATTCAAACCAAGTTCAGTTGATTTAGTGGTTAGCTCACTAGTTCGCTTCAGCAAGTGTCCGGATAAATCGTTCAGATTTACTTAAACAAGAAAAATAATGACTCCCATTTTTAAAAAAATATTTAAATAATTCATTCATTATATAGATTAAGCCAGCTTAAATTCTGATCACTTTGAATTAAGTTCTTATTTAGAGATAAAAGTGTAAGTCGACCTAATATAAGATACAAAATAATTACAAGTATCATTATTTTTTAAAGTTTTTATTTTTTATTTTTTTCTTACATGCAGATGGAATACAAGTAATCCATGGACAGGTTATTCCCCAGTTTCAGTTGCTTGGACGGTGAATGTTGATGAAGTTCTTCGTTTTATTAAGGAAAGACTCATGAAATCATGATTATATGAAGAATCAATCAATAGGCATATATATATATTAAATCATTGGAACTACTTCCCTTCTGACACAAGTTAATTGAAGCATGAGGATTTTAGATTCTAACACAAAGATAGAGCTAATAATCACTTCTGAGTTTTAATGCATGTGACAATGAATCTTAATGTAATGACTTCTAGTGATTTTTTTTTTCTAAATGAATATTTGTTTAGGGTCAATCAAATTAAAAAAAAAAATTGACACTTACATTATTATTTGAGTGTTTACGAAATTAATAGAAAAATATAAATAAAGAAAATGTCAAGGCTAAGGTAACCACTTAATTAATTATTGCAAAAAATGTTGTTTAAGGTCATATTTTTGTTTTGTTGCACTTATATTTAACTACAAAAATATTATGCGTACACAAAAATTTAGACACTAATTAAATTAATCATCATGTGTATTTGTGTTTAAATATACAATCATACAAAATATATATTAAAAAATAGTTATTTATATAAAATACATATTAAAATAAAAAATACATTAAAAATAAATTAAATTAAATCATATATATTTACATATAAATATAGGATAATTGATTCAGTAACTAATTTTTGTATGTGAACATAATAATTGATAAATATATTATTTTTTATATTTTAATTTATTTTTTATATGATTAATTAATTTAGTAGCTAATTTTTGTGTGTAAATATAACATGGATGATTGAAGTCAACTAACCTTAGTTCAAAGATGTCAAGGGTTCACTGATGGTTCTCACCCTTTCAATGTCAAAATTTTCTTGTAATAATAATAATAATAATAATAATAGATTACTTAAACAATAAGTAGGTTACCTACAAAAGAAAGTTGTTACAACTTTCAACAGAATTTTCAGACTAGTCATAAATTTTTAAAAACTCTTGCCTTTAGTAAATAGTAACTATAACTATTAATAATGAGTACTATAGATTCAAACCCAAAATTTGCAGCTAATTAATTATTCTAACAGAATCTAGCTCTAATTGCGATGAACTAATAAAACAATTGGAGCATATAATTAAATTATAGTCTTAGTTCAAGTATAATATTATGCAAGATTTAGAATAATAATGAAGTCAACGATGCTTATGGAAGAGTTAATTAATTGGGATACCCTAAATTGTGATAATGTCATTTTCATCCAAGTTCCATTAACCTATCAATATGTTATAATTAGAAATATTTAATGTGTACTTTGAAATTGAAACATCTTCAACCACTGCACTAACAGTTGGGAAAATAGGTTTTATTTTATGATAAATGTTCCATAATATATATATATATATATATATATATATATATATATATATATATATATATATATATATTTTAAAGTTGTTTCAAAATTTTCTTTGATAATTAAAATTTGTTGGATAAATTATTATCACAATTTTGATGAACCAAACATTTAAGCTTATTTTCTTTCTAAATTTGAATTTGTATGTATCCTTATCCTAGCTTTATGGAAGACCAAACCATTTCTACATAAAGGGTTTTTTTTATTTTTTATATTTTTTTTAAATCAAGATTATTTTGGTGTATATATATATTTTTTTGGTGACTATTTTGGTGTATATATTATTATACAATAGTTGACCATTTTGGGTAAAAATGCAATTAATATAATATGTAGAAAGTTAAAAGAAAACATAAAGAACTTATCCCATAATAAGCACCCTTAATTATTCACTAATCATAGTTAGGAGTATTGCTATATGATATTTTCATATAGGTCTTGGTCTTAAGATTTGTTTCCTAAGCAATGGAACCTTTATCTTTATTTGTCAATGCCAACATTAATAGCTACCTCCATTAGACCTACCACTACAAGTAGTTTTAAATTTTGTTGGAACTTTACAGAAAATTATTCAATAATTACTTCTGTAATAATTATTTATTATTTGACTATTTCGTTCAAATTCATATATGACGCTTCTTAATTATTTGATCTTTTTTCTTGGTTGTTTGCAAATTTAAATATTAAGATTATTTTTTTTAGAGTAAAGTATCATTTTTATTCACGAAAGTTAAAAATATTGACAGATTTATTCATAAAAAAAATATTTTTTGTATTTATAAAATATGAGTTTTATATAACAAAATTATCCAAATACTAAAAAATTACATAAAAATCCTAAATATCCTTATCAGCATCTGTATCAACTTTTCTCTCTCCACTAATCACTCCATCATCTTCATCTACTCATCATTTTATTACCACCACCACCACCACTAATCCCATTCTCTATCTCTCACCAATAATTAATTGATTTTCAAATAATTTTAACAGCAATCTTTTCAGCCGCGCGCCACCTCTCCTCCTCAGTGACAAATACCACGGCCTCTATTTCCGTTCCTGCAGCTTCTAGTGTCAACGACCACCGTTGCCATCCTCCTTCTGTTGTGGCCACCTCTCTTCCTCTTCTTTCCTGTCTCGCCCTCATCGACCAGAGGACCTTTGCACCGGTCCCTACTTCGCCGCCGCTAGCAACCCTAGAGCCGCAGTGTCCCACCTCTCTTCTTTTCACCGTCGACCACCCTCACCTACTATGGTTACCTTCTCCTCATCACCGAATCAGTGCTGCTGACGGGCCACTGCGCCAGCCGCCACCACCGTCGTCCCCTTTGCAAACCAAAACAATGGCGAGCTCTCTCTCTCTTTTTCTATCTCTTTCGCCATCTGTTTTAAACCACCGAACCCTAATTCAATTCTCCTTCTCCTCTTCTTCCCTTCTCTGTTTTAAACCACCATCACAGCCCTGCCATCATCATCGCCCGCACTTCCAGCCACTAGAACCGCTGCGAATCACCGTCGTCTCCATCATCTGCGACGAACCCAAGCCACCCTCATTGTCCCAGTCGTTCTTTCTCTCGGTCCAGACCACCGCCAGTGAGCCACTCACTAGTCTCACACCTCTCCACCGAACCCTAATTTAGCCCATGTTCTCACTCTCTCTTCTACTCCAACGAGCTGTCGGCGACGTCACCATCATCATCAGCTTCTCAGTTGCCAAACCTTTAGAACAACTACCGTAGCTAGTGTCTCTCTCACAGAAACAGAGCTGAAATAGAACAAGCTCATTCCTGCCTCTCAGAGTTTGGCTCAGGTGAGGATTGATCAATTCGTTCAATTCTCCACATGGCTTGTTTGAGTTTGACAATTAATTTGTTGCAGGGGTATTAGGTGGTAGCACTCTGTTTTGAGTTAATGAAAAGTTGAAATCAATTATAATAAGGGTAATTTAGGATTTTTATGTAATTTTTTTGTGTTTTAATAATTTTGTTGTATAAAATCTAAATTTTATGAATATAAATGATAATTTCTTTATGAGTAGATCTATCGGCGTTTTTGTGGATAAAAATAGTAATTTATTCAAAATCTGACGATAAGACATTTAATTGAAACACACCGTTTGATTAAAACGATTTGTCCTTATTATTGAAAATATTCGACGGTAAAATATTTTTGTCAATTTTTTTTTTCGGATACAATCTGATAGTAATAATAATTTTCTTTGGATTTATATTAAAAATTCACAGTAAATCAAACGATAATTAGAGAATATTTTTTGTGATTGTAAAAAAAATATACAAGTTAAAAAAAATTGAATCACTAAATGCATGTCATTATGTTATTTAAGTATATGTTACCGGTATTATATATCTATTTGATGTTTCACTATTTCTGAAACTTACCTAAGTAATCATAGGATTCATAACATCAACATGTTATTCCTCCACATAAAAAAAAAAAAAAGAAAAGAAAAAAAGAAAAACATGTTGTTCCTAAGTTGGTATAATTCGATGCTTTTAGGGCTTTCTTTTGGTTTTCAAGCTAAGTCAATCTGTCTATAATTATAGTTGAGAAATTGATGGTGTTATTTATATATATCTTAATTAAGAGCCTAGTATATAATCATTTTTTGTACTAATAAGTTTGAAGGACAGGTGGGTGGATGAATATTATTTGTGATATATTCTATATACCTCCTTATCAGTCATTTCGGTTATAGCTAGGCTCAACCAATTACTAATAATATGATGCTTTCAAACTACTCCAAATTATATATATGCTTTAATTTGATTCAACCTTCTTTTGTTCACACATTCATTAATATTGGACTTAATTATATAAATTTAATTTCCATATATACTGTTGATATAAAAAAATTTATATAGACAACCAATTATGTATTATCATTAGTAAAAATAAATAATTTTTTATTTTATTATTTAAAAATTCATCTAAATACATTAATCAGATTGAATGAGTATCTAAAACTTAATACATCAAAATTAAACTTAAAATATATTTCAAATTCTACTAAATCAAATAGATACATACCTAGCTACCATTAATTTTATGCTTTCTCATTTAGCATAAATGAATATTAATTATTGAGGGTATTGAATTTAGCTTAACATTAACAATTAGCCATGTTTAACTTTTGCAAAGTTATCCTTATATATAGTTGTATATGGATATGATCATCAATTAGTAAATATAAAGTATAATTAAGTGGATCCAACTTTCAATTTGTATATTTAGAATTTCAATGAATTATGTGATGCATGTTAAAATTACTAATACAAGTTGAAAAACTTAGATGATTGACACCCATATACTTAAATAAGAAAAGGTAAGTCAAACCAAAAATAATAACCCATTTAATAAATTAGTTAAACCAACTCTTTTCCCATTTTAAATTAAAATTTTTAGTAGGTTTACAACTTTCTGTGCACTTTGACAACAATCACCAACTTCACTTAAAGTACAATTTCAATTTTCAACACCCTCCACATCATAAAACTACTTCACCCACCCCAACAACCAGATAGAGGAAAACCCTATTCTCCTAATTTAATTATATATATATAATTTCATCCAAAACCAATTAAGGATATGGCATTGTGAGAGCTGAGGGATCTTTTACTAATTAAAACACACAAGCATACATACATGCATATATATACCCTATAGAAAAAATATTAAAGAAATTGAGCTAACAAGAAGAAGAAGCAAAATTAGGGTTTGCACCAAGTTGTTGTTGTTATTAATTAGTATTAGTGAGATTGATGGGAGAGAAGATTTGTTGGAACATTGGTGTGTTTGTTGCACTAATGCTTGTGTTGATGAGTATGAATGAGTCAAGTAGTGGTGGTGATGAATTGAACAACAACTTCAACAACAAGTTCAAGATGAAGAACAAGGTATGTGATGAAATATATGTGGTTGGTGAGGGAGAAACACTTCACACAATAAGTGAAAAGTGTGGTGACCCTTACATTGTTGAAGACAATCCACACATTCATGACCCTGATGATGTTTTCCCTGGCCTTGTTATCAAGATTAACCCTTTCTCTAATTCTAGATCATAGAACTACTCTATTTTCAATTATATATATGTAAATTACTTGTCTTGGTATATAGGCTAGGATGAGCACATATATACACATACATGATTTTCTTTACCTGTTCTTTTTTTTGTGACAATATACAGAACTCGTATACATGCATGAATGAATGAAGCTTTTTAACCAATGTTCTACATTTATCAGAACTTAGTATTAAAATATCACTTTTAAAATTAATTATCTAAATATCACTCTTCTTATATTATGATAATTAATTATCGTGGAAATTCAGGTGCAGTCAACTTTACGTGAATTTGATAACTGAGAGTCGTTAGATAAAAATTTAGTCAAATTATTTAAATTATTTAACGGCACTCAACTATCAATTTCACGTGAAGTTGACTATACTTAAGTTTTTACCTTCTTATAATAAATTCCAACAAAATAGCACATTAGTAAAAAAAAAAAAAAAACTCATGAATGAGTCTATGTTAAATAAAGTTATTAGTTAATGATGATATAATTTAATTTGATTATGAGTGAGTCTGAACCATTTTATTTTTTGTTTTCACTAGTATTCTACCATTGGATATTATATATATTTTTATTTAAAAATGCTTCGTAGCATGCTAAAAATTGGCAACTACGTGCTTATATATATATATATATTGATTCATATATATATATTTTTCCAATTAAATAATTAGTCATTGAAATAATTAAATATGTATAGTAGAATAATTAAATCTATAAAAAACGAATAATTAAATTTATTTGTAGCAGTATAATATATTTTTTTATAAGATGTCAATATATATTTTTATACGCGATGATCAATGATTAATAATCGATTTTTTGTATACACATAGTATGATAGTATGATTGATTTTTACTTTTAGTTTAATGACTACAATGATATTTAAATTAAAAGCTCATATCTATTAAATACACTAACAACATTAGCTAGTTTTTTGAGTTTGAAGTATGAATTATATATCCTACATTTTTTTTCTTTATTTAAAAAAAAAAACAAGACAATAAGGATCAAAGCAAAACCTTTTTAATGATAGAGGAAGTTATCACTAATTTCAAAATCTTAAAATCTTAAAGCTAAGATAGATCTAACAGTTTCATAAGTACAAGCTATGTTATCAAATCGAGTCTCCAACCACCGCATGAATTCTTTTTTTTTTTTTGGTCATGGACTTGACTCTTTTTATTGGTTAGAATGTTGGGCCCAGACACAACAAAAGAAAACTACAAAAACTTTTCGTGATGGGTAAGGTATTTCGGAAAAATAGAGGATCCAACATAATAAAGGAAACTAACACTAAGTTTGTTTTTGAGAACATGACAGGATAAGACACTGAGAACAGAATGGGATAAGACATTGATGGATAGAGACACAAAATTTTGTATTCTTATATTCTGTTTTGTGATAAACTAGAATAAATTATGAAAATCTAATTTATTCTCATTTTTTGTTCATTCAAAAAATTTGAGATGAAAAATATAATAATAAAAAATATAATTATGAAAAATTAACAAGAATAATAAAAGAAAACATAAAAAATAAGTTGTGTCTTTGTTAGTATTTCCGTTTTCTTCTTATCAAGATGGACATAAAATATACTAATTCATGTCTCTGGACACATTATCTCTGTCCATATCTCTTCTGCCAAATACGATGTTTTGTCTTTGCGTCCTTGTTTCAGTGTCCTGTCTCTGTAAACAAATACAACCTAAGGTCCAACAAAACATATTAAAAAAATATAAAAGATGAATTTCATAATTCTTTGAGTAATGAAATTCAGCTATTTTGCAAAAAACAAAACATCGGCAGTCCAATATTAATTAAAAAAAAAAGAATAAGGTTGCAAGTCTTGTTCTTATTGTGTTTTTCGGTATATTCTTAAATTTGGTTTTGCAATGCAATTTTTTTTTTTAAAGTAGAACTTGCTTTGTCAATAGTCTTGATTCCACTCATGATTTTTAATGAGCAAGCGATTGTGACTACTTTAATTTACTTTATTCTATATTGATGATTACATCACTATTAAAAAAAAATTATTGTACTTAATTAGTAGTCTAGAACTCTCTTTCAAGTTTCAACAGCCTAGATCTTACATTATCTTAATTAACATTATCTTAAAAATGATACACAACGGAAGGAAAGTAAAATTACACATGATTTTTTTCCATTTTGTACCAAATATTCTTATAAATATAATTATTTATATGGTTTTACTTAACAATTTAAAGTTCGATTCATGTTATATTTCATAAAAAAAAAAATTCAATATGAGACAAATAATGATATATAGAATTCTCAATCTCTTCTTTTTTATTATTATTATAAATTTTGTATTATTAGTATTAAAAAATATAGTTAACCCTTACTTGATCATATGACAAACTAATAATTAAGTTAGTGTGGAAGGTGTATAATACATAAAACAAAAACTCATTAAATTAGTCATTATATATTTATTTATAAATATATGATGTATTATTAATTTATTTTTATTGTATATTTTATATTTTATTGTATATTTTATACGAGTAACTAATTTAATAATTAATTTTTCTACATGTAATGTAATGTAAATATAAAAAGAAACAAAGAAAAAAAAAGAGCGAAAAAGAAGAGAGAGATTTGTTTGATGAGTGTATTGAAAGTAGGTGGAAATTTAGGTGTAATCGAGTTGACTTTATATGAAGTTGATAATTGAGAGCCGTTAAATGATTTAAATGATTTGACTAAATTTTCATCTAACGATTCTCAGTTATCAATTTCACGTGAAGTCAACTGCACCTGAGTTTTTATCTTGAAAGTATGACAAAATCAGTTACAACTCACATTATTGCTATATATAAAAATAGAAGTGAGGTAATTAATAAGCTAACAACCTCTAACACTTATAACAAACTAATGCTTTCTTATAAACTAATTAAGTACTTATCAACTCTACTCTTGTGTAAGCGATCTTTATTATCGATCTAAGCAGTTTGTTTTTAAACGATGATCTATTAATGTGTTAGGGATCACATTAACTAGTAATAGAAACCTATTAGACCACCAATTACTTAGATAATTAAGAATTGATTATAAATTTTTGAACTATAGAAGATTATTTTGTCTTTTAAATTAATAGTCATGGATGAAAAAGAATATTTACTCTTATTTTAATTTTTATCTCATCTTACTATATTAATAGTGTGCACACTTGTTACTAGTCAATATTATTTTGCATATTTTTTATGATTTCTGATAAATTAATTCCCATCTCCATATACACAAGGTTACTTGCCGTATATATTTTTTTTAAATACATAGAAAATTTCGATTCTCCCAAGTTTCCACTGGAAAAATAATTGTGCCTATGAACAATAAACATAAATTAGTATATGAATATTGGGTTCTAATAAATTTTGTATAAATTAGTATATGAATATTAGGTTATAATTTCTCATTAAAAAACAAACTAATATATACAAATCTTAATTTGCTGTGAAACTATTTATCACAAAAGCTTAATATTGTGTGAGTATATGAATATCTAACACGTTTTCTTAAGCGATATTTATATCTACTTGCTAGCTAGTAATTAAATAATTAATTTGCTCATCATATTTATATATGTAACAATAATTTAATTAATTATAAAATTTTCATGGGATGCATGCAACTAAGTATTTGGGAGTAAAATCAGCAGTGCCCTACAACTTGAGGAAAATGATGCAAAATAATATGGAATATGGAATAAACTTTGATACCGAAACCACACCAAACATGACAACAGAAATTGATTTCTTTGAACAACTCATCAAAGACAAAGTTTACAATGCCTCAGATCTCACCAACTCTTTGGCTTTGTCTCCGTAGCTGGAAATTATTACAAATATTACTTGGCTACACACACTAATAATCATTCCATTTCGGTTGAATTGAATTTTGATGCATTATCGGTGTGAAACTATTTTATATGTACATTCAATTACATAATGTTATATTAATAAAAATAACTATTTTTTACATTAACTACATAAATAATAACCATTTAAGAGAACAGTTGTGATTGCACGATTTACATTATCCGTATATTGAAATTGAACTCTAAATATAATATCTTAATATATCACCCAAGCAACATATATAATTAATATATAATTTTTTTTTTTGAGAAAACAAGGTTGTTCTTTCAGTATATCTTTTTTTTTTTTTGGAAATTAATAACCAGGATATTTAAATTATGAGAGAAGAATAATAATGTTGGGCGTAGCTAGCAATATAATAAAACTAATTTTGACATACATTAAATTAATTAGAAAAAGAAAGATGCCTTGTAAGACTGGGCTGGAACAAAATGCGAACCTAGTTTTTGGATTTTCACTAATGATGATTTTTTTTGTACTGCTAATCTTGTTTGAAAGTGCTTGGACTTGTGCATGCTATTATTATTGGAATCATATCACATATAACTACTAATTATTAATATTAAACATATAATAAAATATTTTCCTTCAAATTACCAAAAAAATATATTTTTTTCTTCACGCTCTTCTTTTTAAATGTACTCCATTAAATTTATATTTTTATCCAATTGTATCATCATGTGAAGCCACAATTAATTATAATTATTTTTCTTTTTTTTGTTTTTTCTTTCATCTCTTTAGTCAACAAATAAAATAGTTATATTATTCCATTGCAATTTGGTGATTTACTTTTGTTAAATACTAGTGCTTATACACTACAATCGGTCTAACAAATTGCGGCGATTTTAGACAAATTTAGCGACAGTTAATACAAAACTGCTACTATATAAAATGAATTTGGCAACATTTGTTATTTTCCGTCGCAACAACCGCTGCCAAACGGAATTTAATTAGTTAGGTAGTTTTTAAAAACCGTCACAAATAAACTGCCCTCATATGCTAGAATTGGTGTAGTGTTATGATAGGTAAATATTTTTTTTTCTAACTTTATACTCTTGTATTTATTTAATTATATTCATGTGTAGAGTATACTACCATTAATTCACTCAGTGTGGTTGATCAATTTAATCCGAATCCACAAATTGGGAGTGCAAAAAATTGTTGTTGGTCTCACAACCAATTGTGTGCCTTACCCTAATGACATCCCAATCCTCATTCCAACAATGCAATGACACAATCAAGTTCCTTGTGAATTTACAAATTAAATGGGTCAACTCGTATAATTTGCGAACTTAAACTAACCGAATTTGGGTTATTGACAATGCTTATTATTAGTTTAGTACTTGACTAATGTTTATTAGAATAAGCCGGCAAAATTTATTTTTAAAATGATTAAGAATTATATATACACCATCTATTGGTAGAAAAACAAGTACTTTAGTTTTCTTTCTTTTTCTTTATAAGTTAGTTGGAATTTGAGAATGAAAGTAGGTCAGAAAATTTGTTTATTTATTTTGTTGTGTTATTATATATTAGTGTGGGGTTTGAATCGACCAATTCATTTATTTAATTTGGTTAAAAACTACACAAAAGAGAAATGACAATATTTCCTTCTAAAAGAGATTCTCAAAAAGAGATAGGCCACAAATAACAATCATGGCGTGTATATATATATATATATATATATATATATATATATAACCGACCAGAACAAAAAAACAAGATAAAATCCAGAACCAAATATGTTGACCTTAAAAAATAGCAAATAACTAACTCATGCGATCGACAATGAAGTATTTGGGAATTAATTAACCAGAGTAACATGAAAATAACTAATTAACTTCATTTCTCATATATAATATAATATTATTTCCTAAAAAAAAATTGTAATAAATACCTCTTTGGATAGCGCAGCCCTTATTTAGTTATATAACTTAATAAAAAGCGCTTATTTAATATAAATTCAATATATAATATAATCCTGTAAAAGTCAACTAACAGGCATAACTGGGGATACCCAAAATAAATAAATAAAATGTTTCTGAAATTATTTTAAAAAGTCAATTCATATATTATAAGTTGTCTTACATTATATAAAAGATATTTTTCACATCTAAATAATTTTGGCATCCAAATTTATCCAAGCAATTTTAAGTCACGTACTTTCTTCTCTTTCTCTTTCCTCACGCTTCTTCTCTTCTCCCTCGCGCTTCTTCTCTTCAGGCTCGTTTACGCACGGAGCATCTTCTTCTTTAACTTCTTTTTCGCGTTCCTTCTTCTTCACATATTTTCTCCTTATTGTCATTCTTCTGTTGTTGTTGCTGCTATATTTTTTGTCTTTTCCTTCTTCTCTCCCTGGTGAAGAAGCAGTAGAAGGTTCGCTTTGGTACACAAGACCTTACGGTTTTGTCTTTGACGATAGGGACGATAGCCGAGACCCCCCACACTCACTCGTCAAAACGCGTCATGCTAGGGAGAGGTATCCACACCCTTATAAGGCATACTTCGTTTCCTTCCCAACCGAACATGTTATTATAGTAAAACAATTGCATATTACTAAATGAATGAAACATTATCCATTATATAAATTCAATTTTGAACAGCTTTCTGCATAATGAACCGAACACATACTCACGGTGAAACAATTGTATAGTATTGAATGAACGAAACATAATCCACTATATAAAATCAAATTCAAACAGCTTTCTGCATATATAATAAACCGAACGTGTACTCATGGTGAAACAATTGTATAGTACTGAATGGACGAAACATAATCCATTATATAAAATCAAATTTAAACAGCTTTCTGCATAATGAACCGAACACGTACTCATGGTGAAACAATTGTATAGTGCTGAATGAACGAAACATAATCCATTATATAAATCAAATTCAAACAGCTTTCTGCATAATGAACCGAACACAAACTCATGGTGAAACAATTGTATAGTACTGAATGAACGAAACATAATCCATTATATCAAATTCAAAACACCTCTTTCTACAATTTAGAGATTATCAATTCAATCCAGATTCAGAACACCTGCTTCCATTCAATTTAATTCAATTCAATTTAGCAATTGCATTCCATTCAATTCGATTGAAAAAATAATCCATTATCAAAATGTTGGTATTGTTGGTGATGACGATGACGAAAGAAGAGAAGAAGAGGAGAAGGAGAAGGAGGAGAAGTAGAAGAAGAATCTGCATGTACGAAGAAGGAGGAGGAGGAGGTATACGTGAATTTGAAAAAAGAAGAAAATAACGTATGTGTGTATGTATTTAAAAGAAGAAGAAGAAGCGCAGGAGAGAAGAAGAAGGAGGAGGAGGAGGAGGAGAAGCGCGAGAGAGGAGAAGATGATAAAGCGCGTTAATGAAGCTCTTTTAACATTTTTTGTTCTCATTGTTTCATTTATTTGTATTATATCAATTTTTTTATAATTAATAAAAATTAAACTTGAAATCTTTAAATAATTAATTCTTTGATATTATGTTATTAAATTTTTCATTTTAAGAATTTAAATTAATAAAAAAATATAAATGATTATATATTAGTTACGCGTTTATCATATAATAATCACCAATCTAAAATCCATGAACATTAAAATGATGACTTGTTCTATATAGGGTATGCCATTGATGACCACAAAACGCAGCCCTAATTTTAATTTGAAGCACATGTTCCGCGTAGTATAGCTTAGCTTTATCCATATATTTATCATCATTTTGAATGTTCAGTTGCCTTTCTTACATGGCATTGGAGATAGTTAATTAATGAGCATCAAATATTACATTCCTTTTCAATTCAACGATTACAAAGTGTACTTTATCTCCTTGACTTTCCCCTTCTATCTATATGAAAAACTAAGTTTTAAGGGTACTGATATACTAATATTTTAATAATTTTTAGTTTTTAATCTTAATTATAAAAAATATATATAATTAAAATTAATAATTAAAAATTATTAAATTATTAATATATTAATATATTTAAAAACTTTTTTATTTATATATTATTATTTTTTAGTAGAAATTCTTTAATTAAATATTGATTTTTTTAGAGAAAATACATAAGTCATACTTTCTTTAAGCTTAAGAAAATATTTTTTATTTAAAACTTTCATAATTAAAAAATATATGATTACATTTTTTTACTATTTTTCAACAGGATTATCAACTTATCCATCCTGAGTTTCTATGCATAATGTTTAATTGAAAAATACATTTTTTCCTTTTAAAATAATTTTTACCTATTAACAAAAGAAATGAAGACATGCTTATAAATTTTTATGAATTTTTTTATTATTTTTCATAAAATCAATTATTAAATTTAACTGTATAAAATATATATTAAAAATAAATTAAATTATACATGTATTTATACAAATACATGATAGCTAATTTTAGTAACTAATTTTATTTTATATATAAATAATATTTTTAATTTATTATTATTATTTTTTTTCTAATTGGTGGTCATAATGGACCAGGCCATGCTTTTAGACTATTCTTCCCTTTTATTTTCCTTCCGTGTTTAAACTTTAAACCATATAGCTCAACGACAAATTTAAACACATTATTCTTATTAAAATATTGAATTGGCGTTGTCAATTGTCATCATTAATTATATGTTATAACATTTTCATTCTCGTCACTATAAAAACCCATGTCTCCATGCTTCAATTCATCAAGCCACTATAAACTCATTCCTCCTTTCTCTCTCAACAAACATATATATAATCATCATTCCTTCTAAATATAATTCTAACTTCATTAATTAAAAAGTAGCATTGGAACCAACCCTACTCTTAGCTTCTTCATATTCAATTCACTCACCATGGAGTTACCCAAGCAACTCTTTTTCTTCTTCCTCACACTTATATTTCTCTCAGGTACGATTATTTTTTTATCAAAACTATTTACATATAGTATTATCAATTCTACTATATTTACATCCTTTATAATAAGGTGGAAACTCAAGTGCAGTCGACTTCACGTGAAGTTGATAACTAAAAGTCGTTAGATGATTTGACTTATTTGACTAAATTTTTATCTAATGACTCTCAACTATTAATTTCACGTGAAGTCGACTGCATCTGATTTTTCACCTTATAATAAATACTGTTTTAATATTAATATTTTATTGTCAACTAAATATGCATTTTTTTGTTTTATTAATTAAAAAATAATTTAAATACACAATTAATTAGTAACAATCATATTTTTATACAGGTATCAAAAGTATTTGGTACATTATTATTATTATTATTATTATTATTATTATTATTATATGACTTGGTTTCATCATTTCATGTATTAATTATGCTTGACTAGTTCATGAAGAACTCATCAACAGATAAAATTAATAATATAAGACTTTTAATTATGAAGTATTATTGATTAATTATGATAGGAGATATAGGGTTGCAAGCTGAGGCAAGGGTGCGACATTATGGTCCAACAAAGTTGTTTGTCTTCGGAGATTCATACGTTGATGCTGGAAACACAAGAAAAGATCAACCGGGTTCATGGAAACAGCCTTATGGCATCACCTTTCCCGGTAAACCCGCCGGAAGATTTTCCGACGGCAGAGTTTTCTCCGATTACATTGGTAAGTACCGTACTTACTATTACAAATTTGACTAATTAATTAAGTTATCAAAAATGGTTTAGAGTGACTAGAAATTTGAAATATATATTATTTCTTCACTTTGATTTTGTTTGAAGAACTATGATTGTCTCTTATCAACAAGTTATAGCTTAAATGGCATAATTTTTTCATACTTTTATAAAAGTTGTAGGTTCAAATCTCTTTATTTTTAGTAAAAAGAAATTATGATTGTCTCATAATATATATATATATATATATATATATATATATATTTAGAAAAATCTATTCGATTTAATGTTAATGTACTATTTATTTTATAAATATTTATAAATATTCATGTTTATTTTTGGATATAAAAATGGTATATTACAAGTCTTTTATCGCTCAAAAATAAATTTTTTAAATAATTTATAAATGTAAAAAATCGCTTACTTTATAAGTTAGTATGTTAAAATTAAAGTAGATCTATTTTATCTCAATTCTAATAAGTTAAACTCATAACAATTGAAAAGAGAGATAAATTTATCTAATATTTAATTTTAAATTATTTCGTAAAAATTAATAAAAATTATGAATTTGAGGAACTACTGTAAAAATTTAGTCTCGTTTTATATATTAAAAGGACTCATATGTAGATCAACATTGCATCACTTAAATTGTGTTAATTTAATATATTATGATACAAAATAAATCACTCAAATAATTTTATTAAATTATTTGAAGCACAATTTCTCTTACTAGCTAATACAAAAAGTATAAACTAATTTTATATTATATCCTTAATTACTTTGCTTACTTAATCAAGGAAAGTGATGTTTTTTGGAATTTAGATGCGTTGGTTTAACTGCTTGTATATTAGTTCTCATTACTAATAATTAAAGTTTATGAAATATTAAAATAGTGGGGTTGGTGATAATATTGGTATATTTCTGTGCTGGCTTGTTACTTTTTCTTTCTTGTGATATTGTCTATAAGATTTTATGTTTGTGTAGTTCTCTTTTGCTAATAAAATTCTAAATTATCATTTTCAAAAAAGGAAAATTAAAAGAATTAAATATTCATGTAATAATGTTTCACCTTTTGATCTGTCCTAGATCACATGCAATATAATATTGTTCCTGAATGCATATTCATTTTTAATTAATTAATCTCAATTCTCACGTGGTATCAACTATTGATCAGGCTTTTAACACCGATACTTCTCTCTTTATATTACTACTATTATTTACTTATTTATTATATATTTATTTATTAGTCGTTTATTTCGTATAATGCACTCAAAAGTCAAAATAAGCTAACTCTATGCATCATGCATGTATTTATATAGTGGCGCTTTTTTTTTTCTCTTTTATTTCAAGAAATTAAAACTTTTATCATCACATACATTACCTTTAATTTCTGAAATATTATAAAGAAAAGCATTGCCGTTATATAATGTCAGCTCTATTAAATTTTTTTAATGCGCTTAAATAATATTTTTTATTTTTTTATTAGAATTTTAGTCCTTGTTTTTCAAAAAAAAAGAATTTATGAAAAATTCGCACAAATTCCAAAAAAAAACATTATTATGAAACCATTTTTTTATGCTAAATTTTATTTTTAAGGTTAACGAGAATCAACATCTAGACCTTCTAATGTAAAAATTTTGATAGCATCACATATTTTAAAATTATTTTTCTAAAAAATGTAAACTAATAAAAAATATATAAATAATTATATCTCTAATAATTATTATTCTATCCTATTCTAGCCTTTACCGATTATTAATAATTTTTAATTAATTCATTTTTTTAATGTATATGCAGCCAAGTATTTGGGGTTGAAATCACCAGTGCCATACAACTTGAGAAAAATGATGCAAAATAATTTGAAATATGGAATGAATTTTGCTTATGGTGGCACAGGTGTCTTCAACACAACATCTACAAATCCAAATATGACAATCCAAATTGATTTCTTTGAAAAACTCATCAAAGAAAATGTGTACACTGCCTCTGATCTCAGCAACTCCATTGCATATGTCTCTGTTGCTGGAAATGACTACAATTATTACCTTACCATAAATGGCTCTATTCAGGTAATTAATTAAATTAAGTAGATTTTTTTTATTTGTGTGGAAAGTGTATGTTTATATAATAATAATAGGGGTAAATCTGTAATTTAAATTTGGTCTTTATATATACTTCACCAAAAATTGTTATCTCTTGACTACTCTTATAATAAACCTAGACTTTTTGACAATCAAATTAAATATTGAATAAATAAAAACTCTGATCTATAATAATAATTCAATTAGCTTAATTAAGTGATTAAATTTATAAATAATTAAACCATATATGGTTATAAAAAAAACAAGAGTTTGGTTATTAAAAAGTACTAGTATTATTTGTGGTCCCAAATTTGTTAGAATTTCTAGCTTACCCACTTCTATCAAACAAGTACCATACTTGAATATCTAAGGCTAACAAATAATAAAGTATAATATAATAGATTTCCATAGTCATCCCTAGATATGATGACACTTGCTACTATGCCAAACATATATAAAATATTTAAAAAAATGAAGAATGTAACATCGTTCTAATTAATAAATTTTTTCAACAAACTTTTGTCCGTTCAAGCAAGCAAAAAAAATTAATTTTATATATAGTGATATATATTCAATTATGGCCTACCACAAAATAAACTAGTTGTTTTTAGATGATTGATATAAAATTCAAGCATTCAACCACTTTTACTTATTTATAACATGTATTAATTGATGAATATTAAATATTAGAAATTTAAACTCTTTTAAGATTTGATTAGTGTTCTAAACACTACTAGAAATCAAACAAATTTTGGGATAAAATTAAGATAAATTTTGAACAAATTAAGGATAGATATTTTATTTAAACAAAAATTTGAATAAATATTTTCTATTTCAAAAGTTTTTGTTGTTAATTTATATTTTGTCTGAAATTTTGTTGAAAATCTTTTTTGTCAAACAATTTTTCGATAATCTTTTAATATACATTCATCTATCAAGTTTTTACTTATTAAGATATATTTTAGACGAATTTTATACAGATTGATATTGTTTTTTTTATTTTTTTTGCGACGGTTATCGAAGATAAATAGATCTTATTATTAACTTCTTACTATTTTTAATTTTTTTTTTAGGGTTTTCCATCATACATTGCCTCAGTGATTAATCAAACTACCAAAGACCTAATCCAAATCAAGAACTTGGGAGTAAAAAAAGTTGCAATTGGTGGCCTACAACCACTTGGATGCCTCCCTCTAATCACATCAACATCCTCATTCCAAAAATGCAATGAAACCTTCAACAATCTTGTTGCTATCCACAACAACCTCTTGAACCAATCCATAACCAAATTGAACCAAAGTTACAAGGGTGGTTTCTTAATCATTGACCTCTTTGACTCTTTTACCTCAGTCCTTAACCACCCTAAAACCTACAACCTTCACAATGAGTTAATCCCATGTTGCTTAGGAACAAGCCAAGGTTTTACTTGTGGAGATGTTGATAACAACAATGTGAAGAAGTATAAGGTTTGTGAAAACCCTAAAACAGCTTTCTTTTGGGACCTTTTTCACCCTACACAAGCTGGTTGGCATGCGGTTTATAACAAGTTACAAAACATGAATGCTCTTTCTCAACTTCGGAACTAGACGAAAGGAATTGAGTTATTGAATTTAAATATATCAATTTTTTTTAGTTGTTTTGTTATTTATTAGTTAATTGAAAAATGTTTGATTCTTGTATCGTTAAGAGAAAATTAAAGAGTATCTGTCACTTTAACCGATTTGTTAATGTATTGAATTTTTTTTCTTTTATGTATTAAAAGCTTTATGAATAAATTATTCATACAAAATGACCGATGTCTAATTATTAATGTTTTTGGTTTTTTTTTTTTTTTTGGACCTGGCCCAGGTCACAAAACTGACCCGGCCTATCAAACAGAACCCGATTCGCCCCCCAACCCCATCTCCTTCACCCTCGACCCTAACACTACTATCTTCTTCGTCTCCTTGCTCTCTGATCGAGTCTCTTGTTGTATGGTACAACCATGTCTATTCTCCTCATCCATCTGATGCTGCCTCCATTTTTGGAGTAACCCCACTGGATCATCTGGGTGGGTTGTCTCTGCCTCAGTCATCCTCTGCCTCGAGTCTTCCCCCCTATGATCATAGTCTTCTGCACTCCTTCGTCTCTCTGCTCTCTCATCTCTACCAATGTGGTTGCTCCTCTCCATGGTTCGCCGCTGCAACACAACGGATTGATGGTTCTCTGCCCGTTCAGGTAGATGCATGGCTTGATTATCCCTTCCTCCCCTCAGAGGTATGTTCTGTTCTTTTTGCGTTCTTTGCTGATTGGTATTGGACAAATGCCCACTCTGTTTATTTTGCGCCCTTTGATCATGGTGAGAAATTGCGAATCTGGCTTCTGTTTTGATTGAATTCCTAACTGGATTAGGCATATTGTAAGTCCACTGGCTCGAGAGGACATTCCCCAATGCCATCGCTGCCAATTGGTGAGCTACTATGTTGCCATCCCTTGGAGTCCAGGTAGCTCCTGCATTTGGCGCCTCTACAAGCAATTGCAGAATGTCTCTGAGAATTGCGTCTGCCTCTGCTATTGGTGTTCTCGCCTTAATAGCTTGGACCAGTTGTAAGCAATCTGTTTCAATTATGCATTTTTCTATTTGTAAATTCTTTATAAGTATTAGAGCTTCTCTATATGCCTGAGCTTCTGCTGCTAGTGCTGAAGTTGTGGTGAATTTTGTTGTTGTCCCAGTGATGAACTTGCCCTGCCAATTCCTAATGACGACGGCTGAAGCTGCCTTACCTGTATCTTTCTGGAACGCTGCATCAGTATTAACCTTCAATCTGTCTTGTGGTGGGGGTCTCCAGGTAATTCTCTTCGTATCCCCAATCCTGCCATTGCTTGATTTGTGTTGTGTGCTGCTCCCGCTTGTTGTGTTGTGATATTCTGCTGCTAGTTGTTCTGCATTGATTATTGCCTGTTTTGGATTGATTGTTGCCTGCTGGAATATGTATTGGTTTCTTGTCTTCCAAATGTACCAACACACACACCCCAGCTTACATAGTATCCTTTCCTGATCCTTCTCTGTCTCCCTTCTTATTTTCTGTACTGTATCCCATATCCATCTTCCAAACGATGCGACATTATAGGCTGTAGGTATTATTTGTATACTTGAACCGAACCAAACCGCCCTCGTCCACGGACATAAGAGTAAGGCATGTTCAACTGTTTCATTCTCATTCTGGCATATGCTACATGAAGGCTTAACTGCACATCTGCGCTTATACAAATTGCTATTTACTGGTAGAATACCTTCCACTGCTTTCCATAAGAACATTCTGATCTTTTGTGGCACTGGTAGTCTCCATATAGTTCTCCAAATCTCCCTGTGATTCTGACTTGAAGAAGCTTCATTTAATTTTATCTCTTCTTTTGCATCTTTCTCATCTTTCGCAGCCCGGTAACCTGACTTCACTGTGTAATGTCCTTCGGTTGTGTATGGCCAGATCAGATTATCCTTTTTGTTAATCAGACTTATAGGTGTTCTTATGATCGATTCTGCTACGTTCCCCGGAAATATTTCCCTGATTCTGTTCTCATTCCAGCCCTCTCCATGCTTTATAAGATCACTAACTTTTCTAACTTGTTCTTCTCCATATCTCCTCAATTTCCCAATTCCTGCCACCCAATTATCCTCCCATATATCTATTTCCATTCCACTCCCTATGCTCCAACTGCCTTTCTTCCTAATAAAATCCCTTCCCTCCAACAAGCTTTTCCATATCCATGACGCATTTCGACCTTCTTTCGCTTCCCATAAGCTACAATTAGGGTAATAAATTGCTTTTAGCGTCTTTGCCCAAATAGCTTCCCCCTCTTTTAGCAGCCTCCAAGCCTGTTTCGCAAGATGCGCAATGTTTTGACACTCCAAATCCTTGAACCCTAAGCCTCCATTTGTTTTACTCTTAGTCAACTTTTTCCAGCTTTTCCAATGGATACTTTTTTCCCTCCCGTTGTTTGCCCACCAGAATCTTGCTATTGCAGCCTCGATTTCTCTGCAGAACGATTTTGGGAATTTGATTATGTTCATAGCAAAAGCCGGGATCGCTTGAATTACTGCTTTTATTAGAATCTCCTTTCCAGCTTGGTTTAGCAGCTTCTCTTTCCATCCTTGCATTTTGTCAAATATTTTGTCCTTTATCCACTCCAACGCTCTATTTTTGGATCTTCCCCATCTTGCAGGCAGCCCTAGATATCTTCCTGGGTCATCCCATGACGCCATTCCAGTTATCTCTTCTATGTTCACCCTCTTTTGTATAGATACTTGGCTTCCAAAGATTATCCCGGATTTTTCAGTGTTGATTCTTTGTCCTGATGCCTCCGTGTATTTGTTTAAAATCTGGATTAGCTGAAATATCTCCTCCTCTTCCGCACCTGCAAAAATTATGCAGTCGTCAGCAAATAACAAATGTGTGATGACCGGTGCAAATTGAGCTAATCTTATTCCAGAAATCAGCCTATCCCTTCTCGCCTTTTCCATTAGTATAGTGAAGCTTTCAGCTGCCAAAATAAAGAGGTATGGTGATAATGGGTCTCCCTGCCTAAGTCCTCTTTGTGGGGTAATTCTATTGGATAGCTTCCCATTTATTTTGAATCTGTAAGTGACGCTTTTGACACAGCTCATAACCAGCCTCACCCAATCATTACTGAATCCCAGTTCTTCCATGACCCTTTGCAAAAAATTCCACTCCAATCTATCATAAGCTTTATTCATGTCCAATTTTATCGCTAGATCCTGACTTCCAGCATTTCCTTTTTTATTTAGCATATGAAAAGCTTCTTGCACTATAATTATATTGTCTTGTATGAGTCTTCCTTTGACAAATGCACTCTGAACTGGAGAAATAATTTGATCTAACACTTTCCTTAGCCTTCCCACCAAGACCTTAGTCACTATTTTATATGCAAAGTTGCAGCAACTTATTGGTCTGAGCTGATTTAGGCTTTCAGGCTGGCTAACCTTGGGTACCAACACAACAGTAGTTTCCCCTAAATCCCCTGGTATACATCCTTCTTCAAAAATTTGCTTCACTACTCCACAGACTTCTTCTCTTAAGATCTCCCAGTGTTGTTGGAAGAAGAGCCCATTTAGACCATCTGGCCCTGGAGCTTTCAACCCTCCCATACTGAAAACAGCCTCCCTTATTTCCTCATCTTTAATTTTTGCCATTAGCTCCTCATTCATCTCCCTAGTAACTCTTTTTGGTATGTCTTTTACCCACCCTTCCAAGTTTCTGACTCCTTCGGAAGTGAATAAATTAGTGTAGTACCTTTCCACTAACCTCATTATGCTTGCCTCTCCTTGTATCCACTGACCTTTTTCATCTTTCACTTTGTCAATTCTGTTCCTAATTCTTCTCTGAATGGTTGTAGCATGAAAGAATGATGTGTTTTTGTCCCCCCATTTTAGCCATTTCAGCCTTGATCTTTGCCCCCAATATTTCTCCTCTTGTTTCCATAGTTCTGATATTTGGTTCTTCAATTCCCTCTCTCTTCTTTGATCACTTTCTGACATATCGCTTTCTTGGATGTGATGTAATTCTGCTTTCTTCCTTTCTAGTTCTTTATCTGCTCTCTTAAACCTTCGTTTGCTCCATTCCATCAGCTCCCTTATACATCTGTTTCTCTTTCTTATGAATTTGCACCACCAATTCCTATTTCCCTCATCTTGTTGCCAGCCCTTCTTGATCACCTCTTTGCACTCCTCATGCTCAGCCCAGTACGCCTCAAACTTGAATTCTCTTTTTATCCTCCCTCTCGGTTGTAAATCCACAATGAGCGCACAATGATCCGAGCTTATGGCCGGAGCTACTTTTAGGCTAACGTTCTGGTACATCTGCAACCAGTTCCAATTCACTAACAGCCTATCTAATCTTTCCCTAGTTATGAAGTTGTTTCTAGGATTACTGAACCAGGTATATTTGCTTTCCTTTAAGTCGACATCCATCAATCCATTTTCATCTACAAACTTCCTAAACGTTTCTAAACAGATTTTAGGTTGTGGGTGCATACCTGCCTTTTCTTCTTGGTTTAGAATGTCATTGAAGTCCCCCAAATAAACTTGAGGTTCCTCCTTGCTTATATTACTTACCGTGAGCTCCTGCCATAGTTTCCTTCGCTGCTTAAAAACAGGATTTCCATACACAAAATTGCCCTGCCATTTCAAATCATTATTAATGTTAATATAGGCTTTAATATAGTTGTCACACCATTCATAAACATTAACATTCACATTAGATTTCCATAGGAGACATAGTCCACCGGACAGGCCCCGGGGTTCTACACAAAACATATTATCAAACTTCAGCTTTCTATTAATCCTATTCATTCTTTCTCTACTCGCCCTAGTTTCCATTAGATATACTATAAGCGGCTTTACTTTTTTACACAAATTGTATAGCTCAGAAATTGTCGGGGCAGCCGCTATTCCCCGACAATTCCAACTTATAATACTCATGGCTGAGGTTGGGGCATGTTAAGGCCCGCCTCCTCAGCCTTCTGTCCTTCTGTGAGAATTTCAGGGTCTTGTGTTGCTGGTTGACACTTCCATGAATCCCGAGCCGTGTTGCTGCTTCTCAGTTTCTTGGCTTCCTTGTCCTCGCTCTCCTCCCTCCCTTCTGTGTACATTAGCAAAGGCACGTGTGGTAGTTCTCTTTTCCTTTTCAAATTCAGTTTTATTTCCAGCTTCCTTGCAAGCTGTGTTTCCCAATCGCCCTGAGCTTCCATTCCTTCTTCTTGATCTTCATCACTTGCTAGTTCAACATAGTAGTCATTCCCTTCTGAGTGAGCATGCTGATTCTCATACTTATGATCCCTCCTCTGTGTTTCCTTTAACTGCTGCTTTTGTTTGTCTTCTTTCCTGTCACCCTTCTGCACGGCTAGATTATCATTGCCTCCTAAGCTGTCTTCACATATTTGTTTGCCCTTGTGTCTTGCTAACATCAGCCTTTTTAATTCCTGGCCTATGGTCTCCTTTCTTACTTCATTTTCCAGGCCCAACCTCCCCTTCGCAATGCTATAGCTGTTTACTTCCCCCTCCTCTACAATATGTTGTTTCAGCCCATTAGCGTCCCCATATTCTCCTTGTAGCATGTTTGCCTCTGTATTTGCCCCAATTTCCTTTCTTGGGCCCTTTCTTCCTAGCCTCTTTGGCCCAATCATATCCTCTTCCTCTTGGGCCTTATTGCTGTTAGCCCATTCATCTTTCCTCTCCCTTATCTCTTCAATGAGTCTTTTGAATTTATAGGCAGCTTCTAGGACATTCTGCCTATTCCTAATTCCCTTAAAATCAGGGATTTGTTGTACTCTCTCTACCTGCTCTGCTGCCTCAGCCATCTCTTCCTCTCTCTCAGCTTGGTTTTCCCGGACATTTTCTTCCCTAATTTTCTGCTGCAACGTCTGCTCCTCCCTTATCCTGCTCTCCTCCGATTTCTGTTTCTCCCCACTCTCCCTTTGCTGGTTTTGTTGCTCACGCGCCCACCTCTCTCCCTCCTCATTCCAACTTTGTTGTTTTGAGCTCCCTCCCTCCGCCGTTGATCTTGATTGTCCATTTCCCGTTCCTAGGCCTGGTGCATACCTCTTCTTGGTAGGATCCCAACTTGCCATTGCTGTTGGGTTCTTGCAAGTCTTCTTTTCATGTCCTAAGATTCCACAGTTAAAACAGTAGCTATCCGGTAGCCTTTCGTACCTGAAGAAAACCCACAGAGGAGGCAGATCCTCCCTGTCTAACCAGAATCCTGTTGGTAGTGCCTTGGTGATGTTGATACTGACCCTTATCCTCAGGTATGATCTCCTCAGAATTCCATCTATCCTTGGGTCTTCCGCCTCGGCTAGAACTCCCAGCATGTCTCCTATTCGCACTCCTGTTTCTCTAACCATGAGGTCAAGCGGGATACCATGTATTTGGATCCAAAATTCCATGAAGTCATGATCTACCTCGAATACTGATTCTCCCTCCCTCCACAGTCTCAGATTCACCATATTTCCTCTCACATTCCATGGCCCGTTTTGCAGTATCTGTAACCCTTTCTTCCTGTCCTTGAAGCTGAATAGCATCTTCTTCGAACCAATATCAACTGCTGCCACTCCCTGTGGGTTCCCCCACATTCCCAGTAAGGCATTCTTGCATGTTTTGAAGCTTATTTCTTTTTCACTTATCACCTTGCCTACTACATTTAAGCACTCTTTCTTGTATCCCAGCTCTCCTGGTTTATTCAGCTTGATAACTTTTCCTTCTATGCCACTCATGCTGTACGTTGCTCTATGTTTGTTGTGTTTTGCAGGTCTTCTAGCTGTTTATAAAATGAGGGGGTGGTAAGAGATATGTTTTGGGTGTTGAGATTGAAAAGAGCTCCCTGTTGGAGAAGAACCTGAAGTTCTAGGACTACTCTCCTGTTGAGAGAAGGATGCTCCCTGTTGGAGAAGAACGCTGTCTACTTTATTTTGCCCACAAAACTAGCTCTTTATAATGTTTTTGGTTTAAAAGATGATACACAGATTTTTTTTTTTGGTCTGGACATGTATATAAATTGGAACGGTTGATCCACAATATATAAATTGGGTCTACTAATTTTGTTATGCTGCCCAATTTATAGATAGACTAGCTAGTGGAGTTGGGCTAATAACAACCATGAGCTAAACTATGATGGAACATAATAGTAATAAAAACCTAAATGGCTTTTTACCAAAAAATAAAACCTAAATGGCTTTATCCAAAATAAATAAATAAATAAATAAAAACTTAAATGGAGCTAACCAACTTAGTTTGGTCGAGTGAAAAAATTCACTCATCCGTTTAAATTAGTATTTGGGGTTTAGATTTTATCTTGTACATGCAATAACGTATTGGTCAGCATCAGACTTTTAAATAGAGCTCATATTCACGGTGGATTAATCTTTGACCTGCATAGTTGAGAGATACTGTGACAACTAATAATAATAATAAAAAAAACCCTAATTAAAATTCATTGGTCAAGAACAAACCCTTAAATAAAATTCTAATTTACAACAGATTAGTCATTAACCTATCGACCGTCTGAAAGATACAATGAAATTAAACAAAAACAAAAAAAAACCTAAAATATATACTTAATATACTGAACCCGGAATTAAAATTTTCGAAACTTGACAAAGCCAAATATATAGTAGATGAAATCTCCCTTAAAATGTTGTGTGTGTGATGAGTATGTAGTGTGGGCGAGTTTCTGACGTTGCAACGCTTAAAATTAGAACTGTCTAATCTATGTGAAAAAATAAATAAATAAATAAAACATTCAACGTACCGAAAAAATACAAACATGGTGCCTTCAAAAGTTGACTGAAGTGGTTATGACTCACTTTGGAGGGTGACATTCCAACTTATGATATCCTTATTAGGTTCAAGGACGATTTTTCAGTTGATCTTAATTCTTAGCCATGCCCTTATTTCCCTCTCAAAAAAGAAGATTAAACATGTAAGACCCTGGTGTCGATTTGGTAATACTTAATTATTGGTAAAAACTCAGATGAAGTCAACTTCACGTGAAGTTGATATCTAAGAGCTGTCAGATGAAAAATTTAGTTAAATTAATCAAATCATCTAATGGCTCTCAGGTATCAACTTCACGTGAAGTCGACTGCACTTGAGTTTCCACCTTGATTATTTATTAAAAAGATATTTGTATTTTTTAAAATACAAGTTAATATTTTATATTCGATAAACTCATGAAGATACTTTTGTATCTGATTTATACTTTTTTAAATTTAAAAAAATTATTATAATTTTATATTTTAATAAATGTTTTAATTATAAATTAGATTTTATTAAACACTGTTAATGTAATTTATATTTATTAAAGAATTTATGTTATTTTACTAGATATAACTACTATTTTTTTAAAAAATTAAAAAGTAAAAAGATAAAGAAATAATATTAAAGAGCGACAAGAATACTAGGTCATTAATCATGATTAGTAAATTTCTACCCATTAAAGTTTAAAACATTGATAAATCAACCATATCGCTATGAAAGATAAGTGAACAATTATTTTTACCTATGAAATTCAAAATGCTAAAAAAACATATCCATTAATAAGATAATCTTTAGATATTAATAAAAAATATTTTGTAAGTACAAACATGTAGTTTACTCTTTTTTAAATTAAAAACGGTGAAAATACATCTAAACTTAATAATTGTTGGCTCGATAAGACTATTACTGGGAAAATGGACTGGAACAGAATATTGAATATAATAATTGCTTTCATATCCAGTGACTCAGTGAGTGAGTAATTGAGATGTACAGTTGGAGATATTATTAGTATAAATAATAAAAATAGTTTTCTTTATTGAGATGTTGCCATATAATAATTAAATTTTGATATAATAAGATTATTTTATAATTAACAGTGCATCTATATATTTTGTAAAATTAACAAAACTACTGCCATCTATAATGCTAACAAGCAAAAATCAGATTCCTTTGATGATCTTTAATTTATCTAAATAAAAATTAAATTTTATTGTAAAATAGAATGCACATATATATGCATTGTTTCATATTTTAAGTCCAAAAAAATTTATATTAATTTTAAGATTAGACTCACTTTTTTTTTTACATATTTAAAATAAAATTGAGTAAACAATAATAAAATCATCTCATCTATATAAGAAGATGTAACTGAACTTGACATATTTTCATTATGGTTCTAAATTAAAGTAATTTATTACAGGTTAAAAATGGATTAAATCACATAAATAAAATAATTCTAATTCAAAATTTTACAAATATTATAAATTAAAATTAGTTAGATACCATATTCTAAATATACACCTCTATATAAATTAACTTGAACACCTCTATAATATAAATCAAATTAATTTGATTTGATTTATATCGAAGTGTTCAAGACATAGTATGTAACTAATTTTAGTTTATGATATTTATGTAATTTTGAGTTAAAATAATTTATTTATGTAATTTATCCTTAAAAATATTTTTGTTAATATCAGAAACAAATAAATAAGTAGCTTACTCTTTAATTTGTGAATAAAATAAAATTAAAAGACAAAAGAATTTTTATTCATTTCTCTTTGTGTTTGCTTGTTAATGTTCATATACAAGTGTACTTAATATGTACAAATAATATTATTCTACAATTCTTTTTTCCCTGACATTCAACATCAAAATCTTAATATATATTTGTAATAAGGAATAGCCATAGAGTATTGACAAGATCACCTCAATAATTGGGTGAAGATTTGTGTGAATATGGATCCAATGCAAATTAAACACAGTTATAATAAGGTCCTTTCACACACTGCTTTTTTGAATGCAATTGAACCATTAATATTTGATATGATTGAATGAAAGTTTTTCTTTATATATAGAGAAAGTAACCAAGCAGCAAGGTCCACATACTCTCCAATCACAAAAACCATGTGCACCAAAATTGTTCATCTTTCATAATCATAATATTAATAATTTTGGTAACGTTTGTTTTGCAGTACTGGGACAGAGACTGAGAGACTGAGATACAATATCATATTTGTTGACTCAGAGACTGATACTAAAATTTATGTCTCTGTCTCCAAAATTTCAATATTTCAGTGTCTCTAAAATGTAGGGACACAGAGAATTGATATTTTTAGAAATAGAGACTGAAACTTTAATAACATTTTATACCTAAAATATTCTCATTTTAATTAATTAATTCTAATTTTATTCTTTGTGCAAATTAAATTAGAGTTTTATTCTTGTTTCAATTTTTGTCTCTCATTTGGCACCAAACAGAATATTAAAATTTATTTCAGTCTCTATTTTTTAGTTTCTGTCTCTCGATCTCAATTTTTCAGTATCTGTCTCTCCACCAAACGCTACCTTAGTATAGGAAAAATTATATATCTTGCATGAGGATTATTGTTGCCTTCATCACTACTATTCATTATATTATCTAGTGATTCTTTGTGTCTGCACATGCATCTAACTAGCTAGATTTTCCTAATCACTTGCTATCAACAATAGTCCTCCTAATTAGTGAGAAGGGTATTATAGGAATGGTTGAACTTATATTTTTTAAAAAACAAAAAAATAAACTATTTGATAAAAATATTTACATTCCTTTATATCTAATATGGCCTCTCACACAATAATTTGATTATTAGTTGATAGGTTGTGTATACTATAACACAACTTATTTTTAGTAATAAATTTTTAATGACTATAATATAATCATCACTATATGTCTTATTTAACTCTAAAGTAATTACATATTTGTTGTTAATATTATATGTTATAATGACAATATTTTTTTTTTGGAACCGTTAAAAATATCTTTACTAATTATTGTATAATTATCATTACAACTTTTTAGTAACAAAGTATAACACAACTAATATTTAATTGTGGATAAATAATTAATATAAATGACTATTTTTGTTATTGCTAAAAATAAAATAAATGACTGTTAAAAATAATTTTTGTAAGAATGATAATTAACTATATTGTCATATCTCACCGTATCAATAATATTAAGGAAAAGTATAGGTAGACAATCAAAATATTAAGGAAAAATAGATAGAACAAACTCTAAATCAGCCAAAAATGAAATAATTTAGTTAATTATAAATATAGTAATTAGTTTTATTTATTTATGATTTAAAATATTGGTTATTAAATGTTTCACCATATTCAAATTAGGAGGAGATACGTTTAATATCATTGCAACGTGAATCACAAAAACTGATTCAATTAGCTTCCGTCTCTTCATCCTCTTTCCCTCTCCAAATGCTTAAAACACGATAAATCAGAAAACAGATTCAGAACCATCCAATTTACAAAGAAAAGAAACATCCTAATGTCTAGCATAAGTATCATCTACGTAGAGATTTTGGATTCACCCAAAGACATTTGGCTGGTTTTTTGCTGGAACTATCTTAGTTCCCTAGCATTATTGAAATATTAAACAATGTGAACAATGAATATATCGGGTGTTTAATTCACTAAGTGTGCGGATGGTTATCCTAATATTAAAATTTAGGTCGATAATTTTGAGATATAATGTATTTTTACTTTATTGAGCAATTTTAGAATTCATTGTTCATATTATTAACAAAAATCATTGTCTGATCTACTTAACAAAGTCCTAATATTAATTCTAGCTAGCTTGTTGTTACTAAGCAAGTGATTATTGTATATTAATCATCTCTATATGTTCTCCATGTGTAATTAGTAATTCAATTATATATAATAAATACTCATTACACAAACATGATTAATGATTTCACTTAGCATATATATAAAAGACAAGGCACATAGATATATCTTGGCTTTTATGTTAGGTGAAGCGCAATGGACGCATTATGGTTTAGAAAGGTGACCCCAAATATCACCATTTTGGTAGGGTACGATCTAATAAGCACTCCAATTGATTTGATGTGATATCAACACACAAACTTAATGTTGTCTTCTATATATTTCCCCACAAAAGAAAGAAAAAGTTTTTTGTACCTTTTCCCTACAAATTTGTTTGGGTTGGGATTATATGGCAAGCTTTTTTTTTAAAAGGAAAAAAGTAGTGCATGTATTTGGGAATACATTAATGACATGCATTTTCAGAATTACTATAATTAGAGTGAAATTCTCTGAATTATTTTGAGGAGAGGGACAAAAATTCATAGTGGTTGAAAATGTGCTGGCCATTATTACTAATTATATCATTATATGTGGTAATAGTAAATTTTGCTTTTTTTTAATTACTAAATAACCTCTTTTCTGATCTCTGGTGGATTTGGCGTTCGAAAAATAACGAGATTTTTCATCCTCACGAGCATTGGACCACAGATAAAGTGACTGGTATGGTTTTATCTTTGAAAAAGGAGCTCTAAAATATTTTTGAGTTGCAATGATTGTATATTTTCTCCACCATTAGTGGCTCTTGGATTTCTCCATCAATTAATACCTTTAAGATTACTTGTGATGCTAGTTATTTTGGCAACGGTATTCGGGTTGGTTTTTCTTGTGTTAGCAGAGATTGGAAGGGAAGGTGGCAACGAGACTGTTTGAAAACAATTGAGAGTCGTAAAATTTTACAAAGAGAGTTGTTTGCTATTTGGAGAGGCTTTCTTTTAGCATGGGACTCGGGGCAAAGAGACATTATATGTGAGACAGATTGTGTAGAGACCTTTACTATTGTCAATAATTTACAGGATTACTCTGGTTTTATTAATCCTTTGGTGTTAAAAATCCGAGATATCATGTCTTGGAAATGGCGTGCTGATCTCCAGTTGATTTTAAGAGATACAAACACAGTAGCAAATATCATGGCAAAGACTGCAATGAAGACCTTTTCTCGCAAGTGGAGCTTCCATTGCTTTGAAAGAAATTTGAGAATAGTATTCAGCGAGACGACTGCCTTTCTTAAACATTTTTTTGTTTATTTTTATTTCTTTTTTTTGTTGTTTGTTTTCTTTTAAGCCATAAAAAAAAATTCTTCTAAAAACTTTAAACAATAAAAGGGACATATGTACAGTTATATTATCGGTAATATATCTCCTCACATATAAGTCTCTTTTTAAGTTTGTGTGAATTTTGTATAATTTTTTTTAAAATTTTGTCTTATACTAATTTTTTTCTCTTTTAAGTCGGTAAAAATTAAACTCTAAATCTTAGTTATAAAAATTTTGATACTATATTATTTTTTTTAATTTAAATCGGTAGGAGAATGCACATGTTATTTGTACATCTAAAGTAATTATTTATTTATTCATATATATACAAACTGATAAATAGTAAAAAATAAAATATACATTGTAATATTAACAATAAATAAAAAATAAATCCATGATCACACTACTTTCAAGTTTCAAGTGGTAGCCTACTTGATTGGTACCACATTAAAAGTTGAAGAATATAATGAATAAGTGATCTACCTAAAAGTCCAACATTATTATCTCAGAGAAACCCTAAAATTCTATCTCAAAACACAGGTTGGTGTTCTCAACATAGATTCTCTTCTAATTTACACTCATCTCTCAGTTGGTTAAAAAACGAAAAAAGCAAGCAAATCCAAAGCACGTGATAATTGAATTAATACTAACACTATATTGTGACACATTTAACTGATGCCATGAACATATATATAATTTTTCATAATGTATGCGTGTGTGTATCGTATTGGATCAAATCAAACTCCAAAAGGGTCAAGAAATTAAAACTGAAAAATAATAAAAAAAAAGATATCTTTTATATGAACCAATCACAAATTTGGTAAAATATAATTCCAAGAAGTATTGTTAGTTTATGACCTCTAAATATAGCACGTGTGCTAAATAAATATAGTACAAAATTACACATCATGGATGATGTAACAAGGCTTCAAC
Organism: Arachis stenosperma; assembly: GCF_014773155.1. NCBI lineage: Eukaryota > Viridiplantae > Streptophyta > Magnoliopsida > Fabales > Fabaceae > Arachis > Arachis stenosperma. The sequence goes on from NC_080378.1 coordinate 120,246,026, forward strand.
AGACTTTGTTTTCTTCTTTGGGGCTATAATTACTTTACACACACACCCCTTATGTATAAGGTTTGATACGACACCATACAGTTCATCAGAGTTTTTCCTATTGTTGTTTTGATATAAAGTTTTTAAATTATTCACTTGAAGCTAAACTTGTATTTAGATTTTATGAAGTGTGTGAATAGAATGTGTTATAATGATTTAGAGACTAGAACCTTCATCACTTAGCTTTACCATTATTTTTTAGGATGAAAACCCTAAACTATAACATAATGTATGTTAGTTTTTTTCTTCTTCTAAAAAAGTTGTTTTTAAATGCATCATAGTACGTATAAAAATAAGGTTTAATTATTCTGTTGGTCTTTATAATTTTATCAAATTTTTAATTAGATTTTTGTACTATTTTTCTTTTCAATTAGATTTCTATACTGCTTTCAGTTTTGTAATTAGATCCTTTCTAGTATAAAAAATATTAGAATTAACTGAATATTTTTTCATAAATTAAAGGTATTTATAATTAAAAACTTAATTAACTAGATCTTTAACTACATATTTTTTTGGAGAAATTAAATATTCTGTTAATTGTAATATTTTTTACATGAAAAGACCTAATTACAAAATAAAAAACAATGTGAGAACTTAATTGATGAAAAAAAAAGTATAAAATCGTAACTAAATTATATATTTAGTGAAATTATAAGGACATATAGAATAATTAAATTCTTTTTAATTAATGCTGAAGAGTTTTAAAATCTAAAAGCAAGTAATTCAGACCTATATATATGTACATAATCACATAAAATATGTAAAGACTTCAAACTTTTTTTTTTTTGAAAATTAGTAAAAGCTTGAAACTGAAAATACATCCAACCATGTCCTAATCTAAAAAATGTTTTAGTTCTTTAACTTAGTAAACAAATATTAATATATATGTTCATGTCAGAGGATGACTTAATTATTACGTCCGACATATTAAAAAATGTAAATAAAATTTATTTATAATTATTTACAAATCAAACTCATACAATAAGTGTAGAAAGAAACATCATTGAATTATCATCAATGGTTTATAAATATATATACATGTCTCTCTTTGGTTGCATACCTCTTTTCTTCTTATCATAACTTCACTATCCTCCTCTCTATCAATTATTTTTATTGTTTATCAATTTAATTAGTTTCCATAGATGGAACTTGAACATGTAATACCTACCTCTTCATTGTTGCATCTACTCTTCAATAATGATGCCTCTTTTGGTTCTTCTCTTATTCTTCCACTCATGGTCATCATGATCATGATCATGATCATCACAATCATAATAATTATTTCCTTTGGATCCCCTTTCAAAATAGTTATCAAGAAAAAAAACAAGAATAACATCTTTTGCAATTGTGAAACTTGCCAAGCCTATCTCACTTCAAGTTGGTCCAAAGATTTTGAAAATCTTTGTGATTGGCACTCTCATCTTCTCAAGAACTCACCAACAAGAACCATCCACATACATGTTCTTAGGAACACCATAACCGCGAATTCGGACAACGTTGAGTACATGCTCAAGACAAGGTTTGAGAATTACCCTAAAGGGAAAGCCTTCTCAATGATCTTGGGTGATTTCTTAGGTAAAGGAATCTTCAATGTTGATGGTGAATTATGGAGGTTCCAAAAGAAGATGGCAAGCATGGAGCTCAACAAAGTTTCCATAAAATCCTTTGCCTTTGAGATTGTCAACTACGAAATCCAACAAAGACTTGTCCCTCTTTTATCATCGTCAAGAAAATACCAAGTCGATTTACAAGATGTATTCAAAAGATTCTCGTTCGATAGCATATGTAGATTCTCGTTCGGGTTAGACCCTAAATGTTTAGAACAATCTTTACCCATGTCTGATTTCGCCTTGTCTTTTGACAAGGCGTCTAGACTGTCGGCCGAGAGGGCGATGGCCGTGTCGCCTTTCATATGGAAGGTGAAGAGACTCTTCAACATAGGAAGTGAGAGGGAGCTAAGAGAATCTCTTGGAGTGATAAACATGTTGGCAAAAGAAGTCATAAATCAAAAAAGGAAAATGGGGTTTTCCGAACACAAGGATTTGTTGTCAAGATTCATGAGCAATGTTGAAGATGAGACATGTTTGAGAGACATTGTAATAAGTTTCTTATTGGCTGGTCGTGACACCGTGGCTTCTGCCCTCACAAGCTTCTTTTGGTTGCTTGCAAAACACCCTCAAGTGGAGTTACAGATTCTCCTTGAAGCAGATAAGGTACACCTTCCAACACAACTTCTTTATTTTATTTTATTTTGATTTAATTAAGGATATACATATTTTCATCAAATTAATTATTGTTAGGGTTTATATATGATCATTATATTAAGGCCATATATATTTGGTTTAGAATTAAAAAAAAAATTATAGAAGCAAAAAGGTAGGGACAATTTTTGCTTTATTGATAACTTACTATTTGGATGATTAAGGAATAATATATAATTAGAAAATGGAGGTTTTATTAAAAAGGAAAGTTTTTAAGTTCATGTATTATGATGCTTGTAGGTTTTATTTTTGTCAATTTCTTAATAAATATTCTTAGGACATTAATTAATAGAAAAATATTTTTTAATAGTTTAAACAACTTTCAACTATGAATATGTCCAATTATATAATAATAATAATTTATAAAATTTAATTTTGCACGTGCATTTAATTACGTAACGCCACATCAATAAAAATAATTATCTTTTATATTGATCGCGTAAATTATCATTCAAAAGAACAGATGTGATCGCAAAACTGTATAAAACGTTTTAGAATGTGAATGTATCAAAATTAAACTCTAATTTATATGTGTGGCTAACTAATTAAGAATTACATATACAATAATTAATAAGGTAATTGGAGCAAACAAGGAGCTTACAAGCTTTGAACAGCTTCGGAAATTACACTATTTGCAAGCAGCAGTGTATGAGAGTATGAGATTGTATCCACCAGTTCAATTTGATTCCAAATTTTGTGTAGAAGATGATGTGTTACCTGATGGGACAAAAGTCAAGAGTGGAACTAGGGTTACCTACCATCCCTATGCAATGGGAAGATTGGAAGAGTTATGGGGACAAGATTGCATGGAGTTTAGGCCTCAAAGGTGGTTAAAGGGTGGTGTTTTCCACCATGAGAATCCATTCAAGTACCCGGTTTTCCAAGCTGGATTAAGGGTTTGTATGGGAAAAGAAATGGCCCTAATGGAGATTAAGTGTGTGACACTCCCTTTGATTAGAAGATTTCATTTCCAATTGGTTCCACCTGTTCTTCATCATGCTACCCCAATGTTCTCTCCTGGCCTCACTGCCACTTTTAGATGTGGCCTTCCGGTAATTGTCAATCAAAGAAATACCCAATCTTCTTAGTCACTCATTTTTTATGGTATATAGTTTAGGAAGATTTTTAAGTGTACCGTGATACTGGTGTATCAGTGATTTTTAACCGTTGATCTTAATTATATATATTATATATATTTTTTAATTAAGATCAACGATTAAAAATTACTAAAACACCGATATAACGGCACACTTGAAAATTTTCCTATAGTTTAGAGTAAAGATTAATTATTGCACACAATTCAATGGTAATATGAAAAATTACTTTCAATTATTTCTATACTTTATTTAAAATGTTGGTACAGTCTAATTCGAACAACAAAGTGTCTTCTTATAATTCAAAATTTTTTAATTGATTTTTAACCATTTAAGTAATTAATTTAAACGATCTTTGTAAACGATGAATTGCTGATGCGTCGAGAACTATTTAGTCCAATAACAAAGATCATTTAAATTAATTACGTAAATAATTAAAAATCAATTAAAAATTTTTAAATTATAAATAAATATTTTGTCTTTCGAACAAATAATCGGACATTTAGTCAATATTTTTTACAAGCATACAATAAGTTTTCAGTAAAAAAATAAATTTATGTCATGTGTAATAAATGATATGCGAGTCTATTAGATATTTCACACATCATACTATATAAGTACATAAATACAAAAGTGAATTATGAAGCACATGAACATATATATACCTAGCTAATACATTTTGGGTATGATGGTTTGAAGAATATAGAGGAAATTTTTTTTTTTAGCAAATTATAGAAGATTTGATTATGATATATGATGATGATGGTGGTGGTGGTAATTGATGAGGAGATGTAACTATAATTATAATGGAGTACGGGGATCCATTGCACCACAAGAAACAAGAACCAACATATTATTATTATTGATGGTGTCGGTGGATTCTTTTTTACTTCATTTTGGGTTGCAAAAGTGGCAACTTTATTGTTTGGATTTGTATTGTTTAATATTCAAGGCATTGTATGTACTTTCATAGTTGGTAGTGTAAGATTTTATATAGTGTAAGTACATATAATTCAATAATAATCATGCTACTAAAATAGTAGTGTGTACTACTATATATATCTTATTTATTTAATTAATTAATTTATTGAATTAGAAGTGTAAAGAATGTGGCACTATGGACTATGGTGCATTCGAAATGCATGACCAAAATTAATTTTACAAAAAAAAAGTAAAAAATTAATTTCACTCTTAGGTTAGGAGATGTTATTCTCAATACAAAATATACATATATAATAAGATTGATTTTATCAAATTGGAGTAACAATATTATAAAAAAGATTGTGATGGACTTTAAAAAAGTCCTTGAATAAGGAATAATTACAATATTAAATTGAATTTATTTTTATTGAATTTTAACAATATAATATAGTTCAACTTTTTTTTTTTTGAAAAAACTAAGTTAAAGGCTTAAACGACAAAAAAAAAACAACAACAACAACCCAACTCAATTTTTATTTTTTTTTATTTTAGTTTTTTTTTGTCAATTTCATTAATAAAAAAAAATCAAAATACACCATAACATACTTAAAGTAGTTTTTCATAGTTTTTTCATCATCATCTAAAATTATTTTTGGATTCGAATCTCACTCTTAATTAAAAAAAAAAAGCTTTTCATGATACAAATAAGTAACAAATTAACCTGAACTTAAACCTATACTTCTAACTATTACACATGAACCCCAAAAATAAACAAAATTACAAAAAAGCCCCAAAAAATCCCAAATTATTACAACCACCCCAAAACCACACTCTAGCTTCTCTAAAACATATAGTCCTAACCTTGGCCTACAATTTCATATCCACTTAGCCCCATCAAATTTCATGCTTTTTTTTTAATGGTGGACCAAATGAAGTGGTAGATTTTGGAAGTAGTATATTTTAGTTTCCCACTTTGACCTCTATCTTAGTCTACAATAACAAACAAATAAACATATGTCAAAGTGATGGAGAAATTCCAAATTCAATTATTGAATATTTTTCAATTTGCTCAGCCATCCAAAAAGCTATTATAACAAAAAAAATACTATATACTATTATTGAATAATAGTTATATATAATAAATATATATAAAGATCAGCCATTTTTACAGTATTTAAATTTATGATGGTTTTGCATTGACTAATTGATAATAATTAATTGTTCACTGAATATTGCTTTCTAGTCATTAGTCTGACTTTAAGATCCAAAACTCAAGCCACTAAAAACTGAATCTTAAACCTTCTTTCAGCCACCAAAATTCAAGTCAAAATGGCATGCTTTTTACATCCCTTCTTAACCTACTCTTCTCTATATATATACATCAAAATTAATAGGCACTTAACTCCTTAATTTTTTTTTTCCTTTAGCTTCTCCTATAAGATCATTAGAGAATGAAAAATTCAATGAAGATGCTACAAATTTTGCCACTACTAATTTGTCTCTATTGTTTTGTCTCATTGATACAAGCATCAAATCCACATGAAAGAAAGGTACACATTGTTTAGGCTTTGTGCTTGTCTTGAATATATATTTGGTCTTTAAAATATATATATATATATATATATATATATATATATATATATATATATATATATATATATATATCATTTTTTTAATCGTTCTTACAAACTCCACCCTAAATCCGGGAGAAAAGTTCAACAATTTATAATTTATCACAATTTTTTATTAAATCATACTAATTACATTTCAAAATCATATTTAGTGTTTTTTTATTTTTTAACATTTATAAAAGAAAAAATAAAAACATTAAAAATAATAAAATCTTATTTCTATTTAAATCTCATATTTTTTTTCTTTTACAAAATTTTAAAAATAGAAAAACACTAAAAATAAAAAGGAAAACTAAATGTAACCTAGATTTTCACAATGATGGAAATTCACACTAACATAATCAAGTGAAAATTTTAATTGAGAGAATTTATCCACTCTTTTTATTTTCTTAATGTTCTTATTACTTCTTATTCTGGTTGTGCTTATGTAATTATATAATAATGGTGATTAATGAAAACAATTAATTATTAGTTAATATGAAATTTGTGAAAAAAAAAAAAAAAACAGGCTTACATAGTATACATGGGAGAGCTACCAAAGACTACAACATATTTACCAGAAGATCATCACCACAACATATTGGAGGCTGCCATTGGAGAGTAATAATCTCAGTTTTTTTAAGTTTTAAAATTACATTAATTTTATATAATTTTATACAGTTGAACTTGTTTAATTTGGTTCAGGTAAAGTATATTTTTTGTCTCTAAAGTTTGGCAAATATTTCAAAAATATTTATAAGTTTTATTTTATTTCAATTTTGTCTCAAAAATTTTCGATTTGCGTCAAATATATCTTCAATGGCTAAATTTTCAAAAAGTTTAAGATTAATCTAACAATAATGCATGAAAATTATGCTTGATTTGCTTGTATTGAGGGTTGTTCTTACGAAATTGTTATTGAATTTGTTTTAAATTTTTTGAAAAATTAGCCGTTAAGGGTTATTTGATACAAATCGAAAACTTTTGGGATAAAATTGAAATAAAACAAAACTTAAGGATATTTTTTATTTTTTTAAATTTTTGTCAAATTTCAAGAACAAAAAGTATACTTTTACGTTTTGATTTATTTTAACCAATCATTCCTTAATGATTATTAGTGACTTTTTCCTTTTTTCTTTTCTGTAGCAAGAAATTAGCTAGAGAATCCAAAATATATAGTTATGGAAAGAGTTTCAATGGATTTGTTGCAAGACTTTTGCCACATGAAGCAGCAAAACTACAAGGTATTAATAATATTACAATTGTTTCTAATTTTTTTTTTGTTACTCGTATTTAAATTATAATTTTCTAGAGTAAATATGAAAATTTTATATATATATATATAAATAATATCTATCATTTGTCTCATTTAATGTTGATTTATAATATTTTTTTAATTGAGCTATGCTTATATATTCTTTTGAAATGATGTTTTTTTTTTTTTTTTTATGCAGGGGAGAACAATGTAGTATCTGTGTTTCCAAATAAAGTGAATAAATTACACACAACAAGGTCATGGGATTTTTTGGGAATGCCTATAAAAGTAAAAAGAAACCGCAAAGTAGAGAAAAATATCATTCTTGGTATGCTAGACACAGGTAAAGATGAAAAATATTTTTATCTGAGGGTATGTTTGGTCCATTCCGAGATAAATATAGAATAAAATAAAACTTTTATAAATAAATTTTATATATTATAATTATTTATAAATTATTTTTTTCTATTTTTAATCTCAGCCAAATATATATACTTATTAACATTTGGATTGGGAGTGAAAATAAACTGAAAAATTTCTTATAAAAATGATAATTTGATTAATTTCTCAACTAACCAAAGCCTTCTAAGAGTAATTACAAATTACAAATTTACAATATATAAGTGCTTCATCATCTATTTAATGTTTATATAGATTTATTTTTTTTTAAATTGTAACCAGGAATTGCACTTGATTGCCCATGTTTCAATGATAAAGGGTTTGGGCCTGTCCCAAGCTCATGGAAGGGTAAATGTGTCACATCAGCTAATTTCACACACTGCAACAAGTATTCTTCTCTCCGTCTATTGATTTTGAGTATAGATCCAAATACATCCTTAAAGAATTTTATATCGAAAGTTTTCGTTTTTAAAATTTTTTTATTATGTTGAAGTCTAAAATTTTTTATAAAAGTAAGATATATAAATTTTTTCGTCACACTTTTGAGAATTTATTTGTCTAAGTAAAAATAACGGATCTAATTAAAGTAAAGACTTATATATCTTATACTTTTGTAAAGTTCAAAAATCTTAATGTAATAAAAAAATTTTGAAAATAAAAACGTTGCGTCAAAATTTTTTAAAGACCTATTTAGATATATAATCAATTTTTTTAATCTCCTATCATCACAAAAATAATTTTTTTTATTATTGTTAAGTTTTTGGTTCATATATTATGATAGATATATAACATATAAAAAGAGAAATAATACTAATGCCTATATAGAATTTTCTTTTATGTATTACTATTATGCTACATGACAAATGCTATGATAATTAGCAATTATATATGCAACACACAAAGACTAACATTTTATTTAAATGCTATTTATTAAATTAAGGGTGCTATACTTTTTATTCTATGGACATATTTTGATCATATAGTTATTACATTTTAGTATATAAATATATATAAAAAATACTATACTATATATATAAAATATTGCACTCTCTACTTTTTTTCGAAACACACAACTGTTCACAAAGACACATAAATAATACTATGATTAATATATATTTTGTTTTCATGATTTTGTGAATAAATACATAAAATTAAATTTTATTATTTTTACCATTTTTATCTTTTTCATAAAAAAAGAATATTAAAAAAACACATATCAATATAAAAAAAACGATGCTCTTATTTTATTTTAATTTATGTTTCTTAGAATGCAAGTAACATTATTCAAAATTATTATGGCATATTTTGCATGAAACCTAATGCAAACTTGGTTCCATTCCATTTCTATGTTAATTACAAAACACAGCAAGGTGATAGGAGCGAAATTCTTCCACTTAGAACAAAACGATTTTATGGACACAAATCTTAGCCCTATGGACGAAGAAGGCCACGGCACACACACGGCGTCCATAGCCGCCGGTGCGCTCGTTCGGAGAGCCAGTCTTTATGGCATCGGCCGCGGGACATCCCGCGGCGGGTCCCCGAACGCGCGCATAGCGGTGTACAAAGTGTGTTGGAACAGCGGATGCAGTGACATGGACTTGTTGGCAGCGTTTGATGATGCAATTGCTGATGGTGTGAACTTCATATCTGTGTCTCTTGGAGGGAATCCAAGGGAGTTCTTCAGGGATCCAGTGGCCATTGGATCATTTCATGCAATGAAAAGAGGGATCTTAACAACATGTTCAGCTGGGAATGATGGTCCTTATGCTGAAACCGTTCAGAATGTTGCTCCATGGATTTTAACTGTGGCTGCTTCTTCTAGTGGTAGACAGTTTATAACACCGATATCCCTTGGTAATGGCAAAAAAGTTACGGTAAGTGGTTATGTTCTTTTCTTGAATTCTGCGTTATTACGAGATGTTTGTGCATTAAACTGTCCTTTTTCATTGTAAAGTTCGAATTCTTTGCATAATTGAATTGTTTAGAAAAATCTATAGCAATCTGTTTAGTTAGTAGTTATCGTATTTTTAAAGTAGAAACTCACGTGCAGTTTGTCTCTATGTAAAGTTGATTCTTGAGAATCGTTAGATGATTTGACAAATTCACGTGAAAACAGTAGGAACACACGAGTCTTCAGCTTTTTTGCTGTTACCTTCTAAAAGAAATTGAAAATATTTTTAAAAAAAAATTAAAATTTAATTCTATGCATGTACATATAACAAATAAAAAAATCACTATTTTTTACTTTGATTGAATGAATAGTCATCTAAAAAAATAATGTGTATAAAATATTTTACTAAGCCAATACATTAAAATTAAACTCAAAAATTAAATATGCAAAAGTTGAATTTTTTTTTTCTTTTTTGAATTTACTTATATTACAAATAACTCATTACTCTGCTGTTTAATTGATTGATGGTTGCCAGGGAGTATCTATAAACACCTTCTCCCCTAAGAAAAAAATGTATCCATTGATTAGTGGAGACCTAGCCATTAATGCTTCAGGGGATAGCTTTGGCAATGCCAGGTATGTTGATATCATTGATTACCAAAAAAATTCAGCACAACTTTAGATAAAATTTGTATTAAAGAAGACTAATTCAATGAAGTAAGAGAAAATAATTAAAATGTATGATGCAGTGCTTGTGATTATGGGACTCTAAGCAAAGACAAAGTGAAGGGAAAGATTGTGTACTGCCTTGGAGACACTGGAAATCAGGACTTAACCATAAAACAATTAGAGGGAGCTGGTCTTATTTCTGCTTCTGCTGTTAAAGCAGACTATTCCCCAGTCACAATTATTCCTAGTTCCACTGTTGATGCCTACACTCTGGGAAATAACATTTCTCTCTACATCAATTCCACCAAGTAAGTTTATTATAATTTAATTTTGATGCAGAATCAGTAAAACAGTTTTACTCGTGTATTTAATTGCATAATACCATATCAGAAAAAATAACTATTTTTTATATCGACCACGTAAAGAGTCATTCAAAAGAACAGATATAATTAAATGACTGTCAAAGTATATGTGGCTTTTTGGGTATTTAGAGTTTGTTTAGCTCTTTCACTTCATATTTGATAAGTGTTTCAAGACAGAAAAATGTTGGGTCACTCCTATTTTGCTAATACCATTCATTTTTCTAAAAAATTCATACAAATATATGATGCAAAAAAGTAAAATGGAAGTGACATTATCATTTCCCTATACCACAGTTCTTAGATAAAAAGTTAGACAAATTTTGCTACAAAATCGAGACATGGTAACCTATTTTCTATCTATCTTCTTATCTAAATAAATATATGTCTATCAATCTAAATATTTATGAACTCAGGAATCCTAAAGCTGTTATATACAAAACCACAAGCAAAACAGGCCAAGTTCCATATATTGCTTCTTTCTCATCTAGAGGACCTGAATTAATCACCTCCAAAATCCTCAAGGTGATCATCATTCATGATTCATCTACAATCTTAGTTAGATATCTTAAGCTTATAATTGCATTTGGTAATTTTCCTTCTTATGAAGCACTTGATTTTTATTTTTGCAGCCTGATTTGGCTGCTCCAGGAGTTGACATTCTAGGTGGTTATTCAAAGTTGGAAACCATAACAACTTACCCTGAACCTGAGGACAACCGTTTTCAATCCTTTAATATACTGTCAGGAACTTCTATGGCTTGTCCTCATGCCGCCGGTGCCGCCGCCTATGTGAAATCGTTCCACCGTGAATGGACTCCGGCTGCAGTCAAGTCTGCTCTCATGACCACCGGTGAGAACCTTTTTAATGGAAAAAAATTCATCACCACAAAATGCTGATTATATTTGGGCAAAAAAATGAAATATGGGTTTAGAACTAAGGAATTGAGTAATTAAATTTTGGTTTAATTATTCTACTAGTCCTTATAATTTTACTAATATTTTTTAATTAGGTCCATACCGTTTAAAAATTTGTGATTAGATCTTCACTAGTTGTTATTTTTCACAAAAACACATTGATACTAAAATATTTGCTTTTAGAATATTTCATAATTGATCCTACATCAAACACAAAAATGAATATTTCAACCAAAAATTGTTAGAAATGACCAAATTGAAAGTTTTTATCTAATATAAAGACTCAATTACAGACTTTTAAACTATAAGGACCTAATTGAAAATTTGATGAAACTAAAAGAACCATCTGAATTGTTAGAAAGGTAATAAATTCTAACATGAATAATTAAACCTTAAATTTTCATGCTGATTTTGCTAATCTACTTTGACCTCTATGATTCAGCTATTCCCATGAAAGACTTTGCAGCTGAGTTAGGAACTGGTTCAGGAAGAATCAACCCTATAAGAGCATTGGACCCAGGCTTAATCTATGACATTAATTTGGACTCTTACATTGCATTCTTATGCAATGAAGGTTACAATAGCACAAGCATTGGTATACTAGTTGGAAGCAAAGGCTTTAATTGTTCCACCATTAATAAACCGACACAAGGAAATGATGGAATCAATTACCCTTCAATGCATATTCAGGTTCCTTCCAATTCTACCATCTCAGCAACATTTTATAGGACTGTGACTAATGTTGGAACTGGAAACTCAACTTATAAGGCTAACATTACAGCACCAAAGGATCTTTCAGTTAAGGTTGAACCAAGTATATTGCAATTTAGTAAGATAAAACAAGAGTTGTCCTTTAAGGTTGTCATAAAGGGTCCTCAATTTCCAAAAGGGATAAAGGTATTATCAGCTTCACTTGAATGGAATGATTCTAAACACAATGTTAGAAGCCCTATACTTATCTATAAACAAGGAAATGTGTACTGAATTCCATGTACTGGACTAATTTTTTGTTAGCTTAGGAATTAATTTTGATTAGGAGTTCTTTTATTATCTTTTACTTTTTCTCTTAATTCTAAGTTTAGGAGTATTTGATTTTCATTCTCATTTTATGTACATTGGAATGAAAAGATATTTGGCTACATGGATTGTCCATTTCACTCAATTTTGATGCCCAACATTAACTAGTGCAATATACTGATTTAGTAATCTTTATCCTAGCCTTTTTTTTTTCAATCAATGACTATATATTATAAAAGTTATAGGACCAAGCTTTTTGTCTCAAGCCATTTTTGAGTAGGCAATCAATCCATTCAATATTAAATATGATGCAAGCCACAATTAGATTGGTAAAGTGATAGGGAAATTCATTTCTTTTTTTGTAGTCCAAAGTTTGAAATTTGAAAATAAACAAATTTTGAGTCGGCAAAAATAACTATAATTTTTCAAGCTACATTAGTCATATTCTTAGTAATAAGATCTAAATATCAGTGATAAAGACCTAAAAATATAGCATGACTCATTTTAACTATAGAATGGAATACTAAAAGATAAAGTGATAGAGATTAGAGAATGTACATCCAAAAGAGTTTCTTCTGAAGCCATAAAAACTTAGCTTCCATGTGCATGGTCTCCATTCTTCAACAATGCAAATTAGTGGATGAAAATCAGAGAGATCCACTCTATAGATAGCAGAGATGTGAACCCTGTAAATAAATAAGCTGAATTAAGTAAGAGGTGCACTCACCCTAAGGAATAAAGGAAATAAAATTTATCTACACTATAGATCAAACAATGAACATATCATGATCAAACCTCCACTTATCTACTTATTTATTTATACTTTACTAGGGACACTAGCTAAAGTTTATATTCCAAAAAAAAAAAACAGCTAAAGTTTATATGCAACCAAGCCAAGGGATTTTTTGCTATTTTCCTTTGTCACTCTTTTTATTTGTCAAATTATGTAATTGGGAATCATATTGGTACTAATAATAGCTTTTTGCCATTTTTGACATGCATGTACATATTATAACTATAAATGTTAGGTAGCACATTCTATGGTCCTACATAGCATGCATGTCTTTTACTTTTCAATCCTACTTTTTATCACTACTTTTTATTTTCTTTTTTTGTCATCCACTATCAATTTGCTTTTTGTTTTTAAAGGCTTTTAAAATAATGAATAGTCAAATCATGTTTCTTCTTGATATAACGTGTATAAACATTTTTTTTCCACACATAAAATCTATCACTATAAACATTCACAATGATAAAAAAAAAACTAATCAATTTCTCTGTAACTTGGATTTCATACTATAAGATAACATTAAAGTTCTCACAGGTTGAGATGACATAGGAACATAACTTTTTTTCTTAAACATTTACTTAGAAGCTACCATCTATATAAGCTTAGAGGAGAAAATCCTAAACCAAGACTATATCTATAATAACCACTATTATCCTAACAAGATAATTGAGTGGCTCAAACTCAACTAACAAAAGTATCATCAGTATAAAGTCATGGTGCTATATTGGGTATTGGAGATGCATTAGGGGACATAAGATCACCCACTAGCATGTAAGAAGAAGGTGAAGGTGGAAATTTTGGAGAAAGGTTAAGCATTTCCAATGCTTGTAACCTAAGCTCAACAGGGTAATCATTGACACAACCAATTCTAGGACCAGCACCAGTTGACCATTTACTTGAAAGTTGATGACCTAATTGGTAGGACTTTGAGGCCTTCTTGGAATTTATCCTTTGCAATATCGAAGTCTTTGGTACCTCGGCTCTTGGACTCTGAAGACCACCTGAGAGAGTTCTCATGTAGGTAGGTGTCGGTGTCGGTGCCGGTGCCGGTGCCGGTGCCGGTTCAGGTTGAGGGTCTTCCTGTTCCTTATCTGAGGATGGGGTGGTCTCCACCTCCTTGGAAATTTCGGGTTCAGAAGAAAACACGTTGCCATTGGTTGGAACTTCGGTTATTACTTCGCTTTCGATAGGCTTGTCCTCATACATATCACTATCTTCATTTGGCTTACGGATCTATTAACCAAAAAAAAAAATACAAGCCTCAATCAATAACTGTATTTGGTTCTACTTATGTAGAATCGGTTAGTTAAAACTGATTTGATGTTAAATTGATTTATGTTCGATAGTTCCTCAAAAGTGACTCTAACAGAATGTAAAATGTTTTGACTCTAGGAGAGAACAATGCAAAATCAATTTTCTGTGACATTAAACATCATTTTGCAAATATAAGGCCAAAAGTTTCAAGTTGAACAAAGAACAGATGAAGATCGAGACTAGAAAAGCATCTTTGGGCCTAAAGTTTTCTACAGACCAGATTTTGACAAAGGACCACCATAATGATTGGAGTATAGATGAAAGGAAATGTATCAATGCTAATGATACCTCAACTTCATCAAGATTGACCCCATTTTCTTTGAGATACGATAAGAAACTATTGAGGCTGTCATCTGTTGGCCGGTAGTGTCCACTATATGCAGATATGGACTGAAAAAGTCAAAGCCATTGAGAATCAGACATTTTTCAAGAACCCAACAACAACAACAACAACAACAACAACAACAACAATAATAATAATAATATCAATGTGATTCAATGCACATAAACCACATGTATTCTTCCAAAAAATGGACATTTTTCAATGCACACAAGAAATTGGAATAAGCAAAAGCGTACCAATGTGACTCGGTGGACATTAACCAAAATATTGTAATTAAAAGATAAATAAAAAGAAAAAAGAAAATGCTTCCCACTATCTCTTTAAGGCTATTCATGAAGGTAGGGCCATATTTTTAGAAGAGGTTAGCACAACCGATTTAATCATGCAACAAATTGAATCAACAAGACAACAAGTATACCTTTAGAACCCCATTCTCGACTTCCAATCTTCCGGCAGCTACGGTAGCTCCGCCAGCCAGAAAGGAAGAATGATGGAACAACCCTTTCTTTTTCTGAGGGTTACTACAATGTGTCAGTATGCTGGGTGGAATGAAATTCTGAAAACTTTGAAATCTTTTAACTGTTAATTGGTCTTGACTTATTACCTTGCCTGCATAAAGTTTCTTGGAGGTACTCATTACAAATATCCACTTGGCAACTTCGGTGTCTTCATATGTATGAAGAAAATCTCCAGTTTGTTTGTGGATAATTTGCCCATCGCAGACAATGTACTCATAGTGCTCTCTCTCTTGCTGATTTAGGAAAAATTTTAAGGATCAACAGGTCAGAAAATCAGGAACAAGCTACTACTTTTGAAATAATGCAATACACATCAACATCATCAAAGTCAACTACAATAATGAATACCCTTATGTTCCCTTTTATCTGTCTCAATGTCAGGATATAATTTGTATCCAAATATGTCGATCTAAGGATGGATGAAATTCAAGATGACAGATAAAAGGAATCAAAGGGGATATATAAAAAGGAAAGTATTGAGTTTAATTAGATGATGAACATACAGGTCCAAGATACTTAATGCATTGTTTTCGGAGCTTTGATCGAGGGCATTGCTCAAGATCAAGGTTTTTCCCATTTCCTAAATCCAACCTGCAGAATGAGGATAAAGATTTCAGCAATAAAACTAATTATACATCATTCTCATGTTAGCATAGTAATGCCTCAATGCCATTTATAACAAGCTACACCTTTTGTAACAAGAGATAGAAAACAGAACCAAATGTTCCAATTACATGTACCTTTATATTTAGCTGATCCAGCTTAGATTTTTCAAAATAATTTTGTGTAGTTTCAGGTAAACATTTATAGGCTAAAGTCATGAAAGAGTAATACAGAACCAACCCCAGCAATAGTCAAATGCAAAAGCACCATCAATATTGAGAAAGTAATCAACAAATCACCCATAATCAACAGCATTAGCATTTAATTTTTTTTTTTTAAATGCCATCTTCACACATTCCAAGTCAGAGTCACACACAAATCTACCCACTATGGTTTCAGCCAAATCTCTGAGGAAAAGTAAAGGGCTTTCCTTGAAGGGATAAAAATAAATTGGCAAAAAAAAAATGGTAAATAAATAAATAAGTCTCACCAATAGAAGAATGGCTGACCAGAATCCGTTTTACACCATTCTTCATAATAGTAATGCAAGTTGTGTCCATAACGATGGCGTGGATCAATCTACAGTTCAAATAATTAACACTAGTTAATTAATTAATTAGAATTAAGAAATATACTAATAAGAGCATGTTGGTCAAACAAACTTAAGTAACGCAGAATTATCAATTAATAAATAAATAAATAAATAACTACTACAACCACTACACCCTACTATAACAACAATAAAATAAAATAAAATAAATTGGGAGAGTATTGCATAACTCACAGCTTCAATCCAATGCTGAAAAGCCAACTTTTGAGCTTGGGCGTCTAAGGACAAACCTTTACCCACCTGTCAAAAGAAAACAAAGAAAAAAGGGTCCATTTTTCTTCAGAATCAAGCTCAAAACTTGGTCCTTCAATTCATTTTTCCAAAACCATAATCAATAATCAATAATCAATCATAAATATCCGTATAGCATGGTATATATACCGTACAACTCCAAGTATTCTTATACACACATCTCATCACTATTGAGTACTATTGATCATGTTAGTGTTACATTATAGTATTATACACATATATACATACATATACATAAAACATAATCACGTAACAGAAACAAAACACAGTATGTTAAATACGGCGAAAAATGAAACAAAACAAAAACTTAATCAGAGGCTTCATTTTTCAGACTCAGTTTCAGAGAGAGAAGAGTGTTGAATGAAAACCTTGGCAGCGTTGAGACGAACACGGCTCCAGCGAGAAGCAGCGCTTTCAGGCAAATTGAAGAACGAAATCGTGCTATGATTTAGCCGCACAAAATCTATCGCTTGCCACCTTCAAAAAATTCAAACAAAAAAATAATAATTAAAATAAAAATTTTGATTTTTTTTAAGAGGTTTGAGAATGAGTTGCATGAAGGAATGAAAATTGAGAATTGATAGATTGAGGTTGAGGAGGCAGCACCGCACCAGAGCTCTTCGGCGACGACGGCGGAATCGGCCAAGCGGCGGCGAGTACGGTAGCTGCGGTAAACCTTCTGAACTCTGAGAGCAGCGCGTGAAGGCGCGTGAGGATCGACATTGGGAGAGAGTTGCGAGTAATCGGAGGAGGACGTTAATCGAAAATCTCCGAAGGAGAATGGTTCAAAAGCAGAGAGCGTATCAACCTCCATTATTCTCTGAAATTATTATGACTCTGTTTCAGAGAAAGAGAGAGACTGTGATGTAGAAATGAAAATAAATGAATGAATGTGAAGAAGAAAAACATTCACGTGGCATTTATATATTATTTGTTGTTTGGGGTTACACATTGTTTTGTTTTGTTTTTTTTTTCGTTATTACTTAATTTTATCCATTTTCCTATTTTCTTTTTTTTTTCTTACAACGCGCTTTTTACCTTCTTACTATTATCTCTTCTTCCACCAGGCGCTTCTATCTTTCTTTAACTTTTTTTTTTTAAGAAAAAATAAATTTGTCAAAGGATAACAGATAACAGTAAATATATTAGTTTTACTAAAAAACAAAGATAACTATTTCTTTACGTTAAACTATAAATTAAAAAAAAAAACAATTAAACAAAATCTCAACAAGCATAAAAAAACAAAAAGCTATTGTTTTTAAATAGCATCACAAGATGTTATCAGTTTTTTTTTTACAGTATTTCTTAATTTTATATGTCAAAAATTAATTCATCGCAGATCTAAACTCTATTTAAGAGTTTTTATGTCGCTGGCCAATGAGTTACTATATTCATAAGATAGAATTCGAACCTCTAATTTTTACTTAAAGAATAAATAAACTTATCACTCAATCAACCTAAATTAATTATAACATATTACCGTTAGATTGTGTTAGAAACAAGAGACCAAACTAAAAAAAAAAAAGTATTTTGTGTATTATTTCGTGTGACAAAAGTATAATATACAAGAGGTATTTATAGGTGCTAAATAAATTAAAATAATAAAAACATAGAATCCTACAATTAATATACAGATATGCTATATAAATATAAACGATACTAATTGATCTAAATTGATTCTAATGATTCTCTAACATCCCCCCTCAAACTCAAGTGAGAGCTAAGGATACTAGCTTAAGTTTGGATAACGAAGTCCGGAAACGAGTCGGGTGATGACCTTTCGTGAAGATATCAGCAGTCTGATCTAGTGTTCCAACAGCAATGAGACGAACAACATCAATAAGGATACGTTGTTGAACAAAGTGACAATCAATTTCAATGTGCTTGGTGCATTCATGAAACACATCATTATGTGCAATATGAATAGCACTGCGGTTATCACAAAAAACATCAGTAGGAGACGACTGAGGATCACTAATGAATCTTTTGATTGCATTTCTTGCCAAGCTGCCAAACAACCTGCTTTATCTTTTCACAATAATTCATCTCTTGTTTGCTCTCCTTTTGATCTCATTTACTCTTATGTTTTGGGCCCCGCTCCCACTGCCTCTATAGGCGAAGCTCGATACTTTGTCGCTTTCATTAATGATTATTCCCGTTTTACTTGGGTTTATTTGATGACTAATCGCTATGAGTTACCTCAAATCTATATCAACTTTGCTACTATGATTAAAACTCAGTTTTCCAAGGTCATTAAGATTTTCCGACGTGATAATGCTATGGAATACCGTGATTCCAAACTCTTAACCTTTCTTGCAGAACAGGGTACTTTGTCTGAATTTTCTTGTCCTGGTACGTCTCAACAAAATGGTTGAGCTGAACACAAACACCGTCACATTCTTGACTCCGTCCGTGCAATGCTTCTTTCTTCTTCATGTCCTGAGCATACTTGGGGTGAAGCTATTCTTACTGCTGTTCATGTTATCAATAGACTCCCTTCTTCTGCTCTTGGTAATGTTACTCCCTTTGAGCGTATTTATCATACCTCCCCAGATTATAGTTCTCTTCGAGTTTTCGGTTGTGTATGTTTTGTTCTTCTTCAGCCTCATGAACATAGTAAACTTGAACCTCGGGCTCGTATGTGTTGTTTCCTTGGTTATGGCACTGAACACAAGGGTTATCGTTGTTGGAATCCTCTCTCTAAATGTATTCGTATATCTCGTCATGTTGTCTTCTGGGAGCATCACATGTTTTCTCGGTTCTCATCCTTTGAGTCCATTCCTACTACTCAGTCACCTTTGTTTACTAACCCCAATGTTGATCTTTTTCCTAGTGATGATTCTACAGATTCTATCTCGAGTGACCCTCTACAGCTTCCTGTTCTTCCACCTTCTCCATCTCCCGATGATTCCAGACTGAACGATGATCCTGCTCCTACCATCATGCCTCCTCCTCCTGCTCGTTCTTCTGGGGTAAGGAATCCACCTCCTCATATTCTTAATTATCATTGTTTTTCTATTATCCTTCATCAACATGAACCTAAGTCATTCAGAAAAGTCTCCACAAATCCAAATTGGCAACAAACAATGCAGAAAGAAATACAGGCACTTGAAAAAACACACACTTGGAATTTAGTTGATCCTCCTTCTAATCAGAAAGTTGTGGACAGTAGATGGGTATACAAGATCAAAACCTCGCTCTGATACCATGTTAGAAACAAGAGACTAAACCAAAGAAAGTATTTTTGTGTATTATTCAATGTGAACAAAAGTATAATATACAAGGAGTATTTATAGGTGCTAAATGAATCAAAGTAATAAAAGTCATAGAATTCTACTAATATATAGATATGCTATATAAATATAAATGATACTAATTAATCTAAATTGATTCTAATAATTCTCTAACAGATTGGATGAATTACAGCTCACAAAATTATAATTAAAATTGTTATGTATCGTTTTTAAAAGGGTTAAGTTCGATTTTAGTCCCCAACATAGAGGTTGAAAATCGATTTCGTCCCCAACTTTTTTTTTTGCTACAAAATGGTCCCCAAAGTTTCGGTTTATTTTAAAATCGTTATTTTTACCAATTTTTTTTATTACCAAACTACTCCTCATTAAAAAATTTATAAAATAAAATAAATATAAAAAAAATAAAAAAGAAAGCAAAGAAAGGGATACAGAAAAAGAAATGGGGGGAGTTGGGGCTCGAGAAAGCGGGGAGGGAAGGGAAGCCGCACCGCCATATCGCCGGACCACCGCACCGTCGCACCGCCATCCTGCAGCCTATGATCCGCCACTGCTCCTCCTCCTCACCCTCATCGGCCGCTTCTTTGCCACTGCTCTTCCTCCTCGCCCTCACCGCCCGCCACTTCTTCTTCTTATTCTTCTTTTTCTTCTTCTGTGAACTGAATTTTTTTGTAGAATTTCTGAATTTTTTATGAAATATTGTTGTTACTGAATTTGTCTTGAATTTGGAATATTGTTGGATTGGGGAGAGAAAGAAGAGGGGTTATGCGAAGAGAAACGGGGAGAGGGGAGGAAAGGGAAGAAGGGGGAGGGGTTTTATGCATAAAGTAAAGAGAAAAGGGGGAAGGGGTTATGCGAAAGGAGAAGGGGGGAGGGGGTTCAGGAAGAAGAGGGGGAAGGGTCTTCGCCGTTGTAAACCCCGGTTAAATTAGTTAATAAATTAGTTTTTAATAAGGAGGATTAGAAATGTGAATATTATATTAAATTAGGATAGAGCTCATCGAAACGAGAATTTTGACACCAATTTCGAAGAAAACGGTCCAAAATTGGACCGAACGGGCTGAACCGGTTGAACCGGGCCCGAACCGGGCTGTCGGTCCAACCGGACCCACACTTTTAATGAGCCCGAAAGCCCTTCTTCTCCATTTCACCAGCTGCAGCGTGAAAATGCCCAGGGAGGAGAAAAACACTCCCGAACCCTTACGGTAACCTTCCAACCCCCGTAACTTCTCCGTCCGAGCTCCGATTACCGCACCGTTTGCGGCCACGCGTCCACCGCGTCGAGCTCTACATTTCTACCAAAACAATTTCATTGGTAACTTGTTTAATCACTCTCAGCTTCATCTTCCCCCAATTTTCGAATTTTAAGTGGGAATATTGAATTTCTTTGATTTCTGATGTTTTAGGATCCAATTAGCTTGAGAGAAACGTTCACTCTTGCTTATGTGAAGCTTGGGTAAGGTAAGAATACGATAATTCTATTTTATTTTCATTGAATTTGAGCTTTGAGTATTAAATTATATATATGTGTGTTATGAATGTGTATTAGGTTGTGAATAAATAATTGGAGCTTGAAATTGTGAATACTGGAACTTGGAGGAAGCAGATTAGTTGAGTTTTGAGGGGCTGTCTTGGTTTTGAATAAATAGCTTTGGTCGTTACGTGGAAATTGGCTAAGGTATGGTTTAGGTTTCTTGCATTTAATATATAATGTTCTGTGAAAACTTAGGCTAGATGACTATATGATAAGTTGGAATGCAGGTGTATGTTTAATATTTAGTAATTTGTCGATGAATATAATTGATTGAAGTTTATTGGATAATTAGTTATTAATTTTGGATGGTGAATGTTGTTATGTTAATTTGGAGAGAATTATAGTTGAATGTTATTGTTGATGAACATGGTTGGTTTGGTGCTTGTTGATTAATTAATGATTCGGTGAATTATTGATTTGAGGTATTTTGTGTTAAAAGCCTAGGATTTGTGAACTATGACTCTTAGTTGAATTTTGGTTGTTGGATTTGAATATTGTATGAGTTTAATTGTTGATCTGAGGTAGATTTTTTGTGGAGATTGTTATGATAATGAGGAAGGGTATGTTGAATTGAAAAGAAAGCAGGTTTGGACCCGAAAAGGGTGGCAAAGTCCGAGTTTTAGAGGAGATGCTGCCGAAATTTTATAAAAAAAAATTAAAGATTTTGTTTATATGATTATTTAAAAAGATTTAGATTCAAAGGTTATATGGTTTGATTTAGAGTTATTAAGAAAATGAGTATGTTTAAGTTTGATTCATTTAGAAAAGAATGAGTTATGTTTTGAATTGGAACTATTGATGGACGGAATGGGAGGTGTGATAATGAAGGATAAGGATTGAATATGATTGATGTATGATGATGAATGAAATGCGATTGAGAATGATGTTGAAGTTGATGAATTATAATTGAATTATTTATATGGCTTATGAATTTGAATAATCTGAGATACGAGATTCCCTGGATTAAGTGTCGTGGCTTGCCACCACGTGTACCAGGTTGAAAACTCGATACTCTGTTGACCCTACGACGTAAGTGTGTGACCGGGCACTATATAAATTCCCGGGAATGTTACCCCATTGAGTATTATTGATTATTTGAGAAAAACTATGCATAGACTCTTGGGGATGCACGTCGGGGGACAGTCTAAGTACAATTCAGGCTTGTCGGGTTGGCTGGATAACCGACAGATGAGCCTCATCAGCCATAGGACAGGCATGCATCATATGCATATTACTTGAATTACTTGCTTGTGTATTAACTGGGTGTGCCTAAATGTACTTGCCATGTTAAATGTATATTTGTTATCTGCAGTACTTGTAACCTTCTTGTGCTTGCCTTTGTTTGTTTACTTGTCTGTGAAAATGCATGATGGAGTTGGAGGTAAGGAGGAATGGCAGAATGGGATTTAGATTTAAGGTTAAGTTAAGTTAGGTTTAAATATCCTTAGTAAACCACCTTTTATGGCTTCTATTTAATACTTTAAGCTCTATAATCTGAGTGTCGGCGTTCTAGGATTGCCTCTGGCATTCCCAGGACCTTATATATTATGTGTGTGACACCTTTACCATACTGAGAACCTCCGGTTCTCATTCCATACTATGTTGTTGATTTTCAGATGCAGGTCGAGAGGCATCTCGTTAGGCGTCTGGACTCTTGAAGCGGAGTGGTTACTGGGTTATTTTGTTATCCTATGATGTATATATATGTACTTAGCTTTCTCTCCACATAACTTATTCTTTTTGATCTTCCTAGAGGTGTATGGAGAGGCAGGATTTTGTTTATGTACATTTGAGTTTTGGATATGTATATATATGTATATATGTGTGTATATTCTCCGGCCAGTCTTGACTTCGCAGGCTGAGTTAGGAGCTCGTTATTTTGTATCTTTGACTCTCTGTTCCTATTTTGGGTTACTTGTCACTTGATAGCTGTAGCTTTCTTCGCACGCAAGTTAACTCATTTCTCGAGCGTTGCGCTTTTATATTCGCGATTTTTATTTCCTCTATTCTTCAAGGCTCCTAGCATATTATAATTCTTCTGCTATTAGGTGTACTCATTTTATTTTAGAGGTCGTAATACCACACCACCTCTGTTTTACGACTTAAGCATAAAGCTTAATGTGGTAGGGTGTTACATTATGGTATCAGAGCAGTTCGTTCCTATAGAGCCTGAAAGACGGACTGATTGTACTTCTGTGCATTCTCTGTATATGTGTTTATGTGCTATTAGGATATCTGACTGATATATATGGCATAAACGTTTGTGAGCATGCATTTGGAACTTAAAGCATTAGACTTGCGATATTGAGACTGATCAACTTAATATCACTTGTTTGGTGTATATAGGGACCAGATGTCAACTCGCGGACGCGGTCGCGGGCGAGGTAGAGGTAGGACAGGCACCGTTACTCCTGCCCCCATAGGGACTGATCCAGTAGACTTTATGGCTGCCCTGGGAAATATGGCTGCAGCTATGCAGGCGACAGCCGAGGCACTGGGTAATCAGATAAATCAGGGAAATCATGGGAACAATAATGATGAGGGCGGTCCAATGACACTTGCTACATTTCTGAAAGTTCACCCTCTGACTTTTAGGGGAACCTCAAATCCCACTGACGCAGATAATTGGATTCAGGCTATGGAAAGGGCGTTACAGGCACAACAGGTTCCTGAAGAGCAATGGGTTGAATTTGGAACTTATCAGTTGCAAGGTGAAGCTCAGTATTGGTGGCAGGGAACACGACGTATCCTGCAGCCTGATGGTGCTGCGATTCCTTGGGAGGTTTTCCGGACAGAGTTTTATAAGAAATATTTTCCTAATTCAGCCAGAAATGCCAAGAAATTTGAATTAATGCAGTTAAAGCAGGGACAGATGACTGTTGCTGAGTATACTAGTAAGTTTGAGGAGTTGTGTCACTTTTCTCGTATCTGTCAAGGTGCGCCTGAAGATTTTGCTGAATGAAAGTGTATTAAATATGAAGGAGGTCTTCGGAGTGATATTCTGAGCTTCGTTGCCCCAATGGAGATCAGGGTATTTTCTGAATTGGTGAATAAGAGTAGGGTGGCTGAGGATTGTGTGAGGAAGATGGCAGCAGAGAAAGAAAGTTTGAGGGTGCCTTTTCAGAGGCCTTCTGGGAGGAACTTTGCTCCGAGAGGTAGAAATTTCAAGCGTGGAGGTTTTGTTCCGCAGCAGACTCAGGGTCAAGGTAATTACAGAAGGCTGAATACCAATGTTAATCAGGGAAGAAGGTTTGGGAAGCAGCCACAGCAGGATCTGAATTGTCAGAGGTGTGGAAGGTATCATCCTGGAGTTCCGTGCAGAGTAGGACTTGGAGTATGCTATTCCTGTGGACATCCCGGACATATGGCCACCAATTGCCCGGAGAAGAAGAAGTATGAGTCTGGTAGGGTGCAGCAGCCGGGGAGAGTATACACCACTTCTACCATAGGTGCTGAGGGATCTGAGGCATTGATTAGAGGTAATTGTGAAATGACTGGTAAAATCTTAAATGCTTTATTTGATTCAGGTGCAAGTCATTCATTTATTGCATTTGAAAAGGCCCATGAATTAGGATTGAGAATGGTGGTTTTAGGTTATGATTTGAAAATATATAATGCTACTCATGAAGCTATGGTGACTAGGATAGGATGTCCACAAGTTCCTTTTCGAGTACAACAGCGTGAATTTGTGCATGATTTGATTTGTTTGCCTATGACTGGTCTTGATCTCATTTTGGGATTGGATTGGTTATCCAAGAATCATGTTTTGCTTGATTGCTCTGAGAAGTCAGTACAGTTTATGCCGGAAGGGTCAGAAGCACCGGTTGTGGTGAATAGTTACTATTTGAATTCTATGATAGTAAACTGTTCTGGAACCGAATGTCAGGGTATTATGTTATTAACTGCGGGAGTATCAGGTGATGATCAGAGTTTAGAGCAAATTCCGATTGTATGTGAATTTCCAGATGTGTTTCCGGATGATATTAATGAATTCCCACCTAACCGAGAGGTTGAATTTGCAATCGAGTTGGTACCTGGATCCGGTCCAATTTCGATTACTCCTTATAGGATGTCACCTTTAGAAATGGCTGAATTGAAAGCTCAGCTGGAAGATTTGTTGGGTAAGCATTTCATCCGACCAAGTGTTTCTCCGTGGGGAGCACCAGTGTTACTAGTAAAGAAGAAGGATGGGAGTATGCGTTTGTGTGTCGACTATCGGCAGTTGAATAAGATCACTGTGAAGAACAAATATTCGTTGCCTAGAATCGATGATCTAATGGATCAGTTACAGGGAGCCGGTGTGTTTTCTAAGATTGGTCTGCGATCCGGATATTCCGAAGACTGCTTTCAGGACGCGTTATGGTCATTATGAATATACAGTAATGTCTTTTGGGTTAACTAATGCCCCGGCAGTATTTATGGATTATATGAACAGGATTTTCCGACCGTATCTGGACAAGTTTGTCATTGTCTTCGTTGATGACATTCTTGTTTATTCTAAGACTGAAGAGGAACATACTGATCACTTGCGAACTGTGCTGCAAATTCTGAGAGACAGGAAGTTGTACGCTAAGTTATCTAAATGTGAGTTCTGGAAGAGTGAAGTGAAGTTTCTCGGCCACGTGGTGAGTAAGCAGGGAATAGCTGTGGATCCTGCTAAGGTTGAAGCAGTGATGAATTGGGAGCGACCAACTTCAGTGACAGAGATCAGGAGTTTCTTAGGTTTGGCGGGGTATTATCGCAGATTCATTAAGGGATTTTCACATCTCGCCTTACCTTTAACTAAATTGACTAGGAAAGATACGCCTTTTATCTGGACTCCAGAGTGTGAGGAGAGTTTTCAAGAATTGAAGCACAGGTTGACTACTGCACATGTATTGGTATTACCTGAACCAAGTGAACCGTTTGAAGTGTATTGTGATGCATCTCTGAAAGGTTTAGGGTGCGTTCTGATGCAGCACCAGAATGTTGTGGCATACGCCTCACGGCAGTTAAGGCCGCATGAAATGGACTATCCGACACACGATTTGGAACTTGCTGCTGTTGTGTTTGCTTTAAAGATTTGGAGGCATTATCTCTATGGTGTTAAGTTTCATGTTTTCTCAGACCATAAGAGTTTGAAGTATCTTTTTGAGCAGAAAGAGTTGAATATGCGTCAGAGGAGATGGATGGAGCTTCTAAAAGATTATGATTTTGAATTGAATTATCATCCAGGAAAAGCGAACGTTGTGGCGGACGCTTTGAGTCGGAAGTCTTTATATGCAGCTTGGATGATGCTACGGGAGGAAGAATTACTAAGGGCATTTCAAGGTTTGAATTTGGGAATTAGAGAAGAATATGGAATCCTGTGTTTGAGTTAGTTGCAGATTTCAAGTGATTTTAAATTAGAACTTCTGAAGGCTCATCGAGATAGTGAAGCGTTACGTAAGGTATTACCAGCAGTTGAACAGGAAAAATAGTGGAGAGTGTCAAAAGGTCAGGATGGTTTATGAAGGTTCAAGAACCGGATTATTGTGCCTAATGTTGGAGACCTGCGACAAAGTATCTTGAAGGAAGCTCATAAGAGTGGGTTCTCAATTCATCCAGGGAGTACTAAAATGTATCAGGATCTGAAAGCGATGTTCTGGTGGCCAGGGATGAAGAATGATGTGGCATTACATGTATCTAAATGTTTAACGTGTCAGAAGGTTAAGATTGAGCATCAGAGACCATCAGGGACCCTTCAGCCTTTGGAGATTCCACAATGGAAATGGGAGAGTATCGCAATGGATTTTGTGATAGGTTTGCCTAGAACCCGATCTGGTTGTGACGCTATTTGGGTGGTTGTAGATCGACTGACAAAATCAGCTCACTTTCTTCCTATCCGAATAAGTTGTTCAATGGAAGAATTAGCTCGAATGTATATTAAAGAGATTGTCAGGTTGCATGGCGTGCCTTCTACCATTATATCTGACAGGGATCCTCGCTTTACATCAAGGTTCTGGGGAGCTTTTCAGCGTGCATTTGGAACTCAGCTAAGCTTGAGTACTGCGTATCACCCTCAGACAGATGGTCAGTCAGAAAGAACTATTCAGACCTTGGAGGATATGCTAAGGGCTTGTGTTTTGGACCAGCCTGCGAGCTGGGATCGGTATATGCCATTAATTGAATTTGCTTATAATAATAGCTATCATGCGAGCATCGGAATGGCTCCATATGAGGCTCTATATGGCAGAAAATGTCAGTCTCCACTGTGTTGGTATGAAACTGGAGAAAGAAGTTTGTTAGGGCCTGAGATGATAGCTGAAACTACTGAACAGATAAAGAAAATTCGTAGTCGAATGCTTATAGCCCAAAGCCGCCAGAAGAGCTATGCTGATCAGAGGCGAAAGCCTTTGGAATTTGAAGAAGGAGAACATGTCTTTTTGAAAGTTACACCAACCACTGGAGTGGGAAGAGCTATTAAGACTAAGAAACTGAATCCCCGTTATATTGGACCCTTTGAGATTCTGAAAAGGATTGGGCCAGTGGCTTATAGAATTGCCTTACCGCCATATCTTTCGAATTTGCACGACGTGTTTCATGTGTCTCAGCTTAGGAAGTACACTCCTGACGTAAGTCATATTCTAGAACCGGAACCAATCCAAGTGAAAGAAGATCTAACACTTCCAGTAGCTCCGGTAAGAATTGATGACACCAGGGTTAAACGATTACGAGGAAGGGAAGTATCATTGGTAAAAGTAGCTTGGAGTCGAGCTGGTATCGAGGAACATACTTGGGAGCTCGAATCAAATATGCGAAAAGACTATCCATATCTCTTTTCAGGTAACTAGATTTGAATTTTGAGGGCAAAATTCTTTATTAGGTGGGTAGGATGTAAACCCCGGTTAAATTAGTTAATAAATTAGTTTTTAATAAGGAGGATTAGAAATGTGAATATTATATTAAATTAGGATAGAGCTCATCGAAACGAGAATTTTGACACCAATTTCGAAGAAAACGGTCCAAAATTAGACCGAACGGGCTGAACCGGTTGAACCGGGCCCGAACCGGGCTGTCGGTCCAACCGGACCCACACTTTTAATGAGCCCGAAAGCCCTTCTTCTCCATTTCACCAGCTGCAGCGTGAAAATGCCCAGGGAGGAGAAAAACACTCCCGAACCCTTACGGTAACCTTCCATCCAACCCCCGTAACTTCTCCGTTCGAGCTCCGATTGCCGCACCGTTTGCGGCCACGCGTCCACCGCGTCGAACTCTACATTTCTACCGAAACAATTTTATTGGTAACTTGTTTAATTACTCTCAGCTTCATCTTCCCCCAATTTTCGAATTTTAAGTGGGAATATTAAATTTCTTTGATTTCTGATGTTTTAGGATCCAATTAGCTTGAGAGAAACATTCACTCTTGCTTATGTGAAGTTTGGGTAAGGTGAGGATACGATAATTCTATTTTATTTTCATTGAATTTGAGCTTTGAGTATTAAATTATATATATATGTGTTATGAATGTGTATTAGGTTGTGAATAAATAATTGGAGCTTGAAATTGTGAATACTGGAACTTGGAGGAAGCGGATTAGTTGAGTTTTGAGGGGCTGTCTTGGTTTTGAATAAATAGCTTTGGTCGTTACGTGGAAATTGGCTAAGGTATGGTTTAGGTTTCTTGCATTTAATATATAATGTTCTGTGAAAACTTAGGCTAGATGACTATAGGATAAGTTGGAATGCAGGTGTATGTTTAATATTTAGTAATTTGTCGATGAATATAATTGATTGAAGTTTATTGGATAATTAGTTATTAATTTTGGATGGTGAATGTTGTTATGTTAATTTGGAGAGAATTATAGTTGAATGTTATTGTTGATGAACATGGTTGGTTTGGTGCTTATTGATTAATTAATGATTCGGTAAATTATTGATTTGAGGTATTTTGTGTTAAAAGCCTAGGATTTGTGAACTATGACTCTTAGTTGAATTTTGGTTGTTGGATTTGAATATTGTATGAGTTTAATTGTTGATCTGAGGTAGATTTTTTGTGGAGATTGTTATGATAATGAGGAAGGGTATGTTGAATTGAAAAGAAAGCAGGTTTGGACCCGAAAAGGGTGGCAAAGTCCGAGTTTTAGAGGAGATGCTGCCGAAATTTTATAAAAAAAAATTAAAGATTTTGTTTATATGATTATTTAAAAAGATTTAGATTCAAAGGTTATATGGTTTGATTTAGAGTTATTAAGAAAATGAGTATGTTTTAAGTTTGATTCATTTAGAAAAGAATGAGTTATGTTTTGAATTGGAACTATTGATGGACGGAATGGGAGGTGTGATAATGAATGATAAGGATTGAATATGATTGATGTATGATGATGAATGAAATGCGATTGAGAATGATGTTGAAGTTGATGAATTATAATTGAATTATTTATATGGCTTATGAATTTGAATAATCTGAGATACGAGATTCCCTGGATTAAGTGTCGTGGCTTGCCACCACGTGTACCAGGTTGAAAACTCGATACTCTGTTGACCCTACAACGTAAGTGTGTGACCGGGCACTATATAAATTCCCGGGAATGTTACCCCCATTGAGTATTATTGATTATTTGAGAAAAACTATGCATAGACTCTTGGGGATGCACGTCGGGGGACAGTCTAAGTACAATTCAGGCTTGTCGGGTTGGCTGGATAACCGACAGATGAGCCTCATCAGCCATAGGACAGGCATGCATCATATGCATATTACTTGAATTACTTGCTTGTGTATTAACTGGGTGTGCCTAAATGTACTTGCCATGTTAAATGTATATTTGTTATCTGCAGTACTTGTAACCTTCTTGTGCTTGCCTTTGTTTGTTTACTTGTCTGTGAAAATGCATGATGGAGTTGGAGGTAAGGAGGAATGGCAGAATGGGATTTAGATTTAAGGTTAAGTTAAGTTAGGTTTAAATATCCTTAGTAAACCACCTTTTATGGCTTCTATTTAATACTTTAAGCTCTATAATATGAGTGTCGGCGTTCTAGGATTGCCTCTGGCATTCCCAGGACCTTATATATTATGTGTGTGGCACCTTTACCATACTGAGAACCTCCGGTTCTCATTCCATACTATGTTGTTGATTTTCAGATGCAGGTCGAGAGGCATCTCGTTAGGCGTCTGGACTCTTGAAGCGGAGTGGTTACTGGGTTATTTTGTTATCCTATGATGTATATATATGTACTTAGCTTTCTCTCCACATAACTTATTCTTTTTGATCCTCCTAGAGGTGTATGGAGAGGCAGGATTTTGTTTATGTACATTTGGGTTTTGGATATGTATATATATGTATATATGTGTGTATATTCTCCGGCCAGTCTTGACTTCGCAGGCTGAGTTAGGAGCTCGTTATTTTGTATCTTTGACTCTCTGTTCCTATTTTGGGTTACTTGTCACTTGATAGCTGTAGCTTTCTTCGCACGCAAGTTAACTCATTTCTCGAGCGTTGCGCTTTTATATTCGCGATTTTTATTTCCTCTATTCTTCAAGGCTCCTAGCATATTATAATTCTTCTGCTATTAGGTGTACTCATTTTATTTTAGAGGTCGTAATACCACACCACCTCTGTTTTACGACTTAAGCGTAAAGCTTAATGTGGTAGGGTGTTACAGCCGTCGCCGCCGTCGCCGCCGCCGTTTTTCGCTGTCGCCGCCGCCGCTCTTCTTTGCTCGATGGCCGTTGCTCGTCGGATTCTGCTTCTGCTTCCATCATTCTTCTTCTTCTTCTTTCATTCTACTTCTATTATATTTGTTGATTTTTTATTATTGTTGTTTCTGGTTGATTCTGATTCTGATTGATTATATTGTTTCATTGTTATTGTTGTTGTTCTGTTTCTGTTTCTGCTCCTGTTTCTTCTATTTCTACTTGATTTCATTGTTGATTCATTTGTAATTTATTGTTGTTGTTGTTGTCTTGTTGCTGCTTCTATTTGATTAATTGTTGTTGTTGCTTTTGGTTTTGTTTTTACTTGTGCTTCTGTTGGTGCTTCTGCATAATTTTGGGGAAGAAGAGGGGAGGGAGGTGTTTCTGCATAATTTTGGAGAAGAAGGGGAAGAAGAGGAGAGGGAGGAGTATTTTCGTCCGAAGGACGATTTTAAAACAAACTAAAACCTTGGGGACCATTTTGTAACAAAAAAAAAAGTTGAAGACGAAATCGATTTTCAACCTCTACGTTGGAGACTAAAATCAAACTTAACCCTTTTTAAAAAGTTCAAAGAAGATTAGAAGAGTAGAAGATAAGAGAAATTCAAACATTTAGTTTATTTTGTATCATGATTAATTATGAAAAGATTCTCCACATACGTCCATGCATGATGACTTGATGAGTAAATACATAACAAATGTTTTTTTATTATTATTAGGCAGCCATATTTAATTTATTGCCATCAACTATAAACAATTGTTCAATTTTAATTATTGTATCCTTAGTTATCGATCACTTGGGGGTATATAATATGCACTAGTTTCAATTTTAATAATATGACTGCATCCTTGGTTTTTCTAAATTTTTATGTGATGTACTTAGCATTTAAATATACAAATACATCATTACCTTTATACTTGTATATAGTAGATTGAATTATTAAAATTTGAATAATTTTTGTTGAAAATTATTAGAGTTATTTCACAAATAGTAGCACTAAGACAAATACATGACACTAGCTAGTAGCATATTCTCACACCAGGAACTTGACGGTATTATTAATTATATGCTAATCCTCCAAATATGATAGTTGAATTTTAATGTACATCTAATATAATTATTACTAATTAATAATATAAACAACAAAATAATAATAATAATAATAATAATAATAACAACAACAACGTTAGACAAAGACAAAAGTGCACAACTATCACTTTGTCCCAGTTTCAGCAACCATCTTTGAATTTTATGTTTATTTATAATTTACTACTTTTTTTGGGCATAATTATAAGTATCTTACTTTCATGCACCATATATAAATTGTGATGATAACACTATTTTATTATGAAAGGATGTTGACCTAATAATTAAACAAAAACCATCTCAATTAATTATTAAAACCGCCATACTAAATTCTTATGAGCCATAAGATACTATATATATATATATATAATGCATTTTACTATATTTATATTATATATCTATTTTAAAAAATATTATTAAAATTAAAATAATAATTTTTATTATTTAATAATATTTAATAAAATATTATTAAAGTAAATATTATCAAAATATAAAAAAGTATAACTTTAATTATAACAATATATATATAAACAAATAATATCATGTACAACAACAACAATATTTATTTCCAAAGATTATGGTTCAATGATAGAGGACAACTCACTGCCTTTGAAACCAATATTTGGCTGCCCTATTAATACTTTGGTCCGACTTTACTAAACATAACTTACCGTTGGATAAGATTAGATCGGATGGGATATGACCAAAATTTTAATTTGATTCACACTAAAATTATTAGATCTTATCAGATTTAATATCTGCAATTTTTAAGTTTGGATTTGATCCAATTTCCAAATGTATGGATTGGATCGGATATCGAATATATCCGCAAAATACAAAAATATTTTTAAAAATTTATTTTTATTAAAAAAATATATAATTTTTTTAATTTTTTTAAATATATTTATTCTTAAAATAATATTAAATATATTTTTTAAAATAATAAATTAAAATAATATAACATATATAATAATTATTAGTTGAAATAAAATATAAAAAATTATTTATTTATTTATTTTTTATTTTTGGAAATACGCGAATTATATATGGATACCTACACAAAATCTGCAGTCCAATCTATTAGTATGTGGATCGAATCCAATCTGATAACTTTACCAATCGAATTTATATCCACAATTTTTAAACCAAATTTAAATAAACACCACAAATATACAGATCGAATTCGATCCATGAACACCCTACCATAAACACTATATACTTTCTTTCTTTTGTCATACACTAATTGACTGAGAAATAATGTATATTGAATGCGTCCCAACCTTATCCCCCACAGAGTTCCCATTATTTGTTTTCTGTCCATTTTATTGAGACAACTCACCTTTAAAATTTAATTTTAACGAGTATGTCGGTTTGCTAAATATTTGTTTTTATACCATCATCTGGCCTTTTAATCAAGAAATTAGGAATTTAAATTACATTTTGAATATAAAGATCAGAATACCATGTGATCAGTTGTTTGTCCTTAAGTGATAAAAAAATAAAAATCACTATGTATTTGACGATAAATATTTCACATTCCTTAACCTTTTTTCCATAATAATAATAATAAATATCAAGAATCTTTAACATACATATTTAATATTTTAAAAATGTATTAAAATATCATAAATTTAAATTTTTAGTGAAATATTTCTTTGTTAACCAAAACCCTATTTGATCATAGACTATGGTATATGCCACAATTTCTATGTTAATTTAGTGGTATATCACAAGTTACATTAAGTTACACTCAATATTAATATTAAGGAAAATTCCGCTCCCCTCCCCTGTGAGATGTTAAAATGACACTCTCCTCCCCTCTATTTTATAAATGTACATTTCCTTCCCTTCTAACTTTTAAAAAACCTCCTCTTTAATTCATTTTAAACTTTTTGTGTTAACTTTATCAATTTTTAAAAAAAAAATAAATTATTTTTTGAAAAAATATCCATTAACAAAAATTTTATTTTTTATCATTAAATTTTACTTACTAAAATACTTTTTAATAAATTATTTTTTATTGATTGAATTGTATTTTTATTAAAATACTTTTAAAAAAATTAATAATTAAATTATTTTTTTTCTAAGATATCTATCCTTTGATAATTTTTTAATTATTAAATTATGATTTTACCAAAATTTTTATGAACAATTACTTTTATATTTTACTATTAATTTTTTGATATCAATATATATTATTTTAACATTAAATAAAAAAATTTTACTACCGTTAATATATATAATAATTAATATATATTGATATTGAAAAATAATCTTACTAAAACTTTTTATTTAATGTTAAAATAATATATATAGATATCAAAAAATTAATAGTAAAATATAAAAAAATCGTTAACGAAAAGTTTGGTAAAATTATAATTTAATAATTAAAAAATTATTGAAGGATATTTTAGAAAAAAAATAATATAATTATTAAATTTTTAAAATATACAATTTAATTAATAAAAAATAATTTATTAAAAAATATTTTAGTAAAAAAATATAATAATAAAAAATAAAATTTTTGTTAATGGGTATTTTTTTAAAAATTAATTTTTTTTTCTTAAAAAATGGATAAAGTTAACATTAGTTAACACAAAAAATTTAAAATAAATTAAAGAGGAGATTTTTTAAAAGTCAGAAGAGAAGAGAATGTACATTTATAAAATAGAGGGGAGAGAAGTGTCATTTTAATATCTCGTAGGGGAGGGGAGTAGAATTTTCCCTTAATATTAATATACGTACTATAAGGTACACTATACAATGTAACACGTGAATTCCGTGGTTATAGTCAAATTATTTGTGCTGCGTTTTATTCTTACCATTAATTTCTCATTAATTACGTTGCACCTTCTTCGTTAGTTCTTCCTCAATTAAAAGAATAAATAAATAAATAAATAATATTGTAGTAATACTCTAGCATTCTAATAATTTTCTTAAACATCTTTTAAAAAATTATTACAAAAAGAGAAAAGAGATAAAAAGCATCTTTGTAAATATAAATAACATATAAATATTTTTTTCTCAATTTATTTTTTATATAAAAGCATTTTAAATATTTTATAAATATTAAAAATTCGTATATATCATTTCGCTAGAAAGAATTGAACAAGTGGCCACGTGAAATTTATTTATTTCAATGGTTATTTGTTTGGACTTTGGGAGTGTTGTTTACTTTTCAAGTCTTCAATTTCATGATCAAACTAACGTGTAACATTTTTTGGTACACTAAAATTGTTAATTTATTTTTTATTTTTTATAAAAATTATATAAAACTTAAGATTTGATATACTTATTATATAAAAAAATTTAAAATTTTTGTTAATAATAATTTTAATATATATAATAATTAAATCCTTTTTTATTTTCATTTTTGGAATATTATTGTTTTTATTTTCAATCATCCTCATCCATTATATTTTCTGGCCACACATTTGGTCATTAAGAAAGGAGATAGAGTAGGTTTGTTTATTCATAGCTTTCGTTGACCAAG
This sequence comes from Arachis stenosperma, assembly GCF_014773155.1. NCBI lineage: Eukaryota > Viridiplantae > Streptophyta > Magnoliopsida > Fabales > Fabaceae > Arachis > Arachis stenosperma. The sequence continues at coordinate 120,281,907 of NC_080378.1, forward strand.
AAAAACAATAATAATGACCGGATTATTAGAGGGAGTAATATAGTAAATTTCTTTTAAATTTTTCCAATTGAGAGCAACCTAAGTCATGTTGTGAATAAAACAAAAAAAATAAAGTATATGTGTCCTTTAATTTTTAGATGTCCGTGTCATTACAGCACATCAAACACAATATTTAATTAAGGCCCCACAATGTTAATTTTAATTTCCAGGAAAAATTATTTATCATACCTACTACTGGATAAGTCCTGTGAATTCTGAGATTTTTTAAAGTAATGATTTGGAATCATAATTCAACTTTTTAAAATTTTTTAATGGATAAAAATTTAAATATATATTTTATTTTTAAAATGTCAAAAAAATAAAACATTTAAAATTTAATTTATTTAAAAATTAATAAGAACATAATTAATTAAAAGAATAATTTAGAATCACTAATTATTTTTCTCTCTTTTTTATAATCAAATTTCTAAAAAATCTGATAAAATTTAAGGTTGTAATTGCTTTTTGAAATTGAGATTGAGGAATATTATATTTAGTGATCAAAGACGAAAATTAAATTTTCAGTCTCAAAATTTAAAATTTTAGTCTTTTAAATATTTCTAAAAAGTATAAATATATGAAACTAAAATTTTTAAAGACAAAAATTAAAATTTTAATAATATTTTTTAAAATATTTTTATTTAATTTTTTAAATTTTAAATTTACTCTTTAATTTTTATATTTATTTTAAATCAAATATAATACTAAAATATAACTTAGTCTATTATTTTTTACATCAAATATAATATAAAAATTTATTTTAATTTCTATCTTTTATTAATCTCTATCTTTTAGTCACTCAGAGTAACAAGATGCGGTTGCAATAAAACAAAAAAGAAAAAATGCTTTTCCAACAAGATAAATAATTCACCAAGTCATATCATATTCAAAACAAAAGCAATTTCGCAAAAATAATGGGGACTCTTCGGTTAGTGATGTGATCAATTGTAACTTAACTGAATTATATTTATGATCAATAATATTAGAAATTTGAATAGTACCATTGCTAATTTAAGATAATTTTTTAGTAATAATGTATATGAATATATAATACAATTTTATTTCTGAAAACATTAATTCAGAAATAATAATGCATTAAAAAATGTTCGATGATCAATGTAGATACATAAATAAAATACATAAATTATGCAAGTTGAGAAATCAGAATATACTCCAAATTCATGAATTTAACAAAGATAGTGTATTAATGTATAATTAATAAAAATGCATAGAAAAATGGGCTTAAGTAAGACAAGGACGTGGCTATAACAGACAAATAAGAGAAAAGAAAGAGCCCTAGAAATTTGAAGACTTCAATTTTTTTTTAAAATATATATTATAATAATGATGTGCATTACATGTTAGATAGTGACCTTAAGCAAAATCATAAACCACTAATGTCTACTATCAAGTATCAGCTTTCAATTCAATTAAATTAGTTTTGTGATCTGAACGTATCTAATAATTCATCACAACATCGTTGGATTACCGTTTTTTCATGCAACTTAATAGTTTAAAGTGCCACAATAATATATATATTAATAAATAAATGTATAAAAAAAATAATTCTTAAATCAATTATTTATATATAATATATTTAAATATAATTATATAAAATAATATATATATAAATACATAATAATTAATTTGATGATTGATTCATAAATATAATATTTTTTAACATATGTATAATTCAATGCTTATTACATTCCTTTCTAAAAATATCTCAGCTTCTTAATCATAAAATTTTTATCCTAATTTATATACTAAAAATATTAAATATACACAAAATGACAAAAATCAATCATTATATATTTATATATAAATATATATATGTAATTTAATTCATTTTAATGTATAATTTATTTTTCAGTACAAATTTTAATATATCTCTAATTTGGTTGTAAAAAGAATCAGTATTTTCTCATTTGCAATTATGTACTAACTACTAAGTAAGTTAGGTAGTAAATTTCAAAAGTAACTCCGGATTCATTTCATATTATTATATATTTTATTATTTCAAACTATTTCATTAACACAAATATTTTTTTAATTATTTTTTACAGTATTCTTCGATCTGACAACATGCTAATAACTAATTATTCACAAATGTGAGTTTCATTAGAAATTTAATAGATTTGTTGCATTAATTAATTAATTAATTAGTTAACCAATTGTAGTGCCATTCCTAGTTTTGTTCTAAATATAAGAAGGGAGATAGGTCAAAATCAGAGTTGTTGCAATGAATTAATTAATTAATTAGTGCAACTTGCAAGAGTAGTAAACCTAAACCAGTAATAATAAGTCAACATACCAAAGGACTTAAACTTTATTGGGTAATATATTTAGATATAAACTTAAACAAGACAAGCTTATTATTATTATTATTCCGTACAAGGACATTAGATATATATTTATTAAAATATCAACACTCGTGTTTTGAATTTTGAGTATTTGACATGGCCAACACACTAGTCGTGTGAATGTGTAAATTATCAAAAACATTAGTAAATTAGTGATAGATTTGGAGATTAATCACTTGTTAGTAACATTTTAATACCAATATAAAAGGGTGCATGTGATCACTTGTATACTTTTTTACCATGTAAAAATTCATCATAATTATTAGAAAATAAAGAAAAAAAATTAAGAAAATGAAAAACCTTAATAAAATGGTATAAAAGGCAGTATTAGTTAGCAAGTAATTGGTTTCATTCTAACTATATTTATTAACTAATATACTAATATTAGATTTTAATATTTTATTCCTAATTAAAATACCAACTCAAAATTTATGGTTTAGAAACCAACGTAATATCTATTATTTTAAGTTTTTAACTAATCTTAATTGGTTACTAATTAGTAATTATATACATCTCTTTTTTTTTTTATATCTAAGAATTATCCCTAGGATTTGAAGGAGGCCCATTCAGAATACAAGAGATGTCATATATGGGCCCAGACTTGGTCAAATTGGCCCAATAAGAAGCCCATGGATAACTTCTAAATTCATTTTTAATTTTCTTTTCTGTTCCTAATAAAACGAACCCTAGTGCAACTACCAAAACCTATTGCTACGTAGAGTGACGTAAGAGAAACTGGAACAGAATCTGTGTTACATTGAGTTTCAAGTTTGAACTCGCCATTAGAATCTTCGCCATCGCAGGTTCTTATTCTTCTTTTCCCTTCTCCGTAGTTAATTTTGGCCATTGCTGAAATGTTGTTACAATAAATAAATTAAATAGAAGTTGTATAGTAGTTATAGTGTTTGAGCTAGGTAATGTTATATCATTGTTGTTAACGATTTTTTGATTAATTTAATTTGATGTGGGATTTTTTACTGACAGGAAAATGAAGGTGATCGCTGCATATTTGCTTGCTGTTCTTGGAGGCAACAAAAACCCTTCTGCTAAAGACATCAAGGGCATCCTTGGCTCTGGTTCCATTCTCCTATCTCTATCACTATAAATTCATAATATTACTTCCATTAAAAAAAAAATTATCCCTATTGTTAAAGTTTTTTCATTTCAATGGATTGATTACAATATAAGCTGTTGTGTGGTTTCATTTCATTTGATTCATGTAGCTTACTTTGTGATATGCATTGTTGTTGTTTAATGGTTTAATTACTCTGTTTCCTATAATTTTTTTAAAATTTTCAATTAGGTCTATATTTTTTTTAGGGTCTCTATACTATATCAGATTTTATAACTAAATCTCTACGAAATATTCTGTTAAACTATACAAAATATTCAGTCAAGTATTAAGGATATTAGGGATATTCGTTTTGCAGGTACTTAGTTACAAAATCTGATATGGTTAATTAATGTTAAATGTTTAATGGAATATGCATTGTTGTTGTTTAATTAATGTTAATAGTTATTGCATGCAATATGGGGTGAAATAGTAGTCAATTGTCATTAAAAAAAATAATTTGTAACTTGAATTTAATTTACATGCAGGATTTAACTACTTTTACATAAATATATGATCATATATTATCATGTCATCAAAATTTAACTTTCATTTTCATAATTTGTAACTTGAATTTAATTTACATGCAGGATTAACTACTTTTATATAAATATATGCATATATTATCATGTCATCAAAATTTAACTTTCATTTTCATAATTTTGGTAATATGCAGTTGGAGCAGAAGCAGAGGATAATATGATTGAACTGTTGATGTCTCAGCTGAAAGGGAAGGATATAACTGAGGTTATTGCTGCCGGCAGGGAACAGTTAGCCTCTGTGCCTTCCGGTGGTGGTGGTGGTGTCGCTGTTGCCGCTGCTCCTGCCGGAGGAGGAGGTGCTGCTGCTGCTGCTCCGGCAGCTGCTCCAGCTAAGAAAGAAGAAAAGGTGGAGGAAAAAGAGGAATCCGATGATGTAAGTTTCTAGTTTCCAACAACTACATCTCTGTTGTTTCATTTTATATTATAGTCTCTGATCCTTCATCTTAATTTCTTTTTTAATAATGCAGGATATGGGTTTCAGTCTCTTCGATTAATGGCATTTTTCCAGAACATACTCTCAATTTACTCTAGAGCTGCTGCTTAGTTTATCATAATTCTATTCTAAATAAGTAATGTAGATTGTAGTGCCTATTAATTCCAATCTTGTCTTAATTTAGTTTCTTCATGCTATGGAATTACGTTTTGATCATTGAGAAAGGAATTTATTGGTTATTACCTTTCTTACTATAGAGTATAGACATGTCTTGTGTGTTTTTGGGTAGAAGAGACAAAAAAAAAAGTAAAAAGAAAACGAAAACGATGCTCCTTGACCATGTTAAAAAGCAATAAGAACCTGAGATGGTACTAACTAATAAGGATTAATTATTATGTCGATTCCTATAATTTTACTGAATTTTTAATTTAAGCTTTTACATTTTTTTTTTTGATTAAGACTATATCATATTAAAATTAATAGAATATTCTGTTAAACAAAATGAATATGTTTAACATTTGATTGAATATTTTATATAGTTTAACAAAATATTATATTAATTTTAACATTTTTGTCATGATAAAAATTTAATTACAAAATTTAATACAATATATAACAACCTAATTAAAAATTCGGTGAAATTATAATAATTAAACCAACTAATAATTCAGGGGAATATTTCACATGTTGATGCCCTTTGATACCTAGTTTTAAACATAGGAACCAAAATCCCCATGCAAACATTCTCAAGAATGGCCCCACAATCAGCAAACAGCAAACAACAACAACAACAAAGCCTTGTCCCACTAAGTGGGGTCGGCTACATGAATCAAACCACGTCATTGTGCTCTGTCATGTATCATGTCTACAGAGAGACCGTTTACATGTAGATCTCGTTTGACCACCTCACGGATGGTCTTCTTAGGTCTTCCTCTGCCTTTCGCTCTTTGTCCATCTTCCATCTCATCCACCCTCCTGACTGGATGTTCTATCGGTCTTCTTCCCACATGTCCAAACCACTTGAGACGCGATTCAACCATCTTTTCCACAATGGGTGCTACTCCAACTCTCTCCCTTATATCTTCATTCCTTATTTTATCCAATCGCGTATGACCACTCATCCATCTCAACATCTTCATCTCTGCCACACTCAGCTTATGTTCGTGCTCCCCTTTAGCCGCCCAACACTCCGTACCATACAGCATAGCCGGTCTTATAGCGGTGCGATAGAATTTACCTTTAAGTTTACAATCAGCAAACAGCATGTTCTTAAAAGTTAAAACAAAATTCGTTTTCAGTTTTGTTTTAGAGGGGATAATTCTAACATAGATGTATATATCAAGTACTGTAAACATAAATAATAACACAGAAATAAGGGATATCCATTGCAATCTCATAAGAAATCAAATAAAACATAAAAAGGTTCCTCTATGACACAATCGCATAAACCCAAAGTAAAATGAAGTCAGTACAGAAATTTATTCTATGCAATCACCCTTGAGTTGTATCATTCTAAACAAAAGCTCTATATTTTACTAGCAAAGGAAAGACCTTCACTCGCAAGTTGGTCCACATCCTGAACTGGAGGTTGCACCCTTGCTACTTTGGCAATAGCCTGGTTCTCCTCAGGGGTTCCACTCTCCAAAAAGGCGCCGACGACTTTCCCATCTTTAATCCAGTATGACCCAAACTTCGGCTTAGATGACTCCGGGCTGCTGTCTCCAAATAGCACGGTGTCACCTACGTTGTCACCGTAGAACTGCCAAGACAGTTCAAACGAGCGCGAATAGAAGTATGGAAGGTAATCATACTCCTCAACTGTTTTCCCTTCTTCGGCAGCTTTGATGGCCTACATCAAACATGTTACTCAAAATGAGACAGTGTAGGCAAGAATAGTTCATGAAAAAAATAAATGTCCATTTGGGTACTGATCTACTGAGTAGCTTTGGAAACCAACACATGTTTTCAAAACTGAATGCCATAGTGATCAAACATTTTTTAGAAGTTTTTTCTCACCTTTGCAGCTTGTTCAGCTGATTTGCGAGAATGATCGACATGTTCAACTCTTCTCAACTCATTATATAATTTTAAGGGAAAAGTAGCAACATCACCAACGGCGTATACATTAGGAACACTGGTCTTGAAGGAAGCATCCGTCTGCAGCGGCAACAAAAGACATTATCACCAACAATGAAAGATTCAATATCAATTAAGAAATGGATATGGTATGACTAACCTTGATTCCACCCTTCTCTTCTTCAACCTGTCCTTTGAATAAGGCTGTTTGTGGCCTCCCTCCAACACCAACAACAACGATATCAGCTTCCAGGACCCTGCCATCCTTTAGTTTGACTTCTTTCACCTGAATGGTGGATTGAAAGAATGTCAAGCTTGATTTGAAATTTAAAAGGAAATCCCATCAGTAGCATATTGAGATTAAGAGTTCAATCATACCTCTCCGTCAGAATTTGCAGTGAATCCAACGGCAACCGTTCCTTTAATAATATTGACCCCTTTTTTCGCATAGTATCCCTCGTAGAAAGCAGCTATGCCAGATGTAAAAAGTCTTGGCACTGCAACATCAGATTATAATGCACTTCTTTAAAAACATATAAAGAAGGATAAAACGGTATGGTGTGAAAAGAACAAGTTATAACTATCTACTTACTACACCAAGGCTCTGGGTAGACCATGGTAACATCAAGATTGTTGAGTCTCAACACTGCACTAAGCTCCAGACCAATGTATCCACCTCCAACAACCACAGCTTTGCCGTTCTTCTTTGCTTTAATTGCTTCGTATAGTTTATCAGCATCATCAACTTCCCTCAAGTAAAAGATGTTTTTGGCATCAGCTCCTTCAACACCAAAATCACTCAACCTTATCACCTGCAACAAATACAAAGTATTAGCAAGACGAAAAACAAAAAATGAAGAAATGAGTATAATGCAATACATATCCTCTAATATCCTCAAGGATTCTTACAGTTGAGCCGGTTGCAATCAACAAAATCTGGTAACTGAACGTTTCTCCTCCTGCACTTGTCAGAGATTTTGCAGCAAGGTCTGCTTTCACTATTTCTGTGCTAAGAATCAACTCTATACCTGCAATCAAACATTTAAATTTGCATTTGGAAAATCATTGTTAAGGACCATTTTTCTAGTTTACTCTTGTTTTCACTTAGCATGAGAGCCTAGCTATCCTTAAAATATTCAATAATTGTGCTGAACCAAACGTAACAATCACCTTTCTCATTGTACCACTCAGGAAGCAATCTTTCTCCTCCACTTCCAACACAAACATGGAAACCAGGAAGTCTAGCAGGGGCTGCAAAATCCAATTGTCACATCAAGATAATTATAGCATATCAGGCAAAGAGGGAGAGAGAATATCACAACTTACACTCAGGAAAAAGGTAAGCCTTGCTTAGTGCAGGACGTTCATAAGGTGCTACCTACAGAAAATACAAAAAGAAAAACAAGGGAACATGTATTAAGACAAAATGTATAGAAAGCACTTAAGGAAGGATATACTAGAAAATAATATGTATATTGCTTCCTTCACCATTTGTCATAATTCAAAAGAAAAATTGCACCTTCTAGTAAATTTGTTTTGTAAGTTAAAAGGAAAATCATTTCTATTAGAACATATAAAACCACAAGGAATAAGTAATATTTAACTCCTGACTTAGAGGTCCATGATGTATCAATTTACAAAATGTATAACAAGAAAAGAAATATATATGTATATATTCCACAAACATTTCATCCATCTAAAAAAGAGAAGGAATCGCAAATGAGAAAACCACACTATTCTAAACATCGATGTATGAGATGCAATGTGCAGTTGAAAACATAAGATACCGCTTCTTTGGATATGATTGCCAGCTCCCCAGGCTTAAGTCCCTGTTTAGCAAATTCCCTTGCTGCATAACCCTGAAATTACGAAATGATATCAACTCCACAATCCGAAAACAGAAAATAAAACGGAATTCAAGTGAAAATAAATTATATAGCGCTTTTTTCTTTTTCTCTTTTTGAGTTTTACCAAATTTCTCAGGGGAAAGTAGTGAAATAATAGTGCTGAACTACTCGCACTAAGTTTTGATAGCCATGCCTAAATTTCGAGCTGATGCAGCTAACAATTCCATAACAAAATTGTCTCACTTAGTAGATTAAAACAGACAGACATAAGAAGAATCTTTTTCAGAAAAAAGATCCACACTAATTTCAAAAGTTTCATCGCATCACATCATATCACATCTCATCCAATCTCAACAGTTCTAATGAGAAAAAATATCTAATAAAGCATAAAGTGAATTCACTACTTCGCTATATCCGTAATCACTAAGCACTGCATATAGATATTAAGTCTAGAATCTTCTTCTTCCGATTCAAATCAGTAAAAGTGTAAAACTCAGATTCAAGTTCAAATTACACAGATCAGCTAAAATTCCAACACGAGTCGACAACTACAATTAAGAAGCAATAATAGTAGATTGAAGAAATGGAACTTACAGCAGCACACCTCCACCGAGGATAACGTACTTGAAGGTCTTCGCCATTGTGGATCGCTACAGTTTCAGATTTTCTGTTCGTTTTTTTCTTTCTTTCTTTTTCGCCTTCTCAGCGATGATAAGCGGAAATGTGATTGGTCATTCGTATTATATATTGGGTTCTGAGGAGGGTAGTTTGGGAATTCACAGAGTGTGAAAGGAATCGAGCTGACGTGGCACCATTCGTTGGCCGTTGGTATTAACCACCACGGGGAACCGCAGGGGAGGCCTTCACCGTGGCACTATCCAATTCAATAAATAAATAAATAAATAAAATAAATTTAATTCTCTATTCATATAGAATCATTTCCTTTTCATATTGGTCTAGAATTTTTGGGGAAATTAGATATAATTTTATAATTATTTTAAATAATGAATATCAAAAGTTATTAATAGCAATGAATAAGCTAGTGCAGGGAACAGCTTTCCGCATGTCATAACGTCCAGGTTCATTCACTCACACTAAAACAAATATTATTAACAATAAAAAAAAAAAGAGAGAGAGAGAGAAAGAAAGCTGGTTTATGAATGGGTCCATTTATTATTGTCATTTTGTTCTGTAAGCTGCATTAATATTTTGATTTAACATGGTGACTTGGTTATATAAGTAACTTTGTATCCTCATTGTATTCTATTGAGCCATGTTAAATGGAGAGTGGTCAAGGGCAGGGACGGACATAAAGGGCGGCGAGTGGCGGCCTCAGCCCCCCAACTTTTTTTAATAGTAATAAGTTATTATATATAATTTAATTTTTTTAAAAAAATTATTTATTATTTTGTCTAGTATAAATAAGAGTTCAGTCTAATTTAAATATTAATAATTTTTAATATCTACAAAGTAAGTAACAATATTAAAGAAATCTGAAAAAGATATTATTACTAATATTTTTTAATTAAATAAAAAATTTTAAATCTCATAAAGTGAATTCTTTTTCTTCTTGTGGCCGTCTTTTTTTATTCATTTGATATTAATTTTCTCTGTTTCAACGACTACAATTAAGAGATATTTTTCAACTATGAATATTGTGAAAAATAACTTAGAAACAAATAAAAGATGAATTTCTTACTAATTATTTTTTAGTTATATTGAAAAGAAAATTACTGAAAAATTTGACACAAATTCTATTATTGGTGAATTTTATGATACGAAGATTCGTTAATAAAAAGTATACACATATTTTTTTTATTTTAAAATATATTTTCTGTCGGTATATTTTTATAATAAATTTTATATTATATAATTTTTTTACATAATTTTTAATATTATATGTATTTTTGGCCCCCCATAATATCATTTTTGGATCCGTCCCTGGTCAAGGGAATGTGTATTAGACTGAAACTTCTACAAGGTCAGAAAAGTTGACTTTCTTGACGTCATCCGTGATCACAATGCTTTCTTCTCCTCCTTTTAATAATATTCAATCATTTTTATTTGATAGAAGCAAACTTTCAATTAAAAAAATAGTCTGCAGTTGCATATTACAGAAAAATATTAGATCTGAAATTAAACAAAAAAAATAGATAAATTTTATATTGTATTATTATTTAAAAAGAGGCACAAAATTCAATTACAAAAATTCTTATAAAAAAAAAAAACAAAAATTTGTTATAATCTCTTTTGTTTTCAAATGTTTACGGTAAATACTACAGTATAAAAATTTATCTTCTCTTTATTTTAAAATTGGTCTAAATATTTTTTAAAATGGTAAATATTTTTATAAATAAAAGGTCATCATTTTATCTTCATCTCGAACTTGTGAAAATATCACTAAACACCCATAGAGAAGCCAATACACCACATATGGAGAGAAAAATATCACAAAAGAGTTGTTTAATTTAGACCTGGATCTCAGATCTAAATCTCTAGAGACAAAAACAACAAAAGAACAAACAAAAAATAATAACAAAAAGAGTAGGGATGCCAAGAAAAAAAAGAGAAGGGTGATAGAAAGAGAAGAGTAGTGATGTTTCAATCATTATACATAAAAAAATGAGTAACTAATTAATCATCATATAAAAAACATATATTTGATATTTCATGCAAAATTTTATTATATTATTATAATAAAATTGATTATTAGTATGTTCTTGGTTTTATTATTTTATTATATATGATAAGTTTGATTGTTTTAGTAAAAATATATAAATTAATATGTGTACTATTTTTGACAAATATTTGGGGTTTTTTTTTGGGTTAAATATACTATTCATGTCAACCTTTTTTAATTTCAGTTTTTGGGCCCTTTTTGGAAATTGGGCCCCTTTCAATAGTTAAGATAGTCATTCGCCGGATTTTTGGAACAAGAATCTTATTGGGCCAGAATCAGGCTATCGAGTCCACAAAGACGTAATCTGTTTCAATTTAACCAAAAACTCATCACCGAAAAAAAACCAAAAACTCAAGCGCATAAAATTATTTCCAAAAATATCAACTTAAAAATTTATGAATAAACCAAAAAAAATTATGAATCAAAGATGTGGCTAGTTGCCATAAAGAACAAAAATCAATTGATTAATTGATTACCGGCCAAAAAATTAATAATAAAAAAACTCATGATTCATTTCATGTCTCTTCATCGGATACAATATGTCAATTCAACACACAATGTACACTAATGTCTAATCTAAACGAACCATGGAAAAAGAATATGATTAGATTGAAGAACTAATCCATCTTACTCCATAACAGTTTTTTAACTGTTTCTCTTTTGATTTTTCTGAACAGGAGAAATAAAGCAGGAAAAGTTTAAGAATAAACGAAAGTACTCCAATGATACTAAAAAGTAAAAACATACTAATTAAAAACCTTATCATTTCATATATTCTTGGTAGCAGTCTCTTGCCTCTTCTCAATATATCTTTTTTGATAAAATAGATTTTTTTTAGACAATGAAAAATAATACTAAACTAAAATAAATTAGTACAATCTAATCAATAAAATAGAGACATTAATCAATTTGGATTATTGTAGTGGTTAACTGATTCGCTTGCTTAAATAAATGTTGAATTTTATCTTGTGTATGTAACAATTTATTAGCAACTTTATTTAAACTCCTTAAACGGAGATACCGTGAAAAACTAAAATAAAAAACCAACTTTTTTTAAGCAACTTCATTTAACTTCCATAAGTTTCTTGATAAATTAGATTGTATTATGCAGAATTCGACTAATTTGGCTTAAAGTTTATAAACAATTAATAATAATTTTTCGGATAAATTATATTTTTTATCCTTAATATTTGTATTTTTTTAATTAAATACTCCTAACATTTAATTTCATTCAATTTTGTCTCTAGCCTTTTCGATTGATTCAATTTTATCCTTAACATTTTCGATTATTTCAAAATTATTCCAAATATTTTCAATTTTGTTCTTAATATTTTAGATTGAATTAACATTCAGAGGAATTAAATACAATTAAATATTAAGAATATTTTTAAAGAAAATTACAAATATTAAGAGCAAAAAGTATACTTTATTCTAATTATTTTTCTATTTTAAAAAATTTAAATTTAAGATCATAGAAAAAAAAAGCGTCTTAAGTTTATATCTTGTTAAAATTTTAAATATTTTTATTTTTAATTTCAGTAGACTACCTATATATAAATCATATTATTAAGAATCTGACTAAGTTTATCCGACTTATTAATAGAAGTTTTATAAAAAAAATTAGAGTTTCCTGGTGATAATTTTTCTCATTTTTAAAATCCAAACCTAAAATATTTGATTAAGAAAACAAAATACTTATTAATTACCACATTGATATTTTTTTTAGTTAGTTAAAAAAAAAAGAGTGAACGGAAGTTTACAAGTGCAAACTACATAATAACCGCCGCAAATATTGAAAGTATATGTAAGATTAATTATTGACTTTGTCGGTGGCTCCATCCTCCATGGCATGCATTCCATGCTTAGGCATCACTCGAAAGAATGGTAGCTTTCTTAAACTAAACACCAAAATTGTTGTCCACACTTGTCTTCACCTTATTTTTGTTTTGTGTTACTATCTTCTTTTTTTTAAGAGATTCATTAATTGTTTATAAATCAAGGTTATTGATATACTCATATCTAACATTATTATTCTCTTAGTGTGACAGACGCCATTTTTTTTAAGAAAAGAAATCCACTCATTATTCTTTCATCATTAAACAATGTTTCATATGATATCTATGTATATGTACATCCAATATTTGGAGGACATTTAATTTTCTTTCATTAGAATATGTGTTTGGCTTCTTTAATTTATACTACACATACATACACACGCTTCATCATCATAACTTTATTAATTATGTTGGAATCATATCAAATTTCTGGTGCTCAAAGTAAATTATATATAATTTTAGAAAGAGTAACATCATTTGTGATAAAGGTTGACTTGCCATTATTTTCATCCTTTCTGAAAATGTGAATAGTAAAAAAATATTAGGTTTAATTATTTTGTTGGTTTTTATTTTTTTTAATTATATTTTAAATTTTATAATTAAGTTTTTTTATATAAAAAACGTTAAAATTAATACAATATTTTTTAAAAATATATGCGATTAAATATATAGTTAGATTTTTAATTATCAATATCTTCAATTCGTAAAAAAATATTCAGTTAATTCTAACATTTTTTACAATAAAAAATATCTAATTATAAAACTAAAAGTAGAGTAGGAACCCAATTGAAAAAAAAAGTATAAGGACTTAAATATGAATTTAGTAAATTTATAGGGATCAACAGAATAATTTGAGAGTTAATTTTTTTGGCTAATATCAATTAATTTTTAAAAAATTTAATTTTACATTTTAAATCCTAATCCTAAACTTTAAAAAAAAAAAGATTAAAAATAATTTTATAATAAAAATGGCTAATATATATTACCTATTAAAAGGTATTTTCCTATACTAATTCTAACTATTAGAGGATATAATAATGTAAAACAAAATAATTGTCCTATGATCAATGACATAACAATATTTCATATAAAATTATAAATAAAATTAAAAAATATCACCCAATTCTTATATAGAAGATAATTCACTTAAATGTTCTATATATATAGATATATATATAGAATGGCCTAACTAAAATCATAATAATTATGTTTGGCAGCATAATTTATGTTTGTGTGACAATGAATGAGACATGCACTCATAGATGTAGAATGGAGGACCACAAACCCTAGTTACATTTTCAATTGGGTCAGATATGTGGTCACACTGTGACCAGGAGAACTAAAAGCTTCATAGCTAAAAAGAGTGGCAAATGGTCATAAAGTTAGGCATAGTTGCTTTCCAAAGTTGAACAAGTTATAGTCCTTGTTTTTTTTTTGGAGGGGGTTGAAGAAGCATATATATATATGGTTGCTTTCTAATTTCTAAGTCTTTGTACCTTCTTCTTTCCTTGGCTTTAAAGAGAAGCCCCCCATACACATCCTTTTCCAAAAAAGTTAGGTTCACACCCATGTGAACTTGCATAGTTGCATTGTGGACATCCTTTACTAGAAATCCATGATGTTTTTTTTTTTATATATATTAGGTTGTTTGAGTTGATTTGATTTCACCATTCTTCATTCTCACTTTTTTTACATTGGTTAGTTGATCCCTTTTTGTTCAAATGAATTTGTCTCATTTGATTATTATTATCTCCCTAATAATCATTAAGATTTTATTCAATTTATGATGGTCTAAAATTGTTCATGTCAATCAATATGTAAATAAGTGTAAACTAAATTGATAAATTGTACATTGAGTTATTTTAATGTATTTTAATTTGGTTTCTAGTGTGACATACTAGATGCTCATTGAATTTCAAAGTTGTATTTAGTTTTGAGAATATATAAGATAAGACACAGTGAATAAGATATAAATGATAGAGATATAAAAATTAGTGTTTTTGTATTTTGTTTGGTGATAAATTAGAATAAATTATAAAAACATAATTTATTCTCTTTTTTTTTTCATTCAAAAAATTTGAAAAAAATATAATAATACAAAATATAATTATAAAAAATTAACAAAAATAATAAAAAATAAAATAAAATATATTTTATGTATTATTTTTGTTTATTTTTTTATAAACATAAAATACACTAATTTAATATTTTTAAACATAATATTTTTATTTATATCTTATTTATTAAATATAATTTTGTATCTTTATATCTTTATTTCAAAATTTTGTATTTATAAATAAATGCAGTCTCACCAACTTAAAAAGAAATTCATAAAAAAAGTTAATCAGACTAGTTAGTATGTTAAATGGAATAAGTATTATATATAACAAAAGATATAAGCATAAGTTTAGTATGGCCGACATGAAAATGTTTCGATTGATAAGTAATTATATATGTTAATTGATCGAATAAGAAATAATAAGATGAAAGAAAAAGGATAAATGACGTTTATATATTGCTAAAAAGATTTTGATGAGATTGTGCTAAGTACTAGTGATTGACAAATCAAGAGAAAATCAGAAGAACATTATTTGGTGAAGAGGGTAAATCACACAGGAGATATATATAGTCCAATAATTAGATATAAGAGAAAACTTAAGAAGATTCTAAATGATTCGACAAGGAAAAATCTAGGCGTAAATGACCTAACTTCCAACATGATTGGGATGGTGGAATGAGATATTTTATTCGACAACTATATTAAGTGGATATTAAAATATATATTAAAATAAAATAATATAAAATATTGTTTTTATTCTTAATGTTTAGGATAAGTTTTAAAGTTGTTCTTAACATTTTAATCGTCATATTTAAGTCTTTAATATTTTAAAATTGACTTAATATTGTTCAGTTGTTAGAGATCCGTTAACAGAATTAACAGCGGGACAAAATTTAGATGATTTTAAAACGTCAGAGACATATATAAGACGAAAATGTTGGAGACAAAAACGATACATAAAAATAGATTTTAGTTTTATTCTTCAATAATATCAATTTTTTACTGTATATACTATTCAATTATTTTTTAATTATATATAAGTAAATTACACTTAATCACGTTACTTTTATTCTAAATAAATTTATTTTTTTATAATTTTACATTTAAAGTTATAAGTTAATATAAAAATATAAAAAAAATTATTTAGAATGAAAGTAGTGTGATTAAATGTAATTTACTTATATGTGATTAAAAAATAATTAAATATTATATACAGTAAAAAATTAAAACTTATTTTTATGCATTGTTTTTGTCCCTAACGTTTTCGTTCTATTTAAGTCTTTAATGTTTTAAAATTGTCTCAATTTTGTCCTACCGTCAATTCTGTTAACGGATTTCTAACGACAGGATAACATTGAGCCAATTTTGAAACGTCAGGGACTTAAATAAAACGATTAAAATGTTAGAAACAATTTTAAAACTTACTCCAAATATTAGAGACAAAAATAATACTTTACTCAATAAAATAAAATTATACATAATATTATATAAAAATATATAATAATTAATTTAGCGATTGATTTTTTAGCGTATACATAATATTTATGTTTATTCATATATCATCGTATGCTTTAGGATAGATGATATGCGTAGTCACATCTACTTTTTATGTTTAATTTCTTAATTATTTAATATAAATTCAAATCTAAAAAAAAGAATTAATGTACTTTAAAGCTATACAATATTAATTAAAAATCTTGATATTTTTACTTTATTTACTAATTAATAACAAATAATGGGTAGCTAGCTAGCTCGGTTGAGAAGTTGATACAGAGGATCTAACTTATTTAATAAAATATTAAGTTTACTTTAGAAAGGAAAAGGCTTAGTCAAACTCTTACAAAGACAAACAAGAAAAAATTTTCATTCAATAAATTGGCGACGGAAAAACTGCCACTATATATTAAAGGTTCACCAATATTCATTTACTATTTTGAATTTTGACCACCTACATGTGCCAACTTCTTTAATCTTTATTTCTCAAATATTGTACATGTAACATGTAAAGTTAAATTAAATAAGAATTCTCTATCGTTTAGTAGAAATTATATACAAAATTAAAAGTTGTACTATTAATTAAGTTTTAGAATTTGTTAAAAAGAATTAAGATATCAGAACTTTACTCTCTATAAGTTGGTTAGTAATGTGACCTTTACTATTCTATTCATATATAAATATATAGGATTTTTTATTTTAATAAATATAATAAATATAATATTTACTAAAATAAATAATTTTATGAGTATTTACCGATTTAAATTTTTTTGCCATATTTCGTTTACAGTGTAAACAAGATGACATTGCGTATATCTCGTTTACTGGCACATCAGCGTGACACTTGTATATCTCGTTTACACTGTAAACGAGATGTACGCAATGTCATCTCGTTTACACTGTAAACGAGATATGGCAAGAGAATTTAAATTGGTAAATACTCATAAAATTATTTATTTTGGTAAATATTACATTTATTTTATTTATTAAAATAAAAAATCTTAAATATATAAGAAGGTGGCTATTTTTTATTTTTTCTTAAAATGATTTTTTTTCATTTTTTAGTGTAAAACTAATTAACTTCACACTTAATTAATTTCACACTTTATAATTATGTCAACATTGAACTTTAAGAGTGATTAAAAGATTAATAAATGATTCACACATAAAGGATTTGAAATCTCTACATATAGGGACTATTCTTCTAAAATGGTAAAGTGAGAATCCTCCCTCCTACCTTTGAATTATTTTCCCTCTAAATAAATGAAATTAATTTATTACATGCCCTCATCGTCTTGTTTTGGGTCCATTTATCTATCAATATCTACCATCCGGTACCAAAAAATTGTTATTACCTACTCTCACCACACATGTGTATGCATAAATTTGTGGAGATTTATGGTTTGTGGTACAAAATAAATAGCAAAATATAAGAAAATAATAAAAAATGAAAAATAAAATAGATTCATTACCGACACAATATGATTACAATCACAATTATTTATATTAAATTGTCTTCTTCCGGGGAGTTTCTTCCTTCCATCTTTTAGATCTAATTAGTGTATAAAAAAAAAGATATCATGGTTTCTTTTAATATTTTTGTGATACTTTAAAATAAATGTAGACTGCTGGAAATTTACTAATAACAGTTTTTATTGTGACAGTAATAATAAGAAGATGAACGCTATAGTGCCTATCATATTATATCTAAGTTACTAAAAAAAGTAAATAAATAATATTTAATAAATTTTACATGATTTATATTTTATTTTAAAAGATAAGTTAGACAATTTAGACACCATAACAAAAGCATCATAAAACTTACCTAATAAAAAATGAACGCATCAAGGCTTTTTCTTGTTGTGGTATATGATATTAATAAGATGCAAACTAAACTAAACTAAATTAAGCTAGCTACCAAATGCCCCAAACACTAGCTATTTTTACAGCTATACATAGAATCTCGATGTAATTAAAAATTATTAAAATTATTCGATATTACAATTTTAAATAATTTAACTAATTCTAAAATATTTTACTAAATAAAATGATTTTATATTTTAAATATTATTATAATTTTATATTAATCTTCTAAATTTTACGTAAAAAATTAATTTTTATTTCTATATATAAAAAAATAAAACAATTATTCAAATCAGCCTTAAAATTCTTAAAATTAAATATTTTAATTTTTTAAATTTTAAAATACACAAAATAATTTTTAATATTTATTTTTATTCAACAATACAATCTTCTGCCAATTTAATTAGAAGAGTGAAATACATAATATTTTCTAAAAAATTAAAAAATACCAAAATAATTTCTTAAAAAAATTTAAAATAGTAATTTTAGCTAAACAAATTAATTAATTGATAAAAAATTGTATTGTCTATTAAAAATAAATATTAAAAATTATTTTGTGTATTTTAAAAGTAAAAAAAATTAA
Source organism: Arachis stenosperma (assembly GCF_014773155.1). Taxonomy (NCBI): domain Eukaryota; kingdom Viridiplantae; phylum Streptophyta; class Magnoliopsida; order Fabales; family Fabaceae; genus Arachis; species Arachis stenosperma. Next base: position 120,300,832 of record NC_080378.1, read on the forward strand.
AATATTTCATATTAAAAATGTCAGATTGATTTAAGCAATTGTTCCAAATAATATATATATATATAAACCTAGCTGTTAATTAGAATAATGTGGTGAAAGAGATTTATCATACTCATATGAACTGTGAACAAGTTGAAAAAGCATGGGACCAACATCAATAAAGTGTCGCTGTTCACATTTTGATGATATCTGACATCTTCGCATAAACAATAATAATAAACAGTAACTCACATACACATCCACTTTATTATATATTTTTTTTTTTCAAATTGGAAAAAATTTAAGTAAAAGAATTGAAATTAAAAAAATTAGAAAAATTAGAAAAATACCTGTCTAATATCAAACTTAAAAAGTGTCAAATTTACCATATCAACAATCCAAATTATTTCGCTTTCATTTGGTTGATGAAAACTCATATTATAGGAGCCATACGAGTACTCCTTTTTGTGGGGTCACTAACTATCACCCTGCAATAATGTGCCAATTCAACAAAAATACAAAAACCATAAATCCAGTGATAAATTCTGGTCACTGCAATTTCAACTTTCAAATGAATTTCAAGATCAATAACTATTTCGGTAAATTATAATATAAACTAATTTAATGGTAAATTTTTACAAAATATAGAAAATATATATTAATGTTGTATAACTTAAATAATAATGAAAATATTATAAAAATAAATCTTTGGTGATAGAAAAGGCTGATTTTTTTAGATATGGTGTTAGGGTGTGTGTTATGCGGGGATATGATGATTTAGGGTTATTTACACTGGTATGGCGGCGGTGAGTTTTTGGCATTTAGGGGGAAGAAATCGGTGGCACCGATTTGAGGTATAGGGGAAATCGGTGGCACCGATTTGAGTGAGACATGAAGAAAATCGGTGGGACCGATTTGTGGAAGGGGATGATGGTGGGTATGAAATCGGTGCCACCGATTTGTGTGTGGGCTAAATTTTTTTTTAATACGGGATCAGAAATCGGTCCCACCGATTTGGGTGTGCAGCGGTCGGTCCCTCCGATTTGCCATTAGTCACCACAAAAACGGATGTTGTCCTCACGGAAGCCCCATTTCTTCCTCGTTCGCACTCTTCTCCTCTCTTCTCTTCTCTTCTCTTCTCTAATTCTTGGCTTTCATTTGGGTAAAAAAAATATCTGTGAGGCTGGAAATAGATAGTGATATGGATGATAGAGTTGTATTGAAGATTTATTACTACGGGCAGATCTTATTACAAACATATGAGGGAGTTCAATTCGTGTGTGAAAATCCATTAGATGTTGTTATTCCATTCACATTGTCATTTGAGGAGTTGAAAGGTGTGATTTGTGAGAAGATAGGCACGCAAAGATGTAGGAGAATATCGTGTTTTTGTACAGGTATCCTTTACCTGTGTTTGGCGGGTTTGTTCAATTTCAAACCAAGTATGTGATGGACGAAGCGAGTATGCAGGAAATGTTTTCAATGTACATGGAAAATCGCCACCGAATATCGTGCATCGAATTATATATTGAGTTTGAGCAATCTGAAGCAGACCGTAACATTGAGTTGGAAGATTATAATAGTGAAAGCGAAGATGAATTTGAAAGTAACTATGAGATCGCCGGTGCAGGCGAGGACGAAGAAGAAGCTGTTGGCGACATGAACGCAGATGTGGCGGAAGTTGCAAATGCACTAGCAAACCCGCATCCGTTTCAAGAGCCTTCTTTCATGCGGTCGTGGATTTAGGGGCTATGCACGCATCGGAGTTTCCGGAATATATGAATACAGGTGCGTAAACCTAGCTAGCTACGTGAATCTCTGAATTGTTGTTTACGTAGATGGAATAGAGAAGAATAAGACTATAACGATCTTACCTAGTAAAGCATGTTATTAATTGAATTGTTACTTTTGATGTATGTAGCCCCTCCTGTTGTGGCGGATGGTGAGTTCACAGTGGGATGGAATTCAGCTCAAGGGAGGCAGTAATCAAGGCAATGAAAGATTATACCATCCGGAGAGGTGTGGACTATCGGGTATATGAGTCGGAACCGACGACATTCTATGCCAAATGTATAGAATATGGGAATGGTTGTGACTGGTTGATCCGGATAACCAAAATGCAGAAGAAGTACTGTTGGGAGATAAGGAGGTACAATGGAAGTCATACCTGTACCAGGTCTACTATTTCTCAAGACCATTCGAAGCTGGATTCCAAGACAGTTGCGGAAGCAATAAAGCCGTTGGTAGAGGTTGACCCATCTATAAAGGTAAAATCTGTAATTGCTGATATCCAGTCAAAGTTTAACTACACCATCAGTTATCGCAAGGCTTGGTTAGCAAAGCAGCAGGCGGTCGAATCAATTTTCGGAAGTTGGGAAGCATCGTATGAAGCTTTGCCGATATGGTTTGAGGCCATGTGCCACAAAGAGCCATCAGCAGTGGTTCACTTTGAAACAATGCCAGCTTACCAGGGGGATGATTTGGTTCCTGATATACGTGTTCTACATAGAGTCTTCTGGAGTTTTTACCCCTGTATAAGGGCCTTCAGACACTGCAAGCCAGTGGTGCAGGTGGACGGGACTCATTTGTATGGAAAATACAAGGGTTGTTTATTGGTTGCAGTGTCACAAGATGGTAATAACAACATCGTGCCTATTGCATTTGCCATAGTGGAGGGAGAGACTTCTGATGCATGGCACTTTTTTCTGAGCAACCTGCGTCAACATGTGGTGACCCGTGATGGTGTCGGACTAATCTCCGATCGACACGATTCGATTAGGTCAGCTGTTGAACGAAGTAATGGGGCGTGGTCTCCTCCAAGAGCTTTCCATATGTTTTGCATCAGGCATATTGAGTCCAACTTCTTGAGGAAGTTCAAAGCACCTTACCTGCAGAAGCTTATCGTCAACATTGGTAAGTTTGTATACAATGAACTTTTAATTTCTTGTAGGCATGATCAAATAGACTGGTGTTCATAGCTTACTGAATGTTTGTCATAGGATATTCACGGACGACCAGGGAGTACCAGATGCGTTATGAACGATTAAAGGAACGGGGTGAGGCTTACACCAATTGGCTTGATCGGATCCCTCGTGAGCAGTATGCTTTGGCATTTGATGGTGGTTACCGATGGGGTCACATGACCACCAATCTTGTGGAATGTATCAACTCCGTCCTAAAGGGTGCACGCAATCTCCCAGTCACTGCACTTGTTAAGGCGACATTTTACAGACTGAATGAGTTGTTCACTAGGAAAAGAGCTGAGGCTGAAGCCCGAATCAGTGCTGGACTTGTGTTCTCTGAGATGGTGACAACGAAGCTGAATGCAAATCAACGAGCATCAGGTAACATACAGGTTTGTTGTTTTGATAGAGAAAATGAAGTCTTCGAAGTACGCGAGATGCCTATGGGGTTGAGTATGCGGTTGACCTGCGCCACTATCGGTGTGATTGTGGTGAATTCCAGGTTGACCGAATTCCGTGTAGGCACGTGTTTGCGTGTTGCGCAAATCAGAGGTTGGATGGAAAGTGTTCGTTAATGACGTTTACAAGATGGACCAAATTCGAAGAGTATACAGGGCTAGGTTTCGACCACTGGGAAATCCGGCAACGTGGCCTGCTTATCATGGACCCAGATTCGTTGGAAACCCGTTCCTAAGACGGGTTGCCAAGGGCCGGCCGAAGATGACCCGCTTCTTGAATGAGATGGACACCCGTATGTTGCGTCGCCCGAGGCAATGCAAGCAATGCGGTGCAGAGGGCCATAGTCGCAGTAGATGTCGTCAAAGTGGTGGACCGAGTGCAGGTCCAACCGACTAGTAGTTGAACAAAAAAAAAATAATTATTAGTTAACATATAATTATTAGTTAATTTTGAATTTCTTGTAAAAATATTTCTAACAATTTTATTGAACATTATTATTATTGATATTATTATTATTATTATTATTATTATTGCTATTACTATTATTATTATTATTATTATTTTTATTGTTATTATTGATAATTTAATTCGTTTAAGTATTAAAAAGGAATTTAAGAATTATCATACCTGCACAACGAAAGCATTGAAATTGCCATAGTTATCAGAACCGGACCGGACCGGTCGGTTCGATCGGAAAATCGGTGAACCGATGGTCTGGCCGGTTCGGTTTGTAAGTTGGACCGGTTTGTAGGATCTCCCTCCACTACCCAAAAAATGCTTAACGTGTGGATCGAACACACGACCATCGCAGAGCATTCCCTCCCCTTTTGCCACTATGCCAACCATGTTTCTTACTAATTTAGTTAACAAAAAATATATATATAACAAATCTGAATGATTTTTTAATTTTTTTTATACTTTTAAACAAGTATGAACACATAGTCAACAATAACAATTTTATAAAATTTAAAATACAATAACAATAACAACGTAGTCTACAAATCCAATAAGTAGATACCAATAACGAAATAAACATAGTCAACAATAACAACCTACTTAACAATAATAACCTAGTTAACATACTCAATGAGTCAACAGTACACATTATGTCTTAAATAGTAGTAAGAACGTAGGTAACATTGTCAATAATTAAGTAGTTACAACTTCACTTCCTCGGTCCCCACTTGATATCCTTGTATATCTTTTTGCACTTCTTTGCAATCCTTTTAAAACCGGATGGTGTATACCGATTTGCACTCCGACGTGGAGGATCAGCTCGAAGGTTGTAACCTTTACCTTTTTCACTTGTGGCCGTACCTATGTAAACACAACAAATACAAATACAAAATAAACATAACTGTACAAATATAAATATAAATATAAATATGAATACAAATACAAATATAAATACAAATACAATTACAAATATAAATACAAATACAATTACAAATATATCTACAAATAAATACAAATACAATTACAAATATAAATACAAATACAATTACAAATATAAATACAAATACAATTACAAATATATCTACAAATAAATACAAACACAATTACAAATATAAATACAAATACAATTACAAATATATCTACAAATAAATAAAAAAACAAATACAAATATGAATATAAATACAAATACAATTACAAATATAAATTACAAATATAATTACCTGCACTAGGAGCTGTATCCTCGTCAGCAGGATTGTCATCCTCATCACCACCCTCATCCTCAGACTCATCAGCGTCATTCCCCTCATCCTCAGACTCATCCTCATCATCACCCTCATCATCACCCTCATCCTCAGACTCATCCTCAGAGTCATCCTCAACCTCATCCTGATGAACTGCTCTATGACTCTCATGAATCATAGTCATCGGAATACGTCTATCATATCCACTTTGTATGATCCCTCCCGCGGCTTCATTACTTCTGCTTGAGTCAACAGACTGAATACCTGAATGTGACTGGTGCGACCCCGATGCCATCAAACCAAGTAGCTGACTGAATGAAGGTTGCTCTCCATACTCAGAATGTGGACCACCCCAATCCTGATGGTGTAACGGGACTGACGCTGAGTAATAATCAGACGGATGCGTGTAAGGAACATATGGTGCAAAGTAATCAACCCCCTGATGTGGCGGCACCGGTGGCGGTGGTGGTGGAGGTACGGCCACCGGTTCCGGTTCCGGTTCTGGTGCCGGTGGTGGTGGTGGTGGTGGAGGACCTTCTGGATTCTCTTCAAACACAAGGTTTGACAATTGCAAGTGGCCACCATATGCCTCTCGGTACCACTGCATGTAAATTTCTAAAGGATAATGTAAATGCTCCAAGTCTTCAGATAGAATGTGACTATATCTATTGGTCCATTGCATCACCCATTGCGAGTGGGTATTGGCCCAGTCCTGATTCTTAGGCCCTGTTAGAACTTCCCCATGTGATGCACCTAGATCCTGCACTTCACTAGGAACACCCTGTGTCAATCCAAATTGCCTCCTGACTCTATCAGTAGCATGCCACTCGATGCATTCAAAAGATATAAGTGGCACTGTGGCACTCCACACCACAGAATTATGATGGATGGCTAAGGGAATTACGTCTGGCTCGATGTATCCAATGCCATAAGCCTGCCAAAGAAACTAGACACCTCTCCCAGTAAGATGATTACACAGCAATTACTTCACTTAAGAATTTACATAAGGTACTTCTATTTTACACAATACCTGTCCTTCTTCTAGATCATCCAACAACCTCCTGAATTGGGCAAGCGTTTTATATCGGTAGGCATAGTTTTGACGGTCCCAGTTATGCCACCTGCAGACGGATAATCCATTTCCTAACTTAAGTTACCATAAACTAAATACAATTTAAATCAATTACTACGACGCATACTTTAATCAAGATTACCTGTTTGCAAGTGGAAAAGCTCGGGGATTGCCAGGAATCGGCGCTAGAAATGGTAGCCGGATCCAAGCCCAACTTACCAACAGTGTCAGTGGACCGTCCATCTCCTTGCAGTCGACACGAGTTGCCCTGCACAATGATCTATACAAGTGTGCCAGGCATGCCGAACCCCAACTAAACTGTATGATCTGGCCGAAGTTGCGGAGCAAGGGTAAAAATTTCCAGTGCACCCCTGCACCCGACTTATCTGTAAATAGAACTTTACCAAATAACAACATTATGTGACACTTTACATACATCTGCATGCTAACAACATCATTCAGTTCTATACGATCTCTCACACCCCTAAACCACGTCAACTTTATAAAGCTCCCTCTACATTCATTTTTTCTGGGTGCAACTCCAAAGTGGTGCAAGCACTCGGCTTCCAATGCCTCAAAGCTACTCATGGTCGGACCTGTAACCGGAAGACCATTTGTTGGCAGACCGAGAATTACCGCCACATCCTCCAAGGTCACTGCACACTCACCAACCGGAAAGTGGAACGTATGAGTCTCGGGCCGCCATCTCTCAATCAGAGCAGTAATCATTGCTGACTGGCCTTTAACAACTCCAATTTGGGATACATAATAAAATCCACTCTCGCGTAACTGTGCCTCAACAATCTGGTTATATGGATCCGGCGGGTGTAAATGGTCACACTCCAACATCCTTGAAGCCTACAATACCACATTTTCCAGTATAAGAACAAATCTAACACAACTATATTATTCAATAACACAACTATACTTTAACATGTCCATTAAAACTAATTTCCAGCATAAAACCAATTCAAACAAAAAAACAGCATACTAATTTCTGATTATTATTCTTATTACTATTATTATTATTATTATTATTATTATTATTATTATTATTATTATTATCATTATTATTATTATAATTATTATTATTATTATTCAAACATCAAACACACACTTTCTCTCCTATTAGGATTATTGTTATTGTTATTATCATTATTATTATTATAAAAAAAGCAAACTAATTTATTATTATTGTTATTATTATTATTATTATTATTATTATTATTATTATTATTATTATTACTTATTTTTATTATTATTATTCAAACAGCTTATTATGATTATTATTATTGTTATCAATATTATTATTCGTATAATAAAAAAAGCATACTAAGTTATTATTATTATTATTATTACTATTATTATTATTCAAACAGCATACATGCATAGCCTTTCTCTATTATTCTGATTATTATTATTGGTATTATTATTATTCGTATAAAAAAAAACTATACCAAATAAATTATTATTATTATTATCATTATTATTATTATTATATTCAAACAGCATACATACATGTACATACATACATACATACATACTAATTTTTCTATTATTATGATTATTATTATTGTTATTATTATTGGTATAAAACGTACCATACTCATGATTTTTATTACTATTATTATTATTATTATTATTATTATTATTATTATTATTATTATTATTATTATTCAATTAACATACACTAAATTTTTCTATTATTATTATTTATTATTACTATTATTATTATTATTATTATTATTATTATTATTATTATCATTTATATAAACCGAACCTACTACTTTCTTTTTTATTATTATTACTATTATTCTAACAGTATATATACTAATTCTATTATTAATCATAATAATTAACGATCATAAATAAAGTAACTAACAAAATTTTCATTATTAGGTACAGATTTTATTTTCTTTTTTTAAAAATTTACTGTACTATTTTTTCAGATATTTTTTTTTTCCTTTTTCTTACATTCATACACTACCTAGCATTCCAGGGAGCTTCTTCTTCATCACCATTACAAACAAAACATGCCAAACATTCATCTCAACAAACAAACATTCATCATCAAATCTCCATACATACATATATACATACATACAAGGTTATTTCTATTTTTATTTCTATTTCTAATCACCTAATAATAAAATACATACATATATCTTTAATTTCTAATTTCTACTTATAATAAAATCTATAATTATCACCATCATTATCATTAAATAAAATTATGAAAAAAAAAACTTACTTGATTTGGATCTCCAAGATAGTTAACAATATGAAGCTCCGGTTGATTTACTTCCTTAGTTTTTCTTTTTTTTGGCATTTTTTTTTTCTTCTTTCCCTGATCCGTTGGTGGTCCAACAATGGGGGTGTGTGGGGTTGAGAGGAAGAAGAAAGGGATTTGTGTGAGAGTGAAAGGAGAGTGTTGCAAAGTGAAAGAGAGAGAGAGGGGTATAGGGGATAAGCTCACGGGGTGCACCGCGGAGCCACCTGCATGCCGGACATGTGGCAACTAGCCACCAATCGGTGCCACCGATTTCGGCACCTCTCTCTCCCACAAATCGGTGCCACCGTTTTGCTTCCCTCCAATCGGTGCCACCGATTTCTTTGCATGCGCCGTCACAACTCCGTCAATCACCCCAAACCCCCATAACGCCGCACATCACCATCGCCAACCCCATATCAAAATTAAAAAACTCGATAGAAAAACTTAAATCTGTGATCTCTTAAATAAATATAAAAAATTTTATTATTTGAGTTATAATTCATTGGTCATAGAAGTATATGCTTTAATTTATTTTATCATAATAGAGAATTTTAATTGTTTTATTAATGAATACAAATTTACTAAAAGTATAGCTTAAATCTTCCTATTATTTTGTACAAACATGTTTAATAATTGTTCAAAATATTTTTTATATATTATAATTTACTTGTTATTAGGTCAACTTGGCACATCATCAGGTGAGAATTAATTAAGATTGCCACTAATATAATATTATTAAAAGAATTCTAAGTGTACCTTAAACACTAATATTTTAATAATTTTAATTATTAATTTCAATTATAATATATATTATTTATGTTAATTAAAATTAACAGTTAAAACTATTAAAATATTAGTATTGCTAGTATATTTAAAATTTTCCAATATTATAATTCCATATATGTTTAGTATATAAGAGTTCTTTTTTTTAGTTCAGACTGTTTTTAATTTGGTCCGTCTATATATTTCACACCTTTTTATATTCATGTAAAATCTCAAAGCAATAAGTATAATTTTATAATAATAATTTTTGAACTTACAGGTGCTACAAGATAAGATTAATTAATTTATTTATTAATTGGCAAACTACCTCGTAAATCATCAATAAATATGAGCATTTGTGTTTCTTTCTTGTCGTCAAATTATAAGTATTAATAATTAATAGAATAAAATAATAAAAATTTATATTTTAAATTAGTCTTTAAAAAAACATTAATAAAGTCTTCTACAAAATTAAATATAGATAAATTATCTTTAAATTAAGATTTTTATTCTAATTATACGGATTAATCTAAAAATAATGTGTTTATGTTTACTATTCTTAAAATTTTATTAATATTTTTTTAGCTAATTTATTCGAAATATAAATTTTAAAAAATTTATTTATTATTTTATTCTAATTAATAATAGCGTTACTCAAATAATAAAACTAATTCTCTCGGCTCCACTAGACCATTTCTTTCTCTTGTAAATACTAATTTAATTAGGAGTATTTGAAGATTATAATGTTGCTTTTATCATCATAGGATGATCCTGTTTTATTTGCTCACGAGTTTAATTCAGAATAAAAATAATTAATTTATCATATATATATATATATATATATATACTAGCAAATGACCCGCGCGTACGCGCGGTTAAGTAATAATACTCATCAAGTAATAATACTCATCGAATATATTTTATAATGTAATTTAGTTTTTAACGTGTATAATAAATTTCATAAACATGTGTAAATTGTGATATAATCATTGTTTTATATTACGATGAGAAAATTTAGTGGTTAGCGGTCTTATAAATTAAATCAGAATGATGATTTATCTCCTACATTATATAGTTTGGGATAAGATGAAAAAAAAATGAGCAGCAAATAGTAAACAGGTCAAGTATTCTAATAAAAACACATAGTTTCGACTACATGGATATAAGTGGAAGTTGAGTGTTACTATTTGAACGGAAGCATGACAGTTGCATTATGGGTCTTCTTGGATAATCTGCAAAGTGTAAATATAAGTGTAGTTATTATAAAGAAATATTATGTTGAAGTAATCACATAAAGAAATAGTTATTTGATAAAAACAATTCTAAATTTTGAATTTAAAGAAGTTAATATAATATAAGTATGCTAAAAATATGAGATATCTTACCAAGCGAAGAATATTGAGACCAGTTTAAATATTTCTGAAAACTTCTTGATAGACCACATTATATGTTGATGTGGAATTGTTGGATTGATCATGAGATATTATGATCTTTAGTCCATCTTTGTTAGTAACTCTTGAAACAGCTACATAAAGTTGTCCATGTGTAAAAACAGGTTGCTTAAGTAGCAACCCAACATGATTTAAAGATTGACCTTGACTTTTATTTATGGTTATTGCATATGATAACATCAAAGGAAACTGTCTTCTTTGAAATTTGAATGGTAATTTTCCATCTGACGGGGTTAAGGTCATTCTTGGAATGAACACCTTTTCTCCAATATTGCTTCCTGATAAGACCTTAGCTTCGATTACTTTGTTGCCTAGCCTTGTGATAACCAATCTAGTTCCATTACACAGACCGGCTGAATGATCAATATTTCGAATCAACATTACAGGACAACCTTCTTTAAAACAGAGTTCATGGTTTGGGAGACCTGGTGATTTTATACTTGCTAAAAATTCTGGAGTGTGTATGCTAGCTAATGTGTCATTATCTCCTTCTTTAAAGCAAGGCGAATCTGAACTTAGGTATCTTTTCATTTCATTGTTATTCAAAGAGAGCATGTAATCATTAACTTCTTCAACAACGCTAATAGTTGGCGCAAGGATAGCCCTTCCTTGCAAATGTTGTATGTTTGAATAGTCCTTTAGATAGTCAGTATAAATTGCTTCAACAATTGCTTGGATTGGGTCATTAAAATCTGTCAGTAAAAGTTCTTGTGGTATGTCAACTAACCCACATCCATCTTCTAGTTGTCCAAGCCTTCCATCACCTACATTCAAGATCCACGTTGCAAACGATTTCAATTCCTCACTATTGTGAATTCCAGTTGAAGTTCTTAATCTCATATTCTGTGTTAAGCTCAAAATTTGGCACTCATGCCACAGGTAAGAAGAGTTAATTGAAGCATTAACAATGTCCTGTCGAGACCCTTTTGTGATAACTGGAAGAATTTGCCTGAAATCTCCGCCAAAGACTACAGTTTTACCACCAAAAGGTAATGATAAACTTGAATCATTAGTAGAACGAAGCAAGTCTCTCATAGTCCGATCTAGTGCTTCAAAACAGAACTTATTCATCATTGGTGCTTCATCCCAAATAATAAGTTTTGTTTCAGAAATTAACTCTGCCAATGGACTTCCTTGTTTAATGTTGCAAGTAGAATATTCATCAGGAGTAAGAGGTATTGCAAATCTGGAATGAGCTGTTCTTCCTCCAGGTAATAAAAGAGATGCTATACCACTCGAAGCAACTGTTAAGACAATTTCACCTTTTGACCTAATAGCAGCAGATAATGTTTTCCAAATAAAAGTCTTACCTGTACCTCCATATCCATATAAAAGAAAACTCCTCCTGAATTTGAGTTCACGGCAGCAATAATTTTATCATAAACGGTCTTCTGTTCCGATGTCATTTGTGCTAAGTATTGACTGTGTTGTTCTGCTAAGAAAACACGATCATAAGATAGTTCATCAAGTATTAATTTATTTTGCATAATTCCCCGCCGTTGAAGGTTTATGTTTTCCATATTAGGATATGGCATTGTTGGAAAATCACGCAGTGTCTTTCCGTTACTATTAAGTATTTGCTCGATTTCAATCAGAGTCAGTTGTAATAACTCAGATTTAGACAGAGTCAAATCTGCAATATGAATAAAACTTTCAATGAGTATGATATGATTTGTATGAAATCAGTAATGAATAATTTTTGTTAAAAAAAATCATTTCTTTTCTTATATTTTGTAACATATGTATAAAAGCATAATTATACAAAAGGTATGCTATAGATAAGAAATATAAAGTAGAAAGGTAGGATTAAATTTTAGATAAGGAAATAAAACCTGGTGAGTTAAACATGGTGATATGATCATGTAGTATGCCATCTGATAATAGCCCAAAACTTTTTTCCCAAACGGCCTCAGGTCGTACCATTGTGTTTGACCACAAAAGTGTTGCAAAAAGTTTGCGCACATAGTGTCCAGATCCCCAGTGACTTGCTTCTTCAATTGCGTCAACATATTCTTGATCATCATCTAATAAACCTCGTGCATAACACGCATCTCTAAATGAAGAGTAGATGACACCATTGTATGTTTTAACATCTTCATAACTTGTTGGACCTCTTACAATATTCAATAGCATTCTAAGATAGTATAATTCACCGGATGATGGTGGGACAAAGAATAATCTACCAATTACTTGAGCACTTTTTCTTGGTTCCCAAGTTCTGATGCTTCGTTTCCAGACAAAATGAGTTGGGAATTCATTGTAAGTTAATAGTCTGGCTGATTCATAAGTTGCATTTGCTTTGAACCATGCTATGAACATTGATTCTTTGATTGTTGCTCTGTTTACCGTGGTTTGCAATGTGTCGTTATCTTCAAATAGAACTGTCTGCTCATCAGGCAAGTGAAAACTCAGCCGTTCAACTGATGGTTTCCTATAATGTATATCATATGCAAATATCCTCCAAGCAGATTCACATGGAGAGATGTAGCGACAATCATGAAACATTTTTATTTCATCTACAATGAAATTAGGACGATCAACTGCTGAATTTGAATAGAAAGATGCTGTTACTCTATCATTTCCTTTGTTAATGTACTTGAATAGATACTTGATTGAACGTGATTGATTGCACCACTCAACGTTTATATGAGCACCATATTTTAACAATAGGAATCTATTATGAGGCACAACATAACGATTATCCAACTCAATACCTGAAACCTCAATGGTTCTATTATCATCTCGACGCCTATATATTGGATATCCATTTTGATCAATGGTAGTAAAATCAACGAATTTTTTTGGAAAATGACGAATGCACTGACCGTTTTCCATGCAAGGGGAGTTTTTCTTTGCAAGCCCACATGGCCCATGTACCATAAAATGCTTAACTGCTTCATAATAATTTGGATCATGTAATGGATCTGGGATCTCAGCTGATATGATTTTGTCAATATCTTCTGGAGAAGGATATTTATATTCTGCTGCAAGAAATAGTAATATATGCGCATGTGGCAATCCACGTTTCTGGAACTCGATGGTATATATCACTGCAAGCAAAGGTTGTTAAACACACCAATCAGTTGACTTTTTCAAACTGTAGTTTTTTTTAAATGATTAAATAATAATTTATTTACCTGCTTTGGAAACACCAAAAATTCTATTTTTATGAATGTCTTTGATAAGCTTCTCCAACTTTGCTTTGAATAACCTGCAAATTACATCAGGTCTGTCTTCAGGCTTCAAGTTGGTCTCTTTGCAATAACGTTTGATTTCTTCCCATTGTGGATTGCAAGTAAATGTAATAAATAAATCTGGATAACCAATTGATCTGCAGATGGCCATTGCATCTTGATAATTTTGGATCATATATCTTGGTCCACCTGTAAAGGTTGCCGGTAGAATAATGCGCTTTCCAATGTTAGATGCTTCAGTTTCTCCATTGAGAATTGCATCTTTTAGTCCCTTATAGATTTCAGCTCTAAATTCTTTTTGTTTTGAGTACACATATTTCAACCTAGAAGCTTCAATCATTGAGTAGGCATCAACTATGAATTGTTGAAAAAGTCTTCGAGAATAGATCAAAACACCCTCACGTAAATTTCTATGTTGTATTCTGAAAGCAAAGAAATCCCTCATACTTACATAGGAGCTTTCATTGTTAGGATTGGTGTTAACTATATTCAATGAAATTTTTTCCCTCCAACCATCTTCACCATATGGAAACAATAAAGGGTATTGTAATCCTAGGTATGACGGATGTAGTTCAGAAATCCGTTTAAGTTCACCAGACTTTGTTTCAACAATAATATCCCTTCCTTGTGTATGTGGATCAAAATCTCCGACAACCAAGCCTGCAACCTCATCAACTGATGGCAAGTTGTATGTTCTTCCATCTCTACCCCTTTTTCCAATGAGCTTAAGACGCACGTTTGTTTGGGGATTATTAGTCAGGACATCCCGCATCAAACGAAAAGATTTGGTAAGAACATTATGTGTATCTAGCATTTGTATAATGTCTGAAACTATGTGAACATTCCATTTATCTGCGTCTTTGTCAGAACTGAAAAGTAAAAGCAACTTGTGTAATTATTTTTGAAACACTGCATAAAAGTTTTAAAATTCAGATGAAGCAACATTATTATATCATACCTTACAACTGAAGTCCGGTTTTTAATCTCATTTTGAGTGTCATAAATGTATAGTTGAGCAAATTTTGCTGACGCTCCTTCTTGAGGCAATAAACTTCCCATAAGGTGATAATTCTGACCATGCAAAATGAAAGTAGGGGGTCCTCGACTATTGTTGTTAACGGATCTATCTATTTTCCCCCCAAACGAAGTAAAAGCAAACATGCTATTATATGTGCGAGTATTATTTTGGAAATGAATAGCTTTTGCATCTGAGCCAAAGAATAACTCATCAAGAATTTCTGGTGGTTGTTGTAGTCTTGGTAGCTGCACTTGACCTCGACGGCAACATAAAGTGAATTTAGGATTTCTTGAATTATAATCTCTATCAATTCGTTCATCATACCAGAACCTAGCGCCACAGTGCTCGCACTCAAAATCTGGATCCCCCATATCTAAATAACCTGTAAATCATGGGTTCTTTTTAAAAATCAGCTTTAGTATTAAACAGCCTGTAAAAGGCATGATTCATATTTCAATGTACTACCTTCTCTTTCATTTTGCAACATAGTGTCAGGCGGTAAATTATGTGGTTCTTCAGCTGTACAATGAAGACATCAAAATTTAGCAGACTCGTGTAAAAACAACAGCATATTCTAAAACATATGAATAAACATTTTCACTTTGTTTGGATGTTGCAAAGAAAATGGAAGAAAAGAAAATAAGAGAAAAGAAAATAAGAAGAAAGAAAATGGAAGGAAAAGTTGAGTTATTTATATGTTGTTTGGATGAACAGAAAATAGATGGAAAGAAAAGAGACAGAATTTTTTTTTGTTTGGACCCAAACAAAAGTGAGAAGAAAATCATAATCATAACAGTATCAAATTACATTAATACCCTTATCATAAAATAAAGTATAAATATATTTATTTAATCATGTTTTATTATATTTTATAAATATTATAGAATATTATAATTTTATATATTTAATTTAAATTATTTATCTAATATATATAAAATTTAAAAATTTTCTTATTATAATAATATATTAAAACCAAATTTATATTAATATTTGTCAATAAAAAAATAACTAAGTTTAGTATTGAAAATACAAAATTATAGTACTTTTCTTCTTGTTTTCATGCTTGTGATGGAAAGAAAATTTCATTAGTGAGACCCACACAGGAATTTTCTTTCCTTCTTATTTTCTTTGATAACCAAACAAAGAAAAAAAATCATTTTCCATCTATTTTCTTTCCATTGATTTTTTTCATTTATTTTCCATCAAACCAAACATAGTGTTATTCGTTAATTAGATGACTTTCCTATTAGAAAATTAACATTTGCATGTGCTTCTTTAGATATTAATTTGGTTATATGAAATGAACAACATACCATGGTCTTCATGTGTTTCATCGTGATCGTCACAAATAGAATTGTCCTCTTCCACCGTGCCTGCCATTCAATAGTAATTCATAAGCTGTTAAAATTGGAGAATTCGTTAAATTCAGATATACTGAATGAGAGATTGCACTTATAAATTATAATTAAAGACTGAGTACATAATGTAAATGATCATTTAACTAAATTTATTTAGGAGCTAACAGTCAGCATTTTTTTTTACAAAGTGACATTGAACATTGAATTTGGATAATGTTCTTTTAAGAAATACATCTAATAACAAAATTTGTAGCATTAGAATTTTTTGGTTCAATTAATTTTGTATTTAATTAATTCACATGCATTATAAAATCACTTAAAAATAGTCAACTTAATTACTGAAGACATCTATTATTCTACATGCCAATTGGAGTTAAAATTGTATAGAGAGATTATATTCTTTCTTTTAGCCTGCTTGCCATTCAATAGTGATTCGTAAGCTATTAACATTGGAAAACCCCTTAATTACAGGTACACTACAATAGAAGTAGCATTTATCAAGTAAAATTAAATACTGAGTACATAATGTAAATGATTATTTAATATATTTTATCCAGAAAGTAATGAATTAGAAAAATATTTTAAAAATGGCACTGAGTATTGAATTTATATGATGTAATTTTCAAGAATACACGTAATAACAAAATTTGTGGCTTTCGAATTTGTTTGTTCAATTGATTTTATATTTATCACGGGCATTATAAAACTACTAAAATACAGCATTATTATAGATACCTGAATAACTTACCACTTAAAAAAAGTCAAACTTAATGAATAAAGACATCTATTGGTCTGTATGCCAATTGATAGAAAAGTGTATAGAGAGATTTTATAACTCTCTTCTAGCCTTCCAGTCATTTAATACTTATTGGTGAACTGTTAAAATAAAAGATTTTCTTCAATATAGATACACTAAATTAGAGGTTCATTTATCAATTAAAATTAAAGATTGAGTGAATAATGTCAATGATCATTTAGCATATTTCATTCAGGAACTAACCAATTAGAAAACTTTTTAAACAATGGCAGTAAGCATTGAAT
Source organism: Arachis stenosperma (assembly GCF_014773155.1). NCBI lineage: Eukaryota > Viridiplantae > Streptophyta > Magnoliopsida > Fabales > Fabaceae > Arachis > Arachis stenosperma. The sequence continues at coordinate 120,318,098 of NC_080378.1, forward strand.
TTAGATAAGGTAATAATAAAAAATACACTTGATAACAAAATTTGTGGCATTACAGCTTTTTTTTGTTCAATTGATTTTGTATTTTATCAATCAGTGGCGTTATAAAACCAATAAAAAACGCAAGCATTATAGGAACCTAAATAACTAACCAATGTAAAAAAAAGTCAATTTAATGAATACCCCCATCCCCTCTCTGACTCTCTCAAGAAGGAAAACCCTAACTGCATACCCTTTCTATCTGTCTGAGTTCCAGCGCCGCTAGTAGTAATGGTGTTGAGTTCTCTGCCCTTGTTGTGTCGTCAAGGCTAGAACTTTCGTTATCGTTGTCAGCCGGCACCTCTTAGCCTGGATCCGTTAGCCTCGCATCGCCAAATGGTTTGCTCGGAGCTGTTGTTGCCATAGTGGTTTGTGTCCTCCTGGTGTTGTCAAGCCCACGTCTGCAGTCGTCTTCAGCGGCCGTGCTGTACTGGTGTGGCTGTCATCGTTGTCTTCGCCCGTCTCTGACATTGATCCCTCTCTTTATTGAGCTCACAGCCAAGTGCCATCGTGTTTTACTCTGCCGCCGTGGAGACTTCTACCGCCGTGGACTATCGCCATATGTCTCTGCTGCCGTCCAAAATTATACGGTTTGATTATGTTATTCTCTCTCTTTCTTTACTTCTTCCGTAGCTCATTCTTTTTTTTATTTGGTTAATTATAATGATCCTGAATTGGTGTTTTAAGATTCTGGATTCTGGTAGTTGTAATTGCCAATAGTAGTGATAATTTTGTTTTGATTAACTCTGTTGATTAACAAAATAGAATACGGTTGCTGCTTGTTTTGTTGCTTTTGTTCTTTTAATTTTGGAATAGTTTTGTTGACTGTAGATGAAAATTTCAGAAATTTTTTGGAATAATTTTGTTGATCATGAAAAATCCAATTCGACATTGATGCCAATAACCAAATGAAGCCTTTTTTTAAAGAAAATTTTTTCATAATAACTTCTAAGGAATTTGAATGTGTATTTTGTATGCGTGACATTTTATTTTGCTGTATGTAATATGTTCTTGATGATTTGTCATAATTTGTGGGTTTGGTTGGAAATTTGTTAACGTTTTCTAGATGTTTGGAGTTGTCTGTGATCTTTTATTGCTAAATTATAGTCAAGTTATTTTGTGAAATTGTGAGATATTAAATTTTACTAATTTAGAAATAATTTAACTAAAAAATTTGAAATTACATATTCACCTTTGAATAATTTTAGTTTATATTTAAATAAAACTGTTGAACTCCGGTTAAAGCACAGTGACACTAACAATTGAATCAGTCACTTACCGGTTGGATTTTCACAAACTTAGAAAACCTACTGTCATGATCTATGTGAAATATCTAGTTATTTTCAAGTCAAATGTTATTGCATTTTATGATTATATCGATATTATGCATAACATTACTAATACTTTGTTGAACAATGAATCTGTTTGAACCTATCTCATTCTCAACTACCGTATTTGTAATTTAAGTGATCTTATTTTTTCTAACACAACCTTGTGTATAATAAGTAGCTAATAGTTTCAATTTTTGACATATGTCATAGAATAATGATATTGCTAAAACTCAAATCTTCAAAAATCCTCATTGTTTACAGAAATTTTTATAGTAACCTAATTATATACACCTGAGATAGTTGGGTAACTAAATTTAATCCAAAATAAGAAGATACCTGGTTGAATATGAGAGGAAGTCTTCCCAAGATGTTCTCCTGATAGAGTTGCATGTTGTGTTGTTACATCTATTCGTCGGGAAGTATCACGATTTCTTGTAGACTTTCTCTGAATTTGGGAACTATTCTTTATTTCCGTAACAATACTCTCTCGTGCAGTACATCCTTGAAACAAAATAGTTTTTAGACTTGCACAATGTTTGGCACAAATGAGATGCACGGGAAACTGATTTCATGAAATTATATTTTGTTATAAGTTTTAGTTGTCTGTCATAAAAGGCATGCATAGATATAAGTATTACCTTTTAGTTTGATGGATTCCTTACAGTCAAATTAATAGGATGAATAACTACATTACTCATTAGACTTATTACCAGGAATGATATCTAGAATCTTGTTAGATAAATAAAAAACAAAGAGACATATGGATGTTTACTAATCTCTGTCATGCTCTTGCTTAACGATGTTAAGCTTCCAGGAAAATATAGACAGATTTTGTGCTTAAAATTTTAATTCTTTTTGTGTAAATTTTTTTCTTAAATATAATTGACTTATTTTGCTTAGACATTAAAGGTCAACTTGCCTGATTGTATTTCAGCAAGAGGTCGTCTACCAACAGAATAATCTTCTTTGAATGTGTGACACTGTGAGGAATCTGGTCTTTGATTCTCTGCAATGTAATGTCCAACACTTTATGTATTTTACATGTAATAAGAAAAGGGAAAATATGCAAGTAGAAACTAACAAAAAAGTGTAACATTCGAATAAGAAGAGTATAATGTCATACTCAGATTGAAGAAATTAATAGTAAAGATAAACAAATGATATAACCTTCATGTGTTCTGTGATATAATTTTTGCTTCTTCCCCACAACAATAGCATATCTCTGTTTTCTTGCATGTTTTGCTTTATCTAAATTCATCCCTGGAAATCTTCAGCAAAATTGTTGAGGAAATAAGGCTACAGAAGGAACTGTAGCGATGGAGGCTTAGTTTGTGAAAATAAGCCTTGTATGTGTTTCATTTACCTCTTTTACAAAGGAAAACTACAAACTATTACGGAGAGGAAAAGTACAAACTATTACAGAGGGAACGATCTCTATTAAAAGTTGTGAATTGGAAGTTTTATTTATGAAGATGCAGGTGTTAAAACAAAAAGTTTTGTGGAAGTCTAAGACACATTAAAAAAGGTTTGTTGTGACCTACTTATCCTTGTTCTTGGTTAGATAATTGTGTACTCTTTCTATATATTCTACATGGAGAACCAACCTACAACTCAGATTTAGGTTTATTATTAATATTCTTGGGAGTAAAATACTTTCCTGATAATGTTAAAATAGAATCACACTCAGAGTGACTTGATGTGTGCATTATCTAATAAACTATGCATGTTCTCCATTTGCCTTTATAAGTACAATTTGTCTTGTACTATTTGTTTATTGTTCCCATATATTGGTTCCGTGAATGTCTAATTTTCTATAATATTGTGCCTCTTTTTTTTCATCATAGGAAAAAAAAATTAGGAACGTGGTTAATGGCTATGTACTCATGGGAATGTGTGAAACTGGCATTTGGTACAAATGCATGCGTTATGATTTTTTGTTTTTTTCTTCTTTTATTTTATTATTGTGATTTGTGCTATTTCAACGTTTAAAAATAATCAAGCATGAAAATTATTTAATTAGTAAATTTAGCTAACGCTAATATTTTGATAATATGTTTATTTTGGCCATACCTAAATTTAAGATTTTTTTTTCTAAATGTCTTAGAAATCCAAGGATAAAATTAGTTATGTACTGTCTTTCCCAAGAAACTTTTGTTATTATTTTAATTTTTTCCAGTTATTTCCGATGTTGATGGGATGGGGCTGAATTTTTTTATTATATTATTTACTATTGTATAAAGAGAAACTCATAACCTTTGTTTTCTTTACTTATTTATTTATTGTTAGTTTAATTTATTTTTGTTTGTTTTCTTTAAGATATCTCAATGCCACTGGCGTAATGTATTTTATGTAGTTGTTTTTGTTTTTGTTTTTGTTTTTTGTTCAAAAAATTATATATCTTACTATTTTTAGTTTAAAAAAACTTCTTATTGATTAAAACAAATGTTGTATTCACGATCTTTTTACTCATAATTCTCTAATTGATATATTTATACTTATCATTTCTGGTATGATAAGAATTGTTTTCCTGAATATTTTATTCCTATAAGGTGAAATGCTATTTTTATTGACTTATACAAATTAAATTACACGGAATTTGGTCATCGATAATAACTTTTGTTGAAATTTTTCTTGAAAAAAAGCATTCAACTTGATTGACTCATGTTCTGTAGAAAAGAATAATACAAAAGATTTTGTTTTTTACAATCCTACTCAACTGGGAATAACCCTAGACAAAGTTGGTTAATAAAATTGACTTCCGTGGGATGCCACCATGCTCCACATTGAAGATGGTGTCTTAAATATCCTTCAGAATATTTGAATCTTGACAGTACAATTTCATTGGAAGGTCTTCCTGTATGTATACTCTCATCCGTTAATGTAATGAGATCTTTGTCTATAAATAATCTAGGATGGTCGTATATCTTTACACCTTGTAACTTGAGTCTTCCCTTCCATGAGAAAGAATCATTCCTTCTTCGTTCAATGCTCCACATGGATACACGACAGTTATCTACACTTCCAGGGTAAGAAATGAAGCAAACCTTTTCCTGATAACTTAAGATCTTATGACAATGTGATCGAAATTGTACTGGTATAGGCAAAATATTGATTTCTCTCGTTATAATCGAGAAAATCACAATTGACTCTGGTACTGAGGACTGGTCAGCTGAACAATTGATCCAATACAAATGACCATCAAGTGAGACATACTCAGGACTAATTTTTCCTATAACACCATGACAACCATACATTCTTGTCCATTGTCGAGTTTTGGAAGAATATATCTTATATAGAATATGTTTATCATTTGAGGATTTTTTAAAACCATGGAAAATACAATACTGAGTCTCTCTTGGAAGATATACAAAAGCTAAGATATTATTCATTGAGATTATGGAATCAAATTTGTTGTAAGTAGTAATCTCTTTGGTTTTTCGAGTTAATATATTGAATACCAACAGAAAATGTGTATGTTCGTTCGTCTGATATGAAAAACAAATATTACCATTTTCAACTCCGATGATTTTAAAGGATAGAGACTGACTTAATATTGGTGGCAAGAATGAATACAATCTATTACCTTTATCTGGGTTGACCCTAATGATCGAATTTTTCTGACCTGGCCATTGAGAAAAGGAAGCTTGAATTAGAATTGAGCATTGATTCTTTGAATGAAACATATAATGTTGGGATAAGAATTCAAAAGTTGATAGTGTTTTCATCCACTCTGTTGACAGGAGTCTGCATCTCCCAATAGTAAGAGGATCAGTTCGGCATAAAATCTCAATGATTAACTCTTTTGGGAGGGATTTTATCGCATTTTTTGGTGGTGTATAGTGTTTATTCATTTTTTGGGAATGTTGAAAAGGGGGTTTTGTAAAGGTTAGAAATTTATAGCCATTTGTGAGTATAAGTTTCCATTACTGAAGTTAATATTATATATTTATGCTAGTTAAAAGCACGTGATCCATTTCTTTAATAATTGGAAAAAAGAGTTTGGTTCCCTGATTATATAAAGAAAAAATGTCTCTTCAAAGTCATTTTTAGTTTTGTCAGTGTGTAGTCATTCTTTGAGTATAAAATATTAAGTTTTTTTAATAAAAGTCAATGCATTGTTTACTGTGTTGCTAAAGTAATACTATTTCAGATACCTTGATATGATAGATTGTTGATACAGGACTAATTGTCGATACTATATACTGTCATTTGTGTAGGCTATAGAGAACAAAATCTCCCCGATGAATTGGAAACCTACAAATTATAGTTTCTATAACATGAACTGTGCTTTTAATAGAAAATCCTAAAAAGGTAAATATATTAACCTGGGGAGAAAGTTGTCCTTATTTTTTACATTTCATCGGTGCTCACTAAATTTAAAAACTTGTTTAGTTGTGTACTATTTGAATTTTTAACATTTGGGTCAAATAGCAGAAAATTTAGAGCATCATTTTAATATTTTGTCAATATCACTCATGAATAACATAAAATATTCTATGGTATTTTTTTAATGGCAGTCTTTTCTACTGACTTTAACTATTTTATATCAGCAATTATAAAAAATAATCAGATATAATACTTATAACTAATATAATTTATTAAGATATAAGTTTTTAACTAATAATTCTATATTGAGTAAAGTAAGTTTTTTGGCTTTGAATTATGTTTCACATTTTAAATAGCATGGCTACATTTTGTAATTTATTCCTATTCCAAAGTTTCCAAAAATTGCCTATCAATCTTGCGTGTCAATTCTGTTGTTGTATTAAATAAATTTAAAACAAAACTTGTTCAGGTATGTTTTCAAGTTATTAAAATTTCATATCAGGATTTTTTTAAAAAGAAAAAATTTCACTCTCCTCTCCCATGAGATGCTAAAATGACACTTTTCTCTCTTCTGTTTTTAAAACGTATATTCTCGTCCCTTATAACTTTTAAAAAACCTATTCTTTAATACATTTTAAATATTTTGTGTTAATTATATCCATTTTTCAACGAAAAATAATTTTTTTTTAAAAAATATTCTTTAACAAAAAATTTAATTTATTTTGATTAAATTTTGCTTGCCAAAATACCTTTTAATAAATTATTTTTTATTGCTTAAATTATATTTGGACCAAAAATATTTTTAGAAAAGTTTAATAATAAAATTAATTTTTTCTAAGATACCCTTTAACAATTTTTTAATTATTAAATTATGATTTGACCAAAATTTTTTCTAACAATTTTTATATTTTACTATTAATTTTTTGATATCAATATAAATTATTTTAATATTAAAAAATATATTAGTAAGATTATTTTTCAAAATCAATATATATTAATTGTTATACACATTAACAATTGTAAAATTTTTTTATTTAAAGTTTAAATAATATACATTGATATCGAAAAATTAATAGTATAATAAAAAAAATTGTAAACAAAAAATTTATTAAAATCATAATTTAATAATCAAAAAATTATTGAAGAGAATCTTAGAAAACAATATTTTAATTATTGAATTTTTTTAAAATTATTTTGGTCAAAATTTAATTTTGTCAATAAAAAACTAATTTATTAAAAGGTACTTTCGCAAGCAAAATCCCATTAAAAAAAATAAAATTTACGTTAAAGGATCTTTTTGTAAAAAATAATTTATTTTTTCTTGAAAAATATATAAAGTTAACATAAAAAATTTTAAACTGGATTAAAGAGGAGGTTTTTTTTAAAGGTTATAAGGGAGGAAAATATACATTTTATAAACAGAGAGGAGGGGAGCGTCATTTTCGCATCTCGCAGGGGAGGGGATTGAAATTTTCTCTTTAAAAAAAAATCAGATACAATAATAATACCTGTAACTAATATAATTAATTAGGATGTAAGTTTTTAACTAAGAATTATAGATCAAGTAAAGTAAATTTTTTGGCTTTAAATTTTTTTAAAAATTTCAAAACCCTCCCTACATTTTATTTTGTTTCTATCCTTTCTTTACAGTTTTCAATTTGCATAGGATATATCCGTAATAGCTTAATTTTAGAACCAAAATGAAAAAAATTGTCACGTATTCATTTTAAAAATTTTAAATAAATAAGGAAAGAAAACAAAAAAAGTATTGTGATTAACTATATGTACTCTTTATGTACTCTAACTGACTATAATTAATTACCTTTAACATTAAAATATCAAAAAAATAATTTAGGTAATTGAATACCTTTAATTGCATATATCTTTTGACTTTAATGCATATTATAATTATAAATTTCTGAAAAATTTTATGTGATTATGTATGTAATTTACATATTATTTCTTTGACTTATGTATGCTAATTTTTTTTAAATCTATCTTGTTTTTTTTTCTTTACACAAAAAAATTTTAGTGATAAACTTAACAAAGCTAGTTATCCGATTGAATCAAGAGTTTGTTTTTTATTGTATATTTTTTTGTTTATATTTATATTGTATAATATCTGGTACATTTTTGTACAGTTATGTACTAATTTAAATAAGAACATTCGGTTAAAATTGAAGAAAGTGAAAATAATTTTTTTTGTAAAAAATAAGTTATAAGGAAATATGTCCATATATTTATGTAAATTAAAAATAAATCTTAGTATGGACTGTGTATATTGGATCCAGTTAGGTATAACTCAATAGTAAGTTATGATTGAAACATTGTATGATCCACTATTGATATAATCTTACTACATTTTACAGTGAAACTGCAATAAACATATAAACTTATGAATTTAAAAGTAATATATAAATTCAAACCCTTCACAATTTAATAGCCATGAAGATTGCACAGGTAAAATGAATACATAATACCAAGTCATCACTAAGAAAAAGTGAGATGTTACTATTAATTTAAAAGTAGATATGGGCATATGACAACTATTTTTGTGAGCAATCTTTCCCGTTCAAACTAACGCTAAACTAATACAACTGCTAACAACTAATGACAGCAAAAAAGATTTAAATAAAATATGATAGAAAACTAAAAACAGACAGATACTACCAGCACACCAAATATAACAAAGAAGACATTAAAATTGTAAATTAGACTGGGAAGAAACTTTCGTTGAACTTATGGATTGATTTCATTTTCACGTAGCTGTCATATTGGATCCACCGAACTGTTTTCCTTGTGTGATTTGTTTCGTTGTACTTGAGAATATGGAAATAAGTCGACTTCATACCATCCATATCCAGCATTGGTAGATGCCTTTCCATGATGTGTAAAAGGTTATCATCAACAAATAGTGCAGTTATGTAAGGAACCCCAATACCATTAAACGTATATAGCTTGCTCCAAATAATATCATCATTGATAGCATCAGCTTGCCAAATGGTAGAGCTATATGACTGATCATCATGATTATTTGTAGCCAGACAGAGCTTATCATTTCGGATCAACAGATTAAGGCAATGGGCATGAGCTTCAGTTGGAAGGGAATATTTATGAAAAGTAAATGTTACTACAGAGAATGATACAATACATGGAGGGTCAACATCCTCCTCATGAAGTAAGCAACTTACCCAATAAATAACACCATCAAGGGAAACGTAATCAGGATCCAGTCTATCAACGTAGGGTGGACATGTGAGCGACACATTCCAACCCCTGACTAAATTTGTAGACATTGTTAATGTCCATCCAGGACTTTCGGGCTTTTCCTTGAATAGGTGGACAATTGCATAATTAACGGACCTGGGATAGTAAACAAATGAGAAGAAAAAAGCACAATCATCACAATAATGTTTTCCAGGATCATTCATGATGCTAGACTTCCTAGTTGTTGGTTCCAAGTAAGTATAAAGGTTCTTTTCCCCATAGAACAATAACGTATACAAAATATACCATTCTGAACACAATAATGTGAAACCATCCCTTGTGTTAACAAAAATGGAAATTGGAATGCAGAGGTTTGACCACTCCATGCATTAATTTTCATCATCCAATCTAGGGGAGTAGCCCACCTAGATGAGAATCCGAAATGTGCAAAGAGGGAGCAACCATTGCTTTTCCATCTTGTTCCCATTTCTGTTATGAACTCATAGGAGTTAAGTTTGTTTCTCCAATAGCGGCATGTTGATCGAACACTTAAAAGCGTTCTTGCATCACAACGATGAAATATCCCAAGCATGATCTCATTAGGAAGGTCTGGCAGGATGACTCCCTTAGGGGGAATGTCACTCATTTTTGTAACTGAGAAGTAAGGCAAAGACAATGATAGAAAAGAGTCTATTGATAGTTATAAGTGTTAGTTACTTGTTTATTTTTTGAATATGAAATGGTAGCTCAGTTGAGGCCATTTTATAGTGAAGTGTTTCCCTATTAAGGTATGAAATCATAAAAATTAAGTTGACTATTTTCATGCTTGTAGGGACTCACAAATTTTGAATAATCATTTTATGATAAAATGCTAATTTCTCAGCACTAAATAATGATAGCTAATATACCAGGCTTTGTATAGCAAATACTTCACATTTCTTGATACCGTCCTTTAAGATCAGTCATTTCTTTCTAGTCAATTAAATGAGTTAGTCTAGTCTTACTTTCAATAATGACGGCTTATCAACATTTTGCTTCAAAGGGTTACCATCGAATAAAATTGTTTATTTCAGTATATTTTACATGATCTATAAATGAATATCCAAATTCTGATTGATTGATGGGGATCATTGCAAAGATTTGAAAGCTAATAAAGTTAAGGGAGAGTTTATGTCGACATTAACAAATGAACGCCATTAATGCAATTAATCGAGTGCAGACTCTCTGTGGCAATTGTATATCTTTAAGCGGCATAATCTCTCCTTAGATTTTCCATTAATATTGACACAGACCGTTTATTTTAGCTATCATTTTTTTCTTTTGTTTCTACCATCTTTCCCTTAAAAAAATTTATTCCTTATGTCAGGAGAGACACAGATTTTTTATCTTCTCATTTAAAAACATATATATTCATGTATTCATGTATTCTCTATTACATATGAGTTAAAATAATCATTTAGAGTTGGAGATAACATAAAGTCTGATCTAACCATAAGGACCCTTTATTAATTAGTGAAGAGATTACATAAATTTTATTATAGATGTGGTTTCTAATGTTATATTTTTTGAGAAAGTATAGGGAGCTAATGGAATATTTGTACAATGTGTACAATAGAGATTTAAGAAGTATTAGAGATATAATCAGTAATGTTACCTTTTCACATCAATTGAAACTTTTGGAATGAGTGGTATTATTACATGGTATAAGAACTCTAAGTCTGAAAGGTCAAGAGTTCGATCTTTGGTGATCTCGAAAATTGACCTGAGATGTTTATTATCCCTAGTACTCAGATGGTTATTCTAGATAGTATAGGTGATGTTTATTTTATAACTCAATAGCCTACCTCAAAAAATGTTAATAAAGTTAATTTGGTTAACATTAGTTGAATACATGTCATATCTTATTGTTGAATCTAAACAAAATAATTGTTTACATGGATATTTTTTCTATTAGCTAATAATTTTATACTACCTTGTAAAATATTTTTCAATTAATCTCCTATGGAATTCTGAGTTTTTATTCCACAACTATTTATATAAGGTTGTAATAGCTAATGGTAACCAAAAAAGCTAATAATTTTATACTACCTTGTAAAATATTTTCCAATTAATCTTTTATTCAACCACACACAATATATATATTCACTGATAAGGTTGTATAAAAAGTAGTCTATAAATCTTTTTGGTAGGCAGTCGCATAACTTATTATTAGGCTACAACTTCCTTTTCCTTTAGCATGATAACAATTCTATTTTAAATTAATTTTCAACTTTGGCTTTCAACTAAAATAAAGTCAAAGCAACATGTTCCACACATAGAGTTTATGAATGTAAGTTCGAAGTAAATTTACGGACATGTTTAAGATTGGTAAGTTTTCATTACACACCTGCCTCTGGATTAACCTATTGAATATATATAAATTGATATTAAAAGAAGGTACTCTTTAAATAAGAAATAATATTTGCACATAATATGTTAACTTCAATAACATTTAACCATAAAGGGTTACACTTAACAACACAGATTGATACCGAAACTTAGATGGTCAACCACATTACTTCATCCGTAAATAAACAGCACTAAGACATGTAAATTGGAAACATTAGCAAAAGACATACTTCTCTATACTTCAGCCTACGACCAACTACATCTAAAACTATAAACAACAATAACTATAATAGATCTTCACTCAATCTTTCGTTTGCCAGCTCCACGTCTCGTGGTCTTGTTGCTGGAACCTTGCACATCTGGACTATCCATCCCAACCATTATTGTAGAATTTGAAACAAATTCAACACCCGTAGATTTGGCAGGAGTTTCCAACCCTATATCAGAATTACTTTCCATTACAGAGTCCTGCACAATCCAACAAATTTCTCAAATTCAGGATTTTTAATGGATTGTTAAATAAGTTTTTATATAAGGAAATTATAAGAATCTATTACTGACCTTTGATAAAGAAACAACTGCTACACCAATTCCGTCCGACTCATTATCAGTTTGTCCACTTATAGCCAACAAATTTGAAACACTTGGATCCGCACCCTAAGCCAAAACATACCAAAGCAATGAAAAATAGGATAAAAAAAACTTATGTATAAGAACCTAAATTTTTGACAATGGTTGATAACAGACCTCAATTTCTGCAGAGGAAGCTTGGGAGCTATACATTCCAATAAGTGAGACATCATCACTTATCTTAATTACATTATATACCTGGTCAAGAGTACTAATATTTTTCTTTCCAACGGATATTTTAAAAAGGAACTTCCTCTCAAGCAGTGAGTCAAAAGCTTTTGGGTAGGAATTAGTGCTTTCAGATTTCTGCTAATTCAAGGTATCAAGCTAATATGTAAGACACAAAACACTTTTAAACTGTATAGCATAATCTTATATGAAAGAAAAGAATGAAAATATTATCTTACACTCAGGTCTCTCATGTCACCTGCAGGCTTTCCCATAATCAATTTGGCTTCTTGATTCCATATTATAACATTAACACATCCAGTTCCATCAGTGATGACAACATTAAGCCGATACCTACAAAGCAATAATGTCAACACATTTAGGCAACACAAGCTTTTCTATTATTCAGACTTTGTTCACATTATCATAACTACTTATAAATCAATTCCACAACCTCAACGGAGGATTAAACCCCACTTTTCCACAGTACTCACAAAAATATCGATCTTTGTTCTCCTTAACTTTTCTCGGGCAAGTCTTACACGAAGCATAAAACCAATCTGTAGCACCAACCTCAATGGAGACAATTGTTCCAACAACCCAGCACAATGTTTCCTACAACACGTAAATAAAAAAACGTAAAGAAAATGATTTAAATCATTTAACTAATACGGACTAACAGGAATAAAAAAACACACAGTTGTCATGTTAAGAATCTCCTCAATTGTCTTTACTGGAAATGCCCCGGCTGAAAGCTCATGACTAACAGAGTATTGAGGTTGCCTATCAATGTGACTAATAGGCTGTGACGCTCTCTCACCCTGTTTCATTAAGCTAAAGCGAATAATACATCAGAATGCATATCCTTTAATAATAAATCTTCACCAAAATAAATAACAGTTCTAATACATACTATAATTACCTATTCTTAAATGATACAACATCAGGAATATCTGGATTGAAAAAAACCCGAGAAGCATAAAGACTGTTTTGAACACTGACTTCATTCAAGTAGAAATGTGGCTTAAACAACTGTGCCACCAAGATGACTGGCTCGTTTTCTGGTTTATCCATGAAACTAATTACTTTATCTACAGATTCACCATAGAGGGTGCACTTCATCCTATTCTGCCTAAACAATGACATAACGATTATTCACAATGATAAAGGAATTTCGGCAGAGCACATTATATATAAACAAACCCATTAATAACACAAAAAAACTAACTCTAAATCCTCCAGGTAAAGTGCAATGCATTTACTCTGCTGGCCGGATTTCGTAACCATATCTTGAGCATTTTCCTTACCCACCACCTGACCGATGAAATCTGTAAAATGAAAAAAAAAAAAAGGAAACCACAATTAAAACCAAATTATGAAACCAACAGAAACAAATGGACCGAACACTACATATTATAGAAATTTACCTAACAGGTGAATGCGATTCATTCCAACCATTGCCTCAATTTCAGGGAATGGAACGTAACTAAAAGGATTTAAATGAAACGTATCACTGGGAAGACGTGAAACACATGTCTTCATGTAAAAATTCAATTTATATTTGTGCCCCGTTGTCTTCACGAAATTGTTATTTCCTTTAACAATGAAATTTCTCATCGAGTATATTCCATTCTCACGTATCAAGGTCTTGAATACCACAATATTTCCTTTTGGGATTGAACAATGTATCCGATCACCCTGAAAATAGAAACAAATAACTAATAAGACCACAAATGCCAACCAACTATATAACCACAATGCCAATAAATTACAATCAGCATAGAAATAAAATACCTGTTCATCTTGCAGCACCATCTCTAAGCTATAAACATCAGCAGGATTGGATTGGCTGCATAACTCGTATAAACGGACAACACCAACCACTAAATTCCAACCTAACTTTGTTGGATTGATATCTGCAACACGATCAACAATTTGATTCATGCTACCCCTATGTTGACTCATAGACATCTGCGATTTAAAAACCTAGAAGCCTCTGATTCCAAACCGCTTATGTGAGTAAAAGATATACACTATTTGAAATTGGTGAGTTCATTGCATAACCGACATGCTCTATTTATATCCTTGATTCCAAACCACGCATGCGCGGCAAAACGAAAGAATTATTTACACCTTACTATCTAATCTTACCAAAAGGATTGAAATTTGAAAATTTTTTAGAGATCCCGCCCAAAATTGCTGGAACTTTCCCATAATCCTATTAACCAAAGATTAGAACAATTACCTGGGAAATAATTACTCGCCAATCCCATGTTTATACCACAAAACCAATCACAAAGCAGCATTTGAACTCAAAAGAGTGATTTGGGGATTGCTGAAGCCACCACTACCTTCGATCCAGTAGATAAATAGGGACCTTGAAACAGATCACAACATTGCAGGAGAGAGAGTTTGAGAGATAAGTAGTGTCCTCAACTTTTCAGCTTCAAATAGGTTAAAAGAAAGATAAAAAAGGACAGAAGTTGTAAATAAAGATGTATATGTAGGGCAGGAATGTAATTACATTGAGGACACGTGTTCGACCAAGGAAGCTTGTGGATGTAATTTCACTATTTTGCTAGCCATCTTTATAATTATAAATTGATATATATATATATATATATATATATATATATATATATATATGTATATGAAATGCAAAATAAAAAAGGTACGTACACCATATTAATTTTCTTCAGGACAATAATTGAATGAGTGAATTTGTAAGTTAGATATTCTTAAATGTTGTCCAATGAATAGGGGAAAAAAAGGGGTGTTTATAATTTATTTATCATTCAAATATTTATCTTATTAATATTATTTTATTGATATAGAAATTAGAAATATACTTATTATACACGTACACAATCATATACAAATTAAAGTAATTCACAGTTTGTCTCCAATTAATTCAAATAAAGTTATATATATATATATATATATATATATATATATATATATATGATAGGAATAAAGCTTAGCTAATATTTTTCAAAATAAATAAATAAAATGTCATTTCTTTTGCTTTTCCTACATATATGTATGTGTAATTCATCTCCTGTATAACTAGAGTGAAATAGATATTTTCAATTTTTTTAAGCGATATTTTAAATATAGATTTTTATTATATAATATTTTTTATTTATAATTTTTTTTGTTTTATTTATAAAAAATATATTAAAAATTTAAAAAATAATTTTCATAATATAAGTATCTCTCATATGAAATTCAATATTTAGTTAAATCACGCCAGCACAAATTAAATTAAAGTTACAAATTTGTATTCAATAAATAGTTTAGAGTCAATATCTAACTCGATTTTTAAAAATTATTTCAAAAAAATTATGGGATCTTTAAATAAAAAAATATTCAATTCAATTCTTGAATTTTATTTTTGTAGAATTGATTAATCTTTACGCAAAAAAATATTGACATAAAGACTAATTAATTTTATAAAAATAAAGTTCAGAAAATCGGGGGTGTTAAAAATTTCGTTATCTTTTAAAATAATTATCAGAAATCGTTTAAAGAGTTTCTCAATAATTTGAGTTATATATGTTTTTTTTTTATTTATTTTAGAGCTGTGCATGATTGAGTACAAAATATATATGTAAATTATTTATTAATGGAGGAAGTGATTGGTTGGTGGACATTGAAGTTGTCTCTTATTTGGGATTCATTGTTTCAATCAATGCTCATGGCCATTATTATACCAACGCAAGTTTCAGAAATTTATTAGGTATACATCACATGATGACCATAGTACTTTCACTTAATTTCAAAAAAATAATTATTTATACTCACATCTTCTGAGTTTCTACATTCAAAATTGAAATAATATATATTCTTAATTTCTTTTTCCTTTTTTTTTTATTTTTTTAAATGTATATATACTACTTATTAACTTCTACTATCAGTTTGATAAAAAATTTAAATAATTAAGTAATTATAAATTAGGTATAGTATGTGTTATTTTTAAAATATAATGATAATATATTAATATATTATTAATGTAAGGAAAATATGCCAAATAATATTATTTGAAATTTTTTTGAATATATTATATATTTGCAAATTCAATTATCAAGAAATCAAAATTAGCGTATAGAAAATCAAATATGCATGCTATCTAACCTCTTAAGTGAGCTAATCCTGTTTGGTAATTAATTTAAGAATCTCGTTAGAGAATCAATAGAGTATCTGTATATTGTGTATAATAAGTTGTTTATTTGGTTTAATATAAATTAAAAAATGAATATTCAGATAAAATATTACTAATTTATCAAACACAATACACTCGTACTATCTAAAATAACTATCCAAAAATCAGGAATAATAAACATCTGATATCCTACTAAATCGAGCATCCAATTTAAAATACTTGAATCTAATCACACAAATTAATCTCATTGTATACATTGTATGACACATGTATTGACTCCCTATATTTTCTTTTAATTTTAAGTCTTGCTAATAAATACGTTAAGAAACTTTGAAAAGATTATAATAAAAAATGTTTTTATTCATACACTTTAAAGAAAAATTTTTTGAGAATGTATAAAAAATTAATATAAAAATCAATTTCAAATTTTATAAAAATGATATAATTAATATATACATATATATCAAAATATCTTAATTAATTCATCTATTCGATGGAAAAAGAAAAATTCAAAATTTATATAAAATATTATTCAATAATATAAGCCTAACATGATTTACATCTAACATCAACAAAGTCATATCTTTTAAAAAATAAGATTTAATATTACAAGACATAATGGATGGTGAAATTTTAGATCATACCAACAACTATAAATAAATAAACCTTCTTGGCTCTTTTCATTTATCAGAATGCACAAAATGATATTATATCACATCTAACATACTTAAATAAATAAATAAATAATAGAGCATTGGATGCTATATGATATGATGATACGAAATATATTTTAATATTTTCAACTATATATATATATATATATATATATAGTTGTTATTTAAAATAGGAATGCAAATCTTAGATCCCCAATTTTTTCAAGCTAAGGTTAAATTATTTATTGCAAAGCGACAAAAGTCGACCAAGAACACAAAAATTATTGTAAGTACTATTTAACCAGCCAAAACATATCATGTCATGATTTTTTTTTAATTTATTTTCATACATGAAAATGAAATTTTCAAATAAAAATCAAAACCTTTTTTTTTATATATTATTATATTATATTTTGTCTTTAATCACAACACATTCACATGAGAGTGCAGATAGTGTTTATTAATATATATAGTTTTTGTTTTTGTTTATTTTTCATGTTCCACCAAAAATATCACATTCACATGGAGGGTGTACCAAAAAATTTCTACTACACTTTTCCTTCATATATTGTGCTAAATCATTAGTTAGTTAAATGGTGAAAATATATATTTTTTAATTTATGGTTTGAATTTAAAAATGATGTAAAAATACAACTTAAGATTATTATTTTATTAAATATAGTGAATGAATTATATTCAATTTAATTTGCATTCTTTGAATCATGATTTCACTCATTAACTCTTAAATGATCATACACTAAAGTTTTGATATTATTATTAGTAGATTATTCACTATTTTTAAAAAAAATCTTCAATAGTAATTAATTATTAATCTTCTTAACTCTTAAATATTTGATGAGTTTGAAAATATGTATTTACTATAACTGGGATAGATTTTAATTTCCTCCACTGAAATTTACACAATAAATTATTGAGGTTTTTTGGAATAAATTTGTAATACTAATCACTAACATAGTAACATTATTGGCACTCTTCATTATTATTTATTTTTTTCTAAAAAAAAATTGAATACTATTAATAGTTTGTCAAAGAAAGTCCAACAAGAATACATGAATTAAATACATTTGTTGAAGTTACCTAAAGTAATAATTTATTCAATAAATAATTAAATATACTACAAAGTATTAAAACAAAATTTTGCATATTTAACACTTTCTATTTTTATAATTCAAATATAACAGTGGAAGTAAGGTAAATATAAATTTCTATTTTTTTTAATTTGCAGTAAAAAATTTGAAATAAAAATTTGGTGGGTCCCAATTTGTACAAAATAATCAGTGCCAGTGCTGAAAGCCTGAAAGCCAAGCAGAGAAGCCAGAGGGAAAAAAATAATAAAAATAAAAAATAAAATAATAATAATACAATTTTTTTATTATTTTTTCAAAAGACAAAAATAAAAAATAAAAAATGAATAATGTATCTTCTCTTCTGCATCTTCTTCTTCCTCTTCTCTTCTCTCTCTCTCTCTCTCTCTTTCTCTCTCTAACTCCGAGCTTCCTCCACGTTAGGGTTTTCTTCTCATCTCTCTTATCTTCACTTCCTTCTTCTTCTTCTTCTTCTTCTTCTTCGTCTTCTTCAACTTTGGTTCCGTCATTTTCAACTTTCCAGAACCTTCGTTTTCAAACGAACTTCCGTTTTCAGCTTCAGCTTCCACCACGTTCCGCATCGCGTTTTGAAAAACGGTTCGTTTTATTCCTGCTAGATCCTTAAACGACGCCGTTTTGTTGTTTAGTTTTTTGTATTTGCTGTGTGCTTCGTTAGTTGTAGTTTTGGATCTTCTCCTTCTTTGTGATGCAGTTTTGGATTCCGTACGCTGCAACGAAGACACTGCATTTTTGTTGTTGTTGTTATTCATGCTTTGATCTTTTATCCAAAATGTGATTTTTGGATATAGTTCAACAATGGATTCGTTCACCAATATTAGAAGAAAAAGAAAAGTTTGAGTTTTAATTTTAAATCACTTTGTTATATATCATTATTTTTCTTTCTATTTTTTTTTCTACTTTGATAATGAAAGTTTGGATGTTATAGTTTCTTTTTCTTTTTTATCATGAGCGTCTGGATGCCAATCCAGTTTATGAAGATTGGTGCAACATTATTTTTTTAAAAAAAAATTTTTAAAATAAAATGTAACTATTTCTTTGATTTTTTTTTTTTGAAAAATAGGCATAGACTTATTGAATCGTTTTAAAAATTTTATTTTTCAAATTATTAAAAAAGAGTTAGATCGCTTTTTTTTTCTTCCTTAATTTGAAATATTTACAGTTTGCTTCTTGTTATTGTTTCTATTTTTTTTTCTCAAAAAAAAAATCAATTTTGATGAGAATATGGCGCTTAGTTATGCCTTTCCATCCTTTTTTTTTCTCCGTAGCATAAAAAGTGTTGTGTAATGTGTTAGTTAAACTGCAAGTTGGTTCCTGGTTTGCTTTACTTTTCATCTGATCTATTGATTTGACATATTATTGAATGGCCCCGAAAGCAAAAGATGATTCCTACTTCATAAATCATAGCACTTTTTTTTTTCTGTGTAAATATGCTGGTCATATTCTAATAGAATTAGATGGTAAACTAAGCTAGATCCTATGCATAAATGGATGTCAAAGTTGCATTGTGTATTGTACACTATCCACACATACCTGCGTTTATGTCCTTATGACTGTAGTTTTCTCTTCTTTGAGTTTTATAATATAAGTGGATGTTTAACTCTGGAGAAGACAATAAATTTAATTGGTTCAATAAATCTTCCTGTTCCTATTAGTTTCTCTTGCAGTTTTGATGATGTCAATTTGTGTTTTCTTTTGATTGCTGTCTTCTTTTGTTCTTAACTTTTACTGGTTTTCTGATTTATTCAAATGTTTCTGATTTTTTTAGGGATTGAACCTCACATAGCTGGTGAAGAAGTGAATGTATCATTTGGAGTTCAAGTTTGATTTGACCAAAACAATGGTCCTGATTCTAAAAGGTCACTGTCCTTGAATGGTAAGTGTATGGTGTCTGGAGCCACTGAAATGAATTAGAATAAACATTCTTCACACCAAAGCTAAGCTAGTGGAGCCAACTTATCTTTAATTAATGGGTTCATACAGTGGCACTTGTGAAATAGTTGAAGCAGGGGAAGACATAGATAAAGAGAAAGCTGCAGAGATATATCGATCCAATTCTGGATATAATGCAGCTGAGAAAAACCAGAAGCTTCCTGTGCTGAAACTACAGCATAAGGATCATCTAGATGATGAAATTAATAAGCTGTTTGAGTCAATTACTCTTAAATCTTCATCAAGGGATTGGAGCCTTATACAAGATGGTACCAGCCCTAAGATGAAAAGTACATTAAAAAAGCCAATGACAATGGGTGTTCCTCGGTCACCACGAGTTGGAGCTTCTGAGCCAGTGACTTTAAAGCAAGCATTAAGGGACATGTGTATATCTAAGGCATCTGAAATGGCTGCTATGAGAAGATTATCAAAGTCATCAGCTTCTCCAAGAATATCTGAGGCTGGAAAGATACATACACTGTACAATTCTGTTGTAGTTGAAGCTAGACGATCAGGGCCTTCTTATGTTGGTAGTAAAGGTAGTAGTACAATGGAGATATCTCTAGAGACAGATGAAAGTAAGTCACTTTCATTGGATACAACATCCCAGTCTCATTCAAATGCTACAAGCACATCATTGAGCCAAAATGTTCATACTTCTGAAACTGCTGGAACAACTGAACACAATGATACCAGGGATTCATCATCAATGCAAAGTGATTCTGCATCTTCATCATGTAAAGTAGTTGTTCAATCACAGCCTTTGGAACCTGCTCAAGTAGAAAAACAAATATCTGAATCTTCTCCTTCTGGTGATAGCAGTAAGGAAAGTAAATTAGACTTGTGTGAAGACGAGTCATCCCCTAAAAAACTAGGAAACAAAGCATCTGTGCCAAAGAAAGGTAGGCTACACTCAGGATCTTCTTCTTCTACCTCAGTAAATGGCAACAGAGTGTGCAAAAAGTCGCGATCCCCTCGAACAGTCAAAATGGTCATCAAGAACAAGGGTTTGGTAAAGAAGAAACTAAAGCAGGGTTCAGGTTCTGCATTATGTGATCCTAGATCCAATGATGCAAATAATAAGCCAGCTCCACTGGTATGTGAAAGATGTTTGTGTGCTATAGAAAACAAAGGTAAAGGAGACAACCAAGACATGGGGTCTATCAGGCCTGGAGAAGGAGTAAACTCAAGTGAAGCGCGGTCAGGCTTGGTTTCGACCAGCTGCAATAGTGGCAGAGAAATTACAGAGGTGAAAAAGAATACCAGATTGAAAGAGCAACTTGAATTTTCACAAAGTTCAAAGAGTAGTCAAGGTGATTACAGCAGTAGTACCAGTACCAGTGATGAGAGCAATGTCAGTGGCTCTACTTGTGGCAATAGGCCTCACATGTCAAAGGATGTTAGGTGGGAAGCCATTCGACATGGTCAAATGCGTCATGGAGTCTTGGGATTGAGACATTTTAATCTTTTGAAGAAACTTGGCTGTGGAGACATTGGGACTGTTTATCTTGCTGAACTGATTGGCACAAATTGCTTGTTTGCTATTAAGGTTATGGACAATGAATTTTTGGCAAGAAGGAAGAAGATGCCTCGGGCTCAAACTGAAAGAGAAATATTAAGGATACTGGATCATCCTTTTCTTCCAACAATGTATGCACAGTTTACATCAGATAATCTCGCATGTCTGGTCATGGAGTATTGTCCTGGTGGAGATCTTCATGTTCTACGTCAGAAACAGCTTGGTAGAAGTTTTTCAGAGCCAGCAGCAAGGTATGATACTAAGCATTTCATTTTCTGTTTGGTTAAAAGTATATGCAAATTCCACCTACTAAAACTTAGGTTAGATACATTAGCTTGCATAGTTGACTAAATATGCTAGTTGGCTTGTGATCCTTCTCATCAATCATCACTTTCCCTAGTATACTCAAATAGGATTTGCTAAATTCTCATGAACGTCACTCTCATGTTGTGTTGTACAAACATGATTTGCACTGTTGCAGATTGTGTAACTTGAAAGAGTATTCTTGTTACCTTGTAAATTCTTGTGTTATGTACTAGGGTCATACACTCATTCCTTCTGGATAGACATAAGCTACCTTGTTCACAGCATATTGGAAATTGGATTATGAATAATATGATGTTTAATTAAACAAAACTTTTATTATACACTGATGATTATGGTTTGTTATGTGTGCAGGTTTTATGTTGCTGAAGTCCTTCTTGCTTTGGAATACTTGCACATGCTTGGAATTGTTTACCGTGATTTGAAACCTGAAAACATTCTAGTTAGAGAAGACGGGCACATTATGCTGACAGATTTTGACCTCTCACTGAGGTGTGATGTTAGCCCAACACTTCTAAAACAATCTTCAGACATGGATCCTGCCAAGGTTTCCGGTCCATGTGTACAATCAAACTGCATCGAGCCATTCTGCATTGAACCGGTGTGTCAAGTTCCATGCTTCAGCCCAAGATTCTTACCTCCTGCTGCTAAGGCAAGGAAACAGAAAGCTGAACTTGCTGCCCATATCAGATCACTACCACAGCTCGTGGCCGAGCCGACAGACGCAAGATCGAATTCATTTGTAGGCACTCATGAATACTTAGCACCAGAGATCATCAAAGGGGAAGGGCATGGAGCTGCAGTAGATTGGTGGACATTTGGTGTTTTTCTTTATGAGCTTTTATATGGAAGAACACCCTTTAAAGGCTCCAACAATGAAGAAACCTTAGCCAATGTGGTTCTGCAGAGTTTAAGGTTCCCTGATACCCCTTTTGTTAGTTTCCAAGCAAGGGACCTTATAAGAGGCTTGTTGGTTAAGGAACCTGAGAATCGTTTGGGTACTGAGAAAGGTTCTGCTGAGATTAAACAGCATCCCTTCTTTGAAGGTCTTAATTGGGCCTTAATACGCTGTGCTACACCACCAGAAGTACCAGATTTATGTGAGTTTGAGTTCTCAGAGATTACATCACAATCACATGGTAATAAGGGTGGGAAGTATTTAGAGTGTAAAACAACAGGGGAGCAAGTGGAGTTTGAATTGTTTTGAGTTTTGAGACCAACACCCTCGTTTTGGCATGAATGGCATTCTTGTTATTGTTAGGATTCTCTTGTCTATGGCTCTAATGCACCATGTGCCAAATTGTAACAATCATCAAAGCCTATGTTGTAAATTAGTTTTGAATTTAATGCCTTTTTTGAGGTGTAGAAGGTTTAGGATACACTACAATACACTGCATCATAACCCCCCCTCCCCTTCCTTCCTTCCCTCCCTCCCTCCCTCCCTCTCCACCCAAAACCCAACAAAAAGTTTCCACTAATTCTGTTCTTAAGTTGGATTAAGTTACATTATAGAAAAGTGTATCAACAAGTAGTAAGATATTACTGTATAGTATTAACAAAAATAATGTAATCCCAAAAGTCTAGTATTATTTAGATTAGAAAAGAAAAAAAGGTTCTATTATTTTAATATAGGGGATTTAACTTAACAATCAAAAGTATTCATGGCTAAGATCAAAGGCTTTTAATTTACATACATTCACTCATGTATGGCCAACTATTTGATTCAACTACTTGCTATGTAAGACTAATTTAAATTAAAAATATTAGTGGATATAGATAACAATTAAAACTCTTTTTAGTGTCAATAAAAAAAAATTCTAACAACCAATTTATCATATATATTAATATTTGTTTTTTGGTTCTTACAGTATCTCTAAAAGTATAATCCATTACTATTCAAGAACTCTATTTAAGAATTTGTTACTAATCAATAATTTATTGCATGAGTGTATACACAAGATAGCATTCGAATCCTGACACTATATATATGTTGATTTGTTTCTGCTAATGTATATATGTTAATAATCCTACAGTCTTGCAGGATAAGAAATAATCCTACAGTCTTGCAGGATAAGAAATAATCTGTCGTAGATTGAAGCTCTATTTAAAGGTTTGTCGCTAGCTAAATAGTTACTATTTACTATATGTATAAGGCGGAATTCGAAGCCGATTGATTTTTTTTGTCGGTAGTGTATATATGTTGATCTGTAAGCTTTCATTTGTTAAGAAAAAAAAAAACATTGAAGCCCAACCCACATAAAATAAAAAAATCTCTTTTTTTTCTTCCTAAATGTCACACATCAACTGGGAGCGGCAATGCAAAGTAGTAGCCACCGATAACTATGTCTTCATCTTCAGACACAACAACCACCTCAACCACCTTAACCTCCACGACCAACAAGAACAAGAAGCTCGTAATCTGCATAGGTGACATCCATGGCTACATAACCAAGCTCCAAAACGTATGGTCCAACCTCGAATCCGCCACGGACCCACACGACTTCAAAACCGCCACAATCATCTTCCTCGGCGATTACTGCGACAGAGGCCCCAACACCCGTGACGTCATCGATTTCCTCATCTCCCTTCCATCTCGATACCCAAACCAAACCCATATCTTCCTCGCCGGAAACCACGATTTCGCGTTTGCGGCGTTCGTGGGAGTGCTTCCACCGGCGGCGGGTGGAGAAGGGTTTCGCGGCGGTTGGAGGGAGTATGAGGAGAGTGAAGAGAGGGAAGGGTGGTTTAAGGGAGAAGGGTATGAAGAGATGCATTTGCAAGGAAGAAGGTGGGCTGGGAACATCACTGTTAAGGTTAATACCGTTAAAGGAACCGAGTATCAGGGTTCAATTTATGATGCAGCACCCACCTTTGAGTCCTACGGTGTTCCTCATGGTTCTGCAGGTAACTACTAGTTCTAAACAATCAAAGTTTAAAGTAACTCATGTTCATTGAAACTAAGTTTAATTTTGATGTTGTAAAGCGTTTTACCCTATAGCATTTTACACAATTATGCAATCCCATCCATTGTTTGACGTTACGTAATTAGATGCACGCTGTAAAATGTTTTATATAAGGTGAAAACTCAGGTGAGGTCGACTTCACATGAATTTGATACTTGAGGGTCGTTGGATGAAAATTTAGTCAAATCAGTCAAATCATCTAACGGTTCTTAGATATCAACTTCACATGAAGTCGACTTCACCTGAGTTTTCACCTTTATATAATCGTCGAATCACATTAGTAGAATTTTGCTGATGTGACGTTATCAGGTCTAAAATTGCTTTAGACTTACTTTGCATGGAAATTAAATTCAAACTATCCGACAAACTAGTTACAATTGTGTTTTCGAGTTAGTTTATATATGTCATAGTCATAGTTTATATGGTACTATGGTAGGATTGATAGTATAAGGTATTTTATATTTGATCGCATGAATGATCATCCAAAAGAACTTATATGATTGGATCACTGTAAAACGTTTTAGGCTGTCCGTGCTTCAAAGTTAAACTGTTATTTATACAACATGCTTTTTCAATTATGTATATTTCATGTAGGTTATGAGAAATAATGAATGTATTAGAGAAAGACCTCTAGAAATCATGGTATAAGAAGAATAGATTATGGAGGGTAGTGATAGTCTTTTGGGATAGAAGAAAATCAAGAAAATTTCGTAGGTGAAAGAGACCATTAAGATAGGTGTAGATTTCTATGGATTTACTTTACTATGATCATGATTTATACATGGGGTTGTTTAATTTATGCAACTAATCCCAATTATTGAGACAAACCTTGCTTGTTGAAAGTTTTCTTAGCATAAGGATTATTTTCAGTGCTATGAATGAATACTACTCTGTACCAGTTTGGATTGTATACATAGCCCTTTCTTGAAAATTTGAGAGTTATTATCTTTATCTCTACTTGAGGGGCAATGACTTTGGTTCAGATTTGATCAAGGCTGTTCCTGATTCGCACAAGAAATTTCTTGCCGATTTGATTTGGGTCCATGAGGAGGTGCGGCTTAACTTTGTTTGTCAGCATTTTGAACATCAAATCCTTATTTCCTTTTCAAATAATTGTCGATGGAAGGAATAACTTGCCGCTGAAATTACTCTGTTTCGTACTTTGACTAGGACGATGTCTTCGTGAACACTGAAGATGGAGTTGAATGCTGCAAGTTGATTGCTGTTCATGCCGGTTTAGAGAAAGGAGTGGATGTGAAACAGCAGTTGCAAATGTTGAAATCTCGCGATACTCGAGTGCCTAAGGTACCACAGCTTAGTGGAAGAATGAATGTATGGGAGATTCCAGAGGTAATAGCATGCTGTTTCTTTAATCAAAGAATAATACACTTGCTGAGGATTTAGGCTGTGTTTGTTTCAACTTTTGAAAAAAGTTATTTGCATACCTCAAATCTGAGAAATGTTACCGATTTGGTATTATGGGATGACCAAAGTCCTGTATCGGATAGTATGAGATGTTTAATGTTCGTATTTAAGAAGAGTTGTTCTTCCTTACAGTTATCGACTTTCCTTAGATACTTAACAACTGAAAGGAATATACCTAATTGATGCTATTTTTTATATGCGTATGTATATAGTTGAAATTCAATCGTGTTAGGTGTACACAAAAAAACAGCCATCAAATCAACTATTCATATAGAATACATGTTCAAAGTACAAAATACGCATTGAAGATAAGTTAAACAATACATGTATTTATACGCAAATATATAGTGGCTGATTTTTGGTATATATAGCATTTTTCTTTGAAATTTACTTTTTCTTTTTGAATTGCTTTTGTAACTTCTGATTTGCACCTTTGATTCTTTTGGTAGGAACTAAGAACGAGTCCAACCATCATTGTTAGTGGTCACCATGGAAAACTCCATGTAGAAGGCTTAAGACTGATCATAGATCAAGGTGGTGGATATGCACATAAACCAGTAGCTGCAATTGTTCTTCCTTCAATGAAGATTATTCGCGATACAGATGTTTTGGCTTAAGTAGTTTCCTACTTATGATATTTTTTTTTCATCATAATACAATCTTAGTCAAAATATTAAGCTTTAATCAAAATTATTCCTCCTTGATTTTACATATTTACATTTAGTTGTCTTCTTAGACTGTCAAAAAAGCATGATTGCACTGTTTAGTTCATCAAAGCCCTGGATCTGAATCCCTTAGCCTTGAAATTGCAAAGTAAAAGCTTTACATACGATTTCTTTGGATGACCAAGTTTGGAGGACAATGCTATTTTAATTTATTTTAACTAATATTTTTAACACTATTTTTTCTTCCTATGTTTGGCTAGAAAGTAACAAGATAGTTTTCAACATGAGTAATGTTAAGAAATTAATACTACAATAAATTGCTAAACAAACCCATTTTGAAGTTCATTAAAAATGAGCTTTTGTTGAATTTAAATTTCGAATATTTTTTTAATTAAATTTCGGAAGTTTTTGTTTTAAGAGTTTCAGATATTTTTTTTCTTGTTTTGAATGTTATTTTTTTTCTGTGTCGAATGTTGATTGTGCAATATTGGCTCCAAGATTTTCTCTTGAAGAAAATAAAGGTTTATGTTTATAATTTTGTATGTTTTGCCTGGATTTTAGATTTTCAACCTCAACATTTTGACCAGATTTGTATCAATGATTTGATTTCAATTCGAGAAGTAGATACGATTTTATTTTTTTGAATTGCTCTTGGATTTATAGATCATGCTTACCAGAAGTGTAAAAAATAATTATTATAAAAAGTTAGAAATAAGAAAAAACAAGTGCAAAAAAAAATTAAAAATTGTAAAAACATGTGTTAAAATTTGTAGAATGCATGAACATTCTCATAGCTTATTAAAACTAATCTTATTTATATTAAAAAATATTAAACTAATTGATATAACTTTGAATTTCAAGTAAATTTATACTTTAAATAGTTTTAAACCTCAAACAAACTTGGATTTCAAGTAGTTTTGAATTTACACTTTAAATAGTTTTATATTTAAACAAACTTGGATCCAAGTAATTATGAACTTTAGGCAAACTTGGACCCCAAGTAATTGACAAACACAATCTTTTTCTAGGGTTGTACATGTAACTCATAATCTATTCAAATACTATTAATAGTCTTACTCTTAGTCTCTTACCCATAAATTCATTCACCTTTCTACACATATTTAGGGTTTGGTTGTGTTCGGTTAAAAAAAATGGTGGAACGTTATCTTTGCTTGATGCTGAGTGGAAAGATTCATGGCATTGACCTGAGCAAATTGGTACCCATAGACGAAGAGGTCGAGGTCGTGGAAGATCACTACTACTCAGAGGAGTATTGGGAATGGAGCAGACCGCCGCCTCCTCCACTACCACCACCTTCGTCCTTCGATTTCACAATAGATCTTCCATCTTGGGACATGCAATTATTCTCTTTGGATTCTAAGATTTTTTTAGTTGGTGGCTCCGACGACAACAACCAACCTTGCTACCAAATCTACGAATTTCAATGCCATGTCGCTGCCGCCGCCGCCGCCGACGACGGCGGGAATAAAAAGACAGAGTTAAATCCGTGCGAGTCAATTTCAAAAGTGCCGGCATACATTGACTTTTATAATTCCCATATTGCTTGCGTTTCCGGTGAAGCTTACTTTCTTATATTCAACGACGAAGAATGGTGTTTTTGGATTCTCCGGGGTTGTGGCGGCGAGTGGGAACGCTTGCCGCTTAATACTCTCCTCGAGACTCAAGATTCCTTGCGCGTTTACCATGGTTGCCAGATTCAAAGGTCACAATGGCTCTATTCCGACAAAAGGCTATTTCTTCCTTCCTGGGTTCAAGATTATAATAATTCCGAACAAGTTTTGTGTTGTTTCGACCTACAAACTCGGCAATGGACAATGGAAGAATTTGACTGCTTCACTTCTTTCCATTTATGTTTAAACGATGAAGATGGACGGCCATTACTGCCCTGTCTATTAGTGTCCACTGTTACAGGTAATTTCATACCATTAAAAATACTAATAATGACTAATTAATGAGGTGAAAATTCAAGTGAAGTCGATTGCACGTGAAGTTGATACAAATACTCTAACCGTTCTCAGGTATCAACTTCACGTGAAGTCGACTGCGTTTCCACTAATTAATGATTATAAATCACAAAATCTACTGACTTCTTACCACTCCTCGCTATGCATTTACAGGTCTTGAAGACTACACGAACTATAGTGTGATGCTTTCATACTCACTCTCAAAGTCGAAAAGAGATGCATGTTTCACTGCTGAAAATTATCCATCACGAATACTCGCGATAACAAAGATATTTGCTATGTTGGTAAATCGAAATGGAGTCTGTGTCTATCAAAGAATCAGTACTTGTCTTTTATTTAAGAAAATCAAACCCTACTTTACGAGTGTAAAAGAAATTTTCTTCGTTGATCTTGGCGAAGGCAAAACCTGTGCCATGCTCTTTGGCTTTGCACTTCAAGATGGAACCAAGAAAGTCAAAAACATCGTCCTTTGCGTTTCGATCTTTACTCTTAGCTTAAAGGATGAGTTCGACATCACTACTGCTAATCATGTTGAATCCTGGAATCAGGAGCAAAGATTCTTATCTGTTCGTGTTCTGAGCAGTCATGTCTACACCATTAAAGAGAACTTGGAAGCCATGGATTATGATGTTGACATTCAACAAGTCTTTGTTTGTCCCCCACCATGAAGAAATATGCACATGCACAAATGTAATTTTGTTTTGAATTTTTAAATGATAAAATTTATTTTATAATAATATTATTATTATATTTAATATTAATATTAATATTAACTATTAGCCAATGAGTTATAACTCAAATAATATAGTCTTTCCATACTCATTTAAGAAGTCACGGGTTTGAATTTCTCTATTTTTAGTAAACAAAAAATACTAAAATTAGTAATTAATATAAAATATACATTAAAAATAAATTAATAATATTTTTATATTTTTAATAAATTAAACTACTTAGTTCTATAAAATTTGTCATCCGTCTCCTTGATTTTAAGGATCTAGGTAATATATGTAAGTTTACAATGAGATAGTCTTTTAGAAATTTTAGTTGATAAATTTACTTAATAAGTTATTTTTATTTTATTTATACTACATGCATGTTGTATTATATGATATATAATAATTTTTTAATACTTTAAACTTAATAAATTATATTAGTCCTAATTAACTTTAATAATTTCATGCTCTTACCATGGAGAACCTTAACATGAACAAGGATTTGCAATTTGAAATTTTTGCTTCTAAAAGTATCTATTCTCATATATGTCTTTTATATTCAGCAAAAATTAAAAAAAAAAAGCTTAACGTTATTTGTTTGGATTCTTAATTAAGATAATGCGTGTAGTTGTTTTTAAATTTATTATGGGGTGACCAAAGTTCTATATCGAATAGTATGAGACGTTTAATGTTTGTACTTAAAAAGTGTTGTTTTTCTTTATTTTTATCGACTTTCCTTAGATACTTAACAAGAAGCTATTAAAGTAACCTAAAAGGAACATACTCAATTGATGCTATTTTTTATGGTGTATGCTATGATGTCTATATATATTTATCTAACTTATTAAAAAGAGATAAAAATTAATATTTAAATTTAAAAATATAAAAGTAAATAAATTTTTTAATATTTAAATCTTACCGTAAAAAGTAAGTTCGACAATTTCGGCACCAAAGTCATAGGCACCACAGAATTTACCATTTTTTATATGCATATGTATATAATTAAAATTCAATCATGCTATGTGAACACAAAAAATCAGCCATCAAATCAACTATTTATATAGAATATATGTTAAAATATAAAAGGATATATATATGATATATAGTAATTTTAATATTCTAATTTTAATAAATTATATACCCAAATATAAAAATGCCTTGGTATTGGAACCCTAGTATTTAATAATATTAGTTTTAATTAATATTAATGCTTTCATGCTCTTAGATGGAGAACCTTAGCTTGATCTGAACAAGGGTTTGCAATTTGAAATTTGTGCTTTTTAAAAGTATCTATTCTCATATATCTCTTTTATATTCAGCAAAAATTACAAAGCTTCTCAACGCTACTTGATTGGAGCCTTAATTAACATAATGTGTGTAGTAGTTGTTTCTAATTTCTTTTATGGTTCAATTTTTTATTCCCAGTAATAATGTTCGTGTTTCTTTGCCCTCCTTATTAAATGATAATTAAAGATATTTTTCACTTTACTTTTTAGTCTTCTTTAGTGTAATTTACTTTTTAATTATTTATAGGATACACCGATACACTTTAATTATTTTATTATATAAGATATATAAAATATTATTTAATTTCACTATAATAATATAGAGTATTTTTGAGGGTTATAATGTGTAAAAGAAAAATAAAATTTATCAAAAAAACAAATTTTTGACACTATTTTAACTATGAAAATATGTTAATAAAAGTTTTGTCAAAAATAGTATTTTTAACATATAAGTGATTGTGAAAAAAATTTAAATCTTATTTTGATAAATATTGGCTGTCAAAAATAATTTGTTAGAAAATTTTGAGAACATATTTTCTGTGATACTTACTAATTGTCAAAAATACTATTTATTTTGACACTTATTGACTATAAAATATTTTCAACAAAAAATATAACAAAGAATGAGATGAGATCTTAAAACTAAAGAATAAATTGAGATTTTGAAGATAAAGAATGAGTAGTATAATCTTAAACTGAGAGCAGTGTGATATCAAAATTAACATAGCTCAAAGAAGAAGAAAAATAGTGGAGTAAATTGAAAACAAATGAGTGTCAAAATTAAGGAGTATTTTTCTACGGTCAAATTATTCATCAAGAAAATATAGAAAATTTGACATTTGTGATATTTTTCAAAAATATATATTAATTTTGACATTTAATTATGGTGTTAAAAAATAAAGTGTTAAAATAACTCTATTTTCTTGTAGTGTTTATTATTTGTACACTCATTTCTTTCAGGGAACTTTAATATCATATATATTTATCATGAACATTTCTGTTGCAATTTATTAATACCTAATTATTTCAAACATTATAATAGATTGGAAAACAAACCCATTATGAAGTTCATCATTAAAGATGAGCTTTTCTTGAATTTAAATTTTAGATTTTTTTTTAAATTGAGTTTCATACGTATATTTTTGTTTTTAAGAGTTTCAAATATTTTTTTTGTGTTGAATGTTGACTGTGTAATATTGGCTCTGGACTTTTTTTTTTTGAAGAAAATAAAAGTTTACCACTTGTTTATAATTTTATATATGTTTTGCTTAGATTTTAGTTTTTCGACTTTGATATGAGCAGATATCGACTAAATTTGTATCAATGATCTTAATTTGAAAAATAGATATGATTTTTTTGTGAGTTCGCTCTTAAAATTTATATATCATGCCTAATAGAAATGTAAAAAATAATAATTATAGAAAGCTACAAATAAGAAAAAACAGGTCCAAAAAATAAAGAATTAAAAATTATAAAATATGTATTAAAATATGTAAAATGCATGAAAATTTTTTTAATTTATTGAAACTAATTTTATTTATATTAAAAAAAGTTTCTTTTATTTATTGAAATTAATTTTCCCTTTTAATATTTTTTATTTTTAGTTAGGTCCTTATAAAATTAAGTCAATTACTGTCAAGAATGACCAAGTTGAAAAAAAAATTGGTGCAGAAATCCAATTAAAAGGAAAAAAATATAAGGACCTAATTGAAAATTTCGCAAAATTATAAAAACCAATGGAATAATTAAACCTTTATTATATGTATATTAAATTTTTTAAGGGAGAATTTTTTTGTTGCCCACGTATTTTATAACCCAATAGATCAAAAACTAATTCGTCGCAAATCTGAACTTAAGTTAAAGATCGCCGCTGACCAATTAATTGTGCATGTATAATTTGAATCTCTGACATTTATTTAAGCAAACTAATGAACTGACAATTTGACCAACTTAAATTAAGTAAGAGAACTCTAATATCATATCATATTTATCATGAAAATTGCTGTTACACGCAATTTATTAATACCTAATTATTTCAAATACAATTAACTCATTTATCCCAACCATATGAAAAAAATTGATTTCTTTATTTAATACTTTATCAAGATATTAAAGCAAATACTTCTATTTATATGTAACATATAAATTGATAGAATTCATTTTTATTATACTATTAGCATGTATTATAGTGTATTATATAAAATTTATTATAATATAATTCTTTGTTTTAAAAGTTATATAATATAGTGTATTTTAACTAAGTACAGGACCAAAAATTCTTTAGAATCATTTTAGTTATCTAAAAAATTGGCTAAAAAATTTGGATATGAAAGTAAAATGAGTGTTATACTTTAACATGGTAATTTTTTGTGTTTGTTAAAAATAAAAAAGGTACATAAATGGGACCTTTCGATTTAAAAGTTTGGAGTACATAAATCGGACCCAACGATTTGTGTTAAAAAAATTTTAAAAGTTTGGAGTACACAAATCGGACCCAACGATTTGTGTTGATTAGATTTTTTAATTTGTTCAACACAAATCGAACGGTCCGATTTTTGTACTTCTTAAAATTGGACGGTTCGATTTATACTCTGTACATTAAATCATTCCACATTTTAAAAAAATACTACAATAGATCATAATTTAAAAAAACACTATTGATAATCCAATATTAAAAATAAAAAGTGTAAAAAATTATATACCAAATATTTATAAAAATCAGTATTTAATTTGCCCAAATTTAACACAATTTTGTGGGGGGAGAGAGAGAAGTTCATTGAAGTGAAGGTGGCAGGTTTCTGATAGCTTCCACACTTTTTTGTACTTTCAGAATCCAAAATCTCCATTTCATCTACCTCTCAGGTACACTTTTGATTCTGAATCTCTTTAGTTAGTTTTTTCTGTTATGTGTCCACTAAATCTGAATCTCATGTTTTGTGGGGTTTCATAATCACAAGTGTTCTACTTCATAAACCGATTTTGGGTATGTTGTTCCAATTGTAGCACATGTTTCTTTTTTTATTTTGTAAAATTGACCCTCTCTGTAGTTATTCCTGGAGATTAAGAATATGCTTCTTCCTTAACAGAAGAACTTGAAATTCCTAATTTAATAAAAAAAAAAAAATGTGCTTTTGTGATTGGGGATTTCAATGTCATGTGCATATGAAGAATCAAGAATGTATTATATTTTTGTGGCACTTTTGTGAATAGAAAATTAGAAATCATAGTTAGCTTAGATAAGATTGCTAATCACATATTTCTTCAAATGTTGTTTTGCTGAATTCATATGTTAGGGTCTTCAATTCTTCATAGTGTTGGTGATTTAATCAAGAAAGTAGCTTAGAAATTTCAGAGAGATTGAAGATGAGAAAGGTTCTGTTTTTCGGCATCTCTTGTAGAATATAGTGCTAGAACTCATGCTGAGAAGACATTGGTATCCAAAGACAAGAAACTGAAAATGGAAAGAGATGAAGTAGTTAAAATTAAGATCATCCCTCCTCCACCTGGCTGTGGGAAGAAAATCTATGAAATTGATCCACTTTTGCTCACTCACCGCGACCATCTTGATTTCCGGTAACCTCACTTTTAAGCTTCATTTCCTTAAAGTATTTGTGGAACAACTATCTGAGCTGCTAGATCATGTAAATTTATCAAATTACAGTTTCGGACGATACTTAAGATTGCGAGAGGATATCGACAAGCATGAAGGTGGCCTAGATTCATTTTCTCGCGGCCATGAAAAATTTGGCTTTAGGCAGAGGTATCTAACTTCTTGCTCAGAAAGCTGCAATGAACTTATCTACTTTTATTAATACCAACTTATTTATCAATATTACTACTATTTTTTGCAGTGTCACAGGAATTACTTATAGAGAATGGGCACCAGGAGCTAAGGTATATATGCTTTCATATTAGATTCTTAACTCTTATTATTAAAATTGGTTTCTTTACTTATGCTCAAATTCGATTTAAGGGGTTGTATTATTAAAAATCTGTTTTGAATGTTCATCTAAAGTTCAACAAAAATCTTGTTTTCGATGTAGAAATGTAGCTTGATATGTGTCTTAAAAATGATTGGATATTTTCTCAGTCAGCAGCATTAATTGGAGACTTCAACAATTGGAATCCAAATGCCGCTGTAATGACTCGGGTATGTTTTGGTTAATATATGCAAATGATTGTGCTAGTTGGAGCATGTAATCATCTTCTGGATTGATCTTGTGTTTTTGTCCATACAGAATGAATTTGGTGTGTGGGAGATCTTCTTGCCAAACAACGCAGATGGTTCGCCACCAATTCCTCATGGATCTCGAGTCAAGGTATGCTTATGCTTGTAAGTGTTTTCTAAATTGAGACAGGTTGCTGTGATTTTCTGTTAAAGACTGGTTTTCCTCGCGAACTAATAGCTTTCGAAAGTATATGTGTAGATTCGCATGAATACTCAATCCGGCATGAAGGACTCTATTCCTGCTTGGATAAAGTATTGTGTACAAGCCAAAGGTGAAATTCCATATAATGGTATATACTATGATCCACCAGATGAGGTAAGGTTCTTCCATGAAAAATCAGAAATATTCTTTTTCTCTGAACATTCGTTGTATACGAATGTCAAATGTATGTATTTGTTTGATCTAATTATGTTTTCTTTCTTTTATTGTCCCTCTTATGTTATATACTTTTCTTATTCTTTTGTTTGTTAAACAGGAAAGATATGTCTTCAAGCATCCGCAGCCAAAGAAACCGAAATCACTTAGGATTTACGAGTCACACGTTGGAATGAGTAGTCCGGTGAGCACTTTCTACCTTAAAACTTTAAGGGGACTAAATTGTATTATTTTGAATTCTCTAAAATGGGACTATTCGATTCGTCAGAAGCTTTTATGACAGTACAACTCTAACATGATGCTGAAACTTTAAGGTTTATGTAGGAAAGAAGGAAAAGAGAATAAGAATAGAGATACCCTTAATATGATGAGATTAGATTCTTCATTGTTAAAAGGTGTTACAACTTACAAGTGTTAAGTGTTGTCAATGTGAAGTTTATTATTAATTTTTTCTTGAAATTTTTATCAACCCTGCGGTTCAGGAACCTAAAATCAACACATATGCCAATTTTAGAGACGATGTACTACCTCGGATTAAAAGGCTGGGTTATAATGCTGTCCAGATTATGGCTATCCAAGAACATTCTTATTATTCTAGTTTCGGGTAACCTTTCTCTACCTGCCATTTGATGAATTCCTTGTTCAAGAGCATTACAATTTACAATGCCTCCTCTATCCAATTTTAATAACAGCTATAACCGTTCATCTGGTTTCATGACATAGTATTAGAGCTTCTATGACCAAAAAGTCTAGAATTCGATTTGTAAGAGTATAATTAGGATTCTTGTTAACTCCCAAAAAGAAATTTTCAGCATAAGGCAAATGAAAGAAAAACAAAGTCTATGCAAATTTTGCACAAACCCAAAAAAGACTCTTGCATGTGGACCCCATGTTAGAGATATAACCATTCATTTGCCTCCTATCAATTTAAGAGAAGTGATTTCATGACATTTACAATACTTTGTTTTTCTTATTGCATTGGTATTTTTTTTGCCAAAATTGGTGTTCGAATTCTAAAAATCTTTTCCTTTTTGCATGATGCAGCTATCATGTTACAAATTTCTTTGCACCTAGCAGCCGTTTTGGAACTCCTGAAGAACTCAAGTCTTTGATAGACAGAGCACATGAGCTAGGCCTGCTTGTTCTAATGGATATTGTACATAGGTAATGAATCTAATGATTTTATTACTATTCTTCTTCTTTTTTATTTCCCTTTTTGTTGATCATTGTCTTCAAGCTACTAATTCATAGTTAACTCCAACTTAGACCTGATTTTTCAATCTCTGGTGAATTTAGCCATGCATCAAACAACACATTGGATGGACTGAACAAGTTTGATGGAACTGACAGTCATTACTTTCATCCCGGGTCACGAGGTCATCATCTGATATGGGATTCTCGCCTTTTTAACTATGGAAGCTGGGAAGTAAGTCCAATCTATGCAAAATTCATAAACATAGTTCTCATTGATGGGGAGGTATATTTTATTTTATTTTATTTATTTATTTTCTTTTGCTTGTGAAGGTGCTAAGGTTTCTACTTTCCAATGCAAGATGGTGGCTAGAAGAATACAAGTTTGATGGGTTTCGATTCGACGGTGTCACATCAATGATGTACACTCATCATGGATTGCAGGTTCAAGGCTATGAACAAGTTATCCAACTAAAATTTGATGGTGCCGAATGAACTATTTGCACAATTGTTCAATACTTTTTCGCTCGCTGCAGGCGTCTTTTACAGGAAATT
The DNA here is from genome assembly GCF_014773155.1 of Arachis stenosperma. Taxonomy (NCBI): domain Eukaryota; kingdom Viridiplantae; phylum Streptophyta; class Magnoliopsida; order Fabales; family Fabaceae; genus Arachis; species Arachis stenosperma. Next base: position 120,355,285 of record NC_080378.1, read on the forward strand.
ACAGTGAGTATTTCGGGTATTCAACTGATGTTGATGCTGTAGTTTACTTGATGCTGGTTAATGATATTATCCATGGACTCTTCCCTGAGGCCGTTACGATTGGCGAAGATGTATGTCATCCTTTCTAAAGTCTTCAGTTATGACTTATGACTATAAGAATTGAATAGTTGTTAGAATTTCTCTTTTACAGGTAAGTGGAATGCCAACACTCTGCATTCCTACTCAAGATGGAGGAGTTGGATTCGATTATCGGCTACACATGGCGATTGCTGACAAATGGATTGAGCTTCTCAAGTGAATATCCTTTCTCATAAGTGCAAACACGGCATATTAAGTTCCTTTATGGCTTACACCTTCAAGTTCAACCATGTCCTTTATCATGTAGGAAGAAAGATGAAGAGTGGAAAATGGGTGATATCATTCACACACTCACAAACAGAAGGTGGTCCGAAAAATGTGTAGCTTATGCAGAGAGTCATGACCAAGCCTTGGTTGGAGACAAGACGATCGCTTTTTGGTTGATGGACAAGGTTAGGTTGTGTTATTTATGTGCTTAAAGTTCATTTGAAATTGTTAAACTTCTAATTTTAATTTGAAATTATGTATTTGTTCATCTTGTGATTAAGGATATGTATGACTTCATGGCTTTGGACGGACCATCTACGCCGGTTATAGATCGAGGCATTGCGTTACATAAAATGATTAGGCTTATTACAATGAGCCTTGGTGGTGAAGGATACTTGAACTTTATGGGGAATGAATTTGGCCACCCTGGTAATTAATAAGCATATCCTAATTTTGTTTTTATCATACTTAATTTCAAGAACATGTTATGGTTGTTCTGTTCATTCATTCATTGTTCTGTTTCTTTATCAGAGTGGATTGATTTTCCAAGGGAAGCTCAACATCGTCCCGATGGAACCGTAATTCCTGGGAACAACAACAGTTTTGATAAATGCAGGCGAAGATTCGACTTGGTAAGTTACTTCAACCGCAAGTTATGCAGTGAATTTCTAGAATCTTTTAAGAAGTTACAAATTCTTCTTCTTGTGCTTTGTTTAACCAGGGGGATGCAGAATATCTAAGATACCGGGGGATGCAAGAATTTGACAAGGCCATGCAGCATCTTGAAGAAAGATTTGAGGCGAGTCGTAATCTTCTTCAAGATCATGATGAATATACTTTTCAAAATCATAGCTAGAACAAACACTACACTTTTGGTTTATGTAATTCTGCTTAGTATTGAACTATTGATGCAGTTCATGACCTCGAAGCACCAATATATATCGCGAAAAAATGAAGGCGACAAGATCATAGTATTCGAAAAGGGTAACCTTGTCTTTGTCTTCAATTTTCATTGGACCAACAGCTATTCAGATTATAGAGTTGGATGCTCAAAGGCAGGGAAATACAAGGTATGATTGGATTTATAGTCTTCAAGATTCGACGATGTTATCAATTTCGATAGCTTATGATTGATAGATATGCTTGTAACTTTTCCAGATTGTGTTGGATTCAGATGATCCCTTGTTTGGTGGATTCAATAGGCTCAATCACACTGCTGAATATTTTGCTTCTGTATGTGGTTTCTCAACACTCTTATAGAATTTGTAATCATTGTTTTATCACCATATTTTCATATTGTATCATTTCTGTTCGGTGTCCGTGTTCGTGTTTCATAACTAATGACTTAATCAAGAGTAATATGCAAATAAGTCATTGACTAATTAAAAATACAAAAATATTTCTCACTTTCTAAAACCCAAGACATCTAAGTCTTTCCAGGGGACCTATTTGTCCTCGTATATATTGGACGAAGGAATTTAGATGTCGCGCGTTTATAATGTGAGTAAAGTTTTTATATTTTTATTAGTTAGGAATCTATTTGTCTTCGAATTAAAAAATCAAGGACTTATTTGTCTTTTTCTCCTTAATCAACGATAAACAATCTGTGTTATCTGATAATTTTACAGGAAGGATGGTACGACGACCGACCTAGTTCCTATCTAGTGTATACACCTTCTAGAACAGGAGTGGTGTATGCTTTTGCAGATGAATAACCAGATCAAATAGCACAAAGAGAATTGAGCTAAAGAGGAACATTAATCTATGTACAAATTTCCCAATTTTGTCCATGTCTTTCAATTTTCTAGTCATATTTATATATAGAACACCTTTTATTTTTTTATTTTTGTTAGGTTTTGATGACCTTTGTAAATTATATTGCATTAGAAAAGTTTTGTAGCAATGGAAGCATTTTTATATTGTTACTGAAGCGATTAGTTTGCTTTGCTAGAAAATTATACCATTTTACCATCTTTCATGCCCTGATTCTTTATATTATTGGCTTAGGTTATGATTAATACTCGGATAAAATATATTTTTGGATAAAGTATTATTTTGGTCTCCAATATTTAGGTTGAATCCTAATTTGGTCTCTAATGTTTCAAACGTCTTGTTTCGGTCTAAAAAAACTTTAAAACGTCCTATTTTAATCCCGAAAATTTTTTAAGCAGGTTCAGTGTTGTCCCACCATTAAATTTGAAACAAATAATTCGCATATTAAAGAGTCAATAACATTCAATTTTAATATGCAAGTAAAATCGATCCACTAACGATCACTAATATAAAAGTTTTTCTTTAATTTTGAAAAGTTAATGATTAATTCTTAGGATTTGGAGTTTTACACAAAAAGAAAATTGAGGAAAAGAAAGTTTACAATAAAGTTTTGGTTATGTTTTTTTAACACATGAAAGAATATATGACTTAATTAGTAACGTTATTAACATACATATCACTCATTCTGTTAACTATTAGTGTCAAATTTAACGGTAAGACCTAAACTTATTTAAAATTTTTTGGAACAAAAATAAGACGTTTAAAACGTTATGGACCAAATTAAAATTTAACCCAAACATTAAAAATCAAAATAATATTTTATCCGTACATTTGTTGTCACTGAAATTTTCGAAAGGTTTTAATAATCAAAACATGAAAAAATAATTTGCCACCTATTGATAGCCAACAAACCATGAACGGATTAGTTACCGAACTTCACAATATATAATTGAGTCGTGGACAAAAAATGATAATTTTTTAATCACAAGGTTTCCAACAAACTAGACAAATTAACCTTCATTGACCCAAAAATAAAAAAATTCTACCCTTAATAAGTGTATGTTTGGATGAATTGGAGGGTTAATAATATTTCTTAAAACACAATAAAATCACGCTATCTAAGACAAATATTAATCAATAATATTATTTATACATTAAATACTTTTAATATTTTATAAAAATACAATTATTCTTAATTAATTATATATTTAAAATTTTTAAATTACAAAACAAAAAAAATACGTATTAACTATTAGAAAAATATTAATATCAAATAGTGTCTATTATAAAAAAAAATGGTATGCATAAAGACATTAAATATTAATTATAGAATTTTTCCAATAATATCAAGTTGATGAGTGTTACTTGCCACTTGTGAATAACGAAGGATCTTGTCGTGTAATTAGGATCCAAAAATAACCCTCCACGACGCATCTACTTCTATATATATAAATAGATTCGTTTATAAACATCGGATTCTAGTATACAACTATTTATATATTCATATTTTCATAGAAAAATCACGAGGTAATCCGTAATCGCTACATGAAGCCAATAACACGTTTATTATACTAATTATTAGTTATATAAAACTATTATTTACATACCAAAATCAATTATTAAAATTAATTATTATATATTTATATATAAATATATATATAATTTAATTTATTTTTAATATAAATTTTATTTTGATAAATAATTTTGGTGTATATTTAATATAGTTGTTAATTATATTAATTATTAGGCCTACCGTACCATACATATAAACGGTGTTGCCATAATAATAATAATAATAAAAATAATGCATGCAGGTGCAATTTCAGTATGGTGGAACATGCTGAGGTACCATGACTATCTTGTCATTATTATTAATATTAATTGGTTCATTTTCTCAACCTATATAGCTAATATATATGATCCCATTCAATGCACACATTTTATGTTTTCAACGAAGCTTCTTTCTTTCAAGAATGTACGTGCATTATTTAGTATTCATATTAATCTATCACTAAAATACATAATCATATATAAGAGAAGGTAAAATACACATATTATTCATTTTTCAAAATCATGAAGTTATAAAATTATTAAAATTACTTATTCTAAAAATTTAAGTTAATATATATACACAAGTATATAAATAATTATATATTTTCAAATGGAACTCCATTTTGAATCTCAAAGCATGAATTAATATATTTTTTTGTTGCCTTTTACTTAATTTTTTTTAATAACAAAAATTGAATTTTAGATTTTTTAATTATAGAAGCTCATACATTGTCAAAAAAAAAAATCAGATTGTGTAGATGGATATAGATATAGAAGTATATAACAAATATCAAACATGATGCTATATTTTCTTATTTAGTTGTCGAATTGTATATAATTATTAATTTCCTTCTTTGTTATTAGAACTTATCAACTTGGTGGTTGTTGTTAAACAAGTAAACATGGTGCTATAATAATAATAATAATAATAATAATAATAATAATAATAATAATAATAATAATAATAATAATAATAATAATATATTTTTGTTGTATTTTATTTTACTAACTCTCCGAAATAGTCTTTTAAATTTATGATGGTTATTATTTTAGTTTCTCAAATTTAAAATTTTACTATATTAATCCTTAAGATTTAGTTTCAAACATCATATATATTAGTTTCAGAATCTTTTTTAGTATTAAGTCAGTAAATGAAGTGCTGAGTTAGCTATAACTTATCACATAATCTAGACACAGAGCTAAATGACAGCATTTTGTTATATTTCCTCTCACTCTCCAAAATGATCTCATTTTTTTTGTTTAAATGTTAAAATTAAACGAAACGATATCATTTAGTCATGTGTCTAACGTGACAAGTTAGAATTAACTCAATATTTTGTTTGCTTACTCAACGTCAAAAAGAACAGAGAGACTAATATAATATCTAGAATTGAATCTTACGAACTAATATAATAATTTTTTAATATAGAAAATTAAAATTATCAAAACCATAAATTTTAAAGACTATTATAAAAATTTAGTCATTTTATTTCTTAAATACTCTCTATAATTGTTTATCCTAATTATATTTCTATAAAAAAATAATAAATTCAATCGGAAAACAGAAAGAAAGGATTGCACGAACTTGAACACAATCATGTAATAGAGAATCGACAAAAAAAAAAAAGAAAAAAAATATATAAACAACATTTTTACGGCTGCATATAGAGAGAAGCAATGAAAATAGTTTTGAATAGAAGAAAGAGATTATTGATGAATACATACATGTCGTTTCTTGGTATTAAAATATGTAATGTTTTTTATGTGCATCTTTGCTTCTGTAAAAGCTTATGATATAAAAAAAGTAGAAAGATTTTCATGTCCCCTATAAGAGTGACCTATTTCAATATATTATTATATACGATCTGTCGTATTCGTATATTGTATCCATTTGATTTGTATGCCTCCAAGCCAAGTATGGTTGAATCATGAATAACATGTTTGACCATATTTTTTTTTATAATAATGTAACATCAACACAACAATACATACATACAATAATAATTACAAAACGTATTATGCTTTTTTCTATGCGACGACGCGTGGTGTCATTTGGTGCGTAAAAAAATATCTTTTTTAATATTTAAAAATAATTTTTAATTAAAAGTTTTAAAAACCTTAAAAATTGTAAATTTTCATTTAGTAATATCTTTTAAGTATTACTAAATGGTGAAAATTTATGTGCAGTCGATTTTACGTGAAGTTGATACCTGATAGTCGTTAAATGAAAATTTAGTCAAATCAGTCAAATTATCTAACAACTCTTAGCTATCAACTTCACGTGAAGTCGTCTGCACCTGAGTTTTCACCTAACTAAAATTATATAACTATAGTAACAATTATAATAATAACTATCATAAATTCCACATATATATAAAAATATAATATAAAAATTATGAAAAATCAAATGTAAATCCATTTGAAAAATTAGGGATAAAAGTTTTTTTGTGTGTGTCTTCTCTCTTTCTTTTTTCCTCTTTGTATTCTCTGTATTCTTTTTTTTTTTTTTGTCGTCTTAGGGAATATTCAAGCTAAGATCTGATTAATCTTATGTGTTAATAGCAAAAAAAAATGTGGAAATTTTTTTATTTGATGAATATTTGATATTTGTGTTTGTGGCTGACTGCATGCATTGCATTCTAAGGACATAGAATAAGGAATCCTATGCAGTGATCAGAAAGTGCCACGTCGCATGTTTTTTGGGGCATAAGACAATGTCTGCCACGTGGACGTAGTACCACTCCTTAAAACACACGTGGGAAAATTACTTCTCTCTCTAGATGGTGCCTTCTTTTATTATTAGCGAAAATAAAATAAAATAAAATAAAACAATTTTTATTTTTAAAAATATAATTATTTATATATTTTTTATTAATTTAAATTAAAAAAATAATATCATAATATGATATTAAAATTTTTATAATATAAAAATTTAAAATTTAATTATTGTTATTTTAAAATAAAAAATTTACGTAAATTTAAAAAAAGTTTTTATATAATAAAATATATTAAAAATATAATTATTTATATATTTTTAAGAACTTAAAATTTTTGAAAAAATAGTATTACCGTACTCATGAGGAAAATAACAATGATTAATTGTTCTTAAATCATTTAGTATATATGTTCTACGTATTCATTTAAGGGCTTTTATATTTTTTACTTTGGCATAATTTATTAATTTTTATTTAAAAAGTTAAACCATATGCAAATTATTTTATATTATTTACTTTCTCATTCTTGATTTTATATATAGATTATTCTTCACACTATAAATAGAAAAATGATGATATAACACCCCAAAAAAATTGTAAATATTTGGAAAAAAGTAAGAAAATATTCCTAATTGCTTTTTAATATCTTAAAAAAACATAAAAACAATTTTTCGTTAATAAAATTTCACAATAAAAATAATTATAAAAATAATTTTAAAATATATTAATATAATTAAAAATATAATTATTCATGTTACTCTCTCTTATATTATTATTAGCTTAAATTTTTTAGAGAAGTGATATTATAATATAATATTATAATTTTATATCTAAACTTTTTAGAATTTAATTCTTAAATTTTAGCCTTTTAAAAGTAGTAGTATCATGATAAATATCGAAAAATAAATTATCTCTGAAAAATAAAAAAATAGAAATTAAAAGTATTCTGGAATATATTGCCACCATACTTATTATAGTTATATTTCGAATATAGGATCATAAAATTTTTTAAAGCTTTATTCTAAGTAAACCGCACCTAATTTATGCACGTATTTTAATATTGTTTGTATTTTAGATATAGAATATCTAAATTATTTTTGATAAATTTTGATATCTCTATACCTAAGATATATAAAGTTAACGTAAATATGTAACTACGTTACGGATTATATATTTTTATAAATATTATATTTAAATAATTTAAATAAAAAAATCCAAGAATTCCGTCTCATTAATAAATGACTATAAGGAGTAGTAGCACCGAAAAATGACGGTGCATTCATTACAGAAAAAAACATATATCTGCTTTGTCGTTTATGAAAATCTTGGTGCAATGAATTCTGAATAGATGGGAGCTTCATTCCACAAACAAATTGGATTTGCGGTCTTTTTCATTTTCCTTTTTTATGAATCAAATAATTAAATTAGTGTAGACAATATTTTTGTAAAGATTTTCGTGTTTGTTTTTATTCAATCATCAATTATCACAATTATACATTACATATATCAAATGAAACTTTAACGAATGAAGTGGGTAACGGGTTATTAATATAATAAATTATGTTACGTGTACATTAAAATTAATTATTAATACAAAATATTTTTAAGATATAAAATATTAAATATAAATTAAACTGAATAAAAATACATACATAATAGTTAATTTTAATATATAAATATTTTTATAATAGAATTACCTTAATTGCCTATATATATGTTCCTCTTTTGTTTTAATTTTACTTCTCACATTTTTTCATTATACCTTATTATTATTATCTATGATGCATGGATACACAGGACATGATACGACACAGGACACACCGACACATAAATTTTAATATCTTATAAGATACGAAGACATATATATATATATATATATATATATATATATATAAAATATAAAATATTTTTTAAATAAATCGTAATGATATTTTAATATTTTATTGATATTAAAATATAAATTAATTTTTTTAATTATTTTTAATATCTTATTTTAATTATATCAAGTATTTAAAATATTTTTTATTTTAATAAATAACAATATATAATATATCAAAATTTATTTCAAAAATATATGTCAAGAATAAAATTGGACACGCCAATACGTGATGGTATTTAGGTGTGTTCAAGTGTATTCAAAAAAGAATTTTTTATTTTTTATTAAGACAGTTGGATACACCAAATACGCATGTCGAATAAGTGTTGGCGAGTGTCGTGTCCGAAATGTGTCTGACACATAGACACAGTAACTCAGTGAAATGTCTGTGTTTCATAATACATTATTATTATTATTATTATTATTATTATTATTATTATTATTATTATTATTATTATTAATTAGTCAACAATCATCGCCGGAAGGTTTTGCATGGATGCATGTACTATTTAATTGATAGAAATGACGTCACGTTTGAAAATGGAAATATGTATTTATTATATGTTTAAGATATCATACTTTTTTAATTAAATAAAAAATTAATGTTCAAGATATCATTCTCACCATGCCGAATCATTATGGCTGATAAGTGATAATATAACATATTTAGTTAAATGTTGGCTTATTAGCTTATGGTAAGTTTTGTGAATGATGATGGGAATCTTACTTTATTTTTTTAATATTTAAATAGGTAAAACTTTGAATATATATGTTATTTATGGAAAACATTAAAAATGTAAAAAAAATTAAAAAATTGTTATTTAAAAATTAAGAAGATAATAAAAAATAGTTAGAACTCTTAATATTTTTCAAGTTTTTATAGAAATCTAGCCTAACTGATCATATGAGATTAAATTAAATTAAATTAAATCAATAAATTATTACTAAAAGTTACATAATAATAGTGATACATTAACTAATTACTATATTTTGAAATTGAAGCGCAAACTTTTATTCTAAAATTCTTTTTGTTTTTAGAAATAATAAGCTAAGGATTGAATTTTATATTTTTTTTAGATATAAAATTCATTATTTTAAAAATTTAAGTTAATATATTAAAATATATAAATAATTATATTTTTAACCGTGACAGATAAAAGTTAAAGACGGCTAAGTAAAGTTGCCATCATGAATAATTGTCTTTTATTACAACGGGAAAAAAACATTCATGCTTGTTTTGTTGTGTAAGAAAATAGGATGGATTATATTAAGAAATAAAATGTGTCAAATATAAGTACTCACCAGAAAGTTAAAAAGTGAATTATGTGATAAGATTTCTAGTTTAATGATAATTATTGAGACAAATATGTTATAAAAAAAATGGTGAAAACTCATGTGCAGTCAACTTCACGTAAAATTGATAAATTGAGAGTCGTTAAATAAAAATTTAGTCAAATTATTTAACGACTTTCAATTACCAACTTCATGTAAAATTGACTGTATTCCTTTGTTGTTTAACGAAAAAATTTATAATATTTCATTTTTTTAAAATAATAAACGCTATGTTTCTACTTCTTTTGTAAAAGAGTTTTCAAAATTCAAAGTCCAATCATTTAATTTTTTAAAATTTTTTTATCTTAATTTTTAAAAATAAATATTAAAAATTAATTTTATAATAAATATTTGACTAATTTAATTTTGATACACTGTTAGTATAAAATAGTTTTACATGTGCATTTAATTATTATGTAATACTACATCAGTAAAAATAATTATCTTTTATATTAACAGTATGAATGATAATCCAAAAGAACAGATATAATTATACGTTATACTGTCAGTATATTAAAATTAAACTCATATTATTTAATTAAAAATAATTTTTTATACTTATTCATATATTTATATACTAATTAACTTTCATTGATTAGTTTTGAATCCTGAACTCTAAACAAAAACTTTTTGCTTAGTTTTTTTCTTTAAATATATATTTGAAAACCAAACTCTATGGTGTGTAAAAGATATATAGATAGAATTCTACAAAATATGATCATCACCCTATTCTAAAATCAATCTTAAATAATTGATAATATTCTTCCACTCACTTTCCACAAAGATGAGCATGCATAAAAGTGGTTCATCACTTTTTACTCCATAGAATGTGCGAGAAATACGAATAAAAAGATATGAGAATAATATAAAGGAAAAAAGAAAAAGAAAAGAATTAAAGTCTTCTTCCCAATGATTATATCTATTTTGTAAAGTAATATATATCAATCACTTTGGCTTGGGTTTAAAAGTGGATACATTATAGTCATTATAGTACCAAGTGATTGTCTAATTAAAAAAGTGGCATGAAGATTCTGTCTTGTAGTTTTTTTTTTTCTTTTAATATTTAACGTCTATTGTTGGACATGGAATATTTTTCATGTTTAAAGTGAAGTAGAAACTCAGATACATTCGACTTTACGTGAAGTTGATATCTAAGAGCTGTTAAATAATTTGACTGAATTGACTAAATTTTCATCTAACGACTCTCAAATATGAACTTCACGTAAAGTCAACTTCACCTGAATTTTCACCTTAAAGTGAAAGTCAAATTTTTTATTTTAAATATAACACTACATAGAATGGAATTGAAGTGAGTGCAAGAGTAATATATATTATAACAATAATATTATTTAATATTTTTTAATTATTATTAGAATAATTAAATAATTTTAAATATAATAAATATATAATTATAAATGTCATATTAAATAAATTAGCTTTAATTATTGTGTCTCTAATATTACGGTATCATAATATGTACTCCATATATACGGCATGACAAGATCTTGAAGTGTTTAGAATTAATTAATTAATATATATATATATATATATATATATATATATATATATATATATATAAAATAACACGAGCGTGCAAAAATTTGTTATTAATTTCTTGCTATATATAATAATTAACACAATCCATACGTTCTTTTACCTGCATTATTACCATATATAATATAGGAAAGTTTTCAAATGGTCCAGCACTTTTTTGGAATTCTCATGGTCCATGTAAAGTGTCCATTAGATTTAATAATTAATTAAACAAAGGGTTGTGATTTTTTATGTAACATGTGTTTATAATGGAAAGCATTGTGAGGTGTGTACCAAATTTTGCGTTCCACGAGGTATGATTTATGGAAATTACATCCTGGTGCCTCTTGACACAAGCTTCTCTTGTTGGTGGAGTGGCTTGGTGGCTTAGTCCTTTATTTTGGATGGCTTATCTTATGTTTTCAATTTTTTTTTGTCATGACCTTTTATTTTGGTTTGGCTGATTTTTTTATTGAACGGTTAATAGACCTTTTTGGTACATAATTTTTCTTATATTAATTTAAGGATAATGAATAATTTTTAAGTGCATCATTTTGTATGATTTTTGGCTAGCATTATTATGAGATTACAAACTCTGAAACCATAATTGTTAAATTTACAGTCTTTTTTATTTTTTTTTGTTTATTATTTAGGCTGAGAAATCCGACCCACAGATAACAAATGGAGCTAAGTCTTATACATCTATTTAGTATTAATATAGTATAGTAAAAAAACGTGCCACACTCTCTTTTTTTTATAAAGTAGTATTTTTGATTTTTTATATTTGGAACAAATTTTAATTTAGTCTTTAACATTTTAAATACTATTTTCATTCCAAAAAATTTTAAACAGATTTAATATAGTCTTACTATTAAATTTAACACTAATAGTTAATAAAATGACTGATATAGACGTTAATAATATTACTAATTAAGTCATATCTTCTTCTATATATTAAAAAAATATATATAGTCAAAATCTTTTTATAACATTTTTCTCATTTTTTTGGTACAAAATTTTAAATCTTAATAATCAATTATGAACGCTTCAAAATCAAAAGAAAAAATTTTTATATTAGTGACCGTTGGTGGATCGATATTACTTATATACTGAAATCGAATGTTATTGGCTATTCAATATGCGAATTGCTTGTGTCAAATTTAATGGTAGGACAACATTAAACCTGCTTAAATATTTTTTGGGATTGAAATAGGAGATTTAAATTTTTTTTTATTGAAGTATGACGTTTGAAACGTTAAGGACCAAATTAGGATTTGGCCAAAACATTGAGAACCAAAATAATATTTTATCCCATTAAATAAACTAAATAGAGTTCTATTGGAGAAAATAATATTTGATCCCATTAATAACTTTTTCATGTTTATTTGTACAGAACAATTCAAAATAAATGGTTTCAAATTACAATAGAGATAAACATCAATTTTAAATTATTAGTGTACACGTAAAAAATTACTAATTTTTAGAAAAATATATGAATTTACGTAAAATTAGTGAATTAAAATTGTCCATTTAAAACCACCAATTCATTATATTTATATAAACCAACACGTTTAAATTTTTAATTATATATGTTCAAATAAAATTTATTAAAATTTTTAATTTTTATTCTTTTTAATACTAATTTTTTTGCTTGAATACTAATTTAAATGTTGTTTTTATAAAAATAATGTGTTAATTTCAAATGAACAATTTTAAATTACATCGATTTTTTTAGAAATTAATAATTTTTTGTTCGTGTATGTTACTAATCTAAAATAATGTTTAAAATTTTAAACTTAACTAAAACAAAAAAAATACGAAAATTTAGTGCAACTATAAATATGGAGAATTGAAGAAGGTAGAAACCGTATGTGAATAGTATAAAGTTATTGATAATTTTTTAAATTATCAAATGAATAAAAAATATGGTTATTAAAAAATCTTATATGAATCTCCTAGATCACTTTCTAAGTATCGAATGACCTAGACATGTGTAAATCTAATCACTATGTTTAGATTGTAAATAGGATAGCATGCACGCATGCATAAATCGAAACAACCTGATTAGATTTATTAGGATAACATGCAAATATGTATAAATCGAACCAGACTGTTTGATTTATATAGAAAGCTAAATCTAGTCTGACTCATTTAATTTACATAGAGATGTGATTAGGGTGATTCACGTTGCATTTATGTGATTATATTTCTGCAATAGTCCGACTTGTATATAATTTTAATACTTATTATGTTTTTTTTAATTAAAAAAAAAAAAAAAGTTAATATCTCTATGTGTTATATACTTATATAATATTTTAAATAAATTTTTTTAAAATATTTTGATAAAAAAATATATTATTGTTACGTTGGGTAACCGGAGATTGATGGGCTAGACTCACAATGTTGGCCCAATCGGTGAATGAGGAGGCTTTTGATCCGACTCCCGGTCAAGAGTCCTCGTCCGACTTATGTATGTGCAAGGGAACGGGGGTGGTACCTGGAAAGACACTCCAATGCCTAAGTTAGCAAGAGTCTAAACAAGTTTAAGAGTATGGGACTTCTAATTACCTGAGGATTGTCAGTATACTTATAATGGTAAACCCATAGCTACCGTTGGGATGGTTCCACCTTTTAAGGAGGATAACTGTCCCTTTATCTTAGGGAGGTTGAGATTTGACTTGGGGAGTAGGTTGAAAGATTTTAGAGCAGTTACTTATTTGAATGAGTGCTATCTGCCAGTTAACTCTTTACCGACTTCCTAGCGTTGGAACCGACCTCCTATGCGGATGTCAGTTGCGGGGGAAGGCCAACCTTACTGATGGGGCCTTCTTAAGGTGTTTGGGTCTGGGCCTGGACATTGGGTTAGGTTATGAACAATTATATAATAATATTTTTAACAAAGTAATTAGTTAATAAATTTTGAATATAACAATCTAATTATTTGTCAAGTAATATAAAATAAATTTTTAAGAGTAAAGTATCGTTTTGTCCCTAACGTTTCAATCGTCCTATTTAAGTCCTAACGTTTTAAAATGACTCAATGTTGTCCTGCCGTTAGGGATCCGTTAACAGAATTGACAGCGGGACAAATTGAGACATTTTTGAAACGATAGGGACTTAAATATGACGAAAACGTTGGGGACAAAAATGATACATAAAAATAAATTTTAATTTTATCCTTTAATAATATCAATTTTTTACTATACATAGTATTCAATTATTTTTAATCACATCTAAGTAAATTATACTTAATCATATTACTTTCATTTTAAATAAATTAATTTTTTTTTATAATTTTACTCTTAAAGATTTTTAGTTATCATGAAATGTTTGTAGAATGACTAGTATATAAACTTGCAGAAAAGACAAAAAATAATATATATTATATATAAATATAAATTATACATTTTGTCTTTAATGTATCAAAATTCTTTAAAATTATAAAAAAAATGATTTAAAATGAAAGTAATGTGATTAAATGTAATTTTTTAGATGTAATTATAAAATAATTAAACACTATATACAGTAAAAAATTAATATTATTGAAAGATAAAATTAAATTAAAATTATTTTTGTATATCGTTTTTGTCCCTAACGTTTTCGTCCTATTTAAGTCCCCAACGTTTCAAAATCGTCTCAATTTTGTTCCGCCGTCAATTCTGTTAATGGATCCCTAACGGCAGGACAACATTAAGTCAATTTTGAAACGTTAGGGACTTAAATAGGACGATTGAAATGTTAGGGACAACTTTGGGACTTACCCCAAACGTTGGGGACAAAAACAATACTTTACTCAAATTTTAATTATTTCATATTTTTATGTTACAGTTTAAAATTATTTTAATATAATTTTTTAATATTATAAAAAAAATTATATAATAATTAATCTTAATGAATAAAAATATTCATGTATTTTCTATTTATATATTTTTTATAATTATTTAAGAATAAAAGATTTAGTTGCCATTTAAAGTATTGTGTATTAAAGTATTGCCATTTAAAGTATTTCTTTATGTACTAAGATATTCTGTATTTATTAGAGTCCATCAATACCCTTCTTTATATTAGCCTTTGATTTCATCTAATAAAATTTAATGGTCTATATAAATATGGCACATCTAATAAACATATAAGTGTTGTGCTTATTTTAGGCATACTCTACCTTAGATTGAACAAAATACTAATCATCATAGTAAATTAGTGTTAATTAATTTATGACTGGATCGATATTAAGAAAATTTTATGAAAATTATTTTAGTTTTCTAATTATTTAATTATCAAATCACTGTTTAAACTTTTATTTTGTTAAAAGAAATTATTTTTTATATTAAATTATTTATTCTATATATATATATATTCAAATTTTTATATTTAATAAAAAATACTAAAGGCCATCAGAATTTAATTTTTTTGTCATCATTTAGTCATTAATATCTAAAAGTAAAATATGTTTTTAGATATTAGATTAAAAAGATTAAACTAAAATAATTGAGCCAATAGCTAAATAATGATAAAAAAATATAAATTTTGATAATTTTGTAACAATTTTTCTAAATAATAATAAAAGTTAATTTGTCTATTTATTACAGAATTAAGATGAAAATTAATTATGCAATAAATTTAGTAACTGATTTAATATCCACTTGATCTTTTGCAAGATTGGTAAAAATCTAATATTGTGTTGTTTAGAGAGACATGATACTGGGATAGAGATACTAAAATAGTTAAATCAAAAATAATTTATTTCGAAAAAAATGTGTATTCAAGAGTCAGTAAGCACGTGTCTTCAAAGAAAGATTTGCATCGAAAAGTTTATGACTAGGAATACAGGACAAGAGTCAGAACTATCACGTTTGTTCAGCTAGCTATTCGAAATATTAAATCAAAGGGTCCAAGTTTCGAAAGCTATTCCTTGGTGGTTACTTTTGTCAAGCAAAAGAAGCAAGAACATTTACTGATTAATTAATGAACATGGAGGTTACATTTTAACCCAATTGGTAGAAGATTCTTATAAATAGGAGAAGAAGAGAAGGAATAAATGTTGAAATTTTGCTTCAGAAAATACTCAAGCACACTCATTCCAGCGACTTACTGAGTTTGTGTTCGAGTTACTTTTCTGTAGGATTCTTTCCACTGTTTTAACTTTTTTATTTACACTTTCTGCAAATTTTACTTTTCTTGCAAGTTTATCATTCAAGCAATATTTATTTTCTCTGTTCAAACCTTACATTACAGTATTTTTATTTTTCATTTCAAAAGTCCTTTGATCTAATCGAGGACATTTTACTATTTTATTTAAATTCAATGCAATTCATTTCAAATTCAGTCAATTCATTTTCAAAGTCTTTTATTTATTTTTTCATACTTCCTTAAGTTTCTATTTAATCGAAAAGTTTTTTATGCATTTTAAAAAAATCGGTACTCACAAAGATGAATAGGTTTTGCTTCCAGATAATAGATATCAAGTCACCTTTGATTTGCTAAAAATCGATAAAATAGATATAAAATTGTGTTTGACAGAAGAGATATGGATAGAAATATTGTATTTAGAGATACTGAATTAGTATATTTTGTGTTCATCCTGACAAAAAATATAAAGATAATAACAAAAAATACAATTAACTTTTTATTATTCATTATTCTTATAAATTTTTATAATTGTATTTTTACTATTATATTTTTTTGTCTCAAATTTATTAAATAAAAAAATAAAAATAAATTAAATTTTAATTTTTTAATTTATTATCAAACAAAATATAAAAATATAAAATTTTTAATTTTGTCTTTTATATTTATTTTATTATCTTATTTTATCTCATTTCAAGAAACACGTCACCTAAAAGAACAAATAGCCCATCCACTCTAACCAGTAACCATTAGCTCAAGCCACTTTCACCATTATTGGCTACACTTGGCTAAAACAAGCTGTTGACGGAGTCTAATCCTTTACGTAATTTTAACTTGCAAAATAGGGATGTTTTTGGTATTTTAAAACACACACACGACAAAATAATGACCATCAACCGAACCGTACATGTCATACCGGTATACCAATAAAGTAACTGGCACATGTGAAAAGCTTCCTATAATATAAACTCTTTAAGCAGTTAATTAAAAAGTGCATGCTTAGCTCGTGTATAATTTATTTGGTAAAAGTTAAAAAGCAGCTTTCACAGAAGAAATTAAAACAGTGTTGGACTTCTCAATCGCTCATATTTGGATTTTAACTCTAATTATAGAAGGTAGATGATTATTAATTTGATGGATATGATTTTGGTTCTTCTTTAATTTTATACTTCAATATAGAGAGACAATGAAAACGGTACGGTATAAGAGATAAAATGGTTTCTTTTCTATTTATATAAATCAAATGTTAATATATATAATACTAGTCTCTCTCAATAGATCGATAATAATAATAATAATAATAATAATAATAATAATAATAATAATAATAATAATAATAATATATTTTTTATTTTTAAAATTTGTCAAAAATTTAAAAAATATTTTTAAGTTATATTTTATTTTAATTTTGTCTTAAAAAATTATTTATATTAAATGTATTTCTAACTAGTAATTTTTTAAGAAACTTATGATTAATTTAGCAACAATTTATAAGAATAATTTTTAATTGTCAAGTATTGTTGCTAAATTATTGGTTTTAAACTTCAATTCTTGAAGACACATTTGATATAAATAAAACATTTTTAGGACAAATTTAAATAATAATTAAAAAAAATAAGAGAAGTGTTCTTAAAAAATTTGACAAACTTTTAGGAAAAAAATTTTATCCTAATATAATAATAATAATAATAATAATAATAATAATAATAATAATAATAATAATAATAATAATAATAATAATAATAATAATAATAAGCGAGTGTACTACCTTGCAGTAAATTATATCTTAATTGATGTGATATATGTTTTGGAATCATTTGTAAAAGAAATTCAATCAAGGGCCACATATATTTAATTTGTACTATTTTTGCCTTTAATTTGAATGTGAGTGTCACGGGGGAGGTGCCATTTGTTTCCCTATTCGACCAACCATTCCCATTTTTTCGTATAAACATAAACAAATTATTTTTTATATATAATTATATAAAACATTTTATTATATTATCGAAATATTAAAATTATATTTTAAAAAAAATTATAGCAAGAATTTAAAATAAAATTCACGAAGAGACAGCAGCAACAAAGTTATATATAAAATCTGAAATAAAAAAATTTAAGACTAACAACTGTATTAAATTTTTATCAGTATTCAACAAAAAAAATCATATTATTAAATGAAATTTTATATTATTAAAAATATTATTAATAATTATTAAATAACTATAAATTACAAAAGTCGCTGACCCTAATACCTTCGTCTAAAATGTGTTAATGAATAATTGCTAGATAAGCTAGATAAATTGACTTTGTCTACATTTTAATGCAAGCTTGAAGTGACACCCACCGACCCACATACAGTAACTTTATTTGTTTATAAATTAAAGATTTAACATTTTTAGGGTTAGTGCATGCATGGCAATTTAATCTATTGTCTCTTCTTCTACTGCTCCTTTGTATGTAATTTTTATGTATATATCTTCTGAAAAAAATGTTAAAGGGTCACATTTTTTTAATATTAGTTAATATCTTGAGATAATATCTTATTTTAATATTATCAAGATTTATAATTTATAATTTAGTATTTAAAATTTAAAATATTAAAAAAATTAAAAAAAATTTATATAACATTATTCTTTTCTAAATGTATGTTTATTCAAGTATATGCAAATCTTCATCTGGCTTTCTTCGTTTATATATGCTATTTGATAAAAAAAACAAAAGATTCAATATATAAATAACATTAATTATTCAACAGTTATATTATATATATACTAAAATCAATTATTAAAATTATTCACCAATATAAAATAAATATTAAAATTTAAATACATATTATATATAAATAAACTAAACTATATATTACATATTGTATTTATACATAAATATATTAATGACTAATTTTAATAACTAATTTTAGTATAATAACATTTTTAATTATTCAATTGATAAATCTTAAACACGATTATTGACCACTATTTCTTCATTACTCTAGACAAAAAGAAAGTAAGAGATAACTAAATAAATAAAAATATAAATTGATAAAGTTTTAAAGTTGAAAGAGTTCAAAGTTTAAAAAACTTTAAACTCATAGATCTTGACAGTTCACAGTTTACATAGTGTATGAGATCGAGTAGTAAAAAACAAATTGAAACTGTTAAATCAAGTGGGTCATGGTCCATATTGCTCTCATTATCACTTCTCCCCAGACCAAAATACTTTGTTTTTACAGCACAATATGAACTAAATAAATAAATAAATAATTTACACTAATAGTAATAAAACATATCAAAGCACGATATAATTAATTTTTACTTGGAAGCAAATAATAATAATAATAAAAAATTAACTACCATAATACTATTTTTTTTTAAATTTAAACTAATAAAAAATTAAAAATGCATAAATAATTATATTTTTAATATATTTTTTAAAATAATATTTTTAAATTTTTGTATAAATTTTTTTCTTCTTTTATTTATCATATACTATTTTTTTATTTAACAAGAATCGAATTCTAAATTTTTTTAATCGTAGAAGTTCTAATATATGTTATGATATATCTTTGGTAGAAACTCAAATATAGTTAACGTAATGTGAAGTTAATAGTTAAAAATAAGGCGAAAATTTAGGTACAATCGACTTCACATGAAATTGATAACTGAGAGTCGTTAAATAATTTGACTGATTTAACTAAATTTTTATCTAACGGCTCTCAACTATTAACTTTACGTGAAGTCGACTTCCCCTAAGTTTTCACCTAAAAATAATTGATAAATTTGACTCAATTATCTTTTAAAAATTTTTAACTATCAATTTCACATAAAAACAACTAAATCTAAATTTTTAGGATACATCTTTTCTTAAAAATTTAACATGAACATTATGATTTTGTGATATAGAATTAATCAAAGTCAACTAGTAGGGTTTGGAAATGGTGAAGATCCGGTTCTCCGCTGTTTCCAACTGTGAACTGTGACACTGAGTAGTGTTTTTGAATGTTGTCGTTTAGTGCCTCCTTAAAGAGACTATATCTTCACTATCAACATCGATTCAAATAACATATAGCTAGTGTCTTTGATTTTCACCACAACTCAAATAACTTATATATTATTATTATTATTATTATTATTATTATTATTATTATTATTGGAAATTAATTAATATAGAAATATAGAGAGTTACGTGGAAAGTGAAAAATCAAATTAAAGCTTGGGTGCTGAGACATATATATATATATATATATATATATATATATGACAGCATTCAGAATTCAGGATTCAGGATTCTGGACCAGAAACCAGGTTTTTTCACTCACAACTCATAATTCATCACTGCCTTCATTACCTGTGTCTTGTTCCCCACTACATCAACCACATTTAGTAACAAATGATAATTAAAAAGTCACAAGTATTTTAAAATTCAGTAATTATATATTTGTATATAAATTATATATTTAATTAATTTTTAAACATATAAAAATATATTTTAATATATATATTTTATATAAAAAATATTATTTTAGTTTTTAATATTTGGTTTAAATTATAATTTAATTTTTAATATTTTAAACGTCTTATTTTATTCTATAAAAATTTAAACGGATTTAATGTTGTTCCATTATTAAATTTAACACGAACTATTAATAAATTGAAAAAATAATAACATTCGATTTCAATAAATAAAAAAAATTAATTATCTAACGATTACTAATATAAATATTTTTTTTTTTGGATTTTGGAGCAGTGATAATTGATTAATAAAGTTCTAGGTTTTATACTAAAAAAAATTAAAAAAAAGTGTTACAAGATAGTTTTGGTTATGTATATTTTTCTAATACACAAAAAAAAATATATATATATATATAACTTAACTAAAAATGTTGTTAATGTTTATAATATTCATTCCATTAAATATTTAATAGTTGATTTTTTTTATATCAGTTATCTTTTATTAAGTTAATTAACACTATATAGCTGTAACAAAAATAAAAACCAGCAACACTATATAATTAGTCAAAGCCTTTCTCATACTTTGTGTCACAATCTCTGACAAGGACACATGCCTACCCTTAATTAATTACCATGGTACGTAATTTTTATTAATTTTCACCATTTTTATGGGGCAATTAAGCTAGTCAAAGTGTAATTCAATATATATTATTCTATTTACACCATTATCTAAAAATGACCTTTTTATTTTACTATTGTCTCTAACATCTAAGTTATTACCAAAAGAAATGAATAGATTGGAAGTATATCAAATTTTAAGATACATACTTTATTGAATCACACAGTCATACATGCGGACAAAATATATCTGTGAGATTAGAAGCAACCCACTAATGATGCATGGTAATTATGTTTAATTTATTTATATTTAAAATTATTTTTGTAAAATTATTATTAAATTATTTTTTAATTTTTAAAAAATAATTATTAAAAAATATATTTAATATAATTTAAAAATTTTTAGTATAAAATTAAAATAAAATAAAATTTATAAATAATTTTAAAATTTTAAACGAATTTTAATAAAAGAAGATATACTTTATCATATATATATATATATATATAAATTTAATAGTGAAATTTGAACCTACAACTATTAAATGAGTATAAAAAGACTACGCTATTCAAAGTTATAATTTATTAACTATTTTATTTTATATTTAATTAGGTAAAAATTCAGTTGGAATTAACTTCGACTTCAGTTGAGTTTTTACTATTTAATTATGAATTATGTTAAATAATCAATGACTTTTTTTAAACAACATAAATAATCACCAATCAGATAAAAATATACTATACTTTCAAATTATTTATCTAAATTTTAATATTAAAAGTTTAAAACAACCATTCACACACCTAGTGAAATAAATATCTGATCGTTCATATTATTTAGTATTTTTATTATTTACTTCTACTTTTTCTTTAATTATTATATGAGGAGGTTATTATATAGTAGTAGTTAGTTGGCTCGTTAATTTAGTCATCTCTATTCTGTATTTCTCAACCTTAGATTTGAATCACGGAACTCTTGTGTTTGCTTCTCTCTCTCTCTCTCTCTCTCTTTTGTTATTTGTACCCAAAATAAGAGCTTTCATTCTCTCTGGTTTTTCAACATCAATGGCTCAGAAGAAGAACAAGCACTTCTTACACGAGCTTCTAAGCGAAGATCAAGAGCCATTCCTCCTCAACAATTACATCTCAGACAAGCAAAACCAGCTCACAATTCATTTTTCTAAGCAAAAAACAGGAACCCTAAAAACCTCAACTTTATTCCCAATTCATCACCTCTGCAAGAACGCTCTCTGCTTCAATTACTCTTCCACAGCACCACCAACAACCACACCTGATATCACCAAATCCCCGCTATTCAGATTCTCGCAACGGAGTAGTACTAAGAGTCCGTGCAGTGCACGTGCTTCTTCGCCCAACGCAATGTTCCTTCATGTTCCCGCGAGAACAGCTTCCATTCTTCTAGAAGCTGCGCTTCGGATTCAGAAGCACTCCAATTCCAGAAACGCCAATGGATTTGGCTTCTTCGGTTCCTTCTTTAGGAGATTCACGCACAGGGGAAGAAGGAACAAGAGGCAAATTCAGAGTAATGATAACAATGTGAAGAGGAAGAAGAAGGTGAAGGATATCTTGAAATTCGAGCTAGATTTGGGAAGAAGAACAACAACAAAGGAAGAAGAAGAGAACAAGAAGAAGGAGAATGTTATGGTGGACGCTAGTGGTGTGGGGTTCAGGTGTTCCTGCAGTGAAGAAGGAGTGTGTTCTTCGAGTAGTGTTCATGATGATGATGATAATGACTTATTCTGTGAAAGCCCTTTCCGTTTTGTTCTGCAACGGAGTCCTTCCGCCACCTCCTCCTCCGGCCGCCGTACGCCGGAGTTCTCCTCGCCGGCATCGTCTCCAAATCGCCACAGAACAGAGGTTCGTCGTTTTCATACATTCTGCCAAAATATCATTTAACTCTTAAAAAAAAATTATGAGTTAAATTTCGTTACGATTTTATATTTTAATTATTTAATTTATTTTTAATAAAAAATTTCAATTAAAAAAAAAGTTAACAAGTGCTGTTAAACCACATAATAAAATTATTATTACTTATTAGTATAAAAATTATTTTTTTTAAATATAAAATAGATATATTAAAAAATTAATCTTTTGTATTTTTAATAAAAAAAATTTTAATTTGTAATTTTAATGTATACTTTTAAAAGATAGATAAATTCTAAATTAAAATAGTAATTATTAGTTTAATTTGCAATTAAATCTATACTTTATTTAGTGATAAGTCTCTTATATATTTCATTTAATTTAAAATATCTAATTTATACCTTTATTAATTTTGCTTTAAAAGGACAGGCCAATTTAATTCAAACTACATTATTAGTTAGGAAATAATATAATATACATATCATGAATGAAGGAACAAAATTAATTACCAAGCGAAAATTCAATTTCTTAATGAAAGCCATTTAAAAAAAAAGCTATGTCACTAATATTATTACTTACTGCTTAATTTCTTAATGAAAGCCATTAATTATGTGAATTATTGAATTAGTTAGATTAAAGAAAATAACAGAGATCCGGTGATTTTGATTGAAAAAAAAAAGTCAGAACTCGCTGGTCTGACTCGGTACTATTAAGTACTGAGTTGGGGAACCGAGTTCAGCTCGTGAGTTGACATTTGCTCAGTGGTTTATATTTTTGTTGTCGGCAAATGGGATCTGGGTTTGCAGATTTTGCCGGAGACTCTGCTTACAATGACTGTAATGCCCCTATGATTTTCAGGCAAAATTGTTTGAAAGATCAAATCTAAGCTGGGGTCAAATATGTCAATTCAGTTGCATATTAGTGAACAGTTTCATGGATTTCCATAATTGTATTTTTCGATCATGTGTCTGCCATGCAAATCTTTTTTCCTTTTTATTTTTTTTAATTTGTTTTGTTTTACACTTCTAATTGGTTATTCTGGTAAGTATAAATTTTCTGCAAAACAAGACAAAAGATTTTTATTTGTTTTTTCTTTTGTTTGTTTTATTGTTGTTATTATTATAGACCCCGACATTCGACTTTAGATAATAGTTTCTAGTTTGTATTTTTGTTCTAATTACGCGTAGGGTCCTATATGGCAAATAAGTAACCAAATATTAAAACAAAATAGAAGTCAATAACAAACTCAATTATTATATATTAAGGAATTATGTTATAACAACCCAATTAGGAGAATATTCTAACTAATATTGTTTGTTGTGTATTTTTCATATTAGGACAAAGAACATAATAATAATAATAATGGAGATGATAGCATCAACAAATTCCAATCAGGGAAGCAAGAAGAAGAAGAAGAAGAAAAAGAACAATGTAGTCCTGTATCAGTTTTAGACCCACCATTTGAGGATGATGATGATGTTCATGAAAGCAATGATGATGATGAGGAAGGTTTTGATTTGGATTGTAGCTACGCCAATGTACAGAGTATGCTATTTTCCTTCCCTTTTTTATTTTTTTACTATTTTATTTTATTTATGAAAACATACAATAGACTAAGAAATTTCATTTTTACTATTTAAAAAAAATTCTTTTTTTTTCCCCCTTGTTGTTGTATGGTCGTTTTCCATAAACATTTAACATCGTACACGGTTCTTCAAAGTTGATTGTCTGTTGCAAAATGGCACAAGAGGGGGTCTCTAATTGAATAAGATGATATCCCAACCATCAATCATATCTCTCTATCTTTGTAGGGTTCCATTTTGAAAGATAGTTGTTTTCGCATTCAATGTGGACTTGGCCTACTACTACTCTGTTTATTACTAGACACAACCAATACATTGCAAATTTGATCATGTCCCACATTTTACTTTCTTGGGGAAATATATATTCACTATTATTTGCAGCAATATGTATAACTGTTTTCATTGTTTTATCAAGTCTTCTTGGTGGTACTTTTTAACTCTTAAAGATTAGTTGTTGAGAATTTTTATTATTCCTTATCTTTTCCAACTTCGTTGAAAGTGGTCCATCTCCATGTGGTGAGTGAGCCATTGCTAAACATAGATACCTTGCATTTTAACTTTATTACTGTATCTTCAACTCCCAACCACTTCAAACACTAGCTTCTACATTCTAATAAACCTTTAATTCAATGCATCATCACGCTTCTAATTTGTTGCTGTTTTCCATAGGGTCTAAAATAGCATATCAATTATTCAAGTTTTTAAACATGTTGTATTTGCATTTGTGTGTTAGGTATAAATATGTCATGCCTTTTATGGTCTGAGTTTAGATCATCACATGTTACTGAATCCTTTTTGATTGAGTGCTTCAGACTGGCTTAAACTTTTGAAAGAAGTTATTCATTATATGATAAATAATTTTTAGAACTAATTTGACATTTAGAATTGATCATCTTTTGTGTTTAAATTTCACAGGAACAAAGCAACAACTATTATACCGGCTAAGTAGATTTGAGAAATTGGCAGAGTTAGATCCATTGGAACTTGAGCAAAGAATGTTAGATCAAGAAAACAACCAGTATGGAACATATATCAATGAGGATAGTTGTGGAGACGGCGATAGCGAATTGTCACATGAAGAAAAGGAATTGAGAGAAATAGTTTATGCAATCGTCAACCAATCAAGCAGATGGCGAGTTCCGGAGGATCTCAAGAGACTAGTTTATGATCTCATTATGGAGGAAGAGATTGCAGAATTTGATTGCCCAAGAGATAAGGAGATGGTGATAGAAAGGGTTTGTAAGAGGTTGGAACTGTGGAAGGAAGTGGAGTCCAACACCATTGATATGATGATAGATGAGGACTTCTCAAGAGAGGAAAGTGGGTGGAAGAAAAATTCACAACAGGTAAGAGACTTGGCTGGAGAACTTGAGCTTGCTATCTTTGCCCTTTTAATGGAGGAATTTTCAGAGGAACTAGTTTATTGAAAAGAAATATATGACTCCTAACATTACCCCTGTTCTAAGAAAAACCCCAAGATTTGAATCCATGACCTTCAGATCACAAGGTATAACATCAGGGTAGACACACTTGATCTTTTGGATGTTCATATGGGCAAATTCTAAAG
This sequence comes from Arachis stenosperma, assembly GCF_014773155.1. NCBI lineage: Eukaryota > Viridiplantae > Streptophyta > Magnoliopsida > Fabales > Fabaceae > Arachis > Arachis stenosperma. The sequence continues at coordinate 120,381,630 of NC_080378.1, forward strand.
CTGTTGATGACAGGATTGTAGTATGAATAATTATGTTTATTCTTTATTAGAAGAGTACAGTCTCACATGCAACTTATTAGGATAGGCTAATTAGATAAAAACAGAGCCCTAAATAGATTATGTGAGTTTAAGGGGAAACATAAGAAATGTGTACATGACTTATGTAGTACTTGGCTGAGGATGTTGTAAATTATTTACCTTTGTTTCTTATACACTGTCATTTCTATTTTCAGTTTTTCACTAATCATGTTATGTTCAAAATTTATTTGAAAACTTTAGATTCCAATTTGGTTATTCATTGTTCAAGATAGTGTGTGTTTGCTTATACTTCTTATAAACCAAAATAAAATTGCAAAACATGCGTACTCAACTTTCACTATAAAAAGACAGTTCAGTGCAGAAATATTCTAAGTTAGCATAGGATTTAGAAAAGGGTCTCATCAAGAAAGCAATTTAACATGATAATTACATTTCACTGCTTGAATTATTCATCATTAAAAGGAGGAATATGAGAGTCTAGGCCAGTGTAGTGTAGACAGAATAATGTAATTTTGAGAAGCTGAAGCAAGAAAGGAACAATTTGACAATGACTAATCAATCTTTTTTCATTCTTGCTTTGTAATTTGTTTCTCCTTTTTTTCTTTTTCTTTTCCAAAATTGATTCATTGTGTCTTTTATTCATGGCTACTTAGCTTCTCTGTAGCTGATTATGCCTTTCAACTATCAGTAGTGATCAATCAATATCATTTGGTACCCTTGTGGATAAGGAATTTATTCAAAAAGTATAAAGGAGGGTGCTGTTAATTAGTTCATTTAAAAAAGTAACTTGCTAGTTATTTTATTTAATGAGCCCCCTCTTTTTTTTTGTCTTTTTTTTTGTTAATGGGTCTGTTTTACTTAATGAGTTAATTATGGATTTTTAGTAGGCCCATCACAGATGACCTGCCAAGGACATTCTATTGTAAGCCCATTAAGGTGTGGTTGCCTTCCTAGTGGGCTTTGAACATCTTGAACAGAACCCATTATGCTAACAGGTTACAGTCCAAAAAGATAAATACTCGGTATAATTATTTTTTGTGAAAATTCAGGTGAAATCGAATTCACATGAAATTGATATTTGATAGCTGTTAGATAATTTAATTAATTTGATTAAATTTTCATCCAATAATTCTCATGTATCAACTTCACGTAAAGTCGACTTTACTTAAATTTTCACTATTATTTTTATGTAAAGTAAAAAATTAAAAATCATTATATAATAATTTAGTCAAATATATTAAATTATCTAACCAAGCCATGCATTTGGATTTTTAAGAAGATTGAAGATTTACTCAACATGAACTAGGAAGTACAAATTAAGCACATCGGTTGAAATAAAAGATCCTAAATGCTGAGCCAAGTTACCATTTTGTATACAAGACCTGATTTTGTAGTTATTATATATATTTTACAACAAGTGTATTTGGATTTGAAATTTGGTTAGGCCAAATAATGGATAAAATTTTTAAATATTATGTGTGTGAATATGATGTAAGTAAGTTTATAATACCTAATATTAGAGACGGTTTAATCTATTTAACCACCCAAAAAAAAAAACTTACCATTATGTGAACTGGCCTCCACACTACCAGAAATACGGTGATTAGCCACGGAAAAAACCGTGGCTAAAATCAAGAAATTCTGTGGCAATTAAGCTTTAGCAACGAATACATTTCTGTGGTTAACAAGGGCGACGCCTTTTCAGTTAGCCACGGTTTTCGGCCGGTTAGCCACAGTTTTATGATCCGTGGAGACATCTGACTAGCCACGGTTTTTACGTTATTGGCCACACTCTAAACCGTGGCTAAATGACAACATTGTAACCAACAAGTATAGCTTTGCCACAATTTTTCCGTGGCTAATACTGGTAAGCTGGGCTTTTTTGCCACATTTTTTCTATGGCTAAACATTGTTGGGTTATTTAGCCACGGTTTTTCCGTGGCTAATCATAAAAGATAAATTAAAAAATAAATAAATAATAATAATAATAATAATAATAATAATAATAATAATAATAATAATAATAATAATAATGCTACTTAGAACAAAATTATATCATACAAAATTAAAAAGATTAGCCATATCCATATAAGTAGTATTTTTAGTAATAAAAATATGAAATTTAAGTAACAGTGTTAAAAAGCAAATATTCTGAACTAAATGAGTTTAAACTATTACAAAATCAAGTATTAGAATGTATCATTATTAGATCTTTAACATCTTCATTGGAATATCTGCAAAAATATTCAAATAAGATTGTGTTATCTCTTAATTCATGAAAAAAAAGTCCCAAGACATTATTTAAAATAATATTTTAATGTACTTGAAAAAAAAGTAGGAATGCATACCCAATAATGCTGAGTTTTCATTTTCACAACATAAAACATCTTATTGAACTCGTCATCAATCAATATATATATTACTAGACTTGATATCCTAAACTTGATATCCTGGTGAACAACTTTCAATTCAATTGCTTCATGTAAGTAAATAAGCAAGCCTGTCAAGAATGATTGAATCAAAACCATTTAGAGACAAAGAACTTAAAGTAAAAATAAAAATGTGATAGAAATTACCAAGGTCAATATTTTAAAGTAGAAAGTTGAGCTTACCAGATAACTTTCGAATAAAACTTTCATGCGGACCTCCTAGGGAAGTGTTCCTTGTTCCCCGGCAACATGCATCCATTACTCTAAGTTACCATTATTCACATATTTATCCATTAGCAGCTTAAATATTGAAACAAACACTAAAACAAAAATGCTATTGATAATACAAAGAAATAGATAATTAGATACTATGTACTCGGGAGTTTGAACAATTTAAAAGAAAACACAAACTTGGATGGAGATCCCAGCATGGACAAGAGCCAAAGTTGCAGCACTGATACACGCAGATCTAGATCTAGTTCCTACACAGAAATATTGGAAAAGAGTTAGTGAATAGTCAAAAAAATAGTATTTTAAATAAAAAAAAAAGAATAAAGATTCGAGAGAATATTAGATAAACATAAAAAGGGGCTGCTTAGGTTCCTTCCATTCTTCTTTGTAATTCAGGATTGCTTGCAAAATCTTGATTTCTGCTATTTTGGGACTTTCTTTGGTGACTCAACGTTGAATTTACTAAAGATATAGAGAAACTGAACAATAGTATGAACCTATGAGAGGATTCTTCCGATTTTCTAGTGAGTGGGCTTTACTTTGATGTTGAGTGAAAATTACTTTTAAGTTTTTCGCCCAAAATTTCACTTGTATTATTGTAAAAGTTCATTTGAATTTATTTCAGTAATTGAGATTTTTAATTTAAATTAATAGTTAACTATAAAAAATATAAATTATAATATATACCATATTTCAAAGACGGTACATACTACTCACTGTTTCAAAAATAAACTTACACTTAATTTATGTTGGATATTTTTTTTACTAAATTGATAAAAAGATAATGAAAAAAATAAAAAATAAAATTTAGAAAAACTAATACATATTGTGAATTAGAGACAAAAAAGAGAGTACTTTTTTTTATCATGAATTTTATATATACTTTTAACATTTATTCTCAATTAATTAAAACAATAAATATGTACTCTTTTTATACTATTTCAACTAATGCATCTTCCAGTTACAAAAAAAACTAATGCATCTTTGGTTACTCAATGCTAAATTTACTAAGGATACGGAAAAACTGAACAATAGTCTGAACATGTGAAAGAGTTCTTCTGATTTTCTAGTGAGTGGGAAGTTATTTTTTTTCGCCCAAAATTTCACTTATGTTATTGTAAACGTTCATTTGAATTTATTTCAGTCACGTAATTGAAATTTTTAATTTAAATTAATAGTTAACTCTAATAAAAAAAATAAAATTATAATTATATATCATATTTCAAAGACGGTATATACTAATTAGGATTATAAATTTTGACTCGGATTTAAAAAAATAAAAAAATTACCGGGAAAAAAAATTAAAATTTTGTAACTATTTCAAAAATAAACCTACGTTAACTTATGTCGGATATTTTTTTATTAAATTAATTAAAAAAATAAAAAAATAGAAAAATAAAATTTAAAAAATTAATACATATTGTGAATTAGGGACAAAAAAAATATACTTTTTTTATCATGAATTTTATACTTTTATCATTCATTCTCAATTAATTAGAGTTATAAATATGTACTCTTTTTATATTATTCCAACTAATGCATATCTTATCAATTGAAAATGGCTGGGAATGAGAGAGAAAAAATTATCGACAAACTAGATAAGTTTGCACCCTTAAAAATTGAAATTTATTATTAAGGTTTAAATTTGGAAAAAGGAGGAACTGCATATAAAATTTTTGAAAGGGATGAAAGGAAACACTAGAAGCGCGTAATTTGAAAGTAAACATCGTTTGATTTCGCCATGGTGAGCATTGGTTTTGTGGCAATTGGGAGAATCTAATTTAAATTAGCCACAGACAAACAAGAATGTGGGGAACTTTCGCACAATTTAACCACGAAAAAATAAAACGTTGCAAGTGATTACAACGAAATTTGCCACTATTTCTTGTTCGTGAGTATTTTTCCGTGGTAAACTACCATATTTCTGGTAGTGCCAAGTGATATTAGACTCATTCTAAAAGATATTGTAAAGGAGCTGCATTACTCCGTTTAAATTCTGTATTTTTGTTTTTCTAATCATTTGTATTTTTGTTATGAAAATTTTAATTAAATCATTTTTCTTAATTAAGCTTATCCGAAAGCAACGGTAATACAAGAAAGGGCTTGATAAGAGATAAAGAGGCCAAATAAAGGATAACATATGTACGTGTACACCCTCATTAACAAAACTTTATAAAACTATATATAATAACAAAGAGTAATGTTATATGACCATATAAAATTTATTATTTTTGGATAATTCTTAACTAACATTTTAAATTCTAAATACTAATAATAATATAAAAATAAAGTGTTAGTCAAGTATCAATTAATATTGGCAAAAAGTATTGGCCCTAACATTTATTAATAACAAATTGTTCGTTACATCTTAACAACAAACTTAGTTTTACTATTAAAAAAATTACTTTTAACAACTATTTATTTTATTTTTAGTGATAATAAAAATAACTGTTATTATATTTATCGACAATTAAATATTAACCGTCTTATGTTTTGTTGGTAAAAAATTTTAACAACAATTATATATATGCCAGTAAAAACTTTTTAATAATCGCAAAAAATATATAATTGTTATTATAACATATAATAATAATAAATATATAATTTTCATAAAAATATAATTTAAATAAAACGTATAGTAACTATATTATGTCCTAAAATTTTACCACTAAAAAGTGATTTTTGTGGTAGTATTTATAAACACTTTATATTAATATATTATGTAAACATCACTTTGTCAATTCTTATTTAATAATGTGAAGCTTTAGCATTCACACTCGTCTCCATTTAAGTTAGGTTGTGAACCCTTTTTTCCTCATCATGTTACAAACATGGAGTACATATTGAAATTGGGGAACATATATATGTTTAAGCACAATAATTAGAATGGCATGATATTGACAAAACAAAGCTAGTTCATGCCCGGGACATGGAAACCCATTATTTTCTCTTCACTTTTTTTTAGAGAAAGTGGCAATTTATTCAAAAAGAAAAAAATTAAATTAAAATTAAAGAAGAAGAAGGAGAAAAAGATAGTGGGAACGTGAAGCACAAGCCCTTATAAGTTGAAAAGGAAAAGCATAGTGGATAACAATTGTGATTGATGATAAGAACATTTGAAGAATCCATGAGGAACACGACCTAGAAAAACAAATTAAAGGAAGAAGAAGAATCCATAATGCATGATGAGGATCGAGGAATATCACTATTCATCAGTGGTGTTCAAGATCTGTCCCGTTCGAAATTTGGTTCGAATCTGAGATATATTTTGTTGGGTTTAAATTTTGTATTTTTTATCTTATGTTATTTTTGCGTTAAATTTAAATTTTGTTTCGGATCATTTACGAGACCCAAAATTGTATTTTACAATATATATATAAAAGTTAGTTAGTAATGTTATAGTATATTTTTATTATATATACAGTATTATTTTTATTTTAAAATAATTTATTTTTATATAAATATGATATAACATTTGTTAAATTTATTTTTTAAAAGTAAAATTTTATTATTTTAATATATAAAATTTACAAATTTGTATATACTAATTGTTACGGTAGGTAACCGGAGATTAATACGATGAATGGCGTTCGGCGGCCCAAGTGTGTGATGGAGGAGAACTCCAGGTAGGTCCGCAACTCGGGAGGCTCCGTCCGACTTGTGCTCGCGCGTGAATGGGGGGTGGTACCTGCAAAGACACTCCGATGCCTAAGTTAGCAAGAGTGTTAAGCAGGTTTAGAATGTATTGGAACTCTCTTTTATACCTGATTGGTGTCAGTGTACTTATAGTGGTGAGCCAATAACCACCGTTGGTGTAGTGCCGTATCTTTAGGGTGTTAACCGTCCCATTATCTTGGGGAGGTTAAGATACGGCTTTGTGAAGTGGTTAGAGAGATTTTCGGGGCGGTTACTCATTCGAATGAGCGTTTATCTGCCAGCTAATCTCATAACCGACTTCTTCATGCTAAGTCGTGGTTGACACCGACTTCTTGAGTGGAGGTCGGTGCTTTGCTAGGCTTAATCTATCGGATCAGGCCTTTTGGGTGGACCTGGGCCCTTATCATTGGGCCAGGGTATGAACAGTGCCCCTACTTGAGCCCAAATTTTCTCTAAAGTTTGGGTTCAAGTATTCAACTCGGGTATATAGTCGACTTGTTTGAAAGGACGCAGTTTTTGGAAACCAACGTGATTTTCGTGACTTTTAGTTTCTGACAGTTACGTCAATTCAAGCGTCGTGTCCGTTGAGGGATCATTTAGGGATTGAGGACCTTGGTAACGGTGCAGTCTCATTAATGACTGCCTCGTTTTTTACCATTATGCCCCTTAGCGTATTTATAAATACTTTCCCTCTTTTTCCATTTTCCGTTTCTGCAATCTTTCAAACTTCTCCTTATTTTGTTCGTGCTGCATTCTTGCGTTCGAAGACTTCTGTTCTTCTCCAACCTTCATTTTCGGCTAAAGGTTAGTTTTGCTTTTTTCATGTAATGCTTTATGTTTGCATGTTTTGTTTTGCGAGTAGATAGGTTGACCTGTAGATTCTAGTTTCGAATCTTTCTCCTTAGAGGCCGTATTTTTTGATTTTTCCTTTTCTTCTTTTTTTTCTTTTTTCCTTTTGTAGGTTTCTGCCACTTTTCTTTATATAAAAAATGGCTTCCGTAGACGTTCTTTCTCAGTGGGTAGATGTTACGGTCCTTGGGGAGGAACCGTTGGTTGACGCTGAGTTCATCACTCACCTTCGCACTCATCACAGGCTCTGTACTTCAGAGGAGGACGAGCCCAAATATGAACTGATAATCCCGGGTCCTGAAGACCGGGTCTGTTTTGGGAGAGGAGATGAGGTGGCCCCTCATTTTTTCTTTATGTATGAGTGTATGATCACCCGCTTGGGTGTTTTCCTCCCTTTCTCCGATTTCGAGATATCCGTGTTGCACCACTGTAAAGTTGCCCCTACTCAACTTCACCCCAATTCTTGGGGTTTTTTGAAGATCTACCAGTTTATAAGCCATGCTCTGGATTTCCCGACCTCCTTGAAGATTTTTTTCTTTCTCTTTCATATGACTAAGCCCTTTAGTGGGCTAAACAACAAACAACAATGGGTATCCTTCCGAGCCATTCAAGGTCGGAGGATTTTCACCCTTTTTGACGAATCCTTCCACGACTTTAAAAACTTCTTTTTCAAAGTTCAAGCCGTAGAGGGTCACCATCCCTTTTTTCTGGATGAGCATTCCTCCCCCCGCTTCCCCCTTTATTGGTCGCCGCCTTCCCCTTGTGAGAAATATGGTCCCGATGACCTGGATGAGGTGGAGGCGGCCATTGTAGGGTTTTTCCGAGAGGCGTGGGGGAGGTCCCCATATTTGGATACCAGAAAAATTCTTCAGGGAACACCGACTTTCGTTCAATCTCAACTAGGTAGTGCATGCATTCTTTATTTCCGAGTAGTTTCCGCCGACTTATATTATACCGACTTGTAACTTGGTTATTTCTTTTGTAGATATGGCAAAAAAGAACGCTCAGGAGGCCTACCAAAGGGTCCGGGAGGCCAAGGCGAAGTCCCGGGCTAGGTCCGGGGCGATCACCTCTCCTCCTCCTCCACCTCCTCCTCCTAAGAACACTGGCACTCCTTCTCAACCCATTGTAATTTCTTCCTCGAGTTTGCCCCGACCACCCCCTTCAGCCCAAATTCTCTCCGAGCCCGAGAAGAAGAAGCGCAAGACTTTAGAGTCTGGCTCTTCTTCCTTCGATGGTGGGGTTAAGGCGGATGCTATGGCATTCGTCCGAAAGAACATCTATCCTTTTATCAGTATGGATGATGTTTCTGTTCGAAACCACCTCACCACCATGGCTGAGGAGAGTTTTAGGGCGGCGGGTGTTTGTGGCAAACTTTTGGACATTTTTGAGAAGGCTCCCCTCAGCTCTTTGGGGGCATCCTCGAGGGTTGAGGAGTTAGAGGGGAGGATTCTTATTTATGAAAAGCATGAGAAGGAGTTGAAGGAGGAGAGGGATAAATTGAGGAAGGAGAGGGATCACCTGAAGGAGGAGGAGGGTAAGCTGCGGGCCCAATGCACCTTGGAGGCGAATCTGAGGAAAACGGCGCAAGACAGCTACCACAGCTTATTTCAAGATATTGTGGCCGTGAGGAAGGACTTGCTGAATTCTCGGAACGCATATGCCGAGTTGGAGGACTCTATCGCCGATGGTGCCGAG